>NC_137004.1:23621923-23869423 GCF_032717465.1 Coenobita brevimanus
CTCACTTGTTTCACAGATGCTTACTGTTTTGCAGATCTTCTTTTTAGATGACACAAAGGTGACAAAATAAGGCAAGTTAAGATTTGGAAACCTCTCCCTCTTTCTAGTCTTGTATTTACACAGTACCAGAAAAATTAATGTATGGGATTAATAGTTATGATTCATCCCCTGATGAAGTTACAGATGAATGCTCTCTGCCAATAAATGCACCAGAAACATTATAACTGAAGAGAGTTAAATATTCTAACAATAAAATGTAGCTGTTGTAAAAATCTATACAAAAGAAAACAATGGTAAAAGGAAACTAAAAAGGAAAATGAAAGAAAACTACACAGTATATAAAAGATGCAACTCTGATATCCTATATTAAAAAAATGAAACAAAAAGTTCACACCTACTCTGGACTGGGACATACTGGGAAAACGGGACTAGAAGACATTAAGCTGGTGAACAGGACAAATCAGGAAAGAACCCATGAGGACTTCGAGATCATGAATAAAACTCTTGCCGCTCTTCCAGACTGCAGTCATACATCAAAAACTGCCAACTCATATTCATACTTTAAATTTATCTGCAAAATTAATCCCTTCACTCCACTGGCATATTTTTCACATTGTTCTTGCTATTTCCATAAGATTTTACTCTGGTTTGGAGAGCCTGCTAGTGGTGAAGAGGCTAATGAATGCTATTTCCAACCCTTCCAGTTTGGCAAATCTCTCTTATCCTAAATAAAATAATCACCATAGTAAGAACAAAGTAAACAAAAATATATGCCATTGACTGAAAGGACTAAAAGAAGTTTCACTAAATGTTAAACCAGGCTGAAAGTTCTCATCTACCTATACATACTAACTATGGATTCCTTTTATACTGCAAAGTGGTTCCTAATTCCTATCACGCTAGGGTGGCCTTAATTTTGATCTTGGCTGGAGCGATATTGATTAAACTACACAAGGCATTAAAATTGCATCAGTGGTGACATTCAGAGCATTCTTTATGATCTCGAGTCCAAGTCAGATATGTTCCTAACAGGTATTTTATTTGCTTTAAATATCGCTTAAGAATACCTTGATTTGGGGGGAAAAAAAAAAAAAAAAAAAAAAATGACCCTAGCTGGACAACAGTCTGATTCCTGTGATATAAAAAATGAACACTCTTCCGACCTAAATGATGTTCCTACTGATATAAAATACTACACAAGTGTTTTCTCTATAAATATATGTCATATGGAATTGATCAAAGCACCGTTAGTAAATTTCTTGGGAACACTGCTAATGATTGTGACTACAAATCACATATCATAAAACTGGCAACAAGGATGGAATTGTGTATCTCTCTAAGTACATTTGTGATTTCAACCAAAGGTGGTGGTGACGTAATTTGGCTTCAAATTATTTGTATTCAGTAACAAAATCCTCATTACAAAAAATCAACACCACAAGATTGTTTAAGTCAGATATGCATATAATTCAGCAGTCCAAAGCTTAACAACATGAATAACATAATTTCCCTCCCCCCTTATGATACTAATAAAGTTAATATCATTCTAAAACAGCTTAGCTCGTCGCTTAAGGTCGTTTCTCCTCCACTCTGGCAGGCGATAAAAGTCCATTCGGGTCATATGGAACACCATTTCAAAGTCTGTGTCCGATAAGTGGCGCTGTGCAGGGAAGCGGAGGGGAGGGGGAAAAGAACGGTGAATTAGCTGCTGGAAGTATTAGATGGGAAAAATTATCAGGATAGGTGTTTTATTCTTGTATCAGTCAGTTACTGTACTCAGTCTTTTAACCTAGTGTAAAAATGTACATTTTGCACAGCAGAACATCCAGTATAGTATTGTAGGGTACAAAATTTGAAATTTCCTACATTATCATAACTTTATACCTCATGATACCTGTTCATCTGCTGCAAAATACTGCACAGTAAAAAGACATCAACAACTGGTTAAATAAACAAAGATTATGACAGAATTAGGAATGTTACTGATAGCTGACTCTAGTTAAGTTTGGAAAGGTAGCCTGGTCATAATTAGTTTTCATTTACTGAATTATGCTTTAATTTTACATTCAATACTATTATGCAAGGACAAAATACAATTACCATTCAGTTTTTATGTGGACAGCTCTTAACATTAGACACAAAACTATCAATCCTCTTGAGGGTTCCATCATCAACCTCTTGAAATTACAGAATATGTCAATATGAAAAGAATGGTACAATACAACAAAATAAAATACTGAAGCCAAGAGTTGTCATGTGTGACTGAAGACCTCAGGTAATTTGCTTATATACAGCAGCTACATATATCACTACCATTTAACTCATTCTCTTGTGTTCATATGGACTGACGAGATTTAAATGAAATTATGAAATTTCTTGTACACAAGTTTTTGGTGCCTGGGTCACCAGATTCCTACAAAAATACAAAGCTCCTTTAATGACACACAGGATATACATAGGTAGTGTTTCTTGTTCTCTCTCCCTGATGGATGTTATAATAATAATGATGATCCAAGTTATACATAATATACTCCAAAGCCGCTGCATTACACTGGAAATAACTACTGCTACCGTTTACATTAAAGTGCATTATTCATCATAATAAATGTGTAATGGATGCAAAAGCATATAGAGGTTGGGGGAGTGGACTTTCTGTGGTCAGAATCAAGGTCCAAGTAAAATGGAGAAATAGAAGAAGGGAACGATGGGAGGAAGGAGCAGATGCACGGAGAGTGGAAAGGTTACAAGAGGATGAGAAAAAGGCAGAATATAAGAAAGAAGTGGAGGAATGATTGGGTAAATATGAATTGGAGCAGATGGGGGACATGGAAGGTGTGTGCAAAACATTCACAGAAGAAATATGTGCAGCATGTGAGGTGGTGTGTGGGGTGAAGAGAAGACGAAAGGGGGTGCAAGGAACAGAATGGTGGAATGAAGAGGTGAGACAGGCTGTGGCACAAAAGAAGAAAACATATAATGAATGGATGAGAAATAGAGCCGTGTAAGAAGTTGAGAGGCGAAAGAGAGAGTTATATGTAGAAAGGAAGAGAGAGGTGAAAAGATTAGTAAGAGAGAGTAAGAGGAGAGTGGATGAGGAATTTGGAAGGAATTTGAGTGTCAAGTGAAGTGAATGTAAGAAAATGTTCTGGAAAGCGGTAAAGAAAGTCAGACAGGGTGGCAATGAAGTTAGTAGGAGAGTGAAAGATAAAAATGGTAGATTACTAGTTGAGAAGAGAGAAAAAGTGAGCAGATCGAGAGAACACTTTAATGAATTGTTGAACATAGAGAATAAAAGTAATGCGAGTATAAGTGGCTGGG
The DNA here is from genome assembly GCF_032717465.1 of Coenobita brevimanus. Lineage (NCBI taxonomy): Eukaryota > Metazoa > Arthropoda > Malacostraca > Decapoda > Coenobitidae > Coenobita > Coenobita brevimanus. The sequence goes on from NC_137004.1 coordinate 23,625,242, forward strand.
AGAAGGAGGGAAGTGAGAAGAGAGGAAGAAATCAGTATGATGAAAGGTGTGGAAGCAATGAAGAAAGTCAAAACGGGGAAAGCCCCAGGAATTGATGGAGTGTGTGGTGAAATGCTGAAGCATGGGGGAGGGATAGCAGTCGAATGGATGTGTAGGATGTGCAGATTGGCCTGGGAGGAAGGTAGAGTCCCGGATGATTGGAAGTCAGGTATAATTATTCCCTTGTACAAAGGGAAAGGGGAAAATGAAGTGTGTGGGCATTTGTCTTCATAGTGTAATAGGAAAATATACGGTAGGATACTTATTGAAAGAGTTAGGGAAATAACAGAGGAATCTGTTGGAGAAAGACAGGGAGGCTTTAGGAAGGGAAGAGGTTGTGTAGATCAGATATTCATTCTTAGATCATTAGTGGAAAAGTTTCTAGAAAAGGGGAAGAAGTTATATGCAGCCTTCATGGATTTGGAGAAAGCATATGACAGGGTGGATAGACAAGGATTGTGGAAAGTATCATGAATATATGGAGTAAATGGGAAGTTGTTGAATGTTGTGAAGAGTATGTATGAGGGTGCTAAGGCTGCAGTCCGTATGGATAGTGAACTGAGTGAGTTTTTCTATTTGAAGGTTGGGTTGAAACAGGGATGTGTCATGTCTCCATGGCTGTATAATCTGTATATGCATGGGGTTATAAAAGAGATACAAGGTAGGGCAGTGGATGTTGGAGTGGCCCTAATGAAAGAGGGCAGTGTTTGGAAACTCCCTGTACTGTTGTTTGCAGATGATACTGTGTTGTTAAGTGAAGATGAAGGGGAACTGCAAGGCTTGGTGGATGAGTCTGGGAGCGTGTGTAAGAAACGGAATCTAAAGGTGAATATAGGGAAGAGTAAAGTTACAGTCTTCGAGACGTGATGTCATTGAATGTACAGTGAGGCTGGATGATGAGGAAATGCAAAATGTGAGTACGTTTAAGTACTTGGACAGTGTGATGAGTACGGATGGAAGTTTGGAGGGTGATGTGCTTGAAAGGATACAACGAGTAAGAAAGGTTGCTGGTTCCTTGAAGGCAGTGATAAGAAACAGGGAAGTGAGCATGGAAGTAAAAAAGTTAGTACATGACAGTATTGTGATACCTACTCTAATGTATGGAAGTGAAGCTTGGATGTTGTTGGAGGGACACAAGTCAAGAGTGAGAGCAGTGGAAATGAGTAATTTGAGAGGGGCCTGTGGAGTTAAAACAGACTGACAAATGAGGACGTGAAGGAGCGTTGTGGTGTGGATGTGGATGTGATAGGAAGCATTAGGAGAAACACATTGTGGTGATTTGGCCATGTATAGAGGATGGAGAGTGAGAGACGGATGAGGAGAGTGTATGTGAGTAAGGTGGAGGGGGAGAGAGGGAGGGGAAGGCCAAGGATGAGATGGAAGGATGGTGTGGAGAGGTACCGTATATGCTTGAGGGGGGTGTGAATTGGGAGCAGGGCAGTGAAATGGCGGGGGACAGGGTGATGTGGAGGCAATTTGTTTGTGGCCACCCCATATAAGGGATTAAAGAGTCTGACAATAGATAGATATATAGATTAATCATCCAATATTTTATACAATGAGCTATTATCGATGAAACTGACTAGGCCTCAATAACTGTACTTAAACAATCCCCAGAATCTCAGAATCAGTTCAGTATCTATACACACGATCCTACTTACCTCAAGGTGACAGCGATCGACATCATTGGGTAGTCTGTAATTACTGACAAGGAGAAGATGAGCAGGGTATATCTTGGGTGGCTCAGAGGACATGTGGTGCATGTTAGGCAGAGAGCGACGAAGGTGAGGTGAGTATGAAGAGTAGCCCCGCAGCCCACTACTGTATGTAGTTGACGCACACAACTCGGCATTCTGCAGTCACAAATTGGAAAGTTGTTTAAGTTTTATGGGAACAGTAGTAGGCAATGAATACTTCCAATGAAAAAGAGTGGACCTTGTGGGAGCCAAAGACTGAAGGTGTTCTGGCATGATGGTAGCATCTTAATGAATAGGTGAACTAAGATAGGTCCAAAAACATTTACATTTCACATTTTCAAAACTGAGTTTTATTCTTTCATCCAGTGATCATAAAGACATATATATACAGGAAGATGGGATAAACATTGCCAGTATTCACTGGAAGTGATGGATCATCTGACACAGACACCTATCAAAAGAAGAGGTGCTTTAAAATCACCGTGCTTTGAAAAATCTTAAAAACAGTCATTGAAACCTTGTAAATCTGAAACTTGGCTACAAGTGCGCAGGAGGCTGGAGCAGAAGTAATTGTCAACTAACAAAGTGATCCCTTGTCAGCTCAATATCTTGAAACACATGGTGCAATCATGCACTACCAGGTGGGCATCATGGAATGTAAGGGTTGTCTCTGACCCTTTGGGTGTGATACCTGGTTAGCTGCCTCATAGACCTCTTGACAGTACACTGTTTTAACACTTTGTAAAAACACCTAAAGAAAGGCTGCTAAAGCATGAAGCTGGGGTAAAATTGCAAGATTCCTCATGCCATACCATGGTAACTAAGACTCACAGACAGAAAATGGCCGTGCATTTAAGGAGAACCCTTCCCAAGGTGCCATCAATGACCTGGGTAGACAGAACATCCTCAACCTGCACTGTCTTACAAGGAGGATCCTGGTCCAGCCTGGCAGGGCACTGTCTCCCACGTTGGGGTAGTCACTCACTATGCCTTTTTTTTACACTGAGGGAAATGACTCTCTGGTGGTCATCTTCCTGCTTGTCACACTAGTTGGAGACACTAAGAGTGATCCTGGGCCCCAAACATGATTCATATGACCTGTATGCTCCTTGCACAACACAAGCTTAAGATATACACATGGTTCTGTTCAGTGCACTTCATGCAGAGAATGGATCCACATCACATGTATCACGCTAACAAATGCCAAACATTGCCACAACTCATGGGTGTGTGAGAAATGCAACACATCACAAACAACCCTCTAGTCACATCAAAGACAACTCCCCCCACCCCCTCTAACAACTCTCCCACTCATGCAACCACAGACATCTTAACAGTCTTTGTGCATAAGCACTACTACAACACAGATGCACACCAGACACACAGTGCTTCAGACACACACAGAAATATTCCAACTAAATGGTGATGGCCTCGTCTTTAAAAAAAAAAAAAAAAAAAAAAAAAAAAAAAAAAAAAAAAGCTTCCTTCATGACCATGACATGCACACAGCATTCTTGTGTTTTTGCTTTGTTTTCGTTTATAAAGGCTCCAACATGCAGTCGTTGGCCTTGGTCACCTAATGGTGGCTCTCCATACTCCTTGATCTCTGGCAGCCTTCCTATTCAGTCCCTTATCCCTGAGGTCACACTGCATGGACCTCGTCCCAGGTCTTTTTCGGTCTGCCTCTTGCAACCTTTACATGAAATGAAACAGCCACACACACAACATACCCTCCAAATTGGACACTACTTGCACAATCCCTCAGACAAAACTGAAGGCCATGGAGGAGACCTCATTACATCCATTCACCCATCAGTCCTCTACAAAGACAAAACACAAATAAAACAGTCACTTCTCTAGAATGACACAACATTATATATACAGTCACTCTGTGTCACATCTGATCACAAATAAGAAAACAAAATTTTCAAAATTTACATTCCTCCTGACACCTCCTATGCTGTACAAATGCAATACAACCCTCATCTCCTCCCCTTAACACAGACACCTAACTCTATCGCTATTAGGGACTTTAATGCTAAAACACCGCTTGATACGAACATTACCAAAACAACCTCAATAGCCTCGACACAGCTTCACAATTTAACACCAGCATGTACATTCTCAATGACACCTCACAATACACCTTCATTCCACACCAGGAAAACTGCACCCCCCCTTGCCAAGCATCACATTCTGTTTGCCAATATTTGCACTCAAACACCGAAACTTGCTACAATTCATTTCCCCATCATTGTCACTACAGATACATCCAAACATGAGAGATCAAACTTCACATACACAAACTACAAGAGGGCAAACTGGACAAAATTCCCTGAAGAAACAGAACAACACTTCAACATACTAAATAATTCACCCATCACCAACCAGGGGTCATGAGTAGTAGGAGGAGGCTGTAGCACAGGGCGAACAGGGTGGTACTCCTGAGGGGAATGGGAGTGCTGGTGATAGGGAGAGCTGGAGCTCCTGTTTCACTAGCTATCTAATCATCCCCCTTTGCTGACCTTTTCAGTGTGACAGTAAAATGGAGAGTAGACCAGCATACTCTCCCAAACATTTCCTCTATCTTAAGCACTACACCACATGCACCTTACATTTCACACAACGTATCCCACTACGTTACAGGGGTTGGCGCCAGCAAAGGCATGCGGCCAGAAAACTTTGCCCCTGCTACCTAGTGGCGGACTTCTGGGGGGAGGCGTGATGGGGGTTCCGCCGGTATAGATCATGGGTCCAGGGCGAGATGGGGCTCGGGTCTGTGCTAGAGGGTACAGGGCATTGCGGTTCCCAGGCTGCCGCTTCCGCTCAATAGAGAGGGGCCCGAACCGGGGAGCAGAGCCCCAGAAGGCTGCCCTATCAGTGGGTGTATAATGGCGGGACAGTTGCAGTGCCAAGGTGCGCTTGGAGGGTGTCCCTGCAGCTGTCCTGGCAGGGTGCCCCGAGGCCACTACCACAGCCATTGGTAAGCTGGTGGGCTAGGGGTCCCAGATCCATTGCCTGGACCTAGGACTGTGCAGTGAGTGGGGCCTGTGGTATGTCTATCCCCCTTTATTAATCTTGACTATGACAGAACACAAGAATAAGTTTCAAAGCAAGCCTGAGGACAGTAAATCACCCAGGGGGATGAGGGTGGGTTCATGGAATGTGGGAAGTTTGAGGGGAAGAGTGGGGGAAGTCGTTGAGGCATTCAGTAGGAGGTGGGTGGATGTGGCATGTTTGCAGGAAGTCTGGTACAGGGGTGGATCAGCCAGAAAGATTGTTGGGAGGGACTGTTGCTATAAGTTGTTTTGGCAGGGGGAGACAGACGGATATGGGGGTGTTGGTGTGATGGTTGCGGAGAAATGGGTGGAATATGTTATGAATGTTATAGGAGTAGGCGATAGGATATTGATAGTGAAAATTCTATTCGGTAGGAAGATAGCTGCAGTTATATCGGCATATGCTCCACAGGCAGGATTGGATGAAGCAGAGAAAAACAGATTTTGGGATGATTTAATACGTGTAGTAGGTGATATGCGGGATGATGAGATAGTGGTTTTGGGAGGAGACTTAAATGGTCATGTAGGTGAAGCAGCACAAGGTTATGAAGGAGTACACGGGGGATGTGCGTATGGTATAAGGAATGCGGAAGGGGAAAGGATACTTGAGTTTGGGGAGGCAGCGGACATGATTGTGTGCAACACATATTTTAGGAAAGAAAGAGTAGGTTAATTACATATGAGTCTGGGGGAAATAGCAGTCAGATAGATTATTTTCTGGTTAGCAGGGCTGATAAGAGGTTAGAGAGGGATGTTAAAGTTATAGGAAGCGAGGAGTGTGTGCAGCAGCACAAACTATTGATTTGTGATACGGTGCTTAAAAAGCGGGTGATGAAAAAGAGGACTAATGTACCTAGGAGGAAAGTATGGAAGCTGAAAAACCAAGTAGTAGGGGATACCTTCTATAGCGAGTTGAGGAGAGTGGTGGCTGAACAGGGAGTCATAGACAGAGGTGTTAATGAACAGTACAGAGCCCTCAAGAACAATTTCTTGAGAGTTACTGATTTAACATGCGGTTGGACAAGAGGACCACCAAGACATAATGTAACTTGGTGGTGGGATGAGGGCGTAGAAGCTGCAGTTAGGGAGAAAAGAAGGCTTTTCCGGGAATGGAAGAGGGATGGTAGCAAAGAGGAATACTTGGCTGCCAAGCGTAGGGCTAGAAGGGAGGTATACAAGGCGAAGTCTGAGTCACAGAGACTTTTACTTGATAACCTAAATCATGGGAAAAGGAAAAATATGATATTTAAGGTGGCAAATCAGATGAAGAGGGATAATTGGGATATTATAGGTATGCGGTGTGAGAAGAATGACGAAGGAAGGGTAGTGGTGAACAGTGAGGATATTAAAGATGCATGGAGAGACTATTATAGCCGGTTGTTGAATGAGGAGTTTGACTGGGACAGGGAAGGTTTGGAGCCAGCAGATCCAGTGTTTGGCCCTTGGCCTTTGATTGATGCTGCTACTGTGAGTGAGGCAATAGGAAGGATGAAGGTGGGGAAGGCAATAGGTGTGTCTGGGTTGACTGCCAAAATGTTGAAGGCCTCAGGAGATATAGGGGTGAGGTTAGTCACTGACCTGATAAATAGGATTATTTATGAATGTGTTGTCTCAGATGATTGGCTGAAGAGTGTAACTGTAAATGTGTATAAAGGGAAGGGTGATGCCCTGGAAAGGGGAAATTATAGAGGTATAAAGCTTGTAGATCAGATAATGAAGGTAATGAAGAGAGTTTTAGAAGGTATGATTAGAGAAAGAGTGAATATTGATGAGATGCAGTTTGGGTTTATGCCAGGTAGGGGGACCACTGTTGCCATATTCATTGTTCAACAGCTTCAGGAAAAATATATTGGTAGGAGAAAGGTTCTGTATTTTTTTTTTTTTTTTTTTTTTTTTTTTTTTTTGGAAAAGGCCTTTGACAGAGTCCCTAGAGAGGTGGTGAAGTGGGCAATGAGAAAGCTTGGCTTGGAGGAGTGGCTGGTTAGGGTGGTCATGGCTATGTATGTGGGTGCTCACACTCAGGTAAGAGTGAATGGAGATTTGAGTGATGAGTTTTCCGTGAACGTTGGTGTGCATCAAGGGTCAGTTCTGAGTCCCATGTTGTTTATTATGGTACTTGAAGCCCTTTCACGTGACTTTAGAAACGGACTCCCGTGGGAGATGTTGTATGCTGATGATTTGGTGTTGACTGCAGAGAACGAAAGGGAGGCGGAGGAAACGTTTAGGAAGTGGAGAGATGGTATGGGGCACAAGGGTTTAAGGGTAAATGCAGATAAAACAAAAGTGATGATATCTAGAGTTGGTGGCGGTATTGTCAAAGACGAGAGAGAGTGGCCATGTGCACAAGGGCGTGGGAAATAATTCTATCTTGTGCGGTGTTTGTGATAAATGGGTGCACAAGAGATGTAGTGGTATCAGAGGTAGACTGTGAGATAATGCTGATTTTATGTGTACGGTGTGTCGGGGAGAGCAGGTGGAGATTGTCAGGCGTGAAAGGATTGAACTTGCTGGTGAATCTCTTGAGTGTGTGGAAGAGTTTTGTTATTTGGGAGACATGTTGTGTGCTGGAGGTGGGGCTGGAGCTAGCTCTATGGCTAGGGTGAGAAATGGTTGGAAGAAGTTCAGGGAGCTCTTGTCTCTTCTAACACTGAGAGGGCTCTCCCTACGTGCTAAGGGGTTGTATGCAGCATGTGTTTGGAGTGTAATGCTGTATGGTAGTGAGACCTGGGCAGGAGGAGGATATTCGCCGGCTCAGACGTGCAGAAATGACAATGATTAGGTGGATGTGTAGTGTGTCCCAGCGTGCAAGGTCCGGGGGGGCTGGGTTTACGATGGAAGAGTTGAGAGGTAGGATGGGACTGGAATGTATTGGTGTTGTGATGAGGAGAAGTAGATTGAGATGGTTTGGACATATGGAGAGGATAGGGGATTATAACTGGGTGAGGAAGGTGAGAAATGTTAATATTGGGAGTGGGGTTATGAGGGGTAGACCGAGAAAGACATGGGACGAGGTCATTAAGTGTGACCTCAGGGTTAAGGAACCAAACAGGGAGGCTGCAATGGATCGGGCAGCGTGGAAAGTTCCCATTAGGTGACCAAGGCCAATGCATGCAAGCATGTTGGAGCCTTTAAAAATGAAACGATGAAACGAACCAACATTCAGGGACATTACAGAGTTCAATGACATCATCCTCAACACACACATACACCACATTCCACATGGCAACAGAATACATTATCATCCAAACTTCATTCCTGAAATTGCCCACCTCATAAGACAACATGAGACCTAAACACAATTTGTCTCTCCCACACACACAAAAACCATCACAGGGCTCCAAGAATTAAACAATGAGATCAACAACAATAAATCCCAACCTTGTGGTAGGTGGGGGCGCTCACCATCCTCTCACTCGATGTAGTACTGCTCTCGGGTGTCTGTCATTTCCTCTCCATCCTTCTTTCCTTCCATTCTCTTCTGTCTTTCTTTCCTTCATTCTTTCCTTGTCCTTCTGCCTACGGGTGACTTTACACTCCCTCTTCTGTCTTTTTTCCCTTCATTCTTTCCTCTTCCTTCAGCCTTTTGGTGACTCTACACTGTGTGACAAGCCAAATGGTTTCCTGTGCACCAGGAAACCATTTACTAAGCTGGGTGGTAACCATACAACCAAATTTTGGCGCCTGGTGGTTTAGTGGGTAATTATTGCGCTCCGATTGGATTGAGCCGGTGAAGGTTTATATCCAAGGGGTGGTTGGGGTTGATTGCTCATGCAATGCCACTCAGGGATGAGTGAGGCTGGTCACTCATCTTAAATGTCGGGACCAGCTGCCTAGCCCCAGGCTGTTTCGCTCCTCATGGGGCAATGTAGGATTGGATGATGGATGGATAAACCTCAACCATCCCTTGGATATAAACCTGTAATGGCTCAATCAAACTGGAGCACCTTATTTGCCCACTAAACCACCAGGAGCCACAATTTGGTTATATGGTTACCACCCAGCATAGTAAATGGTTTCTTGGTGAACAGGAAACCATTTGGCTTGTTGCTCAGTGTCAAGTCACCTGTAGACAGAAGAAAAAGAATGAAGGAAAGACAGTTAGAAGAGGAAGGATGGAAAGATGAAAGGAAGAGAGGAATGGTCAGGCACCTGAGAGCAGCACCACACTGAGTGGATGGTGAGTGCCCCCACCAGCTCGTGTAATTGCAGTGTGCTACTTGTCGGTGTACACTCTGGCTCTTGGTATACATGCAGCCACTGTCAGATTTTCATCATCATCATCATCACCATCCAATCCTACGTTGCCCCATGAGGAGCATATTGGCCCGGGGCTAGGAAAGTTGGTCCTGACATTTAAGATGAGAGTGACCAGCCTCACTCATCCCTGAAAGGCATTATGTGAGCAATAAACCCCAACCACGCCTTGGATATAAACCTTCAACGGCACAATCCGACTGCAGTGCCGTAATTAGCCACTACAGCACTAGGCGCCAATATTTGGTTATATGGTTACCACCCAGCATAGTAAATGGTTTCCTGGTGTACAGGAAACCATTTGGCTTGTCACTCATTGTACAGTCACCCACAGGCAGAAGGAAGAGGAAAGAATGAAGGAGAGAAAGACAGAAGAGGGAGTGTAAAGTCACCTGTAGGCAGAATGACGAGTAAAGAATGAAGGAAAGACAGGAGAGGATGGAAGGAAAGAAGGACGGAGGATAGGAAAGTGCAGACACCCAAGGGCAGCAGTACATCAAGTGAGTGGATGGTGAATGTCCTCAACAGATTTTAACAAATTTTAAGGACAGTTTCTAAATCTATACAAGCACAGTGGAGTTACGGCATCCCTCCATTCTACTGCAACCTGCCTAAAAATGAATTCCTTACTTTCACTACAACTGTAGTAATGGTTATGCCATCTTCTTTTAGGTATTGTCAAGGGAGACAAGAAATAATGAAGCCCTTTGAGGCTTGATTATGAAGCTGAACTGTCATTTATGAGGACTAAAAGGCATGAAAGATCACAAAAGACTCAGAACAACAGTCTATAAAGCATTTCTCAGCAATTACTCTGTACTTGATTGTGTGAGCTGAATACAATAATATTAATGATTATTTAATTAAATACTAAACACCTCTGAAGTGTGAGAAGTCTTGGTAAAAGCAAACAGTAATGAATTTCTACGGAAGTTTTTAAATGAAAATTTTGAGGAAAACGTAACAATTTGTATAATTGAGTTAATTATATATCTCCTGCATAAATAACATATTGGACTATCTAGTAACACATAAAATCTGTATATTCCTCTTTTTCCTTTATATTTCACAACTTTAGGAACTAATCTGAATTAAGTTAGCAACAAGTAAGTGGTGTGTATCAGTATCAACAGCCAGTGTTTATGGACCGTATGTTAAGAGTCAGGTTGCTTGAACACTACTGTATACGGTACTGTATTAAAACATTAGTGATTACAACTGCATGCAGTTTATACTTTTAGCCACACTTACTCCAGCTATCAGTATAATAAACAGAACTGTATATATCAACAAACTTGACAGATTGTGTGCAACAATAGCAACAATGTCTTCTCCTGTGTCTGACAAATAAGAAAATAAAATTATTCACAGTGTCAAAATTACTGTTCATAAGTTTCTTTAAAATATCACAGTACAGGTATTTATCAGCTGCAGGGAGAAAATACCCATGTACTATGAGAGACATGTATCCTTGATATATTCTGCGAGTCTACTACTTTTATATTTGATTAGGGTACTAAATAACACTGGGTTACATACCACATTCATTATATACAGTAATACAGCTGTTTTACTAGTGACAGCTGTACAGTATTCATACACAAGATACAAGAACACAACCAATAATAGAAACACTCAACTGCATCACAAAACAGAACTAAAAAACTGTTAAAAGGAAAATGAATATGACATATAAGATAGGGATTAACTCGAATTATTGGAACATGCTCTTATAAGCACTGTAATATGCAGTATATAAGAATGCCAACAAACTGGCTCAAGCCACTACGTGACTCACCTAGGCATACAAGGATAATGGTATTCAATGTCTAAGCCTCAATGAGTTGGTGAAATCTGTTCTAATTCACTAAAGGAAGCTGTTCATTCTCTCAAAATATAGGACACAGATACAACACAAAAAACACAGAGACACTATATACAGCTGTCGAAAGCACCATATACATATGCCTATGACATGAGAACAGCGTACAGTATATGTGTTAAGTATGTGCTATGAGTGCATTCATAAGAGAATGAACCTACTGAACCACAGAGCCAACTTACTAACAAGACCTGAATTTCTTTTTTTCATTTTTCTTTTTTTCTTTTTTTTTTTCATTCATCTTGAAATTCACAAAAATTCTAAAATGATTTTCTCTCTTATAAATGAGTTTAAAACTATTATTATATAACATTCTTCACTGAAGTGACATAGTGTTTCAAATATTTGAAGCTTATACTGTATAGAGAAGGTTAAATCCCAGAGGCAGAACAACAATGCCCATGCTACAAAATAGGAGAAAGCAAAAAAGCGCAACAAAGAATTAAACCATCTTCCAATGAAACTCTAATGTATAAACTAACAAAGCAGTGAAAAACAGCAATCATAAAGTGGTGTTAAATTGCCAAAGGATTAATAATTTGGCCCATGGCTTGTTTTGGTGTATGAATAAACATATAGGCTAACTGGAAAAAGAAAAATCAAAGTTACCATCATACGATAAACATGAACTAATATACTGTATTCCTCCTGGGTCTAACAGTCAAAGGAATGCAGCATCCATGTTAACAGAAAACAAGTGATTTCCCACATTTATTCTAACTAGTTTTGTCATGCAAATAATTATTTTAATGCTGTGTGACATCTACAACAGTAAAAAAAAAAAAAAAAAAAACTACTTTTGTCTTTTCTGAAAATATTTGTATCAGTATATAATGCTAATTAAGAAAAGAATATTATGACAGATAATGCACAGATATCACACCAGATAATGACTGGTTATAGAGCATGCTGAAACAATGACTACAAAAGCTAAACAAAACGATCTATTCTGGGCCTGATAAATGCTTCTCCACTTCCAAATATCAATTATGTAAAAATGAATAACACACTGTATACAGTCTTTGAACCAGTTACTTCACCAATGAAGGTATTATGATAATAAACAATATTTAAATGATGCAACAACATACACATCACTGTATAGAAATCACTAATATTTTACACACACTAAGCTAGCCTCTTCGAATACAATATACTATTTAGTATTGTATACCAAGAACATGATTACTGTACTTCCCACACAAGCAGACCATAAGACTAAGCATTCACAAGCACGATTGTTGAAATGACTTCAATTTCAGTTCTGTAAATACTGTATAATTAATGGAGAGAGAGAGAGACAGGAAAAAAAGCAGCCTCTTCACAATCACCTGTACTGTACTATGTGGTGACAATATACAAAACCCTCAATTTATGTGGGACTGAACTGTGCTAAGCATATTTTGACCAGAAAGGTAAACCTTGACTCAGCTCAGTGCATGAAGGAGGGGGGGGGGGGTAGTCTCCATGTGAAAATTCCAAATGTCAGCCCCTGTCTGCAACGACATTCAAAGGTCCTGTGCGGCAATGTATGCCAACATGGTAACCAAACATGGCTGCCGTGCATGCACACTTTTCCTCCTTCCTCTCCTTCCCTCATTCCTCAGTCTCCACTAACTGACTCTGACCCCTGGATTCCCTGCTTGCATTAAAATCCCATGTGATCCTAGCGTAGGGGTGGCCCAGAAAGTGCTGGGAGAGGATTTCGCTGCCATAACTCGAGATGACATTCTTCACATTACTTACATTGCTCCCAAAATGATGATTAACTGCCTCACCAAGGAGGCTGAGGGGCTCCTGGCACCTGCACACAGCAGGTACCTGCAGCAGCCAAGCCACAGCACACTGAGGAGGCCCATTCATCAGCAGTTGGGGCAAGTGTTGGAAATCATTGATTGTCTTAAGGACACCTAATGATGGTGGTGCACGACACAGATAAGCAGCAGTCCTTCCAGAGTGAAATTGACCACATCTTATGAGAGCAGCTTGAGAAGAAAATAAGCTGTTGTCTCAAACTCTCATCACCACCTACCTTGACCCACCTCCAGTTCAAATGCCTGCCCTACCAACTCAGTCTCTACTGCCTAACACCTCCAGAGTGCCTGACTCCCCACAACCTGCCACTGATGATGACTGGGGTAGTAACTTTGAGGGGTCCCAAGCCTTGCCTCAGACCTAAAGGGGTCAGAGGCACTGCTCATTCCCCCTCCTCTAGCCCCTCAGCCTTGGATACCCCCTTCCCCAACACTCAAACATAGCTCCATCCCCTGTCATGGTAAATGACCACCACCTACTTACCACTTTGTAAACTCTAATTAATCTTTCTTTATGTCCAGTTATGTTCCTAGAGGCTGTATGTGTATTACAATGGATCTTATGTACGATTAGGAGGGGCTAAAAGAAAATTTTAAGAGGGCCAAAAGGGAATTTTGGAAAAATTATGGGATTTCGCCAAACCAATTAGCTTCATAACATGGATTTCAGTGGAATTATTTTCATGTTTTGATCTGCATGATAATATTTTTGGATACATTAGCCATGCAAATTGAGGGCCTACTATATTGGCTTACAATCAGAAATACAGATACAGCAGATCCTCTCTTTTAACCTATCACTCACAAACCTTTTCCTCACATGAATATAATTATCTGACATTAGCCAGTGCAAAACTCCTTGGAATGACTGAATTGCTAAAAGAAAGAGTTAGCCGAGACAGATTTAACTTTTTCATTACGAGATTTTCCTTCTGCTGAATAAAACTGTCTAATGTTGTCTAGAATAAAAATCCTATTTGACATGACTACTTAAGAATTAACTTTTTCACCGAGAGATTTTCCCTTTGCTTTTTTTTTATTTTATTTTTTTGTGTGACTCTGGGCCCAGTAATCTACAAATCATACACCTCTACACGTCACTGCTGAATAAATCTGCCTAATGTTATCTAGAATAAATATCCTGTGTGACACAACTACTTAAGGGTTAACCCAGTGAGCCTCTGTTTTTCTATAACGATAATTTGATTCATCTTAGAAAAAATCTTTGAAATGCTGGGTTAAGATACATCATCATCATCATCATCATCCAACCCTACATTGGGTTAAGATACATTATCATCATCATCATCCAATCCTACATTGTCCCATGAGGAGCACAGGAGCCCAGGGATGGGCAAGTTGGTCCTGATATTTAAGATGACTGACCAACCTCACTCATCCCAGAGTAGCATTATGTGAGCAACAAACCCCAACCATCCCTTGGATATAAACCTTCACTGGTTCAATCCGATTGGAGCGCTGTAATTACATACTAAACCACCAGGCGCCAAAATTTGGTTATATGGTTACCACCCAGTGTAGCAAATGGTTTCTTGGTGTACAGGAAATCCCTTTGATATATAAGATTTATCCTGAGCTGAATTAAAATTCTATGGTAGCAGAACTTCACCTAAATTCATAGGGAATATTGAACAATTTAACAGCATTATATGACCACAAGTTCACTGACCATTATGATCTATAGGTCCTGGATGATCTTACCCAGCAAATGCCCTGGACTTCAGTAACTGAGTCTATAGCCCCAACACCTTAATGTGGGATAGTATGGGACTGGCTGCTACCTCAGAGTACAGTGGTAGTGGCTGTTGCTGTTATTATGGCCCCAGGCTCATCTGAATATGAATTTGGTAAACTGCAGGATGAAGCAGTCACCATCCTCCTTGCAGGGGATATGGAGGGGATGAGTGACATTTGCATGACCAGTCAGCTTCACTGTTTGATTATATTAGTACCACTATATAAAGACATCCTTCTTTGGCAACTACCTCAGAGTTACAGTGAGAGTTTGTATCTTTAATATGAGCTTGTAACTCTACCATAGTATTTTGCAAGACACTACTTTCACAGTACTGTACTCTAATGAATGTGGAAACTGCTTAAAAAAAAAAAAAAAAAAAAAAAAAAAAAAAAAAAAAAAAGAAGAAGAAGATCTCCCAAACCAGTTATAGGCTTATTGATGTCCCTCCTTCAACAAATTACTGTGTAACCTTCAATGAACAAATTACTATCCATCCCTCCATCATCCGATCCAGTGTTGCCCCATGAGGAGCGTAGAAGCTTGAGGCTAGGCAACTTGGTCCTGACATTTAAGATGAGAGAGACCAGCCTCACTCATCCTTGAGTGGCGTTAAGTGAACACATTACTAATTTATTAAATTTAAGGTTCTTTTATTTATACTCTTATATTTACATCGTTCCCTTACTTAGTTCATTAAATGGGGGATATAATGTACTGTTACACTACAGTATAATCATATACCAACAACAAATAAGTTATCATTTACATTACAGTAGTTAACATTTTTACAGTCATTCCTTGTTTTTGCAATTTCTGTTATTTGTAGGTGAGCAAAACATCACAAACTACATTAGTTCAAGGTGTACTCTGGGACAATAATAATAATAAAAAAAAAAATTTGGGTGTAAAAATAAGAGAATCTAACTGGTGATGTTCTACGGAACTACCAAGGGTTTTTAATCACATACAGTAAACTCTCTTGTATCCAGCGTAATGCTGCCAAGGAGGTGCCAGTAGTTGATGTACAGGAATCCTGATTACCTGGACAATCCATTACTTGGCCACTGTGATCTGGCTGTTTGAAACCATTACTTGTACATTTTTTTTTCATGATATCAGGATGAAATGTTTGTATCCGGGTTGAAATTACGGTCATGTGAAAAATTTTCGTCTAATAGCCTGGTGGCGATGCCATGTCTGGCTGGTTAGTCTACCCAGTGTCCGTTAGAGACATCCTCGCTCCATCTCAGTTCCTCCGCAGCGACCGTGTAATGAGCAGCTCCTCCCAGACAGTTGTTATTCTACCATATTATATTCTATTTTACTGTACTGTGCTATGATTTTCTTCTATTTTACCATGATTTTATTCCATTTTACCAGTAAGTTTTGTGTGCCCACTGCATTTTTCTTGTGTTGCTGGTTTTATTGTTTTTTTATTCACATCACTGCAGCAGTGACTGCTTGTCTGTGGCTGATGAGTCTGCTTGACCATGGTTACTGTAATTACCTGGCTGTGGTTTATAGGTCTGCTTGTCCAGACAGAGTAGTGTTAAACAACAGGAACAAGTGTACGATGTATTGTAGTGGCTTTTTACATCGGCTTTCAAAGTTAGGTTATGTATGAATGGGGGCCAGGGGAGGGGTTCATTATCTGGACGGAGCCATTACCTGGACATGCCTTTGGCTGTATTATGTTGGATAACCAAGTGATTATTAATGAATAGCAACATAATACCTTCCTCAACCCCCTGGGGAGGGTTTAACCCTCTCTAAAACCCTATACCTGTACTATATAACTGTCCAAACAGAGAAAAACAACCTTAAATATTCTAACAGGCATGATAAAATTTCACTGTATGGTACGAGGGGGTCCTGCTGTTACAAGTATAGTAGTTACTGTATAGGGTACACAACCTACGGGAAAAAAGAGGGTTCGTTGTTTGACCACCACCAGCAATTTTAAATCAGAATAAAGTTTAGTTGCACCTAAAACAAATATACAGTAGGCCCACCATGCCTACCCAGTATGTGTTCATAGAGTACCCAGTTTATGTAGTCATTTGTTAAAACTATGGGCACCATGCTATCCAGTCCTGTGCCTGCAGGGATGCTTTTCATTATAAAAGCTCACATTGACAGACCACAACATAATCTCTCTCTCGCTCCCCCTTCTCCATTTTCTCCCACTTTTCCTCTCGCTCTTTTCTCTTTCTTTTTTCTTTCCTTTCCTTCTCCTATTAATTCTATCCCTCTCTCTTATTAGAACTGCATCCAATGGTTATAAAAGAAAGCAGTAGAAAGAAAGGAAATTAAATACAAATGGAAAAATACAACTTATGTCCCCTTATCAGTTATGGAGTCAATGTTAACTTATGTCAACGCAAGCAATTTTGGCTTCTATGCAGTCTCTTACCAGCTATGCTACAATAGGGATAATAATTCTCTCACTCTATGTCTCTCTCTCTCATCATATCCAAAGATTATAAAAGACAACAAATATAGAGAAAATAAATAAATGAGGAAAAATACAGCTTGTGTCCCCATACCAGTAATGAAGCTATGTTTAACTAAGCTGACACAGTGACTCTGGATTCCATGCAGCCGGCCAAAAGTGTTACATGGGTTTGCTCTCTCTCTATCTCTCTCTCTCCCTCTCCAGTGGTGGAGGTGCGAGTGGGATGAAATTTCTGCATAAATATTGGCCTGTAATGATGATGTTTAGGGAAATATTAGCATGCTGATCCTGTGTATAAATACACTGTACGTCATGCACCGCTTAGCATCCACGATACGTTCTAAAAAACAGGATTTTTGTTACCTAGACATTATGCTGCCACCATAACTTATGAATTGTATACTGTATACAATACTGTATACAGATGGGCGGCTGGCCAGTCTCTCTGGCTTTACTGGTAATAGACCCTAACTCACCAGCTGAAAAAAAATGGCCGTCCACATCCCTACTGAACGGTTAAAGTTGCCTGGCCAGCCTCTCAAGCCTCGCACTGGTAACAGAACCTAACCCAACAACTGAACAAAAATGGCCTATACATAAAGTACAGGTATTAGGTGTATACTTTACTGTATATTACTTTTAAACTACAGCACAGTATAAAAAGCCCAAATTAAGACAATAATACAATATTTAATGTTTTGCAAACCTGATGCAGGGATATGCAAGAACACTCAAAAGCAGCAGTAAACATGCAACTACACGCAGCTCCCTGTGGCTGGTGTTGATGACACTGTTATATGGTACACATTTTACTGTTTGTTAGTAAACTTTTTACTGCTTTTTTGTAAAATTTTTTCTCCTTTTATGTAAAAAGGGAAAAAAAGAAAAATCCATCCATCCATCCATCATCCAATCCTACACTGCCCCATGAGAAGCATAGGAGCCTGGGGCTAGGCAAGTTGGTCCTGACATTTAAGATGAAAGTGACCAGCCTCGCTCATCCCTGAGTGGCATTACGTGAGCAATAAGCCCAAACGCCCCTTGGATATAAACCTTCACTGGCTCAATTCAATTGGAGCACTGTAATAACCCACTGAACCACCAGGCGCCAATATTTGGTTATATGGTTACCACCCAGTGTAGTAAATGGTTTCCTGGTATACAGGAAACCATTCAGCTTGTATTAAGACATATGAACATCATTACAGTGTATCTGTATAGGTTATACATGGGTATTGTACGGCTAGCAGCGTAATCGCTTTGTTTGGGGATGCTGGCTGGCAGTCATGCAGCAACACTACTTTGCGCTGGCATACACTCGATATGTCCTATTCTTTGGATTTAAAAAAAAATAAAATAAAAATCTATCATATTCTCATGGGTCCCCAAACACTGAAGTGAACGGACGTTGTGTGGTAGGACGTTAAGCAGTGCATGACTCAGTATTTTTTGCAGTATTGAAAAATACACGAAATGAACTCGGTAAGACACGTTCCTTCATTTGTTTCAGTAATAACAATGCCCAGCATAAGTAGAAATACTGTACATTTGATCCTCAAATCACAGGCTTGGAAGCACAATACTGGATCAGCACTGATACACACGCACGCATGCATGCATGCACACACGCACACGCACACGCACACACACACACAAAGTAAAATCAATATGTGCAATCAAAGTCCAAAACATATTCTGCTTCTATCTGTCTGATTCTCTTTTTATGGTAACAAGAATGAAATAAAGCCACCTGTTATAGGTCAGAATTCCAAGTTCCATGTACAGCTGCCATGAAATTATGTTAGGGTGATGAGATGAATGGTGTGGGTTTACATTTTGGGGATCCCCTGGGAATGTTTAAAATTCAGCCAAGTATTATGATGGATGAAGATGCATGCTGGGTTATGCACCACAGAAATGAGAGAATTTACTGTAGTTAAATTGTGGCTGTAGAGGCCTTTTTATAGGGGTTTTCATTATTCGCAGATTTTTGGCACTCGCAATTGTGACTGTTCCCTAACACCTGTAAAAACTAGGGATGATTATTCTGATAAACATAGTAATTAGATACATATGGTATTCATACATTTACACATACAATGTGAATCTTTATATCCTGTGCAATACCATCAATATAAATTAAAACATAAGTAAAAAATTCAATCAATCAATCAATTATAAGCATTTATCAAGCCCAGAATTGAACATGACTCAAATCTGACACTGGGATGGAAGGAGAACTACGACTGGGTACCCTTGAGCAATACATACCAATGCACTCCTATCGGCTTCTGTGAGCGACCCTGCGGAAACTGGGAGACCAAAACCAAACAGTCAAAATTCACACATCCTTTGACAAAATAGGAAAAAAAAAATGATGATGGTTTAACAAGAGGATGAAGATAAAGTGAATCTGATGAATAAAAGATGAGGATCATTAAATCCCTGGTTATTATGCTGTACCTTCAAACATTCACAGACCAAAGATGGTGAGACAGAGGTGGGAAAGTCCTACGTGTTGGAGACTGGGAAGAGGAGTGAGAGAACAGGAGAATGGGGATACTAGGTGCATATTTACGGGAGTTTTTCTCAAACAGCACATAATTAACCAGAATAATACTGTGATATATATGACTACTGTAAGATTGTTCAAAAGGACTGTTACAAGCAGGTTCCACTGCATCCTGTAAACAAAATCTGTTATATATATATACCTTAATTACTTTCAAAATGAAATTAAATATTAATGCAGCACTGTAATTACTCCCGAGAACTTGTCAAATAGGGAGGTGTTTATAAATGTTTTCAAATCTATTATGCTATATTTACCTGATTTCTGAAGTACCATGTGATAACAGTACTTACACTTCCCATGAGAACATGATCTCAACTGTTTAACAATCCACTACTAATGAATATGGATAATACAAATACAAATACATCCTCATCTACATGACAGAATGAATCTTATAAAGTTGCCATAGCCAAGGGTGGACAAAAGTTGACCCTGGGGACTGTAAAAACAATACTCCACGAGACCAATGTGTGGTAGGAAGAGGACATGTGACTGACAACATACATAACCATGGCATTTTGAACCTTATGTCAAAACTGGTAGCCCTCATTTTATCTAATATTGTAGCATCTGAAATTACTATTAGTAACATCAAGATCACTAAAACCAAATGCTTTTGTGAGATTAGCAAAATATTTAATAACATGCTAGCTGAAACTACCAGTAATTTATGAATTTTTAATATGAACTTGTATTTGTGAAATATTCTGTTGACATTTCTTGTCCTATGAGGCCTCAATCAACATATCCAAATTCTATTAAGGCTTACAGAAGTTAAAAGCATTATCAAATTTAGTGTGAAAATGACTGTTCTTGTAAGTATAAGTAAAATGTTAACTGCAGCTACAAGAGGCTTGTAAAATATATACATATATATATATATATATATATATATATATATATATACTGTATAAAGAACAGATGGGTTAGTTAACAATGCAGAGTCTGTCATCAGGGCTATATCAGTCAAACTGAATGGCAGCTGAATGCTCACCTTACCCAAGGAAGACCATGCATTCTCCCTTTCTTCCCTCCCTCCCTCTTTTCATGAAAAATTGGAAAATCTTACAGATGACAAGATTAATTTTAAAAACTGATACACTGTTAACCCTTAGGTGGTCATTCAGTATTGTAGGCAACTGGCAGTGCCATCCGTGCTGCCTAAGCTTTGTACTGCAGACAGGCACAACCAGGGGGCTGAGGCTTAAAAATAATAGATATGTAACACAAAGCTCATTCTAATTAAGTGTAGGCACTTTTAAAAGAGCAGGCAATTTGCACTTAAACACTCAGTAAAACTTTATGTTCAATTGTACTGCATTACAGAAATCACAAGTAAAATACAAAAGCATTACATTGGTGTAAAATCCTGATAAAAAACAATACTGTAATTGATACTGATAACCTACCGTATATTATGTAAATATGAAATTATGACAAATTCATCAGACTGAAGTGCGCTTTAAAAAATCATGAAAGAAAGATATCCTATCTATCTATGACCAGATGCCATAACCCAGTAAGGGGTGGCCATTTGACTCTGAGTTAGTTATTTTACAGGGAGGGGCACTAACCCTCCGCCAACCCACTTGTTGACACGTAGGGAACACATATGGGTTGGTTATATGGTCACCACCCAGCACTGTAAATGGTTTCCTGACTAACAGGAAACCATTTGGCTTGTCATTAAATGTAAAGCCATCTGAAAAGGAAAGAAAAATAATAAAAAGTGGAAGGAAAGATGAGAGAAATAAGAAAAGAGGAGGGCAGAAACAGAAAAAGAATGATAAAGGTGAGGGAAGAAGTATGCAGCACTACATCATGTGAGTGGATGATAGTTGCCACTACCTACCATCAAGGGTACCCTATTTTTGCTTTTGAAACTTACTAAAATCTAATCTCAATTTTATGTTAAAACTCAGCCCCAACTTGTATTATAGTCATCAACTACAAGTTATCTGATGCATGGTCTAAACTGCAATATGGTAGCAATCAACTGGTCAGTACCATGCCACAGCTGAACACCTAATCCAAGGTGGTCAAAACATCTAATTTTCACTTCATTTTACTACTTGTTTGTCCATGTACTCCACAACTTAGCAATTTCCACTTCAGCTGTCACCTTCCATCCAGTTCACTGCAGTGCACCCATTTTGCAGTACTGTACCTCATTATCCATGCACTTTTTATAGTAAAACAAAAATATGCTGCTTTTAACAGATCCTAATACATTTAATTACACTCAACACTAAATAATTAGTTTGTCTAACTCCCTCTCCTTACAACTCCACATGCATACCATATGCAGCACATTTCAACTGTTATTCCTAATGTCTTATTCTCCTTAAACTACAAACTCATTTCATTACTGAATGTCAGTGTTGACAGACAGACACTGATAACTGATGCTCACACATCAGCATAAAATCACTGCCTGATACCTGATACTTCCTACATATACATTCTAGTTCTTATTCTCGATCATCTAAGCCTGTGTTGCCCCACGAGGAGCGTAGAAGCCCAGGGATAGACAAGTTGGTCCTGATATTAAGATGAGAGTGACCAGCTTCACTCATCCCTGAGTGGCAAGACATGAGCAATAAACCCTAACCACACCTTGGATAGAAACCAGCACCAGCTCGATCCCATTGGAACGCTTTTATTTCCACATTATCTAAAAGCATATCTGGTACATGACTGCCCAAGATCAAATACTGGGTATTTAAAATTGATTTTTCTTTCTCTTTGCAAATAAGAGTGAGCATGTTACTTGTTATTATATCCTTAGAAATGCAAAGGAGCTGAGGAAAGGTTACCTTGAGCTATGATGTACCTTGAGGAAAGGATACCTTGAGCTATGATGTAACTTTCATTTGGTTCACTTATTTATATGACCTACAGTAGTACTCTCAATTTTACATAACACAGCAAGTCTGAGACAGTCAAGACTTCCTCACGCCGACTTCATTTTTCCTAGCAAAATTTGATATTCTGGTCAAAGATCTAATTGCTGTAGGAAGTTGGTGGCTACTGGTAACATATTAGTCTATTGCATACAAGTACAGGTGGTGGTAAAACTGACCGTCAGAGCGTGCGCTGCTGAACTCTGTACTCTGGGTCTTCTCTCCAAGGCCAGTGAATGTGTAGTCTCCCTGTAACACCATGGTCAAGCTATATCATCTACTTTAATAATGTATACAACTGTCAGGATATTAAGTTATATTTTGTCCTTATAAACTACAAATAATAAATTCAACCTATATAGCCCATGCATACACAAATACAAATAAAATTAATAAATTAACAAAAAGAAATGTTAGACAAGTCTCATTCTTATAAAAAGAAAAAAAAAGTATTTCACTGAATAAAACATCAAATGAAGAGTCCTCATCATTAATTCCTTTACACTTCTGGGGTTATGAAGTGAGATTCCAAACAATTTGATTATTTCTCATAAATTTAGCAAAATTTCAAATGGTTTTGGCACTTTTCAGATGGAGTAATGAAACTACTGACTACAATCATTCATAAAATCATAAACAATTTGCACTTTTCATAATCTAACAATGTACATTTAAATTAGAATTTCATACCACAACATAATCACAAATACATTGTAGTCTCCATGCTGTAGTTCTGTTATGACTCTTTGTAAAGGCTTCTTGTTTGTATTTAAATTAGAATAACATACCAAAACATAATCACAAATGCATTGTAGTCTCCATGCTGTAGCTCTGTTATGACTCCTTAGAAAAGCTTCTTGTTTGTCAAAAACTGTACTAGCTTAACAAATCTCTATCATTTATATTTCTTGTGCTATGGTCTATCAATTATATTTCAGGAAAAGAATTACCTGTAAATCCTGCTTAATCATTTCAGATATTACTTAACTGCTTTTAAAAACTTAAATGAGCATTAGTATTCTGCCTTTCTGATGTACTGACTGCATATCATACCATTACTTCAATAATTGAGCTATTTATTGCAAGTTTCCTCATGCAAACTGTATGGGAGGGTGAGAGGCATGAGAGGACAAGTTCACTGGAGATGGTTCGGTCACAGCCTTCTTCTGCTGGGGGATCCAAAGAAGAAGCAAAGCTTAAAAAAATTATGATGACAATGTTGATATTTAAAGTTTAGGCTCTTCAGTCAGTCTATAAGAAAAGCAAGTACCTTACATTACAATGGTCACTTCAGGAACACGTTATTTTGTAGCATGTTCATAAGCAGCATGGTAAGGAAAGTGTGACCTTCTTCATAAAAGACATGGTTGATTCGGAGGTTGCATGGATCCTCGCAATGTCACATTTAGGTCACGCCAAGACTGACATCATCACACTCAAGTCGGAATGGGTCCAACTACCTGCCAGCCAGCAGAAGGTGCACGATGTGTTATTCCAGCACTGCTTTCCTGTGGCTTTTATCTTGCTGGGAATGACCACGTATTGCTATGTCTGAGCCTGAGTTGCATACTCACCAGGAACCCAACTGGGACCCTGGAGCCACTCAACCCACCACCAGCAGAGTTGCCACAGCAGTGAAGAGACAACAGTTTATGTATGCCGAGAAGCAACTATTTATCTCTGCTACTGAGCATGGTGTATGAACTGTGCATACATGCCATCTGGAGGAAGAAGGAAAGATCACAGACTATACAAAGACAGCAACAGCTGCTGCAGCAAGACACTGGAAAAAACAGTGTAACCTCATGCTGGCACAGATAGAAAGCTCTCTAGTCCAGTATCTGGACCAACAAAGGTCAAGTTGTGGACTTTTCAATGATATATGAGAAACCCAAGATTTGCTACAGGCAATTCACAAGGAAGTTATGACTTGACCATTCTCCATCTTTTCATGCTTCAAATGGATGGGTGCATGCCTTCAGAAAGTAGCATTGCTTGAAAATCCTTACTGCGCATATGGTTAATTTACTGCAGCAAATGTGGCAGCTGCAACTGAATAACCCCAGTTCCTGCACGATATCAGTATGGAGGGCAGTTACACAGTTACACAGTGGACTACACTTTCAATGTAAAGCCAAGGTGCAGTTTTTTAGGAAGAGGGAAGAAAGTCAGGATTCAAGCCAGCTAAAGACTACATCATCATTCCGCTTTTGTGTAAAGCTTAGGCATGTGCAAGTCCCTGGTCATCCACTGTGCAAAGTGTCCATAAGGAACAAAGATATATCACATTACCCACATCTATACTGGAAGAAACATAAAAAATGCCAGGATGATGGGCATGGATAGTCTGAATTGGTTTATCAAGATGTTTGTCTAAGATTGTGGGGAGTTTTGCTGGTAAAGGAATTTGTCACTCAAGATGCTGCAGCTGGCAGACAGTTCATCTGGGATTCACAGCATCCTGAGGGATGTCACAAGGATGTTCATGTTGTGTTTTTGCCAATTAACTCAACATTAACCCACCGTGTGCCAGCTATTTTTAGCCCTATGGGTCACCCCAGTGCTGGCCATTTATTGACCCTTTTTTTTTTTTTGGCTAAAAGGATAGATTTTGATGTGGAAACAATGAATTTCGCCATTAAAATGCCCACTGAGACTCTGAAATTAGTTTTATTGAGTCCTGCATACTCGTGTACAGGTATAGCCGCTCTCTCACGCTCACCACGTACGTGAGAGAAAGCCGTTTTCTATGTCAGGTATACGCAGATATTTATGCTGGGAAGGTATAGCAATGTTCAGTACACTTTTCTGATTCCTTATTACTTCAGCATCTACCACAATTTGTGTGTCTTTCTCACTGTGAATGCATTATCTTACACTTACTTGAAGATAGGTACAACCTGACTTCATTACATACAGTCCTGGCACTTACAAGAAGGTATTTACAACTTGACTTCACTATATAGTCCTTACACTTACAAGAAAATATTTACAACTTACACTTACATGAAAATATTTACAAAATGCCTTCACTATGTACAGCACTGGGTGAGGCACAAAGGTAGTGTGAGGCAGAGAGAGCGTGAGGGGGGGGAGCTAGTGAGTGTATGGCCTTGACAGCCTGGGGGATGGTAGAGGAACAGTTACCTTACATGCCTGCCAATTTTTACCTGCGAATCTTGAAAAATGAGGTCACAGTGAAGTTGTATATTTTCAACCATTTTAAAACGGCACTGGCACTGGGTGCAGCATTATGTCTGACCATTTTAAAATGGCACTGGCATGCGGCAGGTTAATAAGCCAGTTTCTTGGACAGAAAGTCAACAAATCTGAACACAGCCTACTATGCAAAGACCCTCTGCATGCATGGTCAAGCTAGGGATACGTATGATAAATTGGCACAAGAGGAAAAAGGAGCTCAAGTGTATTGCAGAGGAAGGGATGAGGGAAACAGCAGGGAGAGCAGTGAGTTCAGTGAAGAGTGAAGTGGCTGAGGTATGCAAGGCAGTGGGAGCTGCATGCCTTGGATTTTAGCCATCTCAAGCACAACCTACACGTCATCAGTTGCTCACAAGGTGAAGAAATGCTCAATCATTATACACTGCTTTTACCTGTTTATTTATGTATCACTGCAGTACTGTTGTCTGACAAAGTGTGTGTGCTGACATGATGTGTAGGATACTTTTTCGACAGAGGTACAGGGGTAAAAAAGGGTGACTCTGGCCATGTGGCTACAAGCAATTAGCCTTCATAACTATTTTCCTATACATCAATGGCAAGGCTTCTAATAACGCAGTACCTTGCCAGTATCAATTACCCATGTTACTGGAGAGGCCTTTTTTTTTTTTTTTTTTTTTTTTAATGCAAGGTAGATGATCCAAAGGCTGGAAGCCCATAACTTTGTTCTAGAGAGAGAGAGAGAGAGAATCTGTTCATTTGATGATGTCTGAACATACTGTGTTTAAAAGACCGGAGGTCATAGGCAGAACAAAATATTCTACAGACAGAAGAAGGGTGTTCCACAGTTGATCTGCTACAAACATGAAGGAATCGGAGTAACAGTTAACTCTTGCATTAGGGGTTGGAGAGAAATGTGGTGAGAGTTTGCTGCCAGACAGGTGCTACCCATTCATCATAATGAAGGAGGAACGTCAGCAAACAGTTCAGAAGAGCAATGATCAATGAAGTAGCTATCTATTTATCTATCTATATTTCCTGTCATATATGTACTGTATACTGTATACAATACCTATCAATATATTTACTGTATACACCACACACACACACACACACACACACACAAGGAAAAAGTGATCATGTAGTGATAGAGTTCCAAATGACAGAAGGAAATGGGGAGACAACTTTGGGGAAGCAAACTTTACAGGACTGAGAAAATCTTTTGAAGAAGCAGATTGGCAAGAATTCTAGGAAACAACAGAGATACAGAAGAGGTGGGATATCTTTCTAGACCTCTATAATATGGGTGTGGAAAAGTATGTGCCAAAAGTTAATGAGAAAGAGAACTGGAGAAATGACTGGTTCAACAAAAGGTGTATGACTGGAAAAATAGAAAGAGATAAGGCATGGAACAAATGGAGAAAGCAAAGTAATGATAGAACAAAGGAAGAATATAAAAGAACTAGAAATGAATATACAAGAATACACAGAGAGGAAGAAAGAAACTTTCAGAAAAGTATAGTTGACACATGTAAGGAAGAACCTAAATTATTTTACAGGTTTGTTAACGGCATATTGAAACAAAAGGAAGGAATCAATAAGCTGAAAGTAGAAGGAAATGACTATAAAGATGTGGTTATGCAAGCTGAAATAATGAACAAATGCTTCCAACCAATCTTCACTGGAGAACCAGGAAAGTGATTTTGTGGAGGAGAGGGAATGACTAGAAATGTAGTGTTAAAAGATGTAAAAGTTGAAGTGCAAGTAGTATACGAATTACTGGAAACTCAAGATGTGAGGAAGGCTCCAGGAGCAGACAGGATCTCTAATTGGTACTAAAGGAATGCAAAGTACAAATGGTGGACAAAAGATGTACAGATTAACTGTGTGTTCTCTGGAAGAATGGAGAGTGCCTCAGGAATGGAAGAGGGTCAATGTGGTACCAATTTATGAGGGAAGGAACAAGGAAGAACCCCGAAATTATAGACCAATGTCCCTGATCAGCATGGATGCAAAACTGTGCAAGAGATTCCTGAAAGACAAATGGATAAAATATCTGGAGGAGATGGACATTTTGGCAGAAAGTCAGTTTGAATTCAGAAGTGGAAGGTCAAGTGTTTCCAACCTGTTGAGCTTCTACTCAAGGGCAACAGACATGCTACAGGAGAGAGATAGTTGGGTGGATTGTGTGTGGAAATTGGAACACATAAAAGGACTGAAGGGGAACTTCTTAGAGTGGATGAGAGACTTCTTGAGAGACAGGCAAATGAGGACAGTAATAAATGACACGGTGTCTGGATGGAGGGAAGTAAAAAGTGGAGTCCTGCAGGGCTTCGTGTTAGTGCCTGTAATGTTCCTGATTTATGTAAACAATATGGTAGATGGAATGAACAGTTACACAAGTCTGTTTGCTGACGATGCAAAAGATCATGAGGAGAGAAGATGCTGAGGTAGACTGTAAAATAATGCAAAGGGCATGGAGAGGATTCATGACTGAAGCCAGATGTGGGAAATAAAATTCAATGCAAAAAAATGTAATATATTGGAAATGGGTAAAAGTACCAAGAGACCATCACTGAATTATCTGATGGGTAATGAACCAATCACAAAAGTGAGAGAAGAGAAGGGCTTGGGAGTGCTGGTCCAGGATAATTTGTCACCTGAAAAACACATTACCAAGATAGTTAGTGAGACGTATGATCTCTTGACTAACATAAGAGTAGCATTCCATTACGTGAATGAGGAGATGATAAAAAAATTGACAGTGGCCATGATCTGCCCTAGGTTGGAATATGCTGCAGCAGTGTGGTCCCCACATAAAGATACAAACAAGATTGAGTGAATACAAAGAACTGCAACCAAGATGGCCCATAGCCTGGCAGATCTGTTACACACAGGAAGGCTGGAAAAACTAGATCTGCCTTCCTTGGAAGAATGGAGAGAGAGGGGTGACATGATTGCAGTGTTCTGGGCCAAGATTGGAGCAGAAAAAATTGACAGAGGAGATCTGTTTGTATGGGATGGGAGAAAAGAAGAGGACACGGAATGAAACTGAAAAAGCCAATTTGCTTGAAAGATATCAAGAAATATAGTTTTCCATTTACAGTAAATGCATAGGCCTGTGGAATAGCCTAGACAAAGAGATTGTCCAGTCTAAAAACTTAAACAGGTTCAAAGCAAAATCTGACTTATCGAGAAACAGAGACGGGACGCCATGAGCGTAACTCATTTCCTATACTGTATATCACAACTAGTTAAGTACATGCACACACACACACACACACACTTAGTGACAGCAAGAGAGGAAGGGAGGATGCACATTGCTGCACTCCACTACTGGACATACCTAAGAGTATCTTTAAATGAGTCAAGCTTGGTACTAGGCTTTGGTTACCTTTCCTAGAAGGGAAGTTAAGTCGTACCCCACTGCTCGTGGTGACCTCGCAGACACCCTGTTTTATCCATTTCTGTTCTTTGTGTTTTTTCATTTTCATTTTTCTTCTTCTCCTAAATTAGGGTGACACAAACGGGGGTGGTGCTACCCAGGTTTATCCCGGGCAGTATTGTATATACCTTTTGCTGCTGTTGTTGTTGTTTTGTTTTTCTCCTCCCCTGCCATGAGCAAACAACACCAGTGCCCTCATTCCAGTAGGTCTGTAGCAAAATGTGCATGTGCACTGAAGTGCACCTACCGCAGCGAGTGGGTTCATTTAGCTTGTGAAAAAATGGATATAAGCGACTATCCATTTATGAAGAAGAGCCGCCAGCTGGGCTTTCGCTGGCTGTGTAGCCAATGTGTTGCACCAACAGATGAGGTCTTGGCTGGTGGAGGAAGTAGAGTCATTAATAAGAAGCTGGAAGATGGGGTTGTTAGGCCAATCTTTCAGGCTATCAAAGATGTTTCAAGCCGACTGGAGGCACTATAGAGACCAAGGTCTCATCACCCATTGCTGTCACCCAAGACCGAGCCAAGTCATTTGCAGATGATGTTCGGGGGTCTCTCATGGGGGGAACAAAGGATCTGCCTAGGGGAGTTGTTGAGATCAGTGCTCATGGGCAGAAAAAAGCTGTTTGTTCTGACCGCAAAACCAAAGTGTGGTGCTGAGGTTCTGATGAGTCAAATGGGACCAGAAGACATCAGAGGTGTACTTGACTTGGTACTGGCTGATAGCTGTCTTAAGACCAAGGCTGGTGGGCTAGTAATGAAGTTTCCATCAGCCGAAGCCAAAGGTGAAGCGGCTGGGATACTGAATGATCATTTTGGCTCTGATGGCACTTTTTGCATATCAGAGCCAAAGATAATGCTGCTCCAAATGACTGAGACGGGCCTTTCCTCTTCCTTGGGTGACTCTGATGTCATCCCAAACACAATGAGAAAAAACAATAAAATTAAGATGCTCGTTGATTGAGGTTGTACCCTCAGCCTTCTCTTCACAAGAACAAGGAATGACACTAAAACTGCTTTCTTGAAGATGTCGCCATAGGTGAGATCCCCCACTGTAGAAGAGGGCAATTATATCTATGTAGGTCTTACAAGATACCACACTTTTGACAGATTCTGGGTTACACAGTGTCATCACTGTCAGGGCTTTGCTCATACATCTGAGAGATGTTCCAGAAAAAATTATGAACCTAAATGTGTTTTTTGTGCTGACGCCCATAAATCTAAGGATTGGAGTAACAGAAATTCTCCTAAATGCATCAACTGCTCTTCCTTAACCCCTACACCGAGGGCATGTTTACCAATGTTTTGCGTGTGCCGCGGGGTTATTCAGGCTCCGACACACTCTCAAAAAATATTTGCCAAAAATCAGTTATTAGTCCTAGAACATTAAAATTATATATGCTTATGGCACATACCTTCAGCTTTCTCCTGGAATGTTTGTTGAGCCTTTGTCGGTTACCGTAGGACTTGTGGAGACCTCTGAAGTTGGGTAATGAAGTCTCCACTTTACACTTCCCGACAACCCGTAATATGATTACCATAGCCAGATATTAACACTATAAACACTACTCTATGATTTTCAAGTAGTTTGGGATCCATACTCCAAAAAAAAAAAAAAAAAACTGTGAAAGCAATGAAAATTACGAGCACGTCTGACCGTCGCACTTGCGCTAGTTCGCTCTTGGTACTCTGTCATTTATTATTCATAAAACCCCTCACACTTTATATTTCTATTACTATATAACACTTATATATATCTACAGTCTTTATCCATAAGTTTCCTTCAGTAGTATTAGTTTATTGTCACTGTAGGGATTCAATTTCTTTCAGTAAAATACATAGCATTCACTTTCTCGTACTGTATACTGTACTAGCATTGAGAGTGAATGTCACTTTCATCTTCACTCTCATAACTCATAGTATTCAGACATGCTAGAGTGAAACTTTCACTTTCATTACTCCTAGGGTATATACTCGTATTCTTATAATACTACTCATTTACATTTCTATTTACGTTCTCTATTTTATTTACGTTATTTACATTTCTATTTTATTTACACTGTGTTATGCACTGTCACTTGAAGTAACTTATAAAACTATTTTCCACTGTTCACGTATATTTACAATCATTACTTTCACTTGCTGTTTACACATTATTTACACATTATTTACAATTCCACTTGCACTGTTTTACTCAATAGAAAGATCGTAGTCACTCTTTTATCAATTGTCAGCCCTTTACCTCTTTCTACACGAGGTTTAGTAGGGGGTAAAGGTCACAGGGCCCTTTGCATGGGGATGGAAAGGCCCTGAAGCTAGCAAGAGCGAACAGACGTACCCCCATACTGGAAGATGAGAGTGAACTGATAAGGGTGGGCCGGGGTGGAGGCCTACCTAGGGATATCAGCACTGCCAACGTTTAGCCTCTTGACACAGCTAATTTATAGCAATGAAATGATTGGCAAGAAATCTAGACAATACATTATAAATTAGGTAGTTCCAGGTGAATGTAAATATCACTTAGGCTTCTCCCTTCCCTCCTTATATGTATATTTATTACAAAAATAGATTATACGGCAAATTTCAAGGGGAGATAGCGAAAATTAGCGAACGAGTGCATGTGAAGTGTTGTCATGTGATAATCAGCCAATTCCAGGTGTATGGCACTCTCACTTACCTTCTTTCCTTCTTGTATATATTATTTGGTATAAGAATAGGGCATAGGGCTTATTTCAATGGATGAAATCAGTGAAAAATTCCAGGGAAGATTTACTTAGTGTAGCACGGCCAGGCAGGCGAGAGGATAGGGTAATGGAAGGGGGGGTAGGGAGGGGAGTCAAGAACGGGGAGAAATCGGTAAATTGTCAACAATGGATGGGAGTACAGATGAGATTAGGAGTGCTGACTAGTGTTGGACATTGGGAGTACTGATAGATGATACGAGCCCCCACTTGGAAGCCCGGGTGAATTCAAAATAACACAGAATCACAAAAGCGACGCCCCGCGGTATGATCCCTTGCTCCCAAGCGTCACGAAAGTGACGCCCCGCGGTTAAGGGGTTAAGACATCAAGATGCTAATTCAGATTCACAATTGGTTTCCCATTTTGCATTAAGTAAAGACTGTCCAATTACGGTATGATTTCTCATAGGAACAGATTAACTGAAAACACCAATTTCGACCATTCAAAAAAATGACTACGTCTCTCTTTAAGGATGGATCTTTTAAATATTCATTCTATCCGTAATGAGACAGACTATATTAATGAAACCCTAAATCAGCACGAGCTTGACATTTTGTGCTTGACTGAAACCTGTTTGTATGAGTCTGCTATCGATATTATTCGTAATGCTTCGCCTAAGACACATTCTATTATAAGTATTCCCTGGCCTGCTGCTGACTATCTGGGAGGAGGCGTAGCACTCATCTATTCGGCAGCACTTGCAAAAGTTTCTCTCATTGACTCAAACCTGACCCCATCTTCATTTGAAATTATGGAAGTATTAATAAATTTCCACCAGAATACCATTAGAACTGCAACTGTCTATTAACCAGGTCATCTGGGCACAGATCGAGGTTTTATGGAGGAGTTTGGGCAGTTTCTTGAAGTGTTTTCTCTTAAATCTGGAGGACTTCTTGTTTGTGGAGATTTCAATTATTGGGATGACAGTCCAGAGTCAAAACCATTTTCTTCAGAATTCCTTGAACTGATCACCCAAAACAATTTTTTCAGTCATGTGAGTAATCCACCTCATGTCTCAGGACATGTCCTTGACTTAATCTTGTCCCCTTTTGGTTGCAGGCATGTATCTGATGTGGAAGTTGACTCAGTTGACCTCCTCATCTCTGATCATGTTCTGATCATTCTCAGTTTTGATGTCACTAAATCCCCTTCATATAAAAAGGCCATCAGGTTCAGAAATTACAGGAATGTTGACCGCCAATTGATGTGTCTTGAAATTGATCAGCGTTTAAACTACATTGATTATTCAAATCTTTCTTCTGATGAACTGGTTGATATTAATAACAAGGAGCTTAGGTCAATTTTTGACCATTATTGTCCAGAGGTAGTAAAAATAATCACTGTACGTGATAATCCTCCTAAGTATGGTCCATCCATTAATTCTTTGTGTAGGCAACATAGAAAGGCAGAACGTGAGTGGTGCTTGCAGCGGACCGAATTAACTCATTTGTTTTATGTAAAGGAGCGTTGTGGTGTTGATGTGGATGTGATAGGAAGCGTTATGAGGAACACACTGAGGTGGTTTGGCCATGTGGAGAGGATGGAGGGTGAAAGACTGACGAAGAGAGTGTATGTGAGTGAGGTGGAGGGGGAAAGAGGGAGGGGGAGGCCGAGGATGAGATGGAGGGATGGGGTGGAGAGGTATATGAGAGAGGGGGGTGTGAGTTGGGAGCAGGGGAGTGAAATGGCGGGGGACAGGGCGACTTGGAGGCGATTTGTTTGTGGCCACCCCAAACGGGATTGAGACGTCTGGCAATAGATAGATAGATAGTTTTATGTTTTGGCGAGAAGAGCAGTCGTTCACACTGTAAAAGCCCAAGAGGCTACGTATTATCAAAATAAATTTGATTCATGTGGTGGTGATAAAAAAAAAAACTGTCTGCAGCTGTGAATAATTTGGTTGGTCAGAGGAATGTAACTGTTAAACCAACTTCTGTATCTGTTGCCAAATTGGCTTCTGATTTTGCTCATTTTTTACAACTAATATATATCACATAAGAAGTGATTTAGACAACAGTTCTCCTAGTGAAGCATACTCAGTTGACTTCCAATCATGGTGTACTGGGGATCATTTGCTTTCAGCATTTCATCCACGGGATGTAAACAAAGTAAAATGTTACATCAGAGAACTTAATAAAACATTTTGCCCGCTAGATCCATGTAATATGTCACAACTGCCTGTTGTGTATAAGCATGCTGCAGAATTTATCTGCAACATAATAAATAGATGCTTCTTAGAAAGTAATTTTGTGCAGTCTGAGAAACGTGCTTTGCTCAGGCCCCTAATTAAGAAACCTGGCCTTGATGTCGAGAGCATGACAAATTATCGTCTTGTATCCAACCTGCCTTTCTTATCCAAGATTACTGAACATGCCATATTCGATCAACTCTTACCACTACTGGAACACAACAGAGTTGTTCCTGTTGTTCAATCAGCATACAGAAAATACAATTCAACTGAAACTGCACTAACAAGGATTCATAGTGACTTGGTGGCAAACACTTGTAGTGGGATGTCCTCTCTCCTAGTTCTGTTGGATCTGTCTGCAGCTTTTGATATAGTAGATCATAAACTATTGTTGGATGATCTGTATTTTTATGGCGTTCGTGATAGTGCACTTTTGCTCCTTAAGTCATATCTGTCGGACAGATCTCATAGAGTGGTTGCCGATTACGCTAGCTCTGATTCTCCTCCCCTTCTATTCAGAGACCCTCAAGGATCAGTTTTGGGTCCAATTCTATTTATTATCTACACAAGTAGTTTAATGTCTTTACTTGATGCTCATGATGTGTCCTATCATTTTTAAGCTGACGACACCCAGCTCTATGTTAAGATGTCAGATATCAACGATACTAAGGCAAAGCTTGAATCTCTAAAGTCTGTTACTAGATTTGGATGGCTAAGAGGAAACTTAAGCTGAGTGATGGTAAAACCGAGATCATTATCATCAGAGGAAACAGAAGGGGTGATGACACTGATAATGCCCTGGCTTTAAACAGTGGCGTGTCACAGCTTCATCCAGTCAGTTCTTTTCGAAATCTGGGTGTTTATTTTAATTCAATGTTAAATTACAAAGAACATATTAATCAGGTTGTTACAGGGTGTAACTTGCATATCAGAAATCTGTACTCTGTGAGAATATTCCTAAATAGATGGTGCCTCTTAACATTGGTCCATCCAGTGGTCTTGTCTCGTGTTGACTACTGTAATTCACTGTGGACTGGTTTTCCAAATGATATACTAACAAAAGTTCAGTCTGTGTTGAACACGGCAGAACGGCTTATCTTTGGTCTCCCCTCGAGAACCTTGACTACCCCGTTCCTGATTGAGTTGCACTGGTTACACCAGTAAAGGCTAGAAATGAATTTACACTGTGTCTTATTACATTCAAGGTTCTTAAGTTTGGTGAACCAAAGTATCTTGCTGAATTGTTAAAACTCCCATCGGCAAGGCCAGGTATGATGTTACGCAGTGAAGATGACTCCTTGCGTCTTAATGAGCCTGGAGCCATTCACCAGTCATCTTTCTCTGATTGTTCTTTTGTGTATAGAGTCCCTAGATTATATAACAGACTGCCACTGTCCATAAGACAACTCTCTTCTGTTGAATCCTATAAGAGACAGCTGAGGGCCTTTCTTTCTTCAAGATGCTATGACCTGCAGAGAGGTACTATGACAGATGATTATAGGGTTTAATTATTGCCACTTTCATATATATATGTTGTAGCTTGTATTATATATGAGAGATGTCACAATTCTTGCAACTGTAAAAATAATGTATGTATGTCAAGCGCTAGTGAATTCCCAATGGAAGAACTGGTGATTCTGAGAAACAAAAGACCAGAGGATTGGAAGTCAGGTATAATTATTCCCTTGTACAAAGGAAAAGGGGAAAAAGAAGTGTGTGGTAATCATAGGGGCATTTGTCTTCTTAGTATAATAGGAAAAGTGTATGGTAGGATACTTACGGACAGAGTAAGAGAAAGAACAGAGAAATTAGTTGGAGAAGAACTGGGAGGCTTTAGGAAGGGAAGAGGTTATGTAGATCAGATATTCATTCTTAGATCTTTAGTGGAAAAGTTTCTAGAGAAGGGAAAGAAGTTGTATGCAGCTTTCATGGATTTGGAAAAAGCATATGACAGGGTGGATAGACAAGGATTGTGGAAAGTGTTAAGAATATATGGAGTAGATGGGAAGTTGCTGAATGCTGTGAAGAGTATGTACGATGGTGCGAAGGCTGCAGTGCATGTGGATGGTGAACTAAGTGAATTTTTCTCTTTGAAAGTTGGGTTGAAACAGGGATGTGTCATGTCTCCATGGCTGTTCAATCTGTACATGGATGGGGTAATAAAAGAGGTACAAGGTTAAGATAGTGGATCTTGGAGTGGCCCTGGTGAGAGAGAATAGTGTTTGGAAACTCTTTGTACTGTTGTTTGCAGATGATACTGTGTTGTTGAGTGAAGACGAAGGGGAGCTGCAAGGCTTGGTGGATGAGTTTTGGAGAGTGTGTAAGAAATGGAATCTATATATATATATATATATATATATATATATGTATATACAGTAGAACCTCGGTCCTCAAACACAATCCGTTCTGGAAGGCTGTTCCAGGACCGAATTGGTCGAGGACCGAACTAATTTTCCCCATAAGAAATAATGTAAATCATTTTAATCCGTTCCAAGACCCCAGATGCTTACCTATTTAAGTTTCAGCACTGGTACCAGTGCTTTCCTTTACGAGGTGACTGTATATTTCTCTTGCCTTTTCACAAATTATATACTCACTAACACTGTCTCCTGCTAACTGTTTCTCACTGATGAAGATAAGCAATAATTTTTCCACTTCTTCAATTATTTTCCGCACTACTTTCCTCTTTTCACTGCCAGTAGCCGTACTGGATGAACTTGCTTTCTTTGGAGCCATTATTAGGGGCTAATACTGAACTGAATAAAGAAAAATGTGAAGCACAGCAGGACGACCACGCTGACGAACAACAAAGGTGGACGCATGACTGTCGGTCGGCCAGCTTTCCTTCGTTTGGCTACGTTCAGGTTGGTCGAGGTCCGATATTTTGGTTGACCTCTGGAGCAAAAATTTCTTGAATTTTTTGGTTGAGGTCCGATTTGTTCGACATGTGAGACGTTCGAGGACCGAGGTTCCACTGTACATATATATATATATATATATATATATATATATATATACATATACTGTATATATATATTGTTAGGTAGGTGGGGGCACCCACTATTCACTCACTCAATGTAGTGCTGCTCTCGGGTGTCTGCCCTGTCCTCTCCTTCATCCTTGTTTCCTTCCATCTTCTTCTGTCTTTTTTTCCTTCACTCTTTTCTCTTCCTTCTGCCTATGGGTGACTTTACACTCCCTCTTCTGTCTTTCATTCCTTCATTCTTTCCTCTCCCTTCTGCCTGTGGGTGACTCTACACTGAGTGACAAGCCAAATGGTTTTCTGTACACCAGGAAACCATTTACTACGCTTGGTGGTAACCATATAACCAAATTTTGGCGCCTGGTGGTTTAGTGGGTAATTATTGTGCTCCAGTCGGATTGAACCGGTGAAGGCTTATATCCAAGGGGTGATTGGGGTTTACTGCTCGTGTAATGCCACTCAGGGATGAGTGAGGCTGGTCACTCTCATCTTAAATGTCAAGACCAACTGCCTAGCCCCAGGCTTCTACGCTCCTCATGGGGAAACGTAGGATTCGATGATGGATGGATGGATGGATGGATATATATATATATATATATATATATATATATATAAGTAATCCCTCCAATATCCAACGTAATAGAGCAATAGGCAGGTCCAGATAGTGGTCCTGTCTGGATATTGGGCCCCAGCTTATGGACTTGTACTTATGGACCCTAACTCAGAGAAACACCTATACAACTCCCTCTGGACATGCATAGCACCTATTTAAGACCCAAATCACACCAATAAGGCACATAAAAGACTGAAATAAATGCAAAAGAAGCATAAAATGAGGGTTCTGAGGTAGGTTCATACAATATTAAACATTGTGGTTACTGGCTCCTGGACTGGTACTTATGGACGCTAACCTAGCCTAACTCAGAAAAACACCTTCCTACTGCACATGCATAGCTCCTAACACCCTATCACACCAATAAAGGACATTAAAGAGTGAAATGTGGTGTCTGAGGTAAGTACAGTATGGAAAAAAGTACAGTATGAAACATTCTGCCTACTTACAGCAAGTCCATGGCCATCTCGATGAATAACCGCCTCCTCTCGGACTCTGACAGTAAGAAGGATTTCCTGAAGCACTTCCAGTACAATGTTCATGAAGTCTTGCACTGAACTTAGTCAATCGCACTCAGAAGTCCGTTCTCTTCACAGTGCGCACTCGTCTAACTTATGCTCCATTGTAACTTACTAAGTGTTGCACTCTGCACTTTAACTTTTTCCACTCTTATAACCATTTTCTAAAGCAAAAACAAACAAATCAATTTACGTTAAATATTGTTCCAAATTTGTATTCTCACTCACAACTGTAAATCCTTAACACAACACACTGTTTTTTTCACTGCACAACATTGTAAATTCCTGTGTGGTCTAGTGGAGAAGTTCTTGCTGTTTAATCACTGTCAGAGTCCGAGAGTATCACTGGCAGGTGACTTAGGGGTGTGACGCTGGGTCGTGGTGATGGTGTACCCAATGCAGACGACTCTGAAGATAGACGCAAACTCACGTCGAGCGGTGACTCCACCGTGGCTGATGTGCTGGGCTGTGGCTCGGAGCATGAGGGCCTGTCTTGGGGAGGCAACGGAGTGGAGCCAGGGCTGGGCACAGCGGGGGTCACGGGCCTGAAAAAACTGTCAATGGTTGATTGACGCAAGGACCAATGATTCTGACGATTGATGATGCGCTGCCTGAAAGCACGCACTTCCTCCACAAGTCCCAAGGGCCCCATCTCCCTGTCGCAGTCCGGGTGTTGCAGGTAGTCGAGAAGGAACTCTAGGTGTTCCCGGAGTGCGCTCAGCTTGCGGACGGCTGGAGTAGTCATGCTGAGAGGAGTCCGCATCATCGTCGCCGTCCTCGTTGGAATCTTCAAGCTGGGTACTGATACCTGCGACTGAAGATGCGATCTCGATATCAAACAAAGTCTGATACCCAGGATCGCCCTCGTCGTCATCCAACCACTCACGCACATCGTCCACATCAATATCGTCGCCATGCATACGTAGCCGTGCATGGAAGTCATCCACGTCAAACCCTAGAAAATCGTACTCCACATCTGTTCCGAGAAGTAGACGAGACCAACCATTTTCTAGTCTTGACAGGGACTTCCTTCCATGCACTGGCCCAGTTGTAGATTGAAGACTTGATGTTGTAGCGAAGAAGGTTTTCCAAAGTCCGCTGGCCTTGCATGTCCCGTCCTTCCCTGCGCTCGTCCTCGTCCTCGAGAACAATCATCACCTCATCCAGGAACTTCCGGCGGTATAGGTGCTTTGTTGCCACGATCACTCCTTGGTCAATTGGTTGGATGAGAGCAGTCATATTAGGTGGCAGAAACATGCACCTAATCCGGCCATTCTTAGCCACCAAGTCCTTGTCGCATGGGTGGGCAGGTGCATTGTCGAGGAGAAGGAGGGCCTTTACCTGGTTGAATGGGATTCCCAGTGTCTCTGTCTGGTAATGTATGACCTCCTTGACAAAGTGGCGGTGGAACCAGTCTTTGAAGATCTGGGCTGTGAACCATGCCTTCAAAGAATGGTACCAGATGCCAGGAAGGACATCCATCACCCCACAAAGACACCGAGGCAGCTTTGCACGGCCAACAATAACGGGCTTAAGCTGGTGCATGCCGTTAGCATTGGCACAACACAAAGCAGATATCCGTTCCATGGAGAGCTTGCGCCCAGGTACATGCTTCTCCGTCTCCTCGGCTAGAGTGTTCGTTGGCAAAGAGCGATAGAATAAACCAGTTTCGTCAGAGTTGTAGACCTGACCGAGAGTGAGGCCCTCCCTGTCGATCAAGCCCTTCACCTTGTGCCGAAACTCGTTAACTCCATGAGCCATGAGCTTTACGGTTGGT
Source organism: Coenobita brevimanus (assembly GCF_032717465.1). Taxonomy (NCBI): domain Eukaryota; kingdom Metazoa; phylum Arthropoda; class Malacostraca; order Decapoda; family Coenobitidae; genus Coenobita; species Coenobita brevimanus. Next base: position 23,665,122 of record NC_137004.1, read on the forward strand.
AAGGCCATGCTGTAACTTGAATGCGAAGAGCTAACCCTCGGATGCCTTGAAGTCTAGGGCGTCGTGAAGCCTGGCAAACTTCTCAGCAGCAGCCTTCAGCTCCGTACCATGTACCATCACACCAGCAGCACGTTGCTGTCGATACCAAATCAACGTGGAGCGGTCGACTTCAGCAAACTTGGGAGTAAACATCACCTTCCTCTCCACGTTGTGTTTGCTTCTCGACGAGAAGTCAGCCGTGTACTGCATGAGTTTGTCTCGGGATCTCTTAATATCGAACAAAGTAGATCGGGCCAAGTTGAACTCGCGGAGTATGCGGGAAGAAGACCACCCCGCATCTGCTTTCTTCAATATCTCCCACTTCTTCTCCAGAGTCAACAGCACTCTCTTCCTCTTCTCAGGCAGCGGGGGCATCATCACACACAGGAAGGAGAGGCACGGGAGCAGCAGGAGTGCCTGCAGCAGGTAAGGCACCACCACAAAAGCGAGCACGTGGGCAGCCATGACGATGAGCGTGCATTTGCGACGAGAGACAGGTGGAAAGTGGGGAGGATGCAGGGGCGCTCTAGCGGACGTTGGAGGAATGACGCGCCACAACAAAGATGTCCCGTGCCGCGCACGCCAAGTTGAAATTATGGGCGGGAAAAATTCGTTTCCCCCCCCCCCGATTTTTTTGTGGTTTTCGAACCATTTTGGGAATATTGGATCCCGGGACGATTATGTCTGGTTAGTGGGGATGTTCGGATATTAGAGGGATTACTGTGTATATATATATATATATATATATACAGTATATATATACATACAGTAGGCTCGCACAGTGCGCAAGAGATTAAGCAGTCCACAACCTCATGCAGTGTGAATTCGCGCACCAAGAATACATAATCTTATCGGAAAAATTACATATGGGCAGTACTCTCTAATACCTGGACATTTTTTGGCCCTTAGAGACATAATAAAGGTCAAATTTTTCAGACACTGAACTACAGATATAGCTACAATAACAAAAATATGGGCAGGCACCTTAACAACAGTAGACAACAGGCCTGATGGACTTAAACAACAGGGGTTCTGAGGGGCGGTTACGCACTTACAGTGTAACGGCCGCCACCCCGGCCACACCACGCTTGTTTAATGGTTGCCAATGTTGTATTATTCCAGGCTTTGACGAAGAAATTTACAGCCTGTCGAATGTTACATTTCTTCCAGAATGTAGCAACAGTCATTATGGTGGGGGTTGCAGGTATGCCAGGTGAAGCAGGTGAGTCAGGTGGGGCTGTGAAGGTGGAGGGAGAGGAGGCTGGTGAGTCAGGTGGGGCAGTGGAGGAGCGGACGGCGGCAGGCGAGTCAGGGGAGGTGCAAGGGGAGGATACTCACCTCTCCTCCTTGCTACTGCTCACATTTTCGGCAATTTCCTTCACCTCGTTTTGCTTGTTTGTTTCATTCCTCATCTTGTTATGGAGGTATTGGCAGTATAACGACTTGGTATTCACGAAATAAACGTCATTATTATAGAAACTGGGTATCTATTCTAACTTACTGTTATTGCCGAAAACGTTATTTTTGAAGTTGTTATTGGTGAGATCTTATTGTAGACTCCTCTTGAGCACCTTCCCCACGAGCCTCTAGGTGATTAATGGTGCGTTGTGTGGGGGTGAGGGTTGCGTACGGATGGAAAATGGCGTTATTAAGCCACTTCTTGCCTCTACCTATTGTTTTGTGAGGTAAACTCGTGCATTCAAGGTTTTTGGTTATGATTTTTGGTCACTCGCACACAATGCGATTTGTGCACTGTGATGTCGCGCACGGTGCGAGCCTACCGTATACAGTAATCCCTTATCTATCCAGACGTGCAGTATCTGCACCTGTTCATATATATATATATATACAGGTATATATATATATATATATATATATATATATATATATATACAGCAATCCCTCATCTATCCAGATGTGAAGTATCTGGACCTATTCATTATCTGGATACTGGACATTGGCTCCATTAAACCATTATATGAGTTTACTTGCTATTATCCAGACGTAAAAGTCCCCGAGAATTTAGGCCGGCCAGTCAACATGTTCAAACATTTGGTATTATGGCTCCTGGGTTCTAGCCGTGAGCAGGAAATACAGTAGGCCGTAACTCACAACCAGAGCTAAAATGTCTGTCTGCCCCTGTACTGAGTGGTCAAGGCTGCGCACTGGTCTGATCACTCTCAACGAACCTCCAGCACCCAAGTAATACTGAGCATAACCCACAAGCAGTGTCAAGAGGTTTGTATGCATCCCCATTGAATGTCTAAAGTCGTACAGCCACCGGGATAATTATTTCCCAACTGCCACTGTGCGTTGAACACAGACCACAAACCACGAGTACATGTTCATTGACAGCAACTATCCACCTCTCTACTGAACATCCAGAGTCACCTGGTCATTGGGAGTTGTTTCCAAATGGCCACCATGCATCTAACACAGACCACAAGCTGCGAGTAAACGTACGATTAATGCGCTCGTCTGCCTCTACACTGAATGGGGGGACTACCCTGGCCACCGGGATTAGTGCGAAACCCCCCATCATGCGCACCTCTCTGCTTCCCTACCGAATGGTCAGAGTTGCCTGGCAGGCCACATTAGTCATACACTGCCCGAGGCAGTGATGTACTGGTCATCCACTGTTGTCATCATGTAATAATCCTTGCCTGAGCAAACGGAAATGGACCTTGTATGCAGATGTCGGTTTGCTGCATTTTGCTTCCTCTGTGCTTGGAGGCAAGCGTGAGGTGCAATATGGCAACGCTGTACTGCTAGCACCTCAATTCCCGTCTTTGTCTCCCTTGTGAATGGTAACGCTTGCAAGTATGGCTATGAATGTGGTTGTGTTTGTGGTGGTCCCCTGCCTTCTTCAGGTTGTAGCCCTCCTCTTGTGTGCGTGATGATGGCCCCACCACCACCTGAGAAATGGAAAAAGAAGGTTTTGACTCTGGAGAAGAAGCATAAGATACTAAGCAAGGTTGATGTGGGCTGGACCATAGGACGCATTCTGCGAGAATATGATCTAGCCCATTCAACTTTAATATCAAGACATCACACGACAAGCTTGCGCAATACAGACAAGACTTCGGCGAAGGCACATGCAGGGACAACAGGAAGATCATGGCCCAGGCCCAGCATGCCATTATCAACCGGTTGACTTTGTTGTGGTTTCGCCAGCAACATGCTGCCTGTGTACTTGTGTGTGGGACCAAGGTTAAGGCTGCATGCTTGCATAAAGTACACGACATCAGGGCTTCTGAAGGATGGCTCTTTCACTTCAAGCTTCACCATGGACTTACAGGCCGTAAGGCACATGGTGAGGCCTTGGACGTGGCAGTGGAGGATGCTGACTCATGTCGCCAAAAAGTTCAGCGCCTAATGAAGGATGAGGGCCTTGCCCTTGGTCAAGTCTATAATGCTGATGAAACTGGTCTATTCTACTGCTCATTGCTCTCCAACACTGTGCCTGGTCACAAGTTATGTCTCTGTTTTGTGCTGTGATAATGATAACGGGATGCACTGCATCAAACCTGTTATTGTTGGGCATGCAACATAACCATGCTGTCTCCATGGGTTGATGGATAGCCTGCCTGTTGTGTGGTTCCATTCTGTGAAAGCCTGGTTTACTGCCAAGATCATCACAGACTTGTTCCACGGGCACTTCGTCAAGGAGGTTATCAGTTGTCAAACAGGTCCTTGGTATCACTCGCAAAAAGGTGAAGGCATTCCTGCTCCTGGACAATGCCCCTGCGCATCTGTCTGAGAAGGATTGGTTGCTAATGACAGGCACATTAACTGCTCGTTTCTACCACCTAATACAACTGTTCTGAATCAGCCACTGGACCACGGTGTTATTGTGGCTGCAAAGAAACAGTGTCAGTGGAGGTTCCTCAACGAGGTGATGGTGGTACTGGAGGATGAGGACGCGGCTGAGGACGCATGTGGGGAGTAGACCTTGCAGAATCTTTGGCGTTAAGACCTAAAGTCTGCAATGTTCAGCTGGGTGAATGTGTGGAAGAAAGTCTCCTTGAAAACCTTCAAAAGCAGTTGGTCTCATTTCCTCCAGGGAATTTAAGCTGAGGACGGCTTGAGGGGTTTGACATAGATGATTTCCATTGCCATCTTTGCACAGAAGGAGAGTAGGTGGACGTCGTTGATATGAAGGATTGGCCTATGCGGGCACGAAAGAGGACAGCGACATCGATGAGGACAAGCATGAGGACCCTGACTCGCAGCCCCCCGCAACTCCATCACTCCCCTGTCTCACTGTCCTACATGCCAGACTGGAGGAGGTGCTGGAATACACTAAGCATCGGCACTGTGACAGGGAGTTGGTGCCACTCAGCCTGGCGATGGGGCTGTGGGAAGTCAGGGATGCTGTCATCCTCTGGTGGAATCGTTGGTCCTCTCGTCAGACCAGGATTGACTCCTTCTTCAAGCCTGTGACTCCCATGAATGCCAGCCCATTCTCGCCACCACCACCTTGATTCCCACCTTCACCATCAGACCAACAACCAAGCACAACAACAGCCGCTGATTCTCCACTGGACGTAAGTTTGCAGCTGTCTTCGAAGTCTCCTGAGGCGGTTTGGCCACCATCACCTTGCCGGACGTCACTTATCCCTCTGCTCCAGCATATAGAGGAGGAGGAGGAATACAAAGGAATATAAAGGAATACAAAGGAATGCAAACAGCAACAGACCTTATGGTTCTTTCAAGGCTGTTTGTTACAGAGTAAACTATGTCTACAAGATCTAACTGTACATGCTGAAGGATAAGGATAGTAGTGCAAGAAGGCTCCCCCCACCTCCAAACCCTCCAAGAAAAAGTGAGAAAAACCACCATGCAGCATGGAAAAAACTGACATGGAAATTTCATAGGAAAGACTGGAAAGGAAAAGTTACATTCTATAACACTTTCTCTAAAAGCTAGAAGTTTCAATAACCTGAAAGAGAGAGTAATCAAATAAACGAATACAGTAACAACGGCACGACATTATGAACGGGTACGTTGAGTTAACGAGGCATCTGTAAAGTTATGGTCTTCGAGAGAAGTGAAGTCAGTGAATGTACAATGAGGGTGGATGAGGAGGAAATTGAAAATGTGAGTGTGTTTAAGTACTTGGGTAGTATGATGATTAAGGATGGAAGTTTAGAGGGTCAAGTGCTTGAAAGGGTGCAACAGTGAAGAAAGGTTGCTGGTTCCTTGAAAGCAGTGATAAGAAACTGGGAGGTGAGCATGGACATGAAAAAGCTACTACATAACAGTACTGTGATACCAACTCTAATGTATGCAAATGAAGCTTGGACCTTGTTGGAGGGATAGAAGTCAAGAGTGAGAGCAGTGGAAATGAGTTATTCAGGAGGAGCATGTGGAGTCACATGGAGAGACAGACTGACAAATGAGGAAGTGAAGGAGCATTGTGGTGTGGATCTAGATGTGATAGGATGTGTTAGGAGAAACACACTGAGGTGGTTTGGAAATGTGGAGAGGATGGAGAGTGAGAGACTGATGAATAGAGTGTATGTGAGTGAGATGGAGAGGGGGAGAGGGAGGAGGATGAGATGGAGGGATGGAGTGGAGAGGCATACGAGAGAGGAGGGTATGAGCTGGGAGCAGGGCAATGAAATGGCAGGGTACTGGGCAACATGGAGGCGATTTGTTTGTGGCCACCCCTTACGGGATTAAGGCATCTGGCACTAGATAGATAGATAGATAGACTGTAGACATAACGTGGAAACTGCACAGTGCACAGTGTGGATGTTCAGGGGGGGGGGTGCGGCAGCCCTGCCTGGCACTTTTAAGTTAGGCAGCAGTCAATCAGGCTCCAGTTCTGTTCACTACAACGAGATATGGAACTCACCCATGCGTGACAAGTTTACAAGTTACCTCCTGAAGCGGTGACCCCTGATACATTAAAAAAAATCCTAATGGTGGTCACTTAGCTAACAGGGACCCTCAGTGATCCACAGCCCATCACAGGTTGAAAGTAAGAGTAGTGACTGCTAATGCCCAAGCGGCAGTGGCAGGAGGAGGAGGAGGAGGAGGAGGAGGAGGAGGAGGAGGAGGAGAAGGAGAGAGAGAGAGCAGGAATTCTTTGACCTTTGCCGAATCTGAAGGTTAGCCACTAGACCACATGGGACAACTGTGCACCTGCTGGAGGTGTGCAGGTTATGAAGCCTGTCTGCGATGCACTGGATGGTAAGTACTCCAATCGAATGTTTTTTGGCAGGGACCTTTAGTTTTTTTTCCATAGTTTTCTTGGTGTTTAAATTTATTCAGGATATTCCCACATGTGTTCTGATGTCAAAATATGGCAGATTGACCTGAAAACTGTGCCAAATTTAGGAAGGGTACTGTACATACAGCAGTGTATTGGCAGGGTGTTTTGAGGTTTTTAACATTATTTTTACATGGTTTTCTTGGTGTTAAAAATTCTTTTGGATGATTCTATGTGTGTTTTGATCTCTAAATACGGCAAAATGACTGGAAAACAGTGACAAAATTAGGAGAGGTATTGTACATACAGTAGTGTAGAGGTAGGGTGTTTTTTTGGTTTTCAGTGTTTTATTTGCATGGTTTTCTTGGTGTTAAATATTATTTTCGATATTCCTATGTGTGTCTTGATGTCTAAATATACATGAATGACTGGAAAACACTGCCAAAGTAAGCAGAGGTGATATACAAATAGGTTAGGTATAGGTTGGGTCTGGGTATTGTAGGGGGGATATTGTTCATTATCTGGACACTGCCACTACCCAGACATGCTTTTGGCACTATTACATCAGATAATTGAGGGACTACTGTATACAGAAAACTGTATATACATAAAAGGTGGTCCATAAACAGTGTTCCTGTAGAAACTCACCTGGTGGTATCTTATGTGTTATGGAGATGACTCATTCTGCTAGTGTGGGCAGTGCGAGTAGGAAATCAATAAATGATGTATGATAGATACTGATTATGCTCACTTAGCCATCCCAGCAACATAAAAGAAATTGCCCGCGGAAATGTGGAAGTGAAGCTTTATGATTGGACTACCCTGTGTTTGTGTATATCTATCAACCTATACAACCTTTGTCTGCTGTACTTTACCCTCTTAATGGAAAGGTTTGCTTTTAAGTGATGAATGAATAAAGGAAAGCTTGTGACATGTGTTATTCAAGTGGATTCTGATGCTGTGAATGACAGCTGCAAGAGCTTGGGTCTGAGGTAGAATTTATTAGGAGGTGAGGATGGAGATTTTACGGATGATACTTAAAGATATTTTTATGATACATATTCTTGCCATTTGGATATGGTCTTGAACCCTCATCTCCACTACTAGTCCAGAGGAGGAGAAGGATTATGATGACATCAGTCCTTATGACAAACACTTAAAATGTTAATAGTGTGAGCAATGGTAAATAAAATATCCACACCAAAGTTTTAAAAGAGTGCAGCTCATGATCTTTGATTTTTACATGAGTTAGTATTACTCAAAATTCATATAAGGTTAATAAAACTATTTATGTGATGCATAAAGAAAGACCTCTACATTCAGCTGTAAAGACTGCAATAATGAGGAATGGCACTGTGAGAAATCTGTAACATTAGCAACCAGTCTCCTATTACAGTACCTACTTTAAGCATTATGTATCTGAGTATATATTTACTGTCCATTCCTTTATTGCCCCAACAGGAGCATACACATCCAGGATTAAGCTACTTATGCCACACAATAAAGATGAATGACTAGTTGCTGGCCTCTGAATGGCAGTACATGAGAAATAAACCCCAAACATTTCTTAGAGGTAGTAAACCCTTCTGAGTCACAACCAGCTGGAGATCTGTAACCCACTAGACCAACAAGCATCCATCTGGTATTGTGATTACCAGCCAGTGTATTAAATGGTCTCCTCAGTTGCAAGAAACCAATTAGCTTGTCATCTGGTGTTGTCATCTGGTGGCAGCACTTCTTCAAATAGGCAAATTTCAAAAACTTATGAAATACAATAATTCTCTGAAGAACACAACAAATTTGCGAGCTGGTGCTGAAAACACATGAATGGGACATAAGGACTGAGGAAATAACCTGAAGCAGTTCTACTGTATACATAACGTACAGAATATGATCATAGTGTAAACAATGCCTTTCCCCTTCAAATGTCAATACATGCCACATAATATCAACAAAACACTAGGATCTGGTTAGGTATCCCAGTACTAAGGATGACTTACATGTAATGCTGAGTATGAGCCCAGGCCTTGGCGGTAGAAGGTGTTGCGTGGGGAGAAGCCGTAGCCAGGCTTTGGGGGCTGCCTGAGGGAGCTGACAACTGCCGGGCATCACATGGGTTGCCACGGGTCAGTACACAAAAAGTGGGGGCACGTGGCCTGACTAAAGATAGAGCTGTTTCTTTGCTTATTTGTGTGGCTGGACTGATTTCTGTTTTTTTATGGCTTATTATTTTTTTTTTTAAGATATGGGGATGATGCTATAAATTTAATTTTCGTGCACTTTCTTTTCATAGATACAGTATTCAAGGCACTTCCTGAGGCATCCAAAGAAGACATAAATGTATTATTTACAAACTGTATTTTTCATTTTTTTTACTTACCACAAACAAAATATTATAGCTTCTTCAGTTTCTATGCAATGACCATGATACACAGAAATACTAACTGTTAATGTATTTTCTTGTACTTTAATTTTTGCAGCCCACATAACACAACTCACAAGCAAAGAACATGTCCCCCTCGGAGTCCGGCCACAGAGAAGAAAAAAGGAAATTCTTATTGTCTAACAGCCCTGCAATACTTACAATCATGCCAGCTGGGCCTCCATTGCGACCAGCTGCTGGGAGGGTGGAGGACTTGAGACCATAACCTGGTTTAGGCTCCCCTCGCAAGGCTGAGACAACTATGGGGTATGGGCAGGTGGGTGGGGAAGGCAGAAGTTAGGGTAAAAGTGAGAGTGCAAATGAAGGTAGAAGACAGGTTAGATAACAGAGGTGGTGGTGGGATAAAGAATTAAATTACAGAAAAGGATGGTAAAAACAAGGTACAAACAGGCAAGGGTAAGATACGGTTTGGAGGTTTGGTAGCGAGGCAGTACAATTTTATAACAAAACAGATTCAATTTGAATGTCAGGGAATTTATAGTGATGTAAATACCAAATATCAGCCAATTAATCCAGTTAGCAAGAATCAGTGTCAAAATTAGGTCAAATTTTGTCACAAGTGTCATATTTGGTTTACAGTCAAGGTGAGAAGAGTTTAGTTTATGAATGATGTGGGATGAATAAAATATTAAAATGAGGTTGTTTAATTACAGTTAGAGATTAGGCATTTGGTTTTAGGTACACAGGTCATATAGTAAATGGTTTAAAAGTGAGGAGAGTTAAATCAGGACAATGAAAGGGTGATGTCAGAATGAAACAGGATCATGGGCAGGAGAGGAGGTCAGTTGAATGATGTTTTGTATGCACATTCCGCAAGTCAGCCAACACCAGTGATGTGTCAAGTCCCATAAAATGTGACGTTCAGTAATGTAAACAATTGTCATTACATAATTGAGGAGGAAATGAGGAGGAGGAGGAGGAAAAATGGGAGAGATATAGCAATGTGAGGATAGGGAGCGAGGGAGAAGAGGTTAGGTTGATGGGTAAGTGTGTGTAATTGGGGAGAGGATGGGAGAGAACATAAAATATTCATGTCAGTAAGAAAATCATGCAAAAAAATAAAAAGATGATCAGTGAGTCAGGCATGAACAGCAAAATTTAGCAATGTTATAAACACCCAAACACAAATAAAAGATTTATTGCCAGAGGCAAAAACAAAGCAACTCTGAGCAAGTATTCTTGTTAAAGAATAGTATTCCAACAAATTCTAGTGTAACAGATGATCCATGATATGGCTAAAAGTAGTAATGGAAGTTACAACTGATATTTTCCAAGATGATAAAGAACACTGTGGAATTCTATTAACCTGAGTACACAATAAATGATTTTTTTTTTTTTGCATCATACTGTATAACATATAAATTACTTTAATATCATCCATTAACACTGCAGCATCACATGAATAAAAAATGGGCTTTTTCTAAGCTCATTAAAAAAACTTCTTTGTTTAGGTTCTTAAAAGTAATGTGATTCATGCCCCACTTAAATGATCATACAACACAGTGTACAGTATATGCATACAAGGTTAATTCACATAACTGAACAACAGGACTCTGAACAATAAGTACTATATCATTAGGTATAAGAATCTAAAAGATGGGCACAGATAATCCAGACCCAGAGGACAAGTTATATACAAGTATCATAATCACTGCATTCAAGTCCTATCCTTCACCAACTAAAACAGAACTAAGGCAACTAAAACAGAACAGCCAATATGTGATATCACTGCAGTCCAGAAAGGGTTGATAAATAAACCACTAAAAATAACTACACAAAATGGAATCATGCATAAAAATTATGTTTAAAGACACCATTAGTGATAAGTAGATTAAACTATCTTAGTAACACTTAAGCAGAGGTTATATAAAACTGCAACTGGGATGCGTAATGTGGTAAGGACTTGGCAATTCTATAAATAAACCATTGATAATGGGCAAAGGAAAGTCTGAGTAATGGAACATACAAGAATGGATATGCTACAAATCCAAAGTTCAATTAAAATTTTAATGGTCCTTTATAACATAAAATGCATACAATAATGCACGAAACAGCATCCTATCCACCAACATTTAAAATAGAGAACTGGACTAGAACTTGATTCTGATTAATAAACCCTTCAGTAAAAGGAATGAAATATATCTGAGGCATCACAAAATCCCAGTTGCACTTCATTGTAGGATACGGAGTCTGGATTCTGGGAGTAGGGTGCAGGATGGTTAACAAAAATCTAATGGACAGTACACCGACACACAAACACCTTGTGGAACCCACCCAGCTGGTCTCAGTGATCCTTATCCACCTAACTTAAGCTTAACTGAAGAAACAAAATTTTATACTAATTAAGAAAAATTTGAAAGAACAATGACATCTGACTAGTGTCAAGATTTTCCTTAAAATTAAGTTTACATAAAAATATTTAATATTAAATACAGGAAAAGGTAAATAAGTATTACTGAAGTAATACCTTATTAACCACACTATACTGTATAATAATGTTTAGCTATTTTAACTGTGGCTACAGTATTTGTTGGATGGTAGCTAAAACAAGTATCTGTGCATACTTTGAGCTGCAATGAGAAACTGGATGATAAGTTTTAAGATATGAGAGTTGCTAGGACACCAACCCACCAAATACAGTCATCTTGCCTAAAGTGCACCCTCGCAAAGTGCATCTCACCTAATGGGCGACGGGGGTCTGACAATAATTAATCATTTAGAAAGTGTGTTTGCAACTTGCGATGGGCATGAAAAATTGAGGCAAATACGGTATGCTCTCACAACTCGTGAGCATAATTTGTAGCACGCGATGGGTAAGGGTGGGGCTGGTGAGTATGTGTGGTGGGGTGCGGCTGGTGTGTGAGGGAGTGGTGGCGAGGGAGGTGCCAGTGCTGTGACGTCAAAACTCTCTTCTTACTCTCTCAAACTAACGTTTTCACATCACTCTTCCATCTCTCTACTTCCTCCACACCCGTTTCTCGTCCACTCACTGTATGCTTTCTCCTTTTGTGCCATGGCCTGTCTCATCACTTCAATCCACCATGCTGTTACTTGCACCATGTTTCGTCTTCTCTTCACCCCACACACCACCTCACAGGCTGCACAGATTTCTTCCGTGAATATCTTGCACACACCTTACACGTCTCCCATCTGCTCCAGGCAGCAGATAACCCCTTCAGCAGCGATGAGAGTGATAGTGAAGCACAGGATGAGGCCCGTGCAGAACGGCTGTGAGTGTTTTGATTCAGCTTCGGTGGTAAGGCCTCGGGGACCACAATGACAATTCGCATTATCTACCCTCTGTACAATGCTGGTAATGTCTTGAATTTTCATAATAAATATACAGTATTACTCTTGCATGTTTTTATTTTAAGTTTTCCTTTAAGATTTTAGTTAGGGATAGGTATTGGTGAATCAATATGCAGTATGAAATTTCAGGATGTGTCGCCCATAAAGCCATTTTAACATGGGATCCTATGCTTCGCAAAGTGCGAATTTATAAAATGCGACGGGCTGTGTCGCCCATATTCACACACTTTATGCGAGATGACTGTACCTCCACAGTTGCTGTAACCCTCAGTGTAAAGGGTGACAATGGCTTCCTGTATTTCCTGTGTGCTTTCCACAATGAATGGCACAAGAAATATAATACTGTCACAGCTGATCTCTGATGTGGTTCATAACCAGCAGTAGGGGGTTTCATGAACCATGTTCTGGGAAAATGAACTTGGTCTCATGATTCAATTATCACATAACATTAAGTGTCAACATGACTCTTACGCACTGTATCCACAGTGTGCTAAGTTACAATTTAACCCATACAACAGGACTGGTAACAACTGTCTCCTTATACTGTCAGAGTAGTAAGCACATACACAACTATAAAGAAGTTATCAAATGGCAACACCTCCCCCCCCCCACCATAACAAGGACTAAACTGAGGTGCGTGAGATCATGTATACCAACCTTCCAGAGATACCACTTATCACATGTAAAATTTCAGAAGACATTGACCCCATCCTGCACAGATATTTGCTTTAGATACTGTACTGTACTTACTGGAAAATAAACTTTATGCTCCAAGTGAAATAAAAATAAATTCAGTTACATAAAAAAAAAAAAAAAAAAAAAATATCCACCAATATAAATTACTGAGACTTATAGTGGAACTCGTCAAAAGGTCGTACTGAAGAGTACGTGAAAATGCGGTCATCAATTTAGACTTAAACCTAAACTTACATTAAACATAACCATGATCAATTAAGAAAAAATAAGTATGTGAAGTCACTATTACTGAAAGAAAACCTCTGTATGTAAATAACTGAGTGTGTCTTCATAAAATATGAAAGCTAATGATATATGCTGCACTGTGTACTGTATTATAACATCCTAGAGCAGGTCCTCTAGAGTGCTGTAAGTCTAAGATGGTTATAGTTTTGCATATTCTGTAAGAGGTTATGTGGATGGATATGAAAGTGGTAAAACAGATAATGACTAATGTCATTTGTTTGTCATGCAGCATGGTGCACAAACTGTGTGACGATGATGCACGCAGTATGAAATGAAATTAAACAGTGAGACAGTATAAGTCTGTTGTTTATTATGGAATTTAAAGTACTATTGAGTAGCTTTAGAACTGGCTTTTACAGGGAGTTGTTGTATGCTGATGATTTAATGTTAACTGCAAATATGGAAATTTTGAGGAAGGATAAATTAAATGGAGTCAAAGGGACAGAGTAACTATGGATAAAATATAAGTGATGATCACTCAAGTGAATGGCAGCATTGTGCTGGTGGAAAGGAGTGTGACCATGTGCTGTGTGTCCGGAGTGGTGTTGGGTGGAATTCCGTCTTATATAATATTAGAAACAAATGACTATATAGGAGGTATAGTGGTGTTCAATCAGGTCAGAGACTGTGATAGGCTCTAAGTGTGCTGTGCAACTGGGGGGTAAACATGGAACGAGGAAAAGATGTGTTGGGAGAGACTCAACAGATGTGTTTTTGGAGCATGTAAAGAAATTTTGTTATACTGTATGAGTGTTTAGATTTGTGCCTGGGTGGGATAGTGGAGGCTAAAGCAACCTTTATTGCTAAGGTTAGAAGTGGAAGGAAGAAATTTAGGTAACTGCTACCTCTACCAACATTAAGAAAACTTTCTCTTGACACTATGGGAAAATTGCATGTTGCCTATGTGAGGAGTGTAATGCTTTATGACTGTGAAAACTGGACAGTAAAGGAGGAGGATGTATGTTTGTTTGAGTAAACAGAGATAAGGATGTTCAGATGGATTGACAGTGCTTCCCTGAATAACAGAGCTTTGTTACAAATGAAAGAATTGAGAATCAGCAGCAGAGAAGCTGACTGGGAATTGAAGGCTTTGTTGATGTGATCAGTAAGAGAAGATTAAGGAGGTTTCGGTATATGGAGGGAATGGAGGATTAAAATTGAGTGAAAAGAATCGATGAGTATAAATATGAAGGATACGACATGAAGCCACAGATCTAAGAAGCACTGGGATAAGGTTCTACAAAATGACCTCAGGGTAAGGGAATTTTCTGCCAGAGGTTATGCAGCATCACCATGTGATCAAGGCTGATGCATGCAAGCATGTACAAAGCCTTTTAAAACAGAATGACTCTTCTGCACGAGGGGTATGCTATGGTGTCAGTTGTGATGTGGCTGTGACATAAATGAAGTGAAAAGTTTTTTTTTGGTACTGAAGAGCCAGAGCAATGTAAAATGTAAAGGTGATGTACTTATGATATGGCTATGATATAGGTGTTGTATGGATATGAAGTGTGAAGTGTGGTGGGCACAAGTGAGATGTAGTGTACACATACCGTTGTAAGAGGGAATAGTGGCAGAGGAGCGGCCAGTGGAGCAGCGATAGGAGGAACCACGGTCAAACTCCTCCTCCTCAGGACCCCATGGTCGATTGTGGTCCGTCATCCGAGAGGGGGCTACCAAAGAGAAGGATGACATGAAATACTGCTAGAATGAGGTAAGGAAATGTAACTAAAAAAGAAACTTGCAAAAACATCGTAAGGCACAGTAAATTTTAAAACTGAAGTTGTGCAAAGACTATCTATCTATTGCCAGACGCCTTAATCCCGTTTGGGGTGGCCACAAACAAATCACCTCCAAGTCGCCCTGTCCCCCGCCATTTCACTGCCCTGCTCCCAACTCACACCCCCCTCTCTCATATACCTCTCCACCCCATCCCTCCATCTCATCCTCGGCCTCCCCCTCCCTCTTCCCCCCTCCACCTCACTCACATACACTCTCTTCGTCAGTCTTTCACCCTCCATCCTCTCCACATGGCCAAACCACCTCAGTGTGTTCCTCATAACGCTTCCTATCACATCCACATCCACACCACAACGCTCCTTTATATCCTCATTCGTCAGCCTGTCTCTCCACGTGACTCCACAGGCTCCTCTTAAATAACTCATTCCACTGCTCTCACTCTTGACTTGTGTCCTTCCAACAATGTCCAAGCTTCACTTCCGTACGTTAGAGTTGGTATCACAATACTGTCATGTAGTAACTTTTTCACTTCCATGCTCACTTCCCTGTTTCTTATCACTGCTTTCAAGGAACCAGCAACCTTTCTTCCCTGTTGTACCCTTTCAAGCACTTCACCCTCCAAACCTCCATCCTTACTCATCACACTACCCAAATACTTAAATGTACTCACATTTTCCAATTCCTCACCATCTAACCTCGCTGTACATTCACTAACTTCACCTCTCTCAAAGACAAAGCTAGCAAAGACAAAGCTAGCAAATTTTATGCAAAAATGGGCTTAGAATGGAAGAGGTGCTGGCAACTGAAACCTTCACACAGTGGCACTGATACATGTACCAATACAACTGAGCTGTCCAATTATACAAAGGCCCATTAACTCCTTCCCCATCCCCCACAAGGAGGATGGTGGACTACAGCCTTACCTCAAAGCTACACTGCCAGAGATGCACTTCTTTAGTTTTTCTTCTGAATCTGCAGATACAGTGCTCTCGCTTCCCAGTCCCTCTTATTCTTTCTTGTCAAAGATGTTGACAAAAGATACACAAGCCTAACATGTATAACTTGCATAATATTGAAACTTCGATCAGTCAAGTGTAGCTGTTACAAACAATCCTTGCATCTCGACTGTACCAACCTGTCAACACATACACTGCACCTCACAGTATATACCACACATATGAAAAAGAAAGAATGATACACTGAAGAGTTTACACCTAAACAATAACAGAATAAACACATGGGATTACACAATTTTAGCAAACACACATTAACCCCTACACCGCGGGCATGTTTACCAATGTTTTGCGTGTGCCGCGGGGTTATTCAGGCTCCGACAGACTCTCAAAAAATATTTGCCAAAAATCAGTTATTAGTCCTAGAATATTAAAATTACATATGCTTCTGGCACATACCTTCAGCTTTCTCCTGGAATGTCTGCTGAGCCTTTGTCAGTTACCGTAGGACTTGTGGAGACCTCTGAAGTTGGGTAACGAAGTCTCCACTTTACACTTCCCGACAACCCGTAATATGATTACCACAGCAAGATATTAACACTTTAAACACTACTCTATGATTTTGAAGTAGTTTGGGATCCATACTCCAAAAAAAAACCCACTGTGAAAGCTATGAAAATTACGAGCTCGTCTGACTGTTGCACTTGCTCTAGTTCGCTCTTGGTACTCTGTCATTTATTATTCATAAAACCCCTCACACTTTATATTTCTATTACTATATACCACTTATATATATCTACAGTCTTTATCCATAAGTTTCCTTCAGTAGTATTAGTTTATTGTCACTGTAGGGATTCAATTTCTTTCAGTAAAATACATAGCATTCACTTTCTCGTACTGTATACAGTGGGGCACCAATTTTCGCGCCTAATTAGGTCCAAAAATAATGCGCGAAAGTGGAATTAGCGAAAGTTGGGGCATTGTCTTTATGGCAAAAAGGCTAATTGGTTCCCGGTTATCCTAAAGTAACATCAGATTTTCATTTTCACTTGCAATACAGTACATCAAATCACTATTGTACATTGCATTGTGAGATACAAACAATAAAAACTGTACAGTACACATTATATGAGGAGAAACATACCACAGAGACCAGGTTGAGGTGTTTAATGGATGTTGGGGGTAAGTATCCGAGGCGCGTGGCGGGCTTATTTAGCCACGCCAGATGTATTGGCGCCACCTCTTGCTGCCTCGCTACCACTCTCTCTCTCTGCCTCCTCAGATGCAACTTGATGCAACACTTCCACTCTGTGCTGAATTTCCCTTTGTGCTAGGTTCTCTTGAACAAATCCATCGAAATCTTCATCCAGGTTAAGCTCCTCTATGGCCTTGGCCTTGGCCTTTCCTCCCGACTTTGAATGTCCCGGCCACTTTTTATCACCACCACTGCCTCCCGGCCCTCCCCCCACACCACCAGGGTCTTCCCCCACACCACCAGGCTCTCCCCCCACACCACCAGGCCCTTTCCCCACACTACCAGGTATAGTAGAGGCCACTGAACCGTAAGAATCCAACACAATGGAGCTAGCACGCTCGTACACAATGGCGGGAATGGGTGGACAGAGTGTTGACATGACGTCATTCAAGATGGCGGTGGGTTGCGGGCGGGCGGTGCAGGAAATTCAAAGTTCAAAATATTGTCCCAAACCCAAAATTTGTGCGCGAAAATCGATTTTTTTCAAGCGAAAGTGGAAGTTAGGGAATATTTGGTGCATGCCGCGAAAGTGGATTCCGTGAATCCTGCTGTAGCGAAAGTTGGTGCACTACTGTACTAGCATTGATAGTGAATGTCACTTTCATCTTCACTCTCATAACTCATAGTATTCAGACATGCTAGAGTGAAACTTTCACTTTCATTACTCCTAGGGTATACAGTATACTCGTTTTCTTATAATACTACTCATTTACATTTCTATTTACGTTCTCTCTTTTATTTACGTTATTTACATTTCTATTTTATTTACACTGTGTTATGCACTGTCACCTGAAGTAACTTATAAAACTATTTTCCACTGTTCACGTATATTTACAGTCATTACTTTCACTTGCTGTTTACACATTATTTACACATTATTTACAATTCCACTTGCACTGTTTTACTCAATAGAAAGATCGTAGTCACTCTTTTATCAATTGTCAGCCCTTTACCTCTTTCCACACGAGGTTTAGTAGGGGGTAAAGGTCACAGGGCCCTTTGCATGGGGGTGAAAAGTCCCTGAAGCTAGCAAGAGCGAACAGACGTACCTCCACTTCGGAAGATGAGAGTGAACTGATAAGGGTGGGCCGGGGCGGTGGCCTACCTAGGGATATTCATTACTACCAACGTTAGCCTCTTGACACAGCTAATTTATAGCAGTGAAATGATTGGCAGGAAATCTAGACAATACATTATAAATTAGGTAGTTCCAGGTGAATGTAAATATCACTTAGGCTTCTCCCTTCCCTCCTTATATGTATATTTATTACGAAAATAGATTATACGGCATATTTCAAGGGGAAATAAACAGCGATAATTAGCGAACGAGTGCACGTGAGGTGTTGTCAGGTGATAATTAGCCAATTCCAGGTGTATGGCACTCTCACTTACCTATTTCTTTCTTGTATATATTATTTGGTATAAGAATAGGGCATAGGGCTTATTTCAATGGATGAAATCAGTGAAAAATTCCAGGGAAGATTTACTTAGCGTAGCACGGCCGGGCAGGCGAGAGGATAGGGTAATGGAGGAGGGGTAGGGAGGGGAGTCAAGAATGGGGAGAAATGGCTAAATTGTCAACAATGGATGGGAGTACAGATGAGATTAGGAGTGCTGACTAGTGTTGGACATTGGCAGTACTGATAGATGATACAAGCCCCCACTTGGAAGCCTGGGTAAATTCAAAATAACACAGAATCACAAAAGCGACGCCCCGCAGTATGATCCCTTGCTCCCAAGCATCACGAAAGTGACACCCCACGGTTAAGTGGTTACGTACGTGGGTAGTGTGTTGAATAAGGATGGAAGTTCAGAGGGTGAAGTGCTTGAAAGGGTATGACAGGAAAGAAAGGTTGCTGGTTCTTTGAAAGCAGCGATAAGGAACAGGGAAGAGAGCATTGAGGTAAAGAAGTCGCTGCATGACAGTATTGTGATAACAACTCTAACATATGGAAGCGAAGCTTGAACCTTGTTGGATGGACACAAGTCAAGAGTGAGAGCAGTGGAAATGAGTTATTTGAGAGGAGCATGTGGAGTTAGGTGGAGAGACAGACTGACAAAAGAAGAAGTAAAGGGGCATTGTGGTGTGGATGTGGATGTGAGAGAAAGCGTTAGGAGAAATACATTGAGGTGGTTTGGCCATGTGGAGAGGATGGAGAACAAGAGACTAATCAGGACAGTGTATGAAAGTGAGGTGGAGGAGGGGAGAGGGAGGGGAAAGCTGAGGATGAGATGGAGGGATGGAGTTGAGGTACTGTATATGAGAGGGTGTGTGAGCTGGGAGCACGGCAGTGAAATGGCATTGGACGGGGCAAACATGATGATTTGTTTATACCCACCTCTTGAGGGACTGACGCATCTGACAATAGATAGACAGAGACAGACTTTTCACATAACTGCAAAAGCTGACCAAACATTCCCTTGCCTTCTCCGTGATTATTCCTCCAGATACCTTTTCTACAAACATTCAACAGCCTTAAATCAAGGTAAATTTTACACTCACTTCTATTGGATCGGGACTGACCAATAGGTGACAACTATGGACCAAACAAAGGACAAGGTACGGATTGCAACTGCAATATAAGGGGAACGAATAATGAGGTGAAAGAGAGAGAGGTTGTCCAGGTGCCTGAGAGTGAAAAAATGGACATATGTGATTTAACTGAGATTAAACAGAGGTGAGAGTGTGAGAGGGTGGAAGTAAGGATGGGGTATATGCACGGGAATAGGTGAGAATGAGAGGGCAAAAGGGGGAGTATATATTGTTTTATGCAAGAGATGGAAGAATATAAGAGTATGGTCAGGTGGTTCAAGGATTGTGAGGGTAAGACTGAAAGGAGGATAAGAAATGTGGGTGATTGTGTATGTGTATGCGACGATACAAGATCCTGCAAGCAGGGTGAAAGAAGAGTTCTGGGCAAATGTGGAAGTATGCATGGAAAAGTGTGAAAGCATTGAGAGAGTGTTTCTGATTTGAGATATGAATGGAGAAGTTGGGAATGTGAGGGTGGATGGAGTAGCTGATGACTGGGGTGTGCCTGCAGAAGTAGATGAGAATGGCAGTGCTCTAGTGGACATTTGTGCAGGAAGGGGGTTGGTGAAAGCAAATACCCCATTAGGCACAAAATGATACACAGGTATACTTCGTACATGGTGAGTGATGAGAAGAGTGGGTAGTGAACTGAATGAACGAAGGCAATGACTGATTATGTGTGTGTGGATGAGAAAATGAATTGGTATGTAATGGATGCAAGAGTATAACAAAGGCTGGGGGAATGGACTTTCTGACCACCACTTGGTGGTGGTGAAAGTCAAGGTTCAAATGCAATGGAGGAAGAATGGGATGGAAGGACAGGAGGAAGCAGTCCATACAAGGTGGGTAGAATGGTTGAAAGAGAATGAAAAAAGGGCAGAATATACGGGAGAAGTGGAGGTGAGATTGGGTAAATATGATTTGGAGCAGATGGAGGAGGTGGAAGATGTATGCAAGATATTCACAGAAGAGGTCTGTGCAGCATGTGAGGTGGTGTGTGGGGTGGAGAGAAGACAAAAGGGGGTGCAAGGCACAGCATGGTGGAATGAAGAGGTGAGACAAGCTGTGGCACAAAAGAAGCATATAATGAGTGGATGGGAAGCAGAAGCATGAAGGAGATTGAGACACAGAAGTCAAAGTTATAAGCAGAGAGAAAGAGAAAGGTGAAAAGTACGAGAGGGTGAAAAGAGAGTGGATGAGGAATTTGGAAGGAATTTGAGTGTAAAGTGGAGGGAATGTAAGAAAATTTTCTGAAAAGAGGTAAAGAGAGATAAGGTAATAAAAAAGTTAGTTGGGGAGTGAGAGATAAAAATGTTAGATTGCTAGTGGAGAAGGGAGGAAAAGTGAGCAGATGGAGAAAATACTTAAAGGAACTGTTAAACATTAAGAATGAAGGTAATATGAGTATACGTGGCTGGGGAATGACTGGGAGAAGGAGGGAGGCGAGGGGGAAGGAAGGGATCAGTGGGATGGAAGTAGTGTAAGCAATGAAGAAAGTCAAAATGGAGAAAGCCCCAGGAACTGATGGAGTATGTGGTCAAATGGTTAAGCATGGGGGAGAGAAAGTAGTAGAATGGACATGGAAAATGTGCAGATTGGCCTGGGACGAAGGTAGTGTCCTGAAGGATTGGAAGTCGGGTATAATTATTCTCTAGTACAAAGGAAAATGAGAAAAAGATGTGTGTGGTAATCATAGGGGTATTTATTTTCTGGGCGTAATTGGAAAAGTATATGCTTGGGTACTTATTGACAGGGTTAGGGAAATAAAAAGGGAAGTAGTTGAAGAAGAACAGGGAGGTTTTACGAAGGGAAGAAGTTGTGTAGATCAGTTTTCATTCTTGGGTAATTAGTGGAAAAGTTTCTAGAGAAGGAAAAGAAGTTGTATGCAGCCTTCGTGGATTTGGAGAAAGCATATGACAGGGCAGACAGACCAGGAATGTGGAAAATATTAAGAATATGTGGCGTAAATGGGAAGTTGTTGAATGCCGTTAAGAGTATGTATGAGGGTGCTAAGGGTGCAGTGCATGTGGTTGGTGAACTGAGTGAATTTTTCTATCTGAGTGTTGGATTGAAACAGGAATGTGTCATGTCTCCTTGGCTGTTCAATCTGTATATGGATGGAGTTATAAAAGAAATACAAGGTAGGAAGTGGATGTTGGAGAAGCCCAAATGAGAGAGAGCAGCATCTGGAAACTTTATGTACTGTTGTTTGCTGATGATACTGTATTGTTAAGCGAAGATGAAGGGGAACTGCAAGGCTTGGTGAATGAGTTTGGGAGAGTGTGTAAAAAACAGAATCTAAAGGTGAATGTAGGGAAAAATAAAGTTATGGTCTTTGAGACAAATAAGTCACTGAACGTACGCTGAGGTTGGGCGATGTGGAAACAGAAAATGTGGGTGCATACTCAACTGCATTATCTACTTCGGTAGTGTGATGAGTAAGGATGGAAATTTGGTGGATGAAGGGCTTGAATGGGTACAACAAGGAAGAAAGGCTGCTGGTTCTTTGAAAGCAGTGCTAAAAAATAGGAAAGTGAGCATGGAAGTAAAAAAGCCACTGCATGATAATATTGTGATACCAGCTCTAACATACAGAAGTGAAACCTGGACCTTGTTGGAAGGACACAAGTCAACATTGAGAGGATGGAAATGAGTTATTAGAGAGGAGAATGTGGAATTACATGGAGAGACAGACTGACAAATGAGGAACTGTAGGAGCATTGTGTGGAAGTGAATGTGACAGAAAGTGTTAGGAGAAATATATTGAGGTGGTTTGGCCATGTGGAGAGGATGAAGAGTGAGAGACTCAGGAGGGGAGTGTATGTGAGTGAGGTAGATGGGGGAGTGGGAGAGAGAGGCTGAGGATGAAATGGAGGGATAGAGTGGAGAGGTATATGAGAGAGTGGGGGAAGTGAGCTGGGAGCAGGGCAGTGAAATGGCAGGGGACAGGGCGACATGAAGGTGCTTTGTCTGTGGCCACCCCTTATGGGATTAAGGCGTCTAGCAATAGACAGATAGATAGACTTTTACCACTTTTGTTTTTATAAAGACTGTATGCAGTCACAGCCTTCTTTCATACTACTGATGCAATTCTGTTCCTCCAAAAGACACTTCACTGCACTCTCTCCAGTACATAAACCTTCTCTATGTAATCTTCTTCGAATACTGATGGCATCCTATTCTTCAACTTAGAAATAGCAGTTTCTACTTCTGGCAGTGTCACATTTCCAACACCAGATAATGAACTAGCTTATAGGGGGGATGTGACTAAGAACTTGTTGATACTTTTTACTTTCCGTACATGAGCACTTTAAAAAAGAAGATATTTTATTACTTTTACTATTTAAACTAATTTGTGTATAAAATTTTGTGAATGAAATAATACTTTAACCTAAGTATGTAAGTTGGGCACTTTTAACAACTCTGAGTGTGACCCACTGTGCCCCATATAATGGACACCGTTTGTTATAAGTTCAGTGGCTTTCGTATTGTCCATTAACCCCTTAAATGCGGATCGTCTCATTTGCGACGCTCGGCCAAAAGGACATAACGGCGGATCGTCGCGTTTGCGATTCTAGTAAATTTTGAATAACCGCGGGCAAGCAGGCTCCAGCTGGTATTGTCTATCAGTACTGCCACCTTTGAGCTACTTTTAGCACACCTGACCTTTGTACTACTGACCTTGGTTGTTGCCAAGTTTCATTTTTTTTACCCACCCACGCACTGCTGCCCGGCCCTCCCTCGTCGTGCGATATGGCAGCATGCGGACAGCTCATACGTGTCAATCTGCGCCTTCCTCTCGCAAGCACTTTATGCTATTTGGAAACGCTTGTTTCCCCAGTTGTCACACTAGCATTTTTTCGCGCGGTTTGCCCCTGTTTAGCGTCAGTCCACGCGAATCTTTCAAGGTAACACCATGTCCAACTCAAGCTCTTCCGAGTCTGTGCCTTCCAGCCCTCCGAAAAAGGGTTTTGTGACCTCCACCCCGTACAAACCCTTACAAGGAACTGCTAAGGGACTTAGTGACTCGGCTATAGCTAGTGAGTTATTGAAAGCGTCCATGGATTATGGAAGTGACGTCGGTGTATTATCTAGCCTGGCAGAGTCGGACACGCAATCGAGTGCTGAGTCTGAGGTGCCAGAAGTGACTATTCCTGTGCCAAGCACCTCAACAGGCAAGGCTCCTGTGAAAAGGGGCCTAGTGTATGGAAAGGGGGCCAAGAGGAGAAGAAGTGGTGACCCAGCTTCCCAGCCATTGTCCCCTACACCACGTCACGCCACCGCCAGCCCGCCACGCACTCCCAGCCCCATTCTCTCGTCGTCATCTTCAGCTGCCCTTTCTCCGGAGTCTTCGGAGTCGCCTTCACCACCTCGGAAGGGAAGTAGGCAGTCTAGTTTACGTAGTAGAGGTTTCCGTAGGCCCAGTGTTTGTGCTAGTAGGGCTAGAACTTTGTCCCCTAGTGTAAGACTAGCTAAGGTTACTCGCACTAGGCAACTCGCCAGTCACGCCACCGCGAGTGACTGTGAACCTTCAGCTTATCTCCCCACCACCACCACCACTACACCGACATGACCTAGGACAGCCTCTGCCTCATGCACTGCCTCACCGCCTGCCTCACCCACCGCCGCCCCCAGCACCTCCCAGCCTAGGCAGGGCACTCTGGATGCCTTCGTGTGGTCAGAGGGCTCAGATTTTGTGCCGGAAGATCTGCCCTTTGATGCCAGTGGGTGCGGAATACAGGCTGACTTCCCTGTCCCAGAGGATGGTGAATGCTTGGACTACCTGTTGGCCTTCCTGGATAACGAAGCAATGGAGCAGATTTGTACCGAGACGAACAGGTACGAGGGGCAATCTGCTGCAGTTCGTGAAGGAGAAGGTGAAGCTGCAACGCCATCCACTTCGCGGATGGCAGCATGGGTTCCTGTAACGATCAGGGAACTGTTTGTATTTATTGGTTTGATGTTATTGATGCCCCACAATTGGAAGCATAAGCTCGAGGAATACTGGAGTTCAGACGATCTTTGCCCCACACCCATCTTCAATAAATACATGAGTCGCGATCGTCTCAGGCAGCTCATGACTTACCTTCACTTTGCGAACAATGATGAGCCTTCCCAAACTGACCCATTATGGAAAGTGAGGGGAATCCTGAACTTGATCAAGGATAAGTTTACGAGGTTCCTGCGCCCCTTCAAGAAAGTTGTGATTGACGAGTCCTTGGTTTTGTTCAGGGGCCGTCTTCGGTTCGTGCAGTATATTCCTAGCAAACGCCACCGCTTTGGAATAAAGTTTTTCGTGCTGTGCGACTGCAAGACGGGGTTCATCTTAGACTTCGTTATTTACACCGCCAGCAATGTGGACTTGGACAAGACTGACCCCCTTGGATTCTCTGGTTCTGTGGTGAAAGTGCTGTTGAAAAAGTACTTTGGCGAGAATCATGTCCTGTATACGGACAATTACTATACAGCTCCAAAACTCGCCAAGTACCTTTCTGAACACGGCGTCGGATCACGTGGCACTGTCAGGAGCAATAGGGCACACTACCCTACCTTCCCCGAGGCTGAAAGATCAAAGCAAGGAGACGTGCACCTGAAGAAAACTGACAAGATGCTGGCGATCAGGTGGCACGATAAGAGAATCGTGAATGTGCTCACCACAGTTCACAAGGGGGAAATGCTGGCCACAGGGAAGGTCGACAGAAGGACTGGCGAGCCTGTGATGAAGCCTGATGCTGTTATTGACTACAACGTCAATATGCGGCTGGTGGACAAGTCTGACATGATGATCGGAGAGATAGACTGCCTGAGGAAGAACCGTCGCTGGTACAGGAAGGTGTTCTTGCACTTGATTGATATGTGCATGCTGAACGCCTTCATCCTGTATAAGATCAAGAACAGGAAGCCAGCAAACTACTCTCTCCGACGATTTTCAAAGACTTGTGTGTACCAGCTGCTTCAGCGTTTTGGGCAGGTATTGCCATCAGGTCCCAGGCGCCACCCACACACACACCTCCAGACCGCCTACAGTGTCAGGCCTACCTTCAGCGACACTGCCTGGAGCCACTGCCTGCCACTGCCAAGAGGGGAAAAGCACTCAGGAGGTGTCATGTGTGTAGCCACACTACCAGGCAGGACAGAACATTTAGGCGCACCTCCTTGCAGTGCAAAGAGTGCAAAATTCCCCTCTGTGCTTACCCGTGTTTCTTTGACTACCGCAGCCTGACTAGATATTGAAAATAAGGGTAAGAATCTTGAAAATAATACTGAGAGTGACAGTGATACTAGTGTTTAGTTTTCTTTTACGTACTGACAGTGACAGTCTGATGAGTGTAAATTAGTGAATGTACTTGTAAAAGCACTGACAGTGACAGTGTTTTTTTGTGTAAATAATTGTACATAGTAATAATATAAGTACTGCGAGTGACAGTCACTCCAGCGTAAGAAGTTGAAAGCATATGTTTCTATTCTATGTTCTGACAGTGACAGTTTCTTGTGTAGAAAATATTATTTTTATAACAATGGACAGTGACACTGATGAATAAGGCAAAAAACTGACAGCTAGAGTGAAAGTGAGCGATAGAAATGAAGTGCGAGTGGCCGACCGGAGCGAGAATAAAGTGCCTGCCGTAAGGCTGAATAAACTCGCGCCGCGGCGGTCTTCCTCATTCCCGCTTCACAATACTGGCAGTGACAGTGATTTTTAGGGCTGTAATAGTGCCAAGCGAGCCTTTGCGAAGTACTATGAAGGAAAATAATGTAGTATACGTGTTTTCAGCCATGAAAAGGGAAATGTGTGTTCAGTGACGGGAAGATCGCCGCCGCGCTGCATGTTGGCCGTGCGCTCCGTTCATTATAGCCTTATTTTCAGTGCTTACTGTACAAATACGGATTCCAAACAACCTGTACGTTGTTGTATAAAGTGTACTGTGACAGATTGAGGCTGTGGTAGAAAGAAAACTGGGTTTCTGGAGGTGTGAAAGTGAAGACTTTGTTACCCAACTTTGCAAGTCTTCACAAGTCCTTTGGTAGTCCACGAAGGCTCAACATCTGTCTCAGGAGAAAGCTGAATGTAAGTACTATATGCCATAAAAATTTTAATGTTCTAGGGTTAATCTCTGATTTTTGGCAAATATTTTCCCACAGGTACTCAGACCCCGCTACAACCCCGCCACAGGGGGGGGAGATCGGCCGTACACGGTCGCGTTTAAGGGGTTAAGTCCAACATGCACTATACTGACGTCCATTATAGTGAGGGTCTACTTAAGAGATCTCTATGCATGATGCTTACCAAACTGATTATGAAAAACATTCACTTCTGTTGAAAAAGCAGTGGTGAGAGGAATATAAGAATAATGTATAAAACAAATTATGTAAAGGCTTAACAAGACTTTCAAGGGAGGATCCAGGAATAATTCAAGGGTGTTGCCCTACACCATGTTATGATAAAAGATATACCAGTACATATGAACCAATAAAAGGAAAACATGCAGAGTATATACAAACTAATAAAAACAAAATAGTAGAGTCCAGTTGGAGCACTTGTAATACCTCTTATTTCATCTTTGCACCTACAGATATTTGTAAGGACGAATGCAGTGTTATTAGCTATCTGTGATCCTTGCAGAAAAATTTGACATATTTAATTTTTGTTCTGGAAAAAAAAAAAAAAAACTGCCATATACAGTACAAAAAGTAACAAAGCATGAAAATCATAAGAGTTATCTGCTAAATGTATTTTGACTGACTGTTGTTCTCAGAGGTTATTCATTTTTTTTTTTCTCTCTCTCTCAGAACTCATTCCTGTGCCTATCACTTTTGTGAGTCCAACCATGGGGTGCCCAGGCAACTAAGGCAACACCCCTGGATCTGCCCATGACTTCAGAGAGATAAGGCTGCTAACATAAAACTCCATAAGGACAGTCAAAAAATATCATTAACGAGAGGTGGCAGAAAAGAGGTCAGTTTCACCAAAATTACTCAAAGCCTGCCTGGAGGACATTCTCAAAAATTTAGACTGAGATGGTAGAAAATTTCTTAGCTCAGTATTACTTACAAGGGTCCACGCATATGCTAAAGTTTAACATGGAATACGGTATTACCATTACTGGTGATAATTATTTAAGTATTTCACTATCGGCTTCCCTGGGAATAAGGACTTACTGTTACCATTGGTTCTCAATACCAATCTGTATGAACTTACAGGCATTGAGAGATGATCCAAAACGTAACTTGTTCCCTGGTTCACGGTCAGCTGCAGGTGTGCGTGAGGCATTGCGTGGATCCAAGTGTGTTGCTTTCCAAGCCCGAAACTTCTCACGCTCCTTCACTTGCTGTAGGAACACCTTCCCAATACCTGTTGCTATTTTGCTTAACTCAGCTTCTTCCCTCTGTTGATATTTAAGCTTGTTAGCAGAGCATTAATTACTACATAATTTACATAAAGATTTTCTGCTATAATAAATCAGTTAGCCCAGCAAATATAAATAACTTCATGTGAAAATATTCTTAATCAACCAATCATTTCACATAACAGTGTATTGCCATCATTAACTATGAACAATTAAATACAGTATTTCAAGATTTTTTCTTAGATAATATAATAAATATATACTGTACTCTACATAATGCTGACTTCTGATCATTCAATACAGTGCTAACCTTAAGTGACTCAACACTGAGTGACAAGCCAAGTTCACCTTAAAAAAAAAAATAATTCTTCTTCACAAACGCACTTTACATACACCTGCCACACTGAGTCAGTAAGTCCAGTATCAAGGAAAAAATGGGACACGAAGACTGTGTCATGAGATCCTCCACGCATTCAACTAACTCAATCCCCTGTCAATTTCCTAGCCTCATCAAATTCTGTAACTCGTTTCTCACATACTCAACTGCATTATCTATCAACCTTCTTGGCCAACCACATCTCTCACCCACCAGCTCACTTACATACATCCTTCTTGCTATCCTATTTACATCCATTCTCTTCATATGACAATAGCATCTAAACATACTCTCCTTTACTCATTATCAACTGAACTCTTTACTCCACATCTCTCAAGAATCATATTTCTTATCATATCCAATATGCACTCCATATGCACTCTTCAGTATTTCTCATTTCCACTGCTCATATTCTCAGTTCTTAACCCTATGTCAAACCAAAGTCTTGCACCTATGTGTTAAGGTGAGCACTTCATGTAATTCTCTAGCAAGACTTCATATTCAGACCTCTGTTTAGTATTAGCACCTTCACAGCACCTGTCACTTTTCTTCCCAGTGCCACTCTACATCCAACTTCTTTTGCATGATTTGTTTCATTTTGTTTCATTTTTAAAGGCTCCAACATGCCTGCATGCATCGGCTTTGATCACCTATTAGAGGCTCTCCATGCTGCTTAATCTCTTGCAGCTTCCCTATTCGGTTCCATATCCCTGAGGTCACACTCAATTACCTCTCCCAAGTCTTTTTCGATCTTTCTCTTGCAACCCTACCCCTAACGTTAATGCTTCTCATTTTCTGCAACCGATTATCATCCCCCATCCTCTCCACATGCCCGAACCATCTCATTCTACCTTTCCTCATTGCAACAACAGTACATTCCAGTTCCATCCTACCTCTCAACTCCTTCATTGTAAACCTATCCCCCCAGGCCTCGCGCTCAAGGACGCACTGTACATCCACCTAATCATTGCAACTTCTGTATGTTTGTGCCTACAAATTTCTTCCTCCTTTACTGCCCAGGTCTCACTACCACCACAGCATTACACTCCTAACACATGCTGCATACAAAGATCCCTTAGAAGGGAGAGAGAGCCCTCTCAATGTCAAGAGAGAAAACAGCTCCCTGGACATCTTCCAACCACTCCTCACTCCAGCCACAGAGTTAGCTCCAGCCTTGCCTCCAGCATATAATATGTCTTCCAAATAACGAAACTCTTCCAAATACTCATGGGACTCACCAGCAAGCTCAATCCTTTCACACCTGACAATCTCCACATGTT
Source organism: Coenobita brevimanus (assembly GCF_032717465.1). NCBI lineage: Eukaryota > Metazoa > Arthropoda > Malacostraca > Decapoda > Coenobitidae > Coenobita > Coenobita brevimanus. The sequence continues at coordinate 23,694,596 of NC_137004.1, forward strand.
CTCCTCAACACAACACACACATGAAATCAGCATTATCTCTCACTCTACCTCCAATACAGGTACCACTACATCTCTTATGCACCCACTTATCACAAACACTGCACAAGGTGGAATTACTTCCCATGCCCTTGTGGCAAATTGCACATGGCCACTCTCCCTTTCTCTGACAGTAATGCCACCAGCCCTAGATACCATCACTTTTGTTATACGGTATCTGCATTTACTTAAGATCTTAAGCCCATATGCTCCATACAATCTCTCCACTCCCTAAATCTTACCTCTGCCTCCCTTCCATTCTCTGCAATCAACACCAAATTACTGGAATATAACAACTCCCATGGGAGTCCATTTCTGAAGTCAAACGAGACGGCTTCAAGGACCATGATAAAAAAACAAGGGGCTCAAGACTGACCCCTGATACCACCAGCATTCACAGAACACTCATCGCTCAAATCTCCATTTGCCCTTAACTGGACACAGGCACCCACATACATAGCAATAACCACCCTAACCAGCCACTCCTTGATCCCAAGCTTTCTCATTGCCCACTTCATCTTCCTAGGGACTCTATCAAAGGCCATTTCTAAATCAACAAAAACAAAGTACAGATCTCTTTTCTTTCCTATATATTTTTCCTGAAGCTGTCAAACAGTGAATATGGCATCAGTGGCCCCTTTGCCTGGCACAAACCCAAACTGCATATCATCAATATTCATTCTTTCTCTAATCGTACCTTCTGGAACTCTCTCCATCATTACCTGGTCCAAGAGCTTTATGCCTCTATAATTTCCTCTATCCAGGGCATCACCCTTTCCTTATTACAAATTTATAGTTACACTCTTCAGCCAATCATCTGGGGCAACACTATCTATATATCTATCTAATGCCAGATGCCTTAATCCCACAAGGGATGGACACAAACAAATCGCCTCCATGTCGCCCTGTCCCCCGCCATTTCATTGCCCTGCTCCCAGCTCACACCCCCCTCTCTCATATACCTCTAAACTCCATCCCTCCATCTCATCCTTGGCCTCCCTCTCCCTCTCCCCCCCTCCACCTCACTCACATATACTCTCCTCATTAGTCTCTCACTCTCCATCCTCTCCACATGGCCAAACCACCTCAGTGTGTTTCTCCAAACGCTTCCTATCACATCCACATCCACATCACAACGATCTTTCACTTCCTCATTTGTCAGTCTGTCTCTCCTTGTGACTCTACATGCTCCTCTCAAATAACTCATTTCCATTGCTCTCACTCTTGACTTCTGTCCCTCCAACAAGGTCCATGCTTCACTTCCATACGTTAGAGTTGGTATCACATTACTGTCATGTGGTAACGTTTTCACTTCCATGCTCACTTCCATGCTTTCAAGGAACCAACAACCTTTCTTCTCTGCTGCACCCTTTCAAGCATTTCACCCTCCAAACTTCAATCCTTACTCATCACACTCCCCAAGTACTTAAATGCACTCATATATTCCATTTCCTCCTCATCCAACCTCACTGTACATTCACTGACTTCACCTCTCTTGAAGACCATAACTTTACTCTTCCCTACATTCACCTTTAGATTCCATTTCTTACGTACTCTCCCAAACCCATCCACCAAGCCTTGCAGCGCCCTTCGTCTTCGCTTAACAATGCGGTATCATCTGCAAACAACAGTACAGGGAGTTTCCAAACATTATCCTCTCTCACCAGGGCCACTCCAACATCCACTGCCCTACCTTGCATCTCTTTTATAACCCCATCCATATACAGACTGAACAACCATGGAGACATGACCATACCTATTTCAGTCCAACCTTCAAATAGAAAAATTCACTCAGTTCACTATCCACACACACTGCAGCCTTAGCACCCTCAAAAATACTCTTCATGGCATTCAGCAACTTCCCATCTACTCCATATATTCTTAATACTTTCCACAATCCTTGTCTATCCACCCGGTCATATGCTTCCTCCAAATCCATGAAGGCAGCATACAACTTCTTTCCCTTCTCTACAAACATTTCCACTAAAGATCTAAGAATGAATATCTGATCTACACAACCTCTTCCTTTCCTAAAACCTCCCTGTTCTTCTCCAACTAATTCCTCTGTTATTTCCCTAACTCTGTCTATAGGTATAAGACCATATACTTTTCCTATAACACTACGAAGACAAATGCCCCTATGAATACCACATACTTCTTTTTCCCCTTTTCCTATGTACAGGGGAATAATTATACCTGACATCCATTCATCTGCGACTCTACCTTCCTCCCAGGCCAATCTGCACATCTTCCACATCTATTCTACTACTGTCTTTTCCCCATGCTTCAGCATTTCACCACACACTCCATCAATTCCTGGGGCTTTCCCCATTTTAATTTTCTTCATTGCTTCCACAACTTCCATCCTACTGATTTCTGCCTCTCTTCTCACATCCCTCCATCTCCCAGCCATTCCCCAGCCACACTTTCGAGAGCTATGTTTTCCGTCTTTTTCAGATTTTTCACGATTGCCTTCGTTGCTGAGTTATGTCCTGTGATGAATTTATCTTGGTATGTTAGTACCTGAGCTATTTTATTAAATTTGTTGTTTACTTCTTTAAGGTCTTCCTCTGTACCAATCCAAAGATGTTCCCAAGAACTGCTCATATTACTTTCATTCTTTATATTCAACAATTCGTTAAAGCGTTCTCTCCATCTACTCACCTTTTCTCCCTTCTCCACTAGTAACCTAACATTTTTATCTTTCACTCCCCAACTAACTTCTTTGGAACCCTGTCTAACTCTCTTTACCTCTTTCCAGAACATTTTCTTACATTCCCTCCACTTGACACTCAAATTCCTTCCAAATTCCTCATCCACTCTCTTCTTACTCTCTCTTACTAATCTTTTCACCTCTCTCTTCCTCTCTACGTACAATTCTCACTTCCGTCTCTCAACTTCTTCCACGCCCCTGTTTCTCACCCACTCACTACATGCTTCCTTCTTTTGTGCCACTGCCTCTCTCACCTCTTCATTCCACCATGGTGTTCCCTGCACCTCCTTTCGGTTTCTCTTCACCCCACACACCACCTCACATGCTGCACAGATTTCTTCTGTGAATATCTTGCACACACTTTCCATGTCCCCCATCTGCTCCAATCCATATTTACCCAATTGCTCCTCCACTTCCCTCTTATATTCTGCCCTATTTCCATCCTCTTGTAACCTTTCCACTCTCCTCGTATGAGCTACTTCCTCCTGTCCTTCCCTTCTTCCATTTCTCCATTTCATTTGGAAACTGATTCTGACTCCCCCAACATCCATATACTCTTCCATCCATTACACACCTTCTCATCCTGTCATCCACACATACAGTACATAATCAATCACTGTCTTCCGTTCATTCAGTTCACCACTACCTTCACACTCATATATAATCGTATTTATCAAGTCAGTAACTAACCCCATTCCTATTTCGCTTGGGGCTTTCAGCATTTCAGCTGTCAACCCAGACACACCTGCTGCCTTCCCCACCTGCATTGTGCCTATTGCCCTGCTCACATTATCAGCGCAAATTAAAGGCCAAGGGCCAATCACTGGATCGACTGGCTCCAAACCGTCCCTGTTCCAGTCAAACTCCTCATTCAGCAACTGATTGTAATGCTCTCTCTGGGCGTCTTTAACCTGCTGAATCTGGTGACGTATTTCTTATTTTATTCTTGCTATCTCCAGGGCGTTTTCGTTCAGGTTAGGGGCTACTTTTGCAACTGCAAAAGACAGATATAGGTTTCATTAACCCCTTCACTACCAGAGGCTCTGCCAAGCTGAACAGAATTGGGTGGTGGCACCAAGAATGTACTACAAATAGATATCAACCCGTTTACAAGGTATTAATATCCCCACTGTTCACCACTACCTTCCCTTTATCATTCCTCACACACTGTTCACCTATGATACCCCTGTTTTCCCTCTTCATCTGATCTGCCACCTTAAATATCATTTTCTTCCTTTCCACATTATTTAGGTTATCAAATAAAAGTCTCAGACTCAGATTTTGCCCTGTATACCTCTTTTCTAGCCCTATGCTTGGCAGCCAAGTATTCCTCCTTGTTACCACCCCTTTCCCAATCCTGTTTTTCCATTTACAGTATTTCTATTTTCTATTGCTGTTGAGAGGTACTTCACCAATTCAAAATCTTCCTCTATTCACCAGCAAATAACTTTTTCTCTTAACCCCTTAACCGCGGGGCGTCACTTTCGTGATGCTTGGGAGCAAGGGATCATACCGCGGGGCGTCACTTTTGCGATTCTGTGTTAATTTGAATTTGCCCGGGCTTTCAAGTGGTAGCTTGTATCATCTATCAGTACTGCCAATGTCCAACACTAGTCAGCACTCCTAATCTCATCTGTACTCCCGTCCATTGTTGACAATTTAGCCATTTCTCCCCGTTCTAGACTCTCCTCCCTACCTTCCCTCCATTAACCTATCCTCTCGCCTGCCCGGCCGTGTTAAGCTAAGTAAATCTTCCCTGGAATTTGCCACTGATTTCATCCATTGAAATAAGCCCTATGCCCTATTCTTATATCAAATAATATATACCAAAAAGAAATAAGGTAAGTGAGAGTGCCATACACCTGGAATTGGCTAATTATCACCTGACAACACCTCATGTGCACTCATTCGCTAATTTTTGCTGTTTATTTCCCCTTGAAATATGCCGTATAATCTATTCTCGTACTAAAAATATACATAAGGAGGGAAGGGAGAAGCCTAAGTGATATTTACATTCACCTGGAATTGCCTAATTTATAATATATTGTCTAGATTTCCTGCCAATCATTTCAAAGTTATATATTAGCAGCTCTCAAGAGGCTGACATTGGGAGTAATGCATTCTCCCTAGGTAGGCCCCCCCGGCCCCCCACTATCAGTTTACTGTCGTCTTTCAAGGTGAAAGTACGTCGGATTCGCTCCTGCTAACTTCCGCTGCTTTTTAGTCCCATGCAAATGGCCCTGTGACTTTTACCCCCTACTAAACCTCGTGTGGAAAGAGGTAAAGGGCTGACAATTGATAGAGAGTGACTACGAACTTTCTGGTGCGTAAAACAGTGCAAGTGGAATTGTAAATAATATGTAAATAATGTGTAAACAGCAAGTGAAAGCAATGGATGTAAATATAAGTGAACAGTGGAAAATAGTTTTATAAGTTACTTCAAGTGACAGTGCATAACACAGTGTAAATAATATAGAAATGTAAATAATGTAAATAAAATAGAGAATGTAAATAGAAATGTAAAAGAGTAGTATTATAAGAATACGAGTATATATACTAGAAGTAATGAAAGTGAAAGTTTCACTCTAGCATGTATGAATACTATGAGTTATGAGAGTGAAGGTGAAAGTGACATTCACTCTCAATGCTAGTATACAGGACGAGAAAGTGAATGCTATGTATTTTGCTGAAAGAGAAACTGAATCCCTACAGTGACAATAAACTACTATTACTCAAGGAAACTTATGGATAAAGACTGTGGATATATATAAGTGTTATATAGTAATAGAAATATAAACTGTGAGTGTTTTTTTGAATAATAAATGACAGGACACCAGCAGCGAACGATCGGAAGTGGGAAGGTCATACGCCCTCGTAACTTTCATTGCTTTCACAGTGTTTTTTTTTTTTTTTTTGAGTATGGATTCCAAACTACTTGAGAATCATAGAATAGTGTTTCTAGAGAAAATATCAGGCTGTGGTAATCATATTATGGGTTGTCGGGAAGTGTAATGTGGAGACCTCGTTACCCAATTTCAGAGGTCTCCACAAGTCCTACGTTACTTGACAAAGGCTCAACAAACACCCTAGGAGAAAGCTGAAGGTATGTGCCATAAGCATAGGTGATTTTAATATTCTAGGACTAATAACTGATTTTTGGCAAATATTTTTAGAGACTCTGTCGGAGCACGAATATGCCCACAAGAGCCGCAAGAAAAAGCAAAATAAGCCCGTGGTTAAGGGGTTAAACAACTCTCACTTTTACTCTTATCTACATTTACTTTCAAAACACAACACTCACAGCCACTCAAACAACTCTGAACCAGTCTACAATTATGCTGTTCACTATTAGCAAGCAACACAGCATCACTGCATATATCAGATCTGAGATACTTTGTCATTTGCCATTAATTACCACCCCAACTTGTCACTCCACAACTTTAGCTTTAACCCTTCTCATAACCTTATTCATTGCTATAAAATGATGATCCATGGGGATATCTTACTCCAACACTGTTACTACATCACTCAAGATAATATCCACCTACTCTTACATATGCTTCACTACTGTCAAGAAAACTTTTTATAGCATTGAACAGCTTCCACCCACACCACACATTTGTAAAACCTTCATATTCACCATATACAGTAATGTTTTTCCAAGCTCAATAGAAGCCACCAATAACCTTACACATCTTCTCACACTGCTACTCATCATCATCAACATCCGGACCTCCTTTCCAACCCTAGGGCAGGGTGAGAAGTAGCAGTGTCTAGACAGCCCAAATTTCCCCACTCCAATGGGCCATGCTTCCATTCACCCATCATTCAAGCCCCTGGAATCCTGGCTCTACCTGATACACCAAAAACATTCACAACGTTGTGTAGCTTCACATAAACGTATCTGATAGAGTCAATCCAGATGCTGACACATTAAAAAGGGAAGCCAAATCCCAGATCATGCACTTCTCCTCACAACATTCATCCAGCCAGCTCGATATCTTATCAGTCCCCTAGCCTCACCGACTTCCAAACCTCTCTTCCTCACACACTCATCCATCATATCCCTCCACCTTCTCCTTGGCCTACCTCGTCTCCTCCCTCCTTGAAATTCTCTCAGATATACCTTTTTCACTAGTCTTGTTGTTGTCCATTCTCTCCACATGACCATACCATGTCAGTACACACTCTTCGACTCTGGTGTCCACAGATTTCCTCACTCCACATCTTTCAAGAATCACATTATTTCATATCCTATCCACTCTCTGTACTCCACATACATTCCTCAGCAGTCCTATCTCCACTGCATTTACCCTTGACTTTTCATTTTCTTGCCACCCCATAGTCTCACATCCATATGTTAAAATTGGCACTAACACTCCTTCATATAAGCCTCATGCAGCTGCAACACTCAAACCTCTGTTTCTTATCAAGGCACCAGCTACTTTCCTTCCTTGTGTCACTCTACTTTCCACTTCTTTTGCACATTTTCCTCTCTTTTCTATCACTGTACCCAGGTATTTGAGCTCTCTCACCAATTCCAGTCTCTCTCCATTCACCGAAGCATCACACTGGGATTCACCTCTCTCAATAACCATCACTTTACTCTTTTCTACATTTACTCTCAAGGCACGACGCTCAAAGACATCAGCAAAACTCTGCACTAGTCATGCTGATATCCGTGAGCGTTGTGCCATGAAAGTAAATGTAGAAATGAGTAAAGTGATGGTTACTCTCAAGGCATGACACACTGTTAATATGAGTCAGTAACAAGTCTAAGTTGGTATATTATTACCCCCAGATTTTTTAATGTATTTTTGATCTAGTTATCCATACTGCATCTTTTAATCATACTGATATTATTACACAACCCTAAAACATCAATACTGGATGTCAAATGCTGAAAGTAATATGGTTTAAGTTCATGAGTACAGGAGTTTTAACATCAAGTACTTTACTGTAACCAACCTTGAGTTTAGGGTCTTCTACTGGGACCTCGTCATCCTCTAACTCAGTAGCCTCATCTGTCTCATCTATGCTCACTGCCTTGTTGCTTCCAGACCACCGCCGCCGTCGCTCTGAAACACCTGCCCATCACCCAACGCACGGGAACTGGGTCAATGTAAGGTCTCATGCTATACCGCCTAAAAGGGGTGCTTGCAGAAGAGGTGACTAAGGTAAGCAAAGGGAAGCAACTGCCACTTCAATCAGCCAATGAACTATCATGACATACAATGCAAGCTCTAAATAAATAAATATTCAGTGTTATAAAGGATGAACAAAACACACAAGTAAGCACACTTTTCAGTGAATGTCAGGATACCTCTTGAGCCAAAACTTCATGCTGCTACTGCTGCTGCTGTTCAACACCACTCAGAGAATGGAAATACAGTACAGTACCTTTGTTATTCTGATAGAACACAGTATTACAAGAAAATATATGGACACATGAGTTGAAAAGGATCAAGTTAGTACAGTATGTATTATGTTCTAATTTGGATTAATAATGTTAAGGAAACTTACAAAATCTAAAATGGGGAAAAAGGAATGTAATTCAAATTTGTGGTGAATAATGCTTTAAATTATCATTGTCATACATCTCTGTATATTTCCTTTCTTTGAAGAAATTCAGAAATGCTTTAGTGCAAAGTTACAGAATTTAGCCTTCCTTATGTGGTGAAATTACTAAACTGTAACAACTAAAGCTGACAGCACACCATCCTTGCACTGGAGTAATCACTCAACTATCTCATGACTACAGTTCATAATCATGGCAGTAAATATCACCAATATATGAGAGATATCTCTTAACAAACATTCAACTACCCAAGTCTGACTGACAGATTTTAACCCTTTAACCGCGGCCATTGTTTTGCCCCGACTGGCCTCTCCTGCGGGGGTTCCAGCCAAAATGTAAACAAACTTTAAACCTTTATAACTCTGCACAGGATAAATCTAGAGAGAAAAATAAGGTACCAATAGAAAGTACTAACCTTCGGCTTTGCATTGATGTTAGTTTCATGATTTCATTGACTATCACTGGATGGGCAGTGCCGTCAGAAGTGAGCGATCTAAAATCACTATTTTTCGCTCACACACCATTACCTTCGCTCACACACTATTACCAAATGCCAACCTCATTCTGATAATAATACTATAAACATATATGAACACTGCACATACGATAAACACCCACTCTGTGTTCACTGAGGCAGGTAAATGACACTGTAATTGCCCGCACTTCACTGCCACATCAGCAGTGTTGTTATCACTATTTTTTGCTCACACACCATTACCAAATGCCAACCTCATTCTGTAATAATACTATAAACATATATGAACACTGCACATACGATAAACACCCACTCTGTGTTCACTGAGGCAGGTAAAAGGCACTGTAATTGCCCGCACTTCACTGCCACATCAGCGGTGTTGTAATCACTATTTTTCGCTCACACACCATTACCAAATGCCAACCTCATTCTGATAATAATACTATAAACATATATGAACACTGCACATACGATAAACACCCACTCTGTGTTCACTGAGGCAGGTAAAAGGCACTGTAATTGCCCTCACTTCACTGCCACATCAGCGATGTTGTCACTCACACAGCTGGACAGATACTGATGCGTGTTGGTCAGGGGTGGGGTGGGGGGCCCGGGGGGTGGGAGGAGGGAGGTGGAGGTCAGCTGGAGTGAAAGAACTTAATAGCTACTCTCCCTTGAAACAATTGGCGCACGGAAAAAACGCGGGGTATTCAAAATATTCACAAACATTCGAAAATGACAGTCGCGGTTTGGTCCAGTTTTTGCAATGTCATTCTGGAATGACACCCGCGGTTAAAGGGTTAATGAGATCTGTATCAAAACAATCTGAGCAACTTAACCCCTAACAGGCAGGCGACGTTACGTAAAGTTTGTTCATGAGGAGGCACGCGTCGTTACGTAATGTCCGGCCAGTTTTGGTCCTAATTTATTGGTGAAATTGGGTTATAAGGAATCCTTGTCACCTACTGTCCTGCCCTCTACTCACCCAAGCCTTGAAACAAGCAAATTAGAATATACATACATAAGTTGTAGTGTTATAATTGTTCAAGAAAAATAGAATATACGTATGTAAGTTTTATTGTTATGAGCGTTAAGTAAAACAGAAAATACATATAAGATTCTGAAGACAATGAACAGTGTAAAGAATGCATAAATGATACATTTAGTGTACAGTGGTGATGAATAAGAAAATGTGTGAAGATTTCACTAGCCTCACCCCAGGCGTGCCTGGTGATAAGCTGCCTGCCCGTGCTCCTCCCTCACTCCTCCCCTCCTCCTCCCACAGCCAGCAGGGACGTATTACCACGTAAGTAACACCTCTTACCTTTGTTTTTCATCCATTTTCATCGATTTATGCATGTTTAGGCTTATTCCTTGATATGTTATTTTTCCGAAAATATGCCGCCCCACATGGTCATATAATTAATAAGTCGCCTGCCCATAAGGGGTTAAGAGCCACTCAGCATATAATTCAGACATTTCAAACTACATAAGGCAATAAGCTACTAATAGGATGACTCATATTTACACAAATTATAACAGAAAGCTGGCACCAAGAATCTACCCTAACTTGAAGCTATGCAGCAGTGAGACTAAATCTAGAAATAAAAAAATGCTGCATAACAGAGTACAGTACATACACAATTTTAAAAAAGCAGAAATCACTCCACTTGTTAAAAAAAATAATAAATAAAATAACTAAGAGGTCCTAAGATACAAGGGATGGATTCACAGAATATTTAGGGCACCAAATCCCCTAGCATCACCTAAAGATATGGCATTAGGGCAGAGGCAGTCGTTCACACAGCATTGGCGCAACCATCTGGCATCCCAAGTTGAGCGCAGGGAGAACATACCTTAACTTAACCCACAATTCGAAAATATACTGTTTATTCTTTACAGTATGTGACCCCTTGGTCTGTCAACAGCCTCTGGCCCTCTTCCACTCACATCAATGTTACTAACGCATTAATGGAACCCCTACACTGATACACGATGTGCCATAATTGCTTTTTGTGCAGTAAGAAGTTTTTAGAAAATTCAGTCATACAAAAAAATAACAGGAACACATAATAATTGAAAGAAGCATAGGGAAAGCCTTTGGGTGGCTTGAGCAGACAGTGCAGGGAAAGTATTCTTTTATTTTTTTTTTAAATAACACTCAACTACAGACTAAAATCAATATCACTCAACTACAGACTAAAATCAATATGTGCACCACTTACTGTAGGCAGCTGTAAACAATTTCCCTTCTATAAAAATCTGCTGCAAATGCAATGTTATATATAGTAACCCCTTCTGTATCCGCAGTAAAAGACCCAATGGCATGTTGGATATGGGCTACATCTAGGTATGGCGCACATAAATATATAGGTGATAAACATCATATTTTGCATGCCTAGCCTATAAATATATGCAATAATACAACACAGGTACTGTATAAGTACTGTATACACATAATACATAATACTGTAAGACATGCAATATAGTATGTATATACTGCAATATATAACACTGTAGAATACACAATAATAGCAATATTAAGTAAATAAGTAATAAAAGAGTTACAAGGAGTTACAGGGAAAAATTGGTAGCTCAAAGACCTTACAGTCCATACTAAGGAGAAAGTTTGTACTGCATATGTTTGGGAATGCATACACACTAACTCTAGTGTGAGTAAGATTCTATCAAAGTTTCTTGTTGTTTAGAACCATCCGGTCCCATCCAAACACGGGCAAAATTCAGATACAGCCAGTCTGGATATGGGAGGGAAACGAATAAGAGGGAAAGGAGTTTCCCTAACTCTTTTCATTGATTATTATATCTATGTCAAAATTATATTAAGTCAGATCTGGTTAGGTTAGGTTAATTCCCTCTGCTATGGCATCTATGCAGATTAGGGTACATTATTCCCCACTGTTATGGCATCTATGTTAAAATTTGGTTGGGTCAGGTTAGGTTATATCCCACTGTTAAGGCATCTATGATAAAATTAGGTTAAGTCAGGTTAGGTTATATCCCTCTATTAATGCATCTATGATAAAAATAGGTTAAGTCAGGTTAGGTTATCTCCCTCTGCACAATAAATTAGGTTCCCTTCTGTTATAGTATCTACAGTATATTAATATAAAGTTAAGCCAAGTCTGGTTGAGTTTGGTTATGTTATCTCCCTCTGTTATGACATCTACATTAACATACTTCTGGTCTGATTAGGTTAGATTAGATCAACTCCCACTGGTATGGCATCTACAATAAAATTAGGTTAGTCAGGTCTGGTTAGGTTAGGTTATCTCCCTCTGTTACAGCATGCAAGTTAAAATATGGTCAACTCAGGTCTGGTTATATTAGGTCAGGGTATCTGCCACTGGTATGGCATCTATATTAAAATTTGGTTTGGTTATCTCCCTCTGTTATGGCATGTAAGTTAAAATAAGGCTAACTCAGGTCTTGTTACCTTAGGTCAGGGTATCTGCCACTGAAATGGCATCTATGTTAAAATTAGGTTTTATCAGGTTAACTTAGGTTAGGTTACGTACAGCATGACGTCAGATTAGGTTAGCTGCTGATGATTCCACAGGACTACCTGTCTAGTGTTAGGAAAGTAATTATCCAAGTAAGTTACATGCTGTATGAAAAAAGCTAAGAGTAATTAAGATTCTATAACAGTGCAGTGATAAATAATAGAGAGTAAGAATTTATTCAGATAAGTGGATTTCCAAAGGTAACTGATGGGACTGATGCAACCTACATTATCATCAAGGCTCTGAAGTAGAATTAACATGTTTTTTAACCAATGATAATAGTAAAAATAATAATTTCCTCGCTGTCATGGTAGTTTAATAGTTTGTCACTAGAAAAACTAGGATGTCTCATTGCAGGTTCTGTATGGCTGGGAGTATTTATTTCCCTCTTCATGTTGCCATTAGCTTCAATAAATATATAGTTATCTTCTCTGTATTAAAGGACGGTCGAGATTTGTTTTTACATTAGGGAGCCAAATAGCTGATGAGAAAAAGTTCTGTAACTGCTTGATTATCCCAAAGATCTGCTTATAAGAGCCTCTGTCACTGGCTGAGCAGGGGTGCATTCACTCTTCCCTAACAGGCCCACATAATTGCTGGTGAATGGCCCACTAGCCTTCTGATCATGATCACTTTGCTTGCCATATGCTGGTTGACAAAGTAATCACACTGGAGAGGTGGGATGCTTGTAAGACAATGATGAGTCATCAAAACTATAAGCATACTCACTGTAAATGGAACTTCAGTTACCAGTAGAGTATTATTTTGGAATTACAGTACACAAAACTAATGGAGACAGATATTAATATGTTCACCGTTTATTAATAAGTTCACTACTTACTTTATGCAATTTGAAGTAATTTCCCATTTATAAACATCTGTTGCAAACGAACTTTTCAGTACTTCATCCATCCACCCACCATCCAATCCTATGTTGCCCCATGAGAAGCGTAAGAGCCCAGGGCTATGCAAGTTGCTCTTGACATTTATGATGAGAGTGACCAGCCTCAGTCATCTCTAAGTGGCATTACGTGAGCAATAAACCTCAACCATCCCCTGGATATAAACCTGCATTGGCTCATCTGACTGGGGTGCTGTAATTACTTGCTAAATCACCAAACACCATAATTTAGTTATATGGTTACCACCCAGTGTAGCAAATGGTTTCCTGGTGTACAGGAAACCATTTGGCTTGTCACTCAGTGTAGAGTCACCAATAGGCAGATGGAAGAGGAAAGAATAAAGGAAAGAAAGAAAGACGGAAGAGGGAGTGTGAAGTCACCAATAGGCAGAAAGAATGAAGGAATGAGTGACAGAAGAGGAAGGAAGGAAGAGAGGAAAAGGCAGATACCCAAAGCAGTACTACATAGAGTGAGTGGATGTACTTACCGGAGGTAAATAATGGGGGAGGGGGGAAAGGATTGTCCAGCAGTATTTCCATTTGTTATCACATCTACGTTAAAACTGGGTTCGGTTAGGCTGGGTTTGGTTAGTTTAGTTAATTTTAATGTAGATGCATTTACAGTGAGTCCTTGATAAACGAAAACCTGAAGTATGAATTTCTGATGTTACGAAAACGATGAATATTGGACAAACTCCACATTACGAAAGTATCTTTCTCAATGATACGAAAAGCGATACGAAAGGAAAAATTCAAAATTCAAAATGGGCGCTTGCTTGCAGCAAGGAAACGAACTAACCCCTCTCTGGTAAACAGTTTTTTGCGCGCTTCTCAGCTGAGTCCATGGTTGTGGGACAATTTGCCATCAGGTTGATTCCCCATCATTTATTTACATATCAGTTTATTTAGCAAGTATATTAGTTTTCGATGTCTGTGAGCTATAAAGGTGATGGTGGTTTATTCTTTTTATAATAAATGTAAAACATGGCATCAAATAGTTGGTATTAACGGAAAAAAATATAAATATATTGAAACACGAATCAGATGACGTACGATGTTTCACTTCACCATTTAACATAAGGCTACATATGAGACATTGGCATTTATATAAATGCCTAAAAACCTCAAGTGAATGATCAACATACTCTAAAATTATACAAATGATCATTTTATTACATCTACATTCTCAGCTAATTCAATGTTGGCTACAGCAAGGCAGAAGCAAGTTAATTATTGACTACAAATGCAAATTCTAAATATTATCCAAAGCCTATGCTGTTGAATGAACATACACCTTGATAGTTCCCCATGAAATTAGTTATTATAGTATAGAAAGAAAGAGAGAGGTGAAAAGATTAGTAAGAGAGAGTAAGAAGAGAGTAGATGAGAAATTTGGAAGGAATTTGAGTGTAAAGTGGAAGGACTGTAAAAAAATGTTCTGAAAAGAGGTGAAGAGAGTAAGACAGAATGGAAGTGAAGTTAGCTGGTGAGTGAAGGATAAAAATGGTAGATTACTAGTGGAGAAGGGAGAAAAAGTGAGCAGATGGAGATAACACTTTAAAGAATTGTTGAACATAGAGGATGGAAGTAATGCGAGTATAAGTGGCTGGGGAATGGCTGAGAGAAGAAGGGAGGTGAGAAGACAGGAAGAAATCAGTAGGATAGAAGTTGTGGAAGCAATAAAGAAAGTTAAATTGGGGAAAGCCCCAGGAATTGATGGAGTGTGTTGTGAAATGCTGAAGGATGGGGGAGAGATAGTAATAGAATGGATGTGGAAGTTGAGCAGATTGGCTTGAGAGGAAGGTAGTGTCCCGGAGGATTGGAAGTCAGGTATAATCATTACCCCCCTGGGGGTAGGGGGGTTTCAAGAATACTCCCCGAGTATCCCTGCTTGTCATACGAGGCGACTAAAAGGGTTGGTGGTGGGTTAGTGCCCCACCCCGTGAAAAGAAATAACTAAAAAAGCGATTAAAGCGCCTCGGACCCGGATGGACCATACGTTGACGACTAAGGAACGGACAAAGGACATTCTTAGGGTGGGAACATGGAATGTGAGAGGAGTGAATGATGAAGTGAAAGAGAGAGAGATTATTCAGGTGCTTGAGGATGCAAAAGTGGATATTTGTGGATTGACTGAAACTAAATGGAGGTGAAAGGGTGAGAGAATGGGAATATGGTTTAGGTATATGTGCGGGACTCGCTGAGAATGAGAGGGCAAAAGAGGGAGCATGTCTGATGATAAGCAAGCAGTGGAAGGAGAATATAAGAGAGTATGGAACAGTGGGTGCAAGGATTGTATGGGTGAGGATGAAAGTAGGTATACAAGTGTGGGCGATTGTATGTGTGTATGCCCCTACAGAGGATCAAGTGGCAAGGGTGAAAGATGAGTTTTGGGCGAGAGTAGAAGCATGTATGGACGAGTCTGAGAGGAGCGAGAGAGTGCTGTTGACTGGAGACATGAATGGCAAAATTGGGAATGTACGAGTGGATGGAGTGTTGGTCAGTGGGGTGTGCCAGCTGAAGTAGATGGGAATGGTAGCACTTTGGTGGACATCTGTGCTTGTAAGGGGTTGGCAATAGCCAACACCTACTTTCGTCATAAGATGATCCACCAGTAATGAGGAGGATGGATGGTGAACTTGTTGAATGAAAGACAATGATAGACTATGTGTGTGTGGATGAACGAATGAGAAGACTAAATGTTGGATGCAAGAGTGTGGAGAGGGTGGGGGAATGGAGTCTTGGACCATCACTTAGTGATGGCCAAGGTAGAGCTGCAAAGAAAGTGGTTGAGGAGACGAACGGGAAGGCAGGAGGAAGCAACTCCTGTGACAAGAGTGGAGAAATTGCAAGATAGTGAGAATGTGACAGAGTATAAGAGCATAGTGGAAGAAAGATTGGGAAGGTATGAGCTAGAGCAGATGGAAGGGGTGGAAGACGTATGTAAGATATTCATGGAAGAGATAGGCGCAGCGTGTGAGGCAGTTTGTGGAGTGAGGAGAAGATGCAAGGGTGTGCAAGGGACAGCATGGTGGAATGATGGGGTGAAACGAGCTGTGGAACAAAAGAAGAAGGCATATAGTGAATGATTAGCGAGTAGGGGTAGGGAAGAAGATGAGAGAGAGAAGAGAGAGGTATATGTGAGCAGGAGAAGGAAGGTTAAGAGACTGGTGAAGGAGAGTAAGAAGAAAGTGGATGAAGAGTTTGGGAGGAATCTGAGTGTGAAATGGAGGGAGAGTAAGAAATTGTTTTGGAAGGAGGTAAAAAAAGTAAGGCAGTGTGAAAGGGAAAATAGTAGGAATGTGAAAGATAGGAATAATAGATTCTTGGTGAAGAAGAGAGAGAAATTGAGGAGAAGGAAGGAGCACTTTGAGGATTTGTTGAATGTAGAGAATGAGAGCAGTGCGAGTATAAGTGGTTGGGGAATGGCTGGGAGAAGAAGAGATGAGAGGAGGGAGGAAGAGATCAGTAGGGGTGAAGTAGTGGAAGCGATGAAGAAGATTAAGCTGGGAAAGGCCCCAGGAATTGACGGAGTGTGTGGTGAAATGCTCAGGTGTGGGGGCGAGACTGTTGTGGAGTGGATATGGAAGTTGTGTAGATTGGCTTGGGAAGAGGGAAGGGTTCTAGAGGACTGGAAATCAGGTATAATTGTTCCTTTATACAAAGGAAAAGGGGAGAGAGAAGTAGGTGGTAACCATAGGGGTATTTGCCTTCTTAGTGTGACTGGTAAAATATATGGTAGAATACTCATTGATAGGGTCAGGCATATGACAGTGGAGCTAGTTGGAGAAGAACAAGGGGGATTTAGGAAGGCAAAAGGGTGTGTAGATCAGATATTTGTTCTAAGATGTTTAGTGGAGAAGTATCTAGAGACGGGAAGGAAAGTGTACGTTGCCTTCATGGACTTGGAGAAAGCTTATGACAGAATAGATTGGCAAGGTATGTGGAAGGTCTATCTATCTATCTATTGCCAGACGCCTCAATCCCGTTTGGGGTGGCCACAAACAAATTGCCTCCAAGTCCCCCTGTTCCCCGCCATTTCACTGCCCTGCTCCCAACTCACACCCCCCTCTCTCATATGCCTCTCCACCCCATCCCTCCATCTCATCCTCGGCCTCCCCCTCCCTCTTCCCCCCTCCACCTCACTCACATACACTCTCTTCATCAGTCTTTCACCCTCCATCCTCTCCACATGGCCAAACCACCTCAGTGTGTTCCTCATAACGCTTCCTATCACATCCACATCCACACCACAACGCTCCTTTATATCCTCATTCGTCAGCCTGTCTCTCCATGTGACTCCACAAGCTCCTCTTAAATAACTCATTTCCACTGCTCTCACTCTTGACTTGTGTCCTTCCAACAACATCCAAGCTTCACTTCCATACGTTAGAATTGGTATCACAATACTGTCATGTAGTAACTTTTTCACTTCCATGCTCACTTCCCTGTTTCTTATCACTGCTTTCAAAGAACCAGCAACCTTTCTTCCCTGCTGTACCCTTTCAAGCACTTCACCCTCCAAACCTCCATCCTTACTCATCACACTACCCAAGTACTTAAACGTACTCACATTTTCCAATTCCTCACCATCCAACCTCGCTGTACATTCACTGACTTCACCTCTCTCAAAGACCATCACTTTACTCTTCCCTACATTCACCTTTAGATTCCGTTTCTTACACACTCTCCCAAACTCATCCACCAAGCCTTGCAGCTCCCTTCCGTCTTCACTCAACAACACAGTATCATCTGCAAACAACAGTACAGGGAGTTTCCAAACATTATCCTCTCTCACCAGGGCCACTCCAACATCCACTACCCTGCCTTGTACCTCTTTTATTACCCCATCCATGTACAGATTGAACAACCATGGAGACATGACACATCCCTGTTTCAACCCAGCTTTCAGAGAGAAAAATTCACTTAGTTCACCATCCACACGCACTGCAGCCTTCGCACCATCGTACATACTCTTCACAGCATTCAGCAACTTCCCATCTACTCCATATATTCTTAACACTTTCCACAATCCTTGTCTATCCACCCTGTCATATGCTTTCTCCAACTCCATGAAAGCCGCATACAACTTCTTTCCCTTCTCTAGAAATTTTTCCACTAAAGATCTAAGAATGAATATCTGATCTACACAACCTCTTCCCTTCCTAAAGCCTCCCTGTTCTTCTCCAACTATTTTCTCTGTTTTTTCTCTATCTCTGTCAATAAGTATCCTACCATACACTTTTCCTATTATACTAAGAAGACAAATGCCCCTATGATTACCACACACTTCTTTTTCCCCTTTTCCTTTGTCTATCTACCTATCTATAGACCGATGCCCTAATCCCGCAAAGGGTGGCCACAGACAAAACGCCTCCAAGTCCCTCTGTCACCCACCATTTGACTACCCTCCCCCCAACTCACCCTCCCCTCCCTCATATACCTCTCAACTCCATCCCTCCACCTCATCCTCGGTCTACCCCTCCCTCTCCCTCCTTCCACCTCACCTACATACACCCTCTTGGTCAGTCTTTCATTCTCCATTTTCTTCACATGTCTAAACCACCTCAGTGTATTTCTCCTAATCTTCTCAACCACATCCACATCCACCCCACAACGTTCCTTCACTTCTTCATTCATCAACCTGTCCCTCCACGTCACTCCACATGCTCCTCTCAAGTAACTCATTTCCACTGCTCTCACTCTTGACTTGTTCCCCTCTTGCAAGGTCCACGCCTCGCTTCCATACGTCAGGGTAGGGATCACAATACTATCATGCAGTGACTTCTTAACTTCCATACTCACCTCCCTATTTCTCATCACTGCTTTCAGTGTACCAACAACCTTCCTTCCCTGCTGTACCCTTTCACACAATTCATCCCCCAAAGTCCTTACTCATCACACTACCCAAGTACTTGAATGCACTCACATTCTCCATATCCTCACCATCCAACCTCACTGCACACTCTGTGACTTCATTCCTCTCAAACACCATAACTTTACTTTTGTTTATATTAACTTTCAGATTCCTCTTCCTACACACTGTCCCAAATTCATTCACCAAACCTTGCAACTCACATTCATCTTCACTCAACAATACTGTATCATCAACAAACAGCAACACCGGAATCTTCCAAATCTCACCCTCATTCATTAGAGCCACCCCCACATCCACTGCCCTACCTTGCACCTCCTTTACAACCCCATCCATGTATACATTAAACAGCCATGGAGACATCACACAACCCTGTTTCAGTCCCACATTGAGATAAAAGAACTCACTCAACTCACCATCCATTCGAACCGTAGCCCTAACTCCCTCGTGTACATAATCTTCACAGCACTCAACAATTTCCCCTCCACCCCCTGGGGGTATGGGGTTTTTTCAAGAATACTCCCCCAGTATCCCTGCTTGTCGTAAAAGGCGACTAAAAGGGTTGGTGGAGGGTTAGTGCCCCTCCCAGGAAAACAACTAACTAAAAAAACAAACAATAAGCCTCGGACAAGGACTAACCAAACGATGACGACCAAGGACCGGACAAAGGACATGGTTATCGGAACGTGGAATGTAAGGTGAGTGAATGACAAGGTGAAAGAGAGAGAGATTGTCCAGGTGCTTGAGGGTGCGAAAGTGGATGTATGTGGAATAACTGAAACAAAATGGAGAGGAGAAAGTGTGAGAGAATGGGCGTATGGATGGGGTATATGTGCAGGAGTAGCTGAGAATGAGAGGGCAAAGGAAGGAGTATGTATAGTTGTGAGTAAAAGACGGAAGAAGAGCATAAGACAGTATGGATCAGTTGGGTCAAGGATTGTGTGGGTAAAGTTGAAAGTTGGAATACAAATGTGGGCGATTGTGTGTGTGTATGCGCCAACGCAAGATCATGCTAGAAGAGTGAGAGAAGAGTTCTGGACAAATGTAGAAGTGTGCATGGTAAAATTTGGAAGGAATGAGAGAGTGTTTTTGATCAGTGATATGAATGGTAAAGTTGGGAATATGAAGGTGGATGGAATAGTTGGTGAGTGGGGTGTGCCTGCTGAGATAGATGAGAATGGGAGTGCATTAGTGGACATTTGTGCTGGGACGGGGTTGGTGATAGCCAATACCCTCTTCAGGCATAAAATGATCCACAGGTATACATGGCAAGTGATGAGAAGGGTGGGTGGTGAACTGAATGAAAGGAAGGCAATGATTGATTATGTGTGTGTGGATGAAAGGATGCGAAGATGTGTAATGGATGCAAGAGCTTATAGAGGCTGGGGGAGTGGACTTTCTGACCACTACTTGGTGGTGGCCAGAATTAGGATTCAAGTAAGATAGAGGAATAGAAGAAGGGAAAGACGAGAGGAAGGAGTAGTTGCAAGGAGAGTGGAAAGGTTACAAGAGGATGAGAAAAAGGCAGAGTATAAGAGAGAAGTGGAGGAACGATTGGGCAAATATGAAATGGAGCAGATGGGAGACGTGGAAGGTGTGTGTAGGATATTTACAGAGATCGAGCTGGTTGGATGGATATTGTGAGGAGAAGCACATGTCCAGGGATTTGGCATCCCTTTTCAACGTGACAGTGTCCGGACTGATTCTGTCGGATACATTTATGCGAAGGTACAGAACATGGTGAATGTTTTTGGTGTATCTGATAAAGCCAGGATTCTGGGGGCTTGAATGGTGAGTGAATGGAAGCATGGCCCATTGGATTGGGCAAATTTGGGCTGTCTGGACATTGCTACTCCTCTCCCTGCCCTAGGGTAGGAACGGAGGTCTGGATGATGATGGTGATGATTATAAATTGTAAATGAGTACTGTAAAGCAAACACAACCACAATACCTTTATAGTTGCAGCTAGACACACAATACAGTACATTGTAATTAATGTGTCAGTTTCAGCTCCTCAAAAATATGTAATGTAGGGATCATTAGATATATAGGTATAAAAGTTATGCACTGATACACCGTACACTCACGATTCACATGTAAGGGTGTACATATGTGAATTCTTGTTTACTGAAAAAATATGTAATGTAGGGATCATAAGCTATGCACTGATATACTGTACTGTACAGCCACAATTCACATGTAAGGGTGTATATATGTGAACTGTTTACTGGAATATTCAGTAGGTTCTATAAAAGCCAAATCTCCTATGGATCTACTGTAATGATATGTTGGTGCAATAATAAACAACAATTTCTATATCCATACCATTATTTTTGTCACAAAAATAATATAAAATAGTAACTGGCTATGAATATAGCTTGTACTTTTTACAGGGGATTTTTTTTTTTTTTGTTCTAGAATCTAGATGGTACATAAATTCTCAAATCAGAAGTGCTTGGGTCTAAACACTTTAAAGAAAATGGAAAAATCCTGGAATGCAGCATCATAATGTTAATTACAGTATTTGTACTGTATTCAGATAATCGTGTAACGAGCCAAAAGTAACATTAGCAGTAGCTTGTCTTGGTAATCTATTATCTGTTCTTATACATATAAAAAAAAAATAAAAATAAAAAATAAAGCTTCAGAAATACAACGACTGCATGAGGACAGGTGATATCAACACCACTATCCTACTGCATACTTCTGGAGAGGCTTTTGGAAGCTGGAGTTTGTCTTGAACGAATTAGTGTCGACATCAAAAATATGGTCTTATTTTTGTAAACAATACTCCAAATTCACTCATAAAATGATGACGAAGAGGGGCACCTTCACTTGACGGCACCAATAACCCAGGCAACTCCATTGCTTGGTTACACAAAGGTACTTGAACTCTCTAGTCTTCTAAAGGAGAAGTGAACTGCAGAAGGACAACTTCAGCCTGCAGTCCACCAAGTTAATGTCCACATAAGTCTAGAGCTACAACAATAAAGGTAAATTTTATATAATAGCAAATGGTTTCTACTTCATACACACATAAAAAAAAAAAAAAAAAAAAAATCTTGCTAGTGACATTTAAGATAACAGAACACAATGTTCAACTGTTAAAAGCTGTGGCACCTTTTCTTTCACACTTATTCATTAATCTATCTGTGACTTACTCCATATTATTCCCTAATACTGAAGTGTTTCTACAACTTACCTGGGTCAGTGTAGGGGTAGGGTGGTGCAGGGAAATCATCTCTCTCAATCCGCGAGACATCCCCAGAGGCTGGTTTGCGACCGCCAGGGTAGTGGGCCAGGATGATGGGTTCCTCATTGTTCATGTGAGGGGACTTGGGTCTTGGAGTATCTGACTGCATTTGGTCTACAAGTACACGCATCCCGAGTCGGCTTGATGTCTTTGGCAGGGACAGCTTGCGTCCATCATCTGTAGAGAGAGGAATAAATGGTAATTCTGGAAGATTACTAATTAAAAATGCTCAGAAACACACCATTATGAACTAAATGTGATACAGAGGATACAGAGGAGTAGTATTGTAAGCATCCAATTGGTTCTGTACCCTCGTCCAAGAACAGAGAAATTGAGAACCTGAACACACAAACGTATAAGAAAAGGCTGACTGGTTTTGCGGTTGGTGAATAACTACTCTTATACGGTTTCTGAAATCCCCTACCTAACCACCAACTAAGTTCGAACCCTTTGGGGATTTAGTAAATATTATTACACAAGATCAGATATTGTAATATGTACTACAGTACAAGCAGTACTGAGCATATTGAGTGCGAGTCAGGGTGGCAAGGAGAATGGTTGTGTGAGGCTTACTGGATGGGAAGATTACTAACGTGATGCTTACTTTTTTTCAATGGCACCCATATTTGTATTATTCTTCTTTTTGTTAAAGGTCACTCCATCACTGCCTGGTCATATTAATTACTGTTCAGAAATGTAATCCACAGATCATTATAAGGATTAGGGAATATGGAGTTAGTTATGTAATGTTTTGTTTTTGTATGGATTTTTTTTGCTCAGTTCCCATCCAGCTGAATAACTGCCTGAATATTTAAGTAGCTTGTCACAATCATCACTCAGTTTTGCTACTTTAGGGCTAAAAAAAATATTATCAATGCAAAGATCATATTCAGGATAACTATGGCACAATTTGGCCCCAGGTGTTTGTTTTCATGTGATCAGTTGGAGATTATTTCCTAGTGAGATTCTGTTGAACAAAAAATGTCAGCACCAAAAGTCTCCAATATGTTTCACTTGTAAGTAATCAGATAATTTAACTGTGCATGACTTTTTATTAATGTATTGTAAATATTTCTATGAATATTCTTGCTGTGGGTAGGTCAATTTACGGCATGGAGATTTGATACCATATATATTGGTGCACATTATACAAAGGATACCTTTAATGTTATTCTGTACATTTTATACTAAAGTGGTCAAGCGGACTCAGGCATAGTGCAACTTCTGCATCAAACAGATCTACAAATAATATACAGTACATTAAAAAAAACTTTTCAATGAACAGCCCAGCCAAGCTCATAAACACTTACTGGGAGGTCGATGGAAGTGCGGTGACTTGGGTGGAGGTCGATCGTAAGGGTCGAGAGGGCGGCGGAGGTACCCTTGTGAGGGCTCTGCTGTGAGGTAGGAGTATGTGTAGATGCGTGTCACATCTACAGGACTCTGTGAGGACTTGTACTCCCGCAGGATCAATCCCGGTGAGCACGTGCGGTATGGGCCAGAAAACTGTAGAATATGTATCTAATTAGGTCGGAATATAATATGCTAAATGGGTGAATAAATGGCTATATACTTTGGGACCATACTTTACTGTATTTATTATGAACTGTAGGAGTCTCAAAAATGCAAATTTAGGATATTGTAATTTAGCTTAAATATACAAGATGCTAAGTGTTATGTTGTTTTTGTCATACCATGTCTATTTAGCAGTGTGGAAAAACATTAGTAGGTGGAATGTAATACATGAGACTTTTCCAGAATCTGCTAAGTGTAACACAGTTGAGGCAAGTAAGGATGCATGTAATGGAATGTGACCAGATTACAGTTGAAAGATTATAAACTTGGCCTGTTAAAGAAAAAACATAACAAGTGTCTGTTATTCCATTACTAATGTCAAGCAAGGATCTTTTTTTATTAAGGCATACCAGACTGTCTGGTGGTATACTATTTAGGAGCCACTAATTGGAGTGATGACCTTGGTTTGCACATAGATTTAAAACCTCAAGTGACTTTAAATCATTTAATGTTATCAATAACATGGATTAATTTTCTACCTTTAAATTTTTAGTAACCTAACCTCAGGGCACTACACCCTGAAGGAGGTAATTACAGGTAGACAATTAATGATGAGGTTGGGTACAAACTCAAGATCCATAATGTGAGACTGGAACAGCACTTAATCCTACTCAGGGCAGTGATCTCGTTAAGGGATTATTTCCCACATAATACCAGATTACAGTACAGTATATTTCATTCTATACAAAAGTACAGTTACATCATTTAAGGCTAGTGTGAGGTATACTGTGAATGAATACCATCAGTCTATATTGTATACACTGTAATTACCAGCTTGCACACACCTGACACTGGCATTCAAACCTTGTTTTACAGGTAATGAAGGGTCAGGGAGCGGAAAGCTTTTGAGTGTAGGGTGAGACATGCATGTGGAAACTGTTTTAGGGGCTTCGTTTGAGTGACAGAGTTTGTATATGTCACTGAGGGAACCATAGCAGGTGTAAATATGAGAGAATGCATGAAATGACATACTGCTCCACCCTCTCAAAAGTCTGTCCCCCCAGTGGAACTCATCCTTGTTCAGATGGACTGTTATGTACGTGCTTTGCCAATCTGACCACTGGAGGCCTCACCCGATATTAAGCTAGGCAATAAAAATACCATGAAAGTGTGGGAAGCATGAAGTACTGTACTGTACTGACACTCTCGTACTGTAGTACTGTACATGATCAGAGCTGAGGCTAGATGAGACTCAGAAAGACCTGTGATGAAAACTTGCATTCAAAATTAAACATATTCTGCATCTATTCCTCTGTTATGGAAATATGTAACAAGGAGATTAATTCATTCCTAAAGCAATTCTGCACACACACATATATATATATATATATATATATATATATATATATATATATATATATATATATATATATATATATATATATATATATATATATATATATATATATATATATATATATATACTGTATATATACTGTATATATATATATATATATATATATATATATATATATATATATATATATACTGTATATATAAATCTATCTATCTATATACCTAGGCTGCTTCTCCCAAGGAAAGGGAGGTAGCCGAGACAGGACGACACACTCCCCATTTACTCATTGATTCAAACACATTCATTCGCATCTTAGCCCCAAAGGGGAGAATGGACAGATCCTCACCGCACCACACCGCACAAGGGTCAACTGCGCAATGCAATCAGTGACATCTGCAGCAGGGCCCGACAGCAGAACTGGTTTACCCCTGCCACATCATAACAGACCCATCCCCTTACCCACACCTGACCTGACTAGCTGATCAGACCAAATGCTGGAGAATATCCCCTCAGGGCTGCATCATCACTTATTCATTCACAATTTCTCTCCATTTATTTCTGTCACGCACAGCCACTCTTCCTTGCTCAACAGACATCCCTCTCGCATCCAACGCTCTCTTCACACTGTCCATCCATCCTATTCGTGGTCTTCCTCTCAGCCTTACACATCTCACATCAGATCTAGTTATCTTTTTCACCAATCGCTCATTATCCATTCTCTCCATATGCCCAAACCATCGCAACACCCTCTGCTCAACTCTGCCAGCCATCTCCTGAACAACTCCAGTTCTCCTTCGCATTTCATCATTCCACACTCGATCCATACACGTCACTCCACACATACTCCTCAGACACCTCATCTCCATTACATTCAAACTTTTCCTCTCTGCTACACCCATACTCCATGTTTCAGCCCCATATAATGCAGTCGGTACCACAACACCCTCATACAGCCTTCTCTTTACATCCATTCTAAGCGAATGACATCTAAACACTTTTTTCATTCCTCCCAGCACCTTTCCTACTTCATTTACTCTAAACTTCACTTCTGCATCTATTCTTCCATCCACAGCAACATGTGACCCTAGATATTTAAAACACTCTACCTCCTCAAGCAACTCGCCATTCAAAACTATATTCATCCTCCTACCATCTACCAACCTTGTACACTTCATCACTTTACTCTTATTCTCATTTACTTTCAATTTCCTCCTTTCACACGCCCTTCCAAACTTCTCTACCAACTGTCTCAATCTCTCCTCTGAATCAGCCACCAGTGCAGTATAATCTGCAAACAGCAGCTGCTTCAGATTCCACTCTCCACCACCAACATTCACCAGACTCAGAACTCCACCTAAAACTCTTGCATTCACCTCCCTTACAACACCATCCATGTAAATATTAAACAACCAAGGCGACATCACACATTCCTGTCACAACCCCACTTTCACGGGAAACCAATCACTCACAGCATTTCCCACTCTTACACACGCTCTACTATTTACATAAAAACTTTTCACCCCTTTTAGTAACCTACCATCAAGTCCATACAATCTTAAAGCAGTCCACAAAGCCTCCCTATCAATTCTATCATATATATAAATATATATATATATATATATTTTTATGTGACAAAGACACATCTTGGGGATTCTCTTCTGTAAGATCATTTTATATTGGTGGAAGAGTACAATAGATATATAAACTTACTGACTTAGGCAATTAATAATAGTACTCCTGAATATTATTCAGGTCTACAAATATGTCAAAAGGAAATTCAGCCACTTAGTAGGTCAATAATATACCGAGTTCTGTACTATGGTTGATGAACTTTTGTCTATTATGAAATCTCGCTTTAACACAAATCCAAATATTGTTGACAACTTAAAATAAAGAAGGCACATAGAAAAAGCAAAAAACAAAACAAAACAAAACAAAAAAAACGCACCTTACGGTTGAGGCTGTTATAAGGACTATAGGAGCGGAACGACCCATTAAGGCTGGGTGTACGGGAGCGGGAAAACTGAAACACAGGGTCAACAATACTCAGGTAACATCAAAGGGTATGACAACACTTGCAAAAAGTAAGCCACTGTACATGCAACAGAAATCAGAATGATTACTTAAGAGTAACTTAAAATTTATACTGTACATAAAATGCACACATATACTGGTACACAGTTCTGTGCAGTGCATTACAGTATTTTCCATTACAAACTACATAAACAGCCAACCTCAGTTTACTGCAACAACAAAGATGATTGTATGAATAAATATATCAATAAACCTATCAAACACTATATTACTCTGAGAGGGCATCATAAGTATTACAATACTTGTTGCAGTTAATAACTGAGTAATAGTACCCAAGTACGATCATTTATGATCATAAGGCTGTAGTTTATAAGCATGCAGTCGTGTTGGTAATCACTGTGGAAAATAAGATAAAAGGATATGGTCTGTTGTACAGTAATTCCTCTATCACCCAGACAACCATTATCTGGACAATCCATTACCTGGACACTGTGATCTGGCAATGCAAAACCATTATTCATAAGTTTTCCCATTTTCTCCAGACAAAATGCTTGCGTCCAGGTGGAAATCATGGTCACTGAAGGGTATGGACCTGCAGCGGTGATTGTTTGTCTGTGGTTGAAGGGTCTGCTTGATCATGGTAGTTGTTTGGTTGTGGTTTACAGGTCTGCTTGACCAGACAGACTAGTGTTAAAAAACAGGAATATGAGCTGTATGATGTACTGTAGTGGTCTTTTAAACTGGCTTTCAAATGTTAGGTTACGTACAAAGGAGGGACATGGGAGAAGTCCACTATCTGGACAAAGCCATTACCCAGACATGCCTCTGGCTCCGTTATGTTGGATAATTGAGGAATTACTTAAAAATATATATATATATATATATATATATATATATATATATATATTATATAAATAAAAAAATAATTTGGTATTACGCCAGGTATCCTCGAAGGGCTAAGGCGTTGCATCTGGGTAAAGACTTTTGGATTGTAGCGTGTAGCATTTTATGACTGGATGCCCTTCCTGATGTCTACCAATGACCCTTGGGTGGATTCGATCCTCTGACCCTTCGGTCAGAGCAGAGTGCTCTAACCCACTGAGCCATGGCTGATATATATATATATATATATATATATATATATAGATATATATATATATATATATATATATATATATATATCTGTATATCTATCTATATATCTGTATATCTATCTATCTATCTATCTATATATATATATATATATATATATATATATATATATATATATATATATATATATATATAATATATATATATCTGTATATACAGTATATGTATATATATATATATATATAGAGAGAGAGAGAGAGAGAGAGAGAGAGAGAGAGAGAGAGAGAGAGAGAGAGAGAGAGAGAGAGATATATATATATATATATATATATATATATATATATCTGTATATCTATCTATCTATCTATATATCTGTATATCTCTATATCTATCTATCTATATATTGTATATAAATATATATATCTGTATATCTATATATCTATCTATCTATCTATCTATATATATATATGTAATACTATATATATATATATATATATATATATATATATAGATTTATATATATATATCTATATATATAAAGATATATATATATATATATATCTGTATATATATATATATATATATATATATATATATATATATATATACTGTACAGTATATATCTATCTATCTATCTATCTATCTATCTATATATAGATAGATAGATATATACTATACAGTATGTATATATATATATATATATATATATATATATATATATATATATATATATATATATATATATATATATATATACAGTATATATATATATATATATATATATATATATATATATATACAGTATACAGATATATATATATATATATATATATACGGAGCCTTTGTGGTACAGTGGTAGAGTGTGTGTTTCGTACACGGGTGAACCAGAGTTCGCGCCCCGCCAGGGTAATAAACTTTGGGAGTGTTCGCTCAGCCACGTACTGCAGTGGCGGACACAAGGGTTGCTGTGGTTGAACCAGTGTCGCTTACTATAAAGTATGCTTGCACCCAGTCGGCTTGTGCCGGCCGATTACACTCGGTTCACAGACTACACACACATCCAAAGCCACTCCAACTCTACAATTACACTTACAAGCACTTCTCACCCTACATACAATTTCTACCAGACTGCCTAAGCCACTTGGCAGAGATACATTGGCTGTATCGTCCCGACTTCGGTTGGGATAGGCCTGTCCTGCAGTGGATACTCAAACGACTGATGATGATGATGATATATATATATATATATATATGGAGCCTCTGTGGTACAGTGGTAGAGTGTGCGTTTCGCACACTGGTGAGCGTGGGTTCGCCTCCTGTCAGAGTTGTAAAAACTTAGGGAAGCGTTCACCAAAACACTTGCTACTTTGGCGGCAAAAGGTGTGCTGTGGTTGAACCAGTGTCGCATACTAGTATGCTTGCACCCAATTGGCTTAAGGAGGGCCGATTACACTTGCTTCACAGACTACACACACATCCAAAGCCACTACAACACTACAATCACACTCACAAGCACTTATCACCCTACATACAGTCTCTACCAGACAGCCTAAGCCACTGGGTAGAGATACATTGGCTGTATCATCCCTGCTTCGATAGGGATAGGCCAGTCCTGCAGTGGATCTCAATGGCTGATGATGATGATGATTATATATTGTATATACATAAATATATATATATATATATACATAAGTTTACCTAGCCTACACAAGATTGACTGCATCATACAAATCCTTGTACCGGTATCTTACAAGTCATGGACACTCTCAATAAACAGATGAGAGATGGATTACCATCATTCGTAAATTTCCGAGTAGTGTACCTCTATGATGGGTCATAAACATTTTCAATAATAACACTTAGAATACACTAGTATGGGCAAATGATAAAAGCACATCACTACCATCATATAAGGATATCAGTAGCTTGAGTCATTTTTTCAAGACAAAAAACACTTACTTGAAAATGATAAAAATTAATTACAGTACTTTTGAAGGAAAGTATGTTATTCTGATTTGGATGTCACTTGTTAATATAAAAGAATCCTTTATCTATGCATCCAAAATTATTAGTTATGTGGAAAAGCAAAGGCTTGTAAGGATTAAAAAAAAAAAAAAATTCACTTTGTATTGTTAAACACTGAAACATACACACTAATTCACATTAGGAATAGTTTTTATTCTGTTGATGAGGAAGCCAGTAGTGTTTTCCTAGTATTCTGGTTTGTTGCTCAGGTTCAGATTTAGAGTAAAATTCTGTGAATTCTGAATGCAAAATATCTAAAATAAGTTAAAAAGACACTACTGGCTCCCAAGTTAGTGCACTTACAAGTAACTTTTGAATCTACCTATTGATGCAGAGCACACACAAAAACCTGAGTGAGTAATCTACCACAGCACTCCCTAATCACCATCCCACACATACTGAGATTAGTAGGGCAAACCTGGGGGCCTAACTTTTAAAACTACCTCATCCAACACTTTTCAACACACAGAAAGTGAGTTTTTGCTGTTCTTTATATATTTTTAGTAGGGGCAGGTAAATAAAGTAATCATTATTTGTTTGAAAGTGTCAACTATAGTAAGAATTACTGGCAGGCTGAGAGAGGGGAAGACTGTTTTAGGGCTGCATTTTCCAAGACCTATTGGGTTTCACGGAAATCAAAATTTCAACTTAATCAGTTGGTTTATCTTTACCATACAGAAAGTGCCTAGCTTCACTGTCAGCCACATATGATGGGAAAATTTGTCATACTGACACTCTCGTTCACCTGACTGACAATACACATAATACCAGTTTTTGTCAAATAATGAAGTAGTAGTATACTCTTACGTATGTAACTAATATATACAGTAAACTGAAAATAAAATACTGCAAGTGCCACATGGACCTCTTTGCATTCCTGGTACAAAAAGGCTGATTTTTTATTACACTTATTCATTACTGGGGTTGTGAGTAAAGATCGGAAGGCAGTATAAGTTTATAAATAAACAGAATATGATTCCCATGGTTATAAGCATATTTCAAAGGTAATTTAGCTAACATGAATGTAAAGTACTGTAGAATTCCCACAGTTGTTGAAAAGGATGAGGCAAGTGAGCTTTACTTTCAAAATGAAGAGACTATTGCTAGACTACTTCTGTGTAATAACCCGTCCTTCCAGCTTTCCATCTGGAATGATTCTATGTTCTGGGGCTTCGTTTTGAACCTTGTGGTCTTGGATAATACCCACTGTTATCTCACTAGAGACTGACCAGATGTCAACATGATGAAACCATTGCCACTGAAAAGTTGCAGGCATTTTTCCGATTGATTTATCTCATTTCTTTTCTCTACTACACTACAGATGTACAGTATTAATTTTGCATGTCATATAAAATTTACCAATTTGTTTTGCAGTAACATGACACTTGCACATTCTGTATGAACGAACAAGGAAAACAGTTTGGTAATGAAACAGAAAAATAAAACAAAGTATCTGGAAGGTCAATGGATGTTGCTAAAAAATGCTCATATCTGATACGGTACTAATTTTTTGGTAACTGATGCATCGAGAATTTGCCTGTATATTTTGTATATTGTCAATCCAATTTATCTTCCTGAATGTGCAATATTATCTGATGCAATCTTGTCATTCTCTGGAGTAAAGGGAAACTCTGATTCATAGATCAGACTCAGCTTCTGACTGGTTAAAACATTAAACCAGCAAAACTAACATACTTCTGTCAGAGTAACCAACAAATATCAATGCTGCTCCTCAGGCTACTTGAGTCATGTTAATTTCCGTTGGTATAATACACTATAATAGCAGTAAAAATATCACTGCTGGTGGACAATGTGGCTTAAGAGAGTTTATGACACACAAATTCATATTATGATAAAAAAAAAAAAAAAAAAAAAAAAAAAATTGAGGAGCATGGTGAGAATCAGGGAATGAGAAGGAATTATAGACTGAAGAGAGAACTGTGTTGGAGTGAGGGATCAACTAGCACTAATGTTTTGAAAGCCAGGCCCTCAATGCTAGCAACTCTCAACACTCTCATGCAACCTAAGTGCCTACCCTCCGCCATCGCCCCGTTGACTCTACTGTCTCGATAAACTGATGAGAGGAAAATTTGGTTACTGAAGCTACATATGCTTTTTTCCTTACTGCTATCGTTTCTATATGACTATAATAAAACAGGTGCATAACTGTGGACTACTAATGTCAAATAGTATCTGCAATACAGAAATACATAACAATATTGCAATCAGTTATCATATGTAATACATTATTGGCTAATCACAAAATCCATTTTAAAAATCACAACAACCTTCTTAACAACACCTATATCTTCATATTCCAAACACATTTTCTACCACATTACTATATGGTACTTTTATCATTCCTTTCAGTCTCACTGTACATCCAAATTTGTATGTCTCAAAATACTTAACAGCATTCATACCTTAATTTTCCTTATATACACAGTCATTAGCATCTTACCAACTATTTAATCTGAATGACAAGACATATTCCAGCCATGCCTCTTTTCTTCTCTTGTTTTTGCCTGCTTTCCTATTCCACACCTGCACAGATCCTATGTCTTGTCTTTACAGCCTGTGGTAGTTATGTTATCCTTATACAGCACATCCACTGATTTACAAGTTTCATTAATACCTATACTTGAATCTATACCAAAATTATATTGTACATGTACCTACACTTCCATGCACACTATCAAGCCCACCTCCACCATTACATGCCACCTCCTATGTACACAACAAATATCTACACTCTCACTCACTTGTGTTTCGGAGGCGGTGGAGCTCATCCCATCTAAATCCCTTTCCCTCTCTGTCTTCTGGTCTCCATTGACATGATGTCCATTAGAGAGTGCTCCGTTCAGCACTGTGCCATTCTCTGTGGGGCCAGGGCCACATCGTGGGTGCCAGATAGCAGTACCTGTACAGGCAAGGCAGGGTGAGTGTATAAGAGTATCATTTAGGTTAGGGTGAGGAAATATTAGGCATCCAGTCTTTATAAAAGAGAAATTACAAAGGATGCCTGCTTTTGAAAAAAAAAAAATAAATAAATAAAGTATCTACCGGGAATGGAATTACGATGGGGCCACATCGTGGGTGCCAGACAGCAGTACCTGTACAGGCAAGGCTGGGTGAATGTAAAAGCGTATCATTTAGGTTAAGGTTAGGAACTATTAGGCATCCAGTTTTTATAAAAAATACAAAGGATGCCTGTTTTTGGGAAAAAAAGAAAAAAAAAAAAAGTATCTACCAGGCATGGAATTATGATGGTGTGTGGGGGGCATACACTCCCACAATTTTGGCAGATCAATTATTACAAAAATTATAATAAACAATGTTATCTGCCAAAGTATATGCATTATATCTCTTACATAACTGTTATCACAGAATAAATTATATGAAAAGGGGGCTCTGGCAATAAAGTTTGATGAGGTTGGTAATGAGTTAGCACTGTGGTAATTCCAGCATGAAATCACATCCCCCTCAGAGTGCTGGATTTGGCCTTCTATACTTCTAAGATTTTTTCATGAAGAGAGGACTGCATGATAAGCACTACTGGTATATTTTCACAATATAGTACTAAAGATTTAATATCATTCATCAAGAATAACCAGTATCATTTATGTTCCTATGCAATAACAAATTAACTTTCATTACTTATCCCATAAGGGATGGCCATTACTTATCTGTGAAATTTATTTAGTCTTCAGACAAACTACATTTCTATATGTGTTCCAACCAAGCTACCATGGGTAGTTGTATAATGATATTAAAGCACTTTAATTCGTCAGTTCACTCTGACAGGACCCTCTTTCATCAATTACGAGTTGTGCACTGTACTGGTCTTGCCAAACTATACATTCATCAGGTACAACAAAACTCCTTGTGATATAAATGATTAACTGCATAACTTGAACCCAGGTAATACACCTGATCCTAAGCACACAGCACAGCTCCTTACCCTGTAAATACATCTCTTCACCATCTCCAAAAGGATCACCACATTTGGTACAGCGGGCACATGTGGGGTGGAAGTGGTGGTTGTCACCTGCCTGCAGAACCTTCCCACTAATGAACCGGTTACAGTATGCACACTTCACACCAAACTGGGCCTGGTAGTCCTTCTCACAGTATGGGAGCCCATCCCTGGGGATTTAGGAACAGTTGTTGTTTGTTGCTGTTGTTATCACTGTTGTTACTGTTGCTGTGGCCCAATGCTCATCTGAATAAGAACCCTGTGGACTGCAGGCTGAAGTTGTCCTCCTGCAGTTCATCATTCTCCATTTGGGGAACAGGGTGGAAGGTGAGAGATATCTGCAAGGAGCTGCCTGGCTGTGTTAGTCACAGTGAGGGAAGATGTCCTTCTACAGCACAAGGAGACAGGGAAAAATAGCTTAGTACAACAGTGAGGATAGTGGGATGAATGTTGGACTGTGACTGGATAGTGGGGTGAGGGAGGGATAAGAGTGGGGATAATGGTGTGGGTAGGAAACATGAATGGAGAGTGAGGAATGGAAATGAGGAATAAATAAAATGAGAAGTTTATAAGTGAAAACAGTGAGTTGAAAATGGTTAGTGACCTATGTATGAGGAATCTGAAGACAGTAGAAGTATGTGAAGAAGCCAAGTGAATGATTAAGGACAGTGGAATCAATATGGAAAGGGAGTAAGAATGGGAATGGTGGAATGAGTGCTGGTAAGAGTAAGGACACCAAGATGAAATGAAAGTGTGAAAGAGTCCAAATGGTGAGAGAAGTGTAATGAAAGCAGTGAGTGGTGCCAGAGAGATGGATATGGGGAGAAGTTGGGAAAATTAGTTCACAAAACGATGCATGTGAGAGGCAGATGAAGAGAGTTTTGATAAGTGGGATTACTGAAGAGGGTCATGGTGAGAGGGATGCAATGAAAGAGGGCTATGGTAAGTGGGGGGCTACTGAAGAAAGGTATGGTAAGTGGTGGACTACTCTTGTGGGTCATGGCGAGAAGGAGGTAATGGAAGTGGGTAATGATGAGTGGAAGGCTACTGAAGAGGGTTATGATGAGTGGGAGGCTACTGAAGAGGGTTATGGTGAGTGGAAGGCTACTGAAGAGGGTTGTAGTGAGAGGGAGGCAATGAATGAGGGACATGGTGAGTGGGAGGCTACTGAAGAGGAGTATGGTGAGTGAGAGGATGCTGAAGTGGGTCATGGTGAGAAGGAGGCAATGGAAGAGGGTTATGGTGACGGGCAGGCTACTTAGGAGGGTCGTGGTCAGAGGGGGCAATGGAAGAGGGTAAAAAGCAAGTGAGAGGGGGCAATGGAAAAGGGTAAAAAGCAAGTGGGAGGCTACTGAAGAGGGGTATGGTGAAAAGGAGGCAACTGAAGAGAGTTATGGTGATTGGGAGGTTACTGAGGTGATGGTGAGTAGGAGGCTATAGAGGTTGTGGTCAGTGGGAGGCTACTGAAGAGAGTCATGGTGAGTGGGAAGCTACTGAAGTTATGGTGAGTGGGGGGCTATTGAAGAGGGCTGTGGTGGGTGGGGAGCTACTGAGAGGGCTATGATGAGCAAAAAGCTACTGGAGAGATCCATGGTCAGTAGAAAGCTACTGAGAGGGCTGTGGTGAGTAGGAAGCTACTGAAAGGGTTACAGTGAGTGGGATGCAACTGAGAGGGCTATAGTGAGTGGGAGGGTTATCATGAGGAAGAGGCTATTGAGAATAATGGTGACTGGGAAGCCAGAGAGGGCTTTGGTGAGTGGGAAGCTTGTGAGAGGGTTGAGTGGGAGGCTACTGATAGGGTTAAGGAGTGGGAAGCTTGTGAGAGTTATGGTAAGTGGGAAGCTTGTAAGAGTTATGGTAAGTGGGAGGCCTATGAGAGAGTTATGGTGAAAGGGAAGCCTGTGAGGTTATGGTGAGTGGAAAACTTGTCAGAGATATAGTGAGTGGGAAACTTGTGAGAGATATGGTGATTGGGAAGCTTGTGAGAGGGTTGTGGTGAGTGGAACCCTTGTGACAGGGTTATGGTGAGTGGGAAGCTTGTGATAGGTATGGTAAGTGGCAAGCTTGTGAGGGGGTTATGGTGAGTATGAAGCTTGTGAGAGGGTTATGGTGACTGGGGGGTTAGTGGGAAGCTTGTCAATGGGTTATGGTGAATGGGAACCTAGTGAGAGGGATGTGGTGAGTGGGAAGCTTGTAAGAGGGATATGGTGAGTGGGAAGCTTGTCAGAGGGTTATGGTGAGTGGGCAGCTTGTGAGAGGACTATGGTGAATGGGGAGCTTGTGAGAGGGTTGGTGAGTGTACAAAAAAGGAGTTAAAGGAGTTAAGGAGTTAAGAGATATACTACGGAGAGAATGAGAAGGGAAGAAGTGGGAATGAGGGGGGACAGGATGAAAAGGGCAAAATGAGTGTGAGGAGCAGGGAGAGGGGAAGAGGGGGTGTGAGCAGGGACAGAACAGGGATGGGAAAGAGGATGGGCTGTGAGTGGGAATACAAAAGAGACGGGAAAGAGAATGAGGAGTGAGTGGAATAAGAGAGGGATGGGAAAGAGAAAGTGAGGAGGGGAGGGTATGAGATGAAGTTGAGGGGGAGGAAAGGATGGGAGATATGCGGAGAGAAGAGAGTGAATGGCAAGAGGAGGAGGAAGGTGAGGGGGAGGGGAAAGTGTGAAATGGGAGAGGAGGGTGGGCAATGAGGGAGTGGGTAGAGGAGAGGGGGATGTACAAATTCTCACACACTTAATTTTTTTTTTCTGTTACTTCTACTGTTCATCCAAAATTACAAACGTAAGAGTGATGTAGAATACTCACTTTCCCATGTATTCGCCATGCAGGACGGAGCTACATATGGCACACTTGAAGCACCAGATATGCCACTGTTGGTCCAGGGCGATGAGTGCTTGCCCCTCTACTAGTTCCTCCTTGCACCCCGCACACTCTGCATTGTGGATAGTGAAATACACTGTAAATTTATGAAAATAAAGATGAAATGCAAAAAAACCCAATGTTTGTTTATGTGAATACTGAACAGAAATATAAACGTATGCAAATATAAATAAAGGTGAATCCTGGAATTTGGACACGAAGATACGGTACAAACGTAAATGTAGCCTACAGACGCGATTCAAAGAAAATATCTAGGCCTTGTCGATGCTGTGACCAGGAAACCAGTAATGGTCTGGTGTTCTGAAACAGTTCAAAACCCCCTCCCCTCCTCCCTCCATCCATTCCCAACTACACACCTTCCTTGATCTCTCAATCGTGAGGTAGCTCACTCCTTTGCTTGGTGGTATGAAGTGCACGCACGCGCGCGCACGCACGCACGCACACACACACACACACACACACACACACACACACACACACACACACACACACACACACACACACACACAGAAATGTGTGATAACATAAGGGAGGAAGATAGGTCAATACGAGTTTGAATCAATCATGTTAAAAATAACACCCACTATATCTTTGACAGCGTGAATTCAGTACCGGTAAGTAAAAATATCTATGTAGCCTAACGGGTGAGGGCCCCCTATTTTATTCTTGCCACTGGCAAAAATAAAATAGCAATTACCTTCATGAAAAACTACTGTTACTCAGTATGTCTTCATATACTTTACGTCTTCCTGTCCGGAAAAGTCATATTTTCACTTCAGCTAAATAAACTCATCTTGCAGTAACAATATTTCAATAGCAATTAATGAAACTGATAATTTCAGTTAATGTGACATGATATTTCGGAAACTATACGCCTCACTTTCGATGTTTATTTTCATGTTTTCATCTACTGAAAGAGTTTATTCTCACTTGTGCTGAATAAAATCGCCTGTTTTTAGCAGAAGTAAAATAGTAATCAATGTGAAAAAATGAGAGACTGTTTGTCTTTCTCCTTGTCCACATTTTCCTCTACAAGAAGGGTCTTTTATCACAACCTGAATAATGTCGTCTGGTGAAATCAAGAATATAATAAGTCCACGTGAATCGATAATCCAGACTCAGTGTCTGTCTGCTTCTTCGTCTGTCTTATTTAGGAGGCGATTTCTTTCCCCAGGAATTGATGGAGTGTGTAGTGAAATGCTGAGGTATGGGGATGAGATTGTTGTGGAGTGGATATGGAAGTTGTGTAGATTCGCTTGGGAAGAGGGAAGGGTTCTAGAGGACTGGAAATCAGGTATAATTGTTCCTTTATACAAAGGAAAAGGGGAGAGAGAAGTAGGTGGTAACCATAGGGGTATTTGCCTTTTAGTGTGACTGGAAAAATATATGGTAGAATACTCATTGACAGAGTTAGGCATTTGACAGAGGAGCTAGTTGGAGAAGAACAAGGGGGATTTAGGAAGGGAAAAGGGTGTGTAGATCAGATATTTGTTCTAAGATGTTTAGTGGAAAAGTATCTAGAGAAGGGAAAGAAAGTGCATGCTGCCTTCATGGACTTGGAGAAAGCTTATGACAGAATAGATAGGCAAGGTATGTGGAAGGTATTAAGAATATATGGAGTGGAGGGGAAACTGTTGAGTGCTGTGAAGAGTATGTACAAAGGAGCTAGGGCTACGGTGTGAGTGGACGGTGAGATGAGTGAGTTCTTTGATCTAAATGTGGGACTGTAACAGGGTTGTGTGATGTCTCCATGGCTGTTTAATACATACAGGGATGGGGTTGTAAAGGAGGTGCAAGGTAGGGCAGTGGATGTGGGGGTGGCTTTAATGAATGAGGGTGAGATTTGGAAGATTCCGGTGTTGCTGTTTGCTGATGATACAGTATTGTTGAGTGAAGATGAATGGGAGTTGCAAGGTTTGGTGAATGAATTTGGGACAGTGTGTAGGATGGGGAATCTGAAAGTTAATGTAAACATGAGTAAAGTTATGGTGTTTGAGAGGAATGAAGTTACAGAATGTACAGTGAGGTTGAATGGTGAGGATATGGAGAATGTGAGTGCATTCAAGTACTTGGGTAGTGTGATGAGTAAGGATGGAACGTTGGGGGATGCAGTGCGTGAAAGGGTACAGCAGGGAAGGAAGGTTGTTGGTTCACTGAAAGCAGTGATGAGAAATAGGGAGGTGAGTATGGAAGTTAAGGAGTCACTGCATGATAGTATTGTGATCCCTACCCTGACATATGGAAGCGAGGCATGGACCTTGCAAGAGGAGCAAGTCAAGAGTGAGAGCAGTGGAAACGAGTTACCTGAGAGGAGCATGTGGAGTGACATGGAGGGACAGGCTGACGAATGAAGAAGAGAAGGAACGTTGTGGGGTGGATGTAGATGTGGTTGAGAAGATTAGGAGAAATACACAGAGGTGGTTTGGACATGTGGATAGAATGGAGAATGAAAGACTGACTAAGAGGGTGTATGTAGGTGAGGTGGAAGGAGGGAGAGGGAGGGGTAGACCGAGGATGAGGTGGAGGGATGGAGTTGAGAGGTATATGCGGGAGGGGGGAGTGAGTTGGGGGGAGGGTAGTCAAATGGTGGGTGACTGAGCGACTTGGAGGCGTTTTGTCTGCGGCCACCCTTTGCGGGATTAGGGCGTCGAGCTATAGACAGACATATAGATAGATTTCTTCCCGAAGATGCATGCAATCGTTTGTCTGCCTAAAGTAAAAAAAAAACTATTTTTAATTTCGAATGTCGTGTGCCTGTGTCTTCCCTTTTCCTTGCGGGAATAGTTTATTTTGAACCTGGCTTACTAAATGTGTTTGCTGATATAAGGAATAAAATAACAACAGTGACGGATCTCTATATGGCATATGCCTGTCTTTCCACTGACTTTTCTATTTCTCTGACATGTCAGACAGAATTCCAAGCAAGCTTGAATGTTAAGAAAAATATTACGATATTTTACATTTGAAGCCAATACAAGTATACAACGCTCATTCCGTTTTGCATCACGCTCTACTGTTACTGTGCACAAGGTCCCCCTCACAAGGGAGGAGAAGGAGCAGAAATGGAGAGATGGACTGCAGAATGAGGGAAGAAAGGAAGAGAAGGAGGAGCAGGTGGAAGATGGAGGCAGGTAATATCTGTACTAATGAAAGGAGAGAGAGAGAGAGAGAGAGAGAGAGAGAGAGAGAGAGAGAGAGAGAGAGAGAGAGAGAGAGAGAGAGAGAGAGAGAGAGAGAGAGTATAAAATAATGGTTTTTAAAGGGAGTGAGGGTATAGCTGAAGGGATAGATAGGTAGATATGAGGGAAGAGTGAGAGAAAACGGAGGAAAAGAAAAACGGGAGGGCAGGATGGAGGGATGGAGAGGAAGGGATGGAGGGGCAGAGGAAGGAAAGTAGGTAATTGACTGAGGGATAGAAAGATTGAGGGAACGGGTGAGGGAAATTGGAGGGAGAGGAAAGTAGGAGAAGTGGGAGAGAAGGACAGCTGGTGGAGGGAGGGAGGCAAGAAGAAGAGGAGATGGAGGAAAACCTTGAGGCAAAGTTAGTAGAAGAGAAAGAAGAAATGGAGAACGAGGAAGGAAAAGAAGGGATGCGGTTACGAGAGAGTGGAGGGATTCGCTAGAAGGATAGATAGTTGGATGGAAGGAGTGAGGGAGGGAATACTTGGAGGGATGGAGGGAGTGGATGAATGGAAAGAATTAGGAAGCAGTGAAGGGCGGCAGGGAGTGGAGGAATGGAGAGAATGATGGCTGAGTGGAGAGAGAGAGTGTATAACGGAGGGAGGGAGAGAATGCATAGAAGGATGAAGGAATGGAGTTAAGGAGTAATGGAGTGAAGGAATAGTGGAAGGAGGGAGGGATTAGTGGAAGTTAAAGAGTGAGGGAGTGATGGAGGAAAGGAAAGAGGGAATGGAGGAAATAAAAAAAAGAGGGAGAACTGAAGGAAAAGAACGAGGGAATAGAGGATGTGAGAGAAAGAAGCAGTAACTGAGGGAAGGGTGGACTACTCTGGAGAGATGAGGAAATGGAGAGAGTGAGGAAGAAAGTGGAGAGAGAGAAGAAGGGGAACGAGGGATAGAACAGCAAAATGTAGACTACAGACACGGGCTTCCTTTGTGTTAACCAGGTCGTGTCTCTTACACAGCTGGACCCATTTCTTTCTAGTGTCTTCATCTTGAGGGAACCTGAAGAATTTGATGTCACTGTCTTTTCTGCTGACTGAACAGCATCCAAATACTGAAGTGGCATCTTTCTGATAACCGTCCTAGTATGAGATAAATATATGGGAACACCGAGCTCTCCACCATTGCGGCCTAGGGAAACTAAGTGACTGAGTGAGTGGAGTGAGTAGCTGTCTCCCACGTGACGTCATGCGCCAACCAGGTTGAATTCTCGCCCAGGCTGGACAGACCTTCTCTCCTTGGACCTTGACTGTGCAGTCAGAATCTTTTCATACGTATTTAGGTTATGTAGATGCTACAACATTCTGGGCATCGCTTCAAACCGCGAGGTAAAAGTCACCTACCCTTCGATCATACGGGGTTGTCGTTCTCTGGGATGGATGAAAGGAGGTAGGAAGGGAGGGAGTATCTATGTAACGTAACTACGTATGAAAAAATTTTGATTGCACAGTAACATAATAAAACAGCGTGATGCAAAACGGAATGAGCATTATACTCGTAATGGCTTCAAATGTAAAATACTGTAATATTTTTCTTAACATTCAAGCTTGTTTGGAATTCTGCCTGACAGAGAATTATGTTGTTGAATAGAAGTCATCCTCACAGAAAGACAAAAAACTGACGGAAAGAGGAATATGCATGAGAGAGATTCGTCACTGTTGTTATTCTTAATATCAACAAACAAATTTAGAAAGCCGGGTTCAATGTAAACTACTCCAGCAAGGAAATGGAAAGACGGGCACACGCGATATGAGATTACGGATAACTGTTATTTTATTCTGGCTAAAGACAAACGGTTATATGTATCATCGGACAGAAATCGCCTCCTAAATAAGATAGACAAAGAGAGACAGATTCTGGATTATTGACACACAGTGACATATTATATTCTTGACTTCATTAGATAACATTCATCAGATTTAGTGGTAACAAACCCTTTTTGGAGAAGAAAACGTGATGGACAAGGGGAAAGACAAGAAAACAGTCGTTCAATCATTTATTCACACTGATTGCTGCTTTACTCCTGCTAAAAACAGGCGATTTTATTCAGCGTGAGTGGGAATAAACTCTTGCTGTAGATAAGATGTGAAAAGCAGAGAAGTAGGTAAAATAACAGAACGAAAGTGAAACAGTTTCCGAATTATCAGTTTACATTAACTAGAATTATCAGCTTACATTACATGATACTGCATATTGATACTGCCAGATGATGATATTCAGTTGAAGTGGAAATACGACTCTCCCCGACAGGAAGACGTAAAGCACATGAAGACATACTAACAGT
Source organism: Coenobita brevimanus (assembly GCF_032717465.1). NCBI lineage: Eukaryota > Metazoa > Arthropoda > Malacostraca > Decapoda > Coenobitidae > Coenobita > Coenobita brevimanus. The sequence goes on from NC_137004.1 coordinate 23,737,296, forward strand.
TAAACAGACAAACACTCTCCGAATAGTTCTTCTTGCTACTGGCTGATCGTTTTAAGCTTATGGTAGAACACGCCCCACACGCGTACATAGATATTTTTACTTACTTTACCGACACTCTCGAAGATACAGCGGGTGCTATTTTTTTAACATGATTTAGTCGAGCTCGTAACGACCTGTCTTCTATTCCTTATTTTATCACATGTGTGTGTGTGTGTGTGTGTGTGTGTGTGTGTGTGTGTGTGTGTGTGTGTGTGCGCGCGCGCGCGCTTCATACCGATCCGCGATCCAGGCTTTGCCGATGTCGTGGCCAGGAAACTACGAATTGTCTGGTGTTCGGACACAGTTTTAAACCCCTCCCCTCCTCCCTCCGTGGTTGTGGTTGGGAATGGATGGAGGTAGGAGGGGAGGGGTTTAAAACTTTGTCCGAACATTAGTTTCCTGGCCAGGGCATTGGCAAAGCCAGGATGCTTCCTTTGGATCGCGAGTGTACTGTACATACAGATGGATGCCGAGATATAAACTAAGTGCATTTAAATAAAGGAGGATACCGAAATTATAAACGCAAGTAAATGTGAATAAGGGTGAATACCGAAATACATACGTAAATGTATATAAAGGTGGATACCGAAAATACATACAAGAATATAAATGGATACGCAGAGCTGAGGATACTTAGGATGAACTATCTGTATAGTGTGTGTCGTTACACACTGATGAACAGACAGAAATATACTTTAAAATCTATACATAAAATGAGGCCACTCTGGATGGGATAACATAGGAACCTGAACATGCCATCAGAGATAGCTAGCACGACAGATAAACTGACAGACAAATGAACAGATGGCCACAGACGACTAGAAAGACTACTAAATATGGACAGATATAAAGATTCACAGACACACAGATAATATTTATATTCAACTCCTGAAAATACAAATACTATATCGGTATACAGGTCTATTTCTACCGTGATTTGCACTGAATCATTAAAAAAAAAAAAAAAAAAAAAAAAAAAGTGATTGTTCTAGATACGTTTGAGAACTTTAAACCTTAAAATTTACGAAAAAGACTTCATGGCAAAGGATATTACATACAACTGGCCTAGGATTAAAACATTCTGACAGCTAAGTCAAATTAAAAGTTGTCTGCAATATCAGGCAGCCCTGGCGACAGATATATCGAGCATAGTGTATAAGCGAGAGAACGCATTACATCCCACTTAATATATTCATATTGCAAAGGGATGAGATTCTTGACATCCCGTAGTTTCATTTACGTTATAATGCATGCAGGTCGGAAGGTTTATATACATCAAGGATCAAGAATAGTGAAAACAGGAACGATCACAAGCACTTACAACGAAGCAGCCAAGAATTAGAGAGTACTATTGTATTTTTTAGGGTATTATTATGGCTATGGAGGTTTCGTAGTATGTTCTTTACCTGATGCGATATATTTCGCACATTATACCATACCATTCTCTTGCATGTTATTTATATCGTTCTTATATCGACGTAGTTTGCATCAATTACATCCAAGTGGATACTGAGGTAAATGGGCAAAATAAATCGTTAAATAAGAGGTGTTACGAATCTCCGAAGCCATTAGAACCACGTCTCTTAGTTTAAACAACAAAGAAATAAATCAGTTATTTACCTAAGCACAGCGTAAACCTAATTATCATCTTCCTGGTCCCATTTTTTCGCCGCTTGCAAAACTTCCTAAGCGAGACGCGAACTTGGGTGCTGATATTTACTTCCCTGCTGGCGGCTTCTCCAGATTCTTGAGCAATACATTCACCCTGATTAGTTTCATCGGGATTAGAGACACCGGGGGGGGTTCTAATGGCATTAACATTACCACTATTAGAAGGTTTGAAGGCCATGGGGAGGGTGACATAACCATCGTAGCTACCTAACTTCATGATATCCACCAACGAACACCCATGATCAGACTTGGACGCTGGTTCCACTGCTAATAAGATCGATGACTGGTGGTTGGCGGATTCGGGAATTATAGTTCTTGGGACAGGGGGACTGCATTTCGAAGTAACTGGAATCTGTGAGTCAGATCCTCTTGAGTCTGTTTGCGAATTATGTAATTTCTGTTGCTTCTCTTCGCTGCTATGATTTAAATTCTCTTCGTTGCTGTGATTTAAGTTCCTTGAGGGTAACTCTAGATTCCAATCGTCCTCTGTTCCCCTGGCTGTAGCCGTTGTTGGCACTGATTCGTGGTAAGGAGGGAGAGGACTTATATTGGTGGATGGCGCTCTGCTTTCAGATGATGCATAACACGATTCATAGTTTTCAGAAGTGGGTAGAGAAACGTGGTTCGTGTGTGGTTCAGTTGTTGGTGAAATTGAACAATCTACCAAACCAGTGGAGGAACTCGTCTCCGGTTTTATGACTTGGTTTGCGATGCTGAAAACTACTGGTATCTGCATCTGCTCTACCCTATCAAATCCATCATATTTCTGATGATCTAAAGACAGGAAAAATTTCGAAGGGTCAAACTGTGCCCCTACTTTTTGCGACAGGTAATGTTCTCGTGCTGAAGTGTGATGAGGAACGTCATGTTGCCAGCTATCAGTGCCGGAGCCGGTGGCGTGAGGCAAGGAGAGGCTGAGGCTGGGACCTTGTGATGGGATTATGATGGGGATAATCTGTGGTCTAGTTTCATGTCGTGGTGGTGTGGGTGAGTCTGGGGGGTGGGAGGAATGGGATGGATCGGGGTGAGAATAGTGAATGGGGTGAGACCAGTGACTGGGGTAAGAGGGATGGGGTTGTTGGGAGCGTATGGGGTGGGAAGGACAATGATCCAGCGAGTTTATGGAATGGGAAGGAAGGTGGTGAGAGGAAACCAGAGGATGCGTACTCTGGAAAAGACGAGGACAAGGAGAAATAAGAGGAGAAAGAGAATGAAGCGAGTGAGAGGAGTCTGAGGCGCGAGAAGAACTGTTAGGTGATTGATCGTTATGGTAATGGGGTGAATGCCCATTAGATGAGTGAGACGGAAGGGAAGACTGGCTTAAAAGAGGAGAGGAGTGAGGGAAATGAAAAGTGTTGTGACAAGGCTGGAAGTGTTGAGTGAAAGAGCTGATGCCTGTGGAAGTCAGATCATACTGCCCTGGGTCCCAAACCTGGTTCCAGTTATTTGAGCCGTCCTTGTCACTGCCTCGCCCTGCATGAGAGTACTGTAAGTGAGCTTGTGGTTGTGTTGGAGTGCTTTCCACTCTCTTCAGGCACCCGTGTGAATCTTGGTTTTTATTTTTTCTAGTATTAAAGGGCAGCATTTCTGAGAGTCTCTGAAGAATGGTTCCCACAGGAGCAGCTGGTGTTGCAGTCCCATCTGGTGGCTCCCGATATGCCAGCTCTTGACCCCCTCTGGTGTCCCCCTCGATTAGCTGCCGGGATTGGTTTAAGGTGCTGGGGCAATCGGCGGAATGGCTGGGAATGTAGTACGAAGGGCTGGAAATATGAGGAGAGGGGTTGGGAATACAGTAAGGAGCGCTAGAAATATGGTAGGTACTGCTTGGAATATGGGAAGTAGGGCTGGTTCGTGGAAGGCAAAGATTTTGGATTTGGAAAGGAGGGCTGGGAGCTTCCTGATTAGCGCTTCCCAAGGACCCATTAAGCATAGAACCGTCACCAGTAAAAGTTTCCCTCAGAACTGATGTAGGCTGGGTTATGACAGGGGAGGGTGAGGACCGAGACAGGAAGGAACTTGGTGAGGGTTGAGTGGCAGCGTCAGGGTCTTGTGGTGATGGATGGGTTGTGGATGCGCGAACGACTGTGGAGCGACACAAGGCGTTCTGGATCCTCTTATACAGTGGAGGGTAGCGAGAGCATAGAGAGTGAGTAAGGCATGGCGCAGGAACAGAAAGGTGGCGCTGAAGAGAGGCCAAAGAGGAAGTGTGGGTAGTGGTGGGGGAAGAGAACGTTGATGCAGAGGAGAGAGGTGATGTGGAAGAAGAAAAGGTTGATTTGGAGGATGAGAAGGTTGATGTGGAAGAGGCAGGGGTATGAGTGGAAGGTGTTGATATACTGGGAAACACATGGACTGGGATACTGGTCACGTTGGCTGACACACACTTATCTGGGTGCTGATTAACTATATTATCCAGACCAGGTTTTACTACTCTCAGAAACTTCTCCCTGGAGCTTCCTCGGCTACCTCTCATATAAACTTCATCTCGTCTACCTCTCAAAATATCCTCATCCCTACTGCCTCTCATACTGGCTGTATCTCTACTACTCCCACTGTCATGGTGTGCGCAAGAAACCAAGCTTGCAACTTTCTTCAGCCTGGAGGTTGTTGCTTCCAGTCCAGCATCTCTCCAAACCCCTCTGCCATTATAAGATATGGAGTGGCAAGAAGGGCCAGTGGAATTGGTTGTGGTGTACAGTCGTCTGTGGGAAGAGTCAAGAGAATTGGTTGTGGTGTAAAGTTGTCTGTGGTCTTGGTTCCCACGATCCTTCTCTTTCTGGCCTAATACTGTCTCACCTACAACAATTGGCCTGGAGGAGCTCACAGCCGCCTGTGCAGCACACACAAATACCTGATGTTGATTTCCTCTCAATCTGCTGTAAGTACTGAAAGATGACTCCCCAGTCATCGTCGCATTCTCCTCTGGTACTGCCCAATTCACGCTTATATTTCTTACAGATCTTTTACCTACGTTACAACGGCCAAATCTTTCCTCCTCTACTGTTAGAGATCTTCCTCGTTCATTTTTTATTTCATGATTTTCCGCGGCATGTTTCTCCTCTGTCCAACTTCCTCCTTGTCTCTTTTGTATTTGTGAGTTTTTTGTTTCCTCTTTCCTTATATTCCAGTCTTTCACTCTCCAATTTTTTATCCCTTCTCCCAGTAACCCCAAACTTGCTGTCCCCTCTCCCATTTCCCAGCCTTCCACAACCTCCTTCCCTATTCCCGAACCTCCAGTAGTCCCCTCCTTCCTTCCCCAATGTTTTACAATCCCCTCTTTCATTTCCCAAACTTCCACAACACCCTGCTTCCTTCTCAAACCTTCCACACTCCACTCCTTCATTCCCCGACCTTCCATAGTTTCCTCCTTCATTCCCCAACCTTCTCCAACCCCCTTCTCCAATCTCCCACCCCCTACAGTCCTTTCTTCCACTCCACTTCCCACGACATTAAGACTCATTGCTCGAGGCCTGTTAGTTGCTGTGAACTTCTTGCGTATTTTACTGGCGCCATATGTTGTAGGTGACCAGCTCCGACCGCCGCCGCCGCCACCACCACCACCCTCACTACCTGTACCACGACCCACGCCAACGCAAACACCACCACCACCACCTACGTCACCTTCACTACCACTATCATCACCCATACCTCCAGCACAATCGCCACCCTCACTAATACTACCATCACCACTACTCACGTCAACTTCACCACTATTATCACCATCACCCACGTCTACACCACCATCATCATCATCGCTTATCCTCCTATTCCTACTATAACACTCACCTTCGTAATTCCTACTTCTGCGCTTACCCACCTGATTGTCCCCACTTCTTTGCTCCCCTACCTGCCTCTCCCTGGTGCCCTGACAATTAAACTGGTTTTCTCTTCTCCCAAGAACTTCCCCCTGCCACTCAAATTCCCTATTGCATTGTCTTGGCTTTTCCTTGTTTCTATGCTTATTACCCACTTGTTCTTCACCTCCCTGTCCATCACCCTGCTTCTCCCTGTCACCTTGCCACGACCTCCCTCCTTCCCCTGCGTCATCGAGAACACCTATTCTTATTATGCCATCTTTTGCTTCTGGTCTACTTATCTCCCACGTCTTCATACACAAGCCGCTGTCTACTCCCCTGCTATGTTCCAAACCAATCTTGTAAGTGACAGATACTGAATCAGTGGTGGGCTGAGCGATGCTCGAGACAATCGCAGATGGTGGATGTGGTGTGGTAGGGTGAAGGGTGGATGAGGCTATGGTAGTGGGTGGACGTGGAGTGACTGAAGGAGGCGTGTGAACAAGCTGAAAGGAGTCTGATGCTTGAAAGTTATGGGGATAGGCAGTAGGGAACCGAGACGGAGGGGTGTTAACTGAAGTGGTCAGGAGAGAGGGATGATGAGAAATGAAGGTATATGGTGGCTGGTGAATGCATGGATAAGAAGCAGGGGCTTGTGAGGCTACGGTGTGGATATGAGCTGGATCCAGCCTCCCTTCATTATGCTGAGAGAAGTGGTCACGAATGCTCGAAACACAAGGTGAAATTTTAGAGTTGTCCCGTGAATGTCCCTCCACACCTAATTCCCTCCCTACAGTCATTCCTGGGCCCCCCTGGTATACCCAAGAGCGATCACTCGTGTCACTGTCAGTATCAGTGTCACTTTCAAAATCACCCTTACTACTTGCAACACCTCCATCATCATAATTACCAATATCATCACTATAATCACCACCAATATTATCATCATCATCATCATCATCATTATCATCGCCACTGTCCTCACTCCCATTCCCACGCCCGTCTTGCCCGGCAGTAAAAATGCTTCCTCCATTACATCTGTCGCTGGACAATGGCTGCCGGTACTCACGGTAGTCGGTACTGTGGTCAAGGTACTGGTTACTGGTGGTACTGTTACCCTGTCCTTCACACCAGTTCAAACTCCATCTGTTTGCCTCGTGCCGAGCTGAGATACGCGAGTAGTGAGGATGTGAGTGAGATTGGCAGGAGGGTGAGTGTGGCTGAACGGGTAAGTGTGGGTGCATGGGAGACTGTGGCTGTGGGAAATGCATCTGTGGGTAATGGAAGGATGGGTGGGGTGGGGTGGATAACTGTGGGTAAGTAGGGAGTGGCTGTGTATGGAAGCGCCAGTCGGAACGGAAAGTTGATGATTGTGGTGAGTAAGAGGATAGTTGTGGCTGGCGGGTGGATGGCAGTGGTCGTGGAAAGCAGTGGGATGGCTGAGGAAAGAATATGGGTGGCTGTAGTGAACGTTGTTGGTACGAGGGATGCGAATACGGCTGCCTGTGACTTGTTACATGCATATGGCTATTTGTAATGTCAAGCTTATAACTCTCCTTCGTGCTGGAGTAATGAACCGGAGGTAATTCTAGTCTTCCAAGAAGCCGTTCCCGCCTCATTTCATCATTCTCATTTTTCTCGTCTTTTTCCTCTTCCTGCTTCCTCCATACACACTCATCCTGGTATGTTTCCTTATATCTATGCTTTCTCGTCTTCTCAGCTTTTTCTCTGGTCAGAATGAGTGAGCTGAAGGATTTTGTCCGTCCCTCTATCCTATGCCACCTTCTGTTATCACTGTCTCTCCAACCTTCAATAATTTCAATCCCCGAGCTCTCTCCGACATGCTTTTCTAAGTTTTCCTTAGCATTACTCACTCTTTTGTTAGTCATACATCTACCATTCACTAGTCCGTTCCACTTCTTATAATTTTCCTCTTTTCTGTCTCCAATCCCATCCTTATAATTTTTCCCTCTTCTCCCTTTGCACCTCTCATTTGCTGGTCCACTCCCATTCCAATTATTTTCCCCTCTTTTCACTGTACACCTATTATTCACAAGTCCAATCACGTTTCTAACGTTTTCCCCTCCTCTTCCTTCATATCCCACCCTATCATTCTCCTCTGATCCCCCTCCATTCCCCTCGCCCCTCTCCCTCTCCACCAAACAACCCAAACATGTTCCTTCGCCGTTCAGATGCGCCCCGCGACTTGGACACGACAGCTGCGACTTTTCGGTGCTTGGGTTCGTGTTCCACGTGTCAGTATCTCCACTTCCTCCTCCTCCGTCTCTGGAACCCTTACTAACGGTTTCAGAGGCGTAATCTAGGCGGCAAAGAATGCACGTTTCCGCAGTTCTTTCTGGAGAGCTGCCACATGCTGATGCTGATGATGACGATGGTGATGTAGGATGACTGAAGGACGAGAACGAAGAGCTGACGGAGGGATATTCAGATGAGATGGAAGAAACAGCAGAAGAGCCAGAGGGAAATGAAGCAGAAGTGTTGAGAAACAGAGGGACTCTGGGGACTGTGGATGATAAAGCAGAGACAAAGGAAGAAACAGATGAGACAGAGGAGAAAGCAGGGAGGGAAGATGATGAAACATATGAAAAATTGGAAAGAGAAGAATGGCGGGAAGAATAAGAAGAGACTAACGGAAAAGCAGAAAAAACTGACGGGGAAGCAGATGAAAAGGAAGACGCATAAGAAGAGACGGAAGAAGCTAGAGAATAGACGGAAGAAGATGTTTGAGAAAGGACGGAAGAAGATGCAAGAGAAGAGACTGAAGAAGACGCAGGAGAAAAAACAGAAGAGGACGCAAGAAAGGAGACAGAAGAAGAGATGGAAGAAGTCGGAAGAGAAGAGACAGAAGAAGGCATCAGAGATGACATGGAGGAAGACGCAAGAGGAGAGATGGAAGAAGATGTAAGGGGAGATACGGAAGATGCAAAAGGAGTGACAGAGGAAAACGCAAAGACAGAGGAAGACGAAACAGAAGATGTACGAGAAGAAACAGAAGTACACGCAAAGGAAGAGACGGAAGAACACGCAAGAGAGGACACAGAGGAAGACCCTCGAGTACGGGAGGAAAAATAAGAAACGGACGGTGAGGCAGGAGTGTGGATGGACAGAAACAGGTGTGGCGAATTACTCCCAATTCCAGGAGCTTCCCAGGCAGCCATGTTGCTCCCGCCGCCTTCCCACGCCTGTTCCCTCCTCTCACCATTCATATCAACTTCGACATCGCACTCACCGAAGTCATTTGTCGCGCTAGGCCAACATGAAAGTCCGCGGTCCACCCCTTTATTTCCGGTGCTGACTGGGTGCTGACCTGGGTGAGGGACTGGTGATTGTTGGGTGTGGGAGAGGACAACTGATGATGGTGAGTGGGACTGTAGGGGTCCTTTGGTGTGGTAGTTTGGTGGTGTGGATGAATGTTGGGTGTGGTGAAGGATTGGTGATGATGGTGAGTGGGACTGTATGGGTGACTGGGCGTGGTGAGGGATTTTTGATGTGAATGACTGTAGGGTGTGGTGAGGACTGGGTGGTGTGGGTGATTGTTGGGTGAGGGGATGTACTACACACAATGGTGAGTGGGAATGTAGGAGTGGCTGGGTGCAGCGTGAGTCTGGTGTTTTGGGCGACTGTAGGGTCTCGTGAGAGTTTGGTAATGTGGGTGATTGTAAGGTGTGGTGAAGGGCTGCTAAGGATGAACACTGTGATGATGGTCGTGACTGGAATGGTGATGAGGCTGAAAAGTATGACTGTGGAAGGGGTTCTGACTGTGTAGTGTGGTAAAGATTTGGTGATGATGGTGATAATCGTGGATGGGGCGGTGGTGATGTTGGTGAGTGGGACTGAACTGATAACTGTGATTGTGGTGATAGCAGTGGTGACTGAGGCAGATGCGGCTGGGATCGTGATAGAGGTGAGCGTGATAGTGGTGGTGGTGGCAGAGGCAATGCTGAAAATGGTGGTAGTGGTAGTGATGGTAGTGGCTGTGATGAAGCTGGCGGAAGACATGACTGAAGTGACTCTGATTCTCGTGGTGATGATAGAAGTAACTGAGACTGTGGTCGTGATGGCGGCAATGGATGAGTTAGTGGTAGTGGTTGTAGTGACTGGGATGATAATGGTAGTCGTGATGTTAATGGTAGGCTCTGTGGTGGCATTCGTGATAATGGTGAAGATGGGGAGAATGATAGGTGTTCTTGTATTGGTGGTGGTGAGGGAGACAATGCTTGTTTTTCTTTTCGTAATGGTGGTAATGTTGGTATTATAGTTGGTGTTGGTGATGGTGATAATGCTGGTAGTTGTGATGGGACGAGTGATAATGACAGGAATGGCTGCGACACGAAAGAAAGCAGTGGCGATGATGATGGTACTGATGGTCGAAGGGATGGTATAAACGATGGTGATTGTGATGATGATGATGATGGTGATAGCAGTACTGGTGTTAGGGAAGGATATGACACTAATGGTGACAGAGGCAAGGATAATGACTGTTGTTGTGGTGTTAAGGAAGGTGGTAATGATGATGATAAAGAAAATGGTAATGATGGTGACAGTGATAGCAATAAGGATGGCAGGGATGGTGGTAATGATGTGGATGTGATAGATGATGATGCTGAGAGAGGCAGTGGATAGGATGATGACGTTAGTCGGGATGGTGGTGGTAATGTTACTGATAGTGGTGGCAGTGATGGTGATAATGGTGGTACGAATGGTGAGGACGTTGCCAATGGTAATGGGGAGGGTGATAATTTTGGTGACTGTGACAGTGAAGGTGGTGTTTGTGACTTTGTTGGTAATCCCGGTGATAATGACTGTCTGTGCTGGTGGTAGCTGGGGGCAGAATCACACCTCACCACAACAACTCCACATCCACCACTGCATCCTCCTCCCCCCAGCTTTGCTTCACTGAGTGGGCCTTCTGCTTTCTCTCCATCATTAGCACCCCTTCCTCCTCGTTCCACCTCCCTTCTGTTATCCTCTCCACTTCCTTTCTCACATTCTTTTGTGTTTTCATTAGCCTCTCCGTTTCCTCCCTCATCTTCTTTTGCGTCTTTATTCTCTTCTCCGTTTCCATCACCTTCTTCTTCCGGTGCATCATCTTCTTTTGTGTGTCTGTCGTAGTCTATATTTTCATCTCTTAATACACTCTTTGCCTTTGGGGTTTTATAATTCTCCTCATTCCTTTCTTCAATTTCTTCTTGCTGGACACTAGTTCCTTTCACATTTATATTATCTTCATTTTCTTTTCCTAGCTCCTCTTGTTCTTCCTTATAACCAGCACGCTCTTCGCTTGCTTGTTTCTCATCCTTATCATAAAGCATCCTCAGTTTCTCCTCTTTCGGATATTCATTTCCGGCACAGTTCTTCTTTCGTCCTTTCTTACCTGATTCCTCTTCCAGTTCCCTCAACATCTGAATATTATCTTTATCCTCGATATTATGAAAGCTTACAGTTTCTTCGTCTGTTTGCTTTTCAATTCCTGTAGTCTTCTTATATTGCAGTTTACTGCCTTTTATTCTCAGGTCTTCAACCTGCCACATTTCTTCTTCCTCCCTCAAGCCAATCTCTTCCTCGGGTCCCTCGCCGTTTCCCTCTTCGCTATAATTTTCGGTTTTCTTCTTTTTCTCATTCTCTCCTTCGTGATTATGACTCGGCTTTCTTTCCTCTAATTGCCAGCTTGGGTGTACCTGCGTTCCTTCACAGTTTCTTTTCTCTTCTTTAACTTCACACTCCTCTCTCTCATTTGGGGGGCTTTCTATGCTCGAATTCTCTGGCTCTTCCATTCTGTCTGCTCTCATACCATCGCTTTCTTCCCTACTTCGAGCTGTTTCTCTGATATACTCTCCTTCAGTGTTATTCTCTCCCATTTTGCTTTCTACACCATCTTTCTCCATATTTGTCATGACCTCTGCCTCCATAGTTTCCTTTTTCCTGATCTTTATTTTTCTACCATCTTCATATTTTTCTTCCTCCTCTCGTATATTCGCCTCTATACCTGCTTTTGATTCCATTACCAACTTCTTCTTCAAATCTTCTTTACCTCCTTTCTCATCTTTGTAATCTTTTCCCCCTGTTCCTTGTATCTCCTTCACTCCTGCCAAGGATTCTCGCCACATAAACTTCACTGTTTCTTGCTGATCATCTTCACAGTGCTCGTCTTCTTTTCCGTCAATCTTTTTACAGCTCTCTTCATATGCCTCCTCTTTCTCTCTTCTTCCTCCCTCTCTCTCTTCCTCGAGCTCCGCGTTCTCTCCTTCTACCTCCTTGTTCTCTTCCTCTATCCCCTCATCCTCTTTCTCTACCTCCTTGTGTGCCTCTATTCCCTCGTTCTCTTCGTCTATTCCCTCGCTCAGCTCTACCCCCGCCCCTGCTTCCAGTACAAACATCTCATCCTCCAGCCACGAGAAGCACCGAGACACAGCCAGCACGCCCTCTTCATCCAGGTCGGGACTCGCTCCAGCCCCTGAGTCCAGCGATGACGAAGGAGACGACGAAGAGGACGACGAGCAGGAGTCTTCTCTGTCACCCTCTCTAGCTGCAAGTTCAAGATCGTCCCTTATGATGATCTTGTCCTCTTGTTCAGCAGTGTCGAGCGCCCAGGACTGGAGTGAAAGTGAAATGGTGCGGTGATCTTCGTGTTTATGGCTCGTCTCACTTTTCCTCGCGGTTCTTGGCGAGGTGAAAACGGGGGTAGTAAATAATGACGACGGTGACGAACTAGGTATAGGGAATGCAGAGACAGAAAACGATGACGTGATTTCTGATATTCCCTCATCATCCGAGGTGGTGCATGTCAAGGTTGGTGACATTAACCCATAATCTGATAAAGAATATTTACATGGCACTCGCTTGTGACCTCCCCACTTACACCCTTCGATATCCTTCTTGAAGTAGTTCTTGGGGAAGTGGATTGCGGCAGGGGGCGAAGAAGGATTCACTACGTCAATGAATCTCTCTCCGTTTAGTTCCCGTCCTCCTTCTGCGTGGAACGAGGTAGAACTAAAGATTCCAAAGGGGTCATCATCTCCTGCCTTTACTTCCGTGCCTCCTCCTTCCTCCAAGCACACATTCTTGAGTTGCTCGAGCAGGTCTCCGGTGATCTTTATTCTCGAGTATTTCCTGGCACTGTTGCTGCATTTACTTCGATTTTTCCTGGTGGGGGCTTGGCCGTGAGTGGGAGCGCTCGTGTCCACCACCCGCGTCTCGCCTTCCTCCAATGCCTGGGAATAGCATGATTCGGGTCCCACAATCTCCATCACGAAACCACCAACACACACGCAGGGTATCACATTAGTATCTCCGATGTTAAGTTTTTCCAGTGCTACGATGCTCCAATGTCAAGTTTCCCCAATGTAAAGTCTTTTTAGTGTCAAGTTTCTGCAGGGTTAAGCTTCTACATTGTTAAATTTTTCCAGCGTCAAGTTTCTATAGTGTCAGTTTCTTCAATAGCCTACTAAGTTTCTCATGTTGGGCTTGTTCAAGTGTACTCAGAACAGCTAAACTGCTTCTCTTACATCAGATTCAAGCGTCTGACTGCACGCCAATCATTAGTCCATTCACTCTTCAGCCACATAATCACATAATAGCATCATTCACTCGATCACAAGAGTCACATATATTTAGGTATTCATGCAGCAGTTCAGTTTTTCTTTCATTCAGTTATAATCTATTATCATCGCCATTCCGCTCCTCTTCTTTCTTCAGGTTTTACTCTCCTACGTCTCCCTGCTCCTCTTCGCCGTTCGACTACAGCACACACCGCCCTCACACCCCGACACCGCAACAGCCAAGTCCGCACTGAGCACTTACACCTCCATGATCCATCATCACTCCCTCCCTCCCTCTTTACCTCCCCCATCTCCCTTTTTTCCCTCCCACCCCTCATGCCTCTCGTCTTTCACATTTCTCCTTACCATATATTGTCACACAATATTCAGTAAAAAATTACCGAATTGTCTTCCAATATGTTCCCCTCCTCCCATGATCATTACCCTTCCTCCTCAACCATCCCCTCCCTCCATCCTTCCATCTCTTCCCCCTCCCATCATCCTTCTCCCACGACCGATACTCCTCCCTCCCCTCCACTAGCCCCCTCTCAGCGTGGCCACTGTCACGGGGCCACAGTAGCATTTGTTTTGGTCATAACGTCCCCCCGGCTCCAACTCTTGTGGCAGCATTATGGGTGGACATACTCTCCCATACTTGTCTCCCCCAACCAAAAAGTAACACCGTGTTTTCTAACCCAGCTTCTGTTACAAACCGGACACTACTGAGTTAATGTCCAAGTAAGCGATAATATGTGGCTTAACAAATATACACATCAGCTACGAATGAAATCTGTATTATAATTAAAAATATTCTTCTAACTAAATAAATTATAAGCAGCATATTTTCCAACATGTGTACGAACATTAAAATATCTAAAAAGGTAAATTTCATCTGCAAAAACCAAAGAATGAACTAAATCTAAGTGAATTACATTGATTCATTCGAACTATTCAATTTAACATTATTATTTTAAAAATCTCTATATTAGCTTAAAATACCAAAATGAATTAAATAACATTTATATATTGTACTCTAGAAACCTAAATGCAGTAGATATGAAGCATTCGCCTGTGAACATCAGTATTAACAGATGAGTGATTAATGATAACTATGTAAACTAATGTTTCTGCTTGTCCTACAATATTCACATAATCGTACACGATAGTAAGAAAAGAAGAATAACTTAAATCATAATCATAAACCTACATACTGGTACATAAGAAACAGCACTGGATGTATTCATACACACACACACACACACACACACACACACACACACACACACACACACACACACACACACACACGAGATAAAAAAACAAGAAAACTTATCCTCTTTCTCCACAACCACTTCCCATCACCTTCCCTTCCACTTAGATTATATCTAATCTCAATGCCATCATTTCTTCTCTCCTTCCCCTCCCCCTCTAGTCACTCCACTCTCTTTTCCTCTACTAGCTACCTCTCCCTTCATGATACTTCTTATCATCATTCATTTCCTTTCTTTTCCTTATGCATAATACAAAATCCATCTCTTCCATTATTTCCATTCCTTTCTCTCTGCATCACACAATACTCATCTCTTCCAGTATCTTCCTTTCGCTTCCGTACTCTTCACACACCCTTATATACTACGGTATATGATCTTTCATTTAAGTACCTTCCCTTTCCCTTTTCTTCCCTCCTATCAAACACCCTTCTCTTCTCCCATCTCTCATTCCCCCCTCTCTCATCATACACTTATTTCCGCGGTCTACCTTCTCATTCTCTTCTCTTTCTCTCTCCTTCCATCTTCTCTTCCAAATTCTCCAATCTCAGTACCTTCCCTCTCCTTTTCATGAGATCATACGCACTTTTTTTTCTCTCTCTCTTCCATTATCTTTCTCCTCTCTACCTACCGCATCCTTCCTTTCCCCCTCCCATCTCATCTCATAGTCTTGTTTTCCACGCTCTTCTTTCTTATTATACTTCTTTTCCTATTCTCTTCCGTCTTACCTCACAACTTTCTCTTCCACCGTATTATCCTCCATTCCCGTCACATACCTAAGCACCTTTCTCTTTATTTACCTTTCTTCTCACTACTCCTCTTTCCTCTTCTCTTCTTTCCCCCACACCCCATTACACAAAACCTGCTCTTCCTTACTTTTTTTTTTTTTTTACTGCCATCCATCTCCTTCTCTTCCCCTTTATTACCTTCTTTCCCCTCCCATACCCTCACAACACACGCTCTTCTTTATCCTTGTTTTTCTCTATTGTCTTTCTTTATATTTCACCCCTTCTATATCTTCCTACCTTTTTTCCATCTTCAGCTCCTCTTCATTCCTTTTTCTACCCTTGACTTATTCTTTTCCTTTCCCTTCCTTCCCCTGTCCTGTTGTTCCTCCCCTACCTCCCATACCTTCGCTCTTTTCTCTCATCTTTCCATTCTTTTCCCTCCCTGTCTTGCTTTCTTTTTCTCCTCTCTTCCCTCCCCTCCCTCCCTCCCCATTTCCCGAGAAGGTGACTGGGTGCTCTACTGAACTCTTGATCTTCCGGCATGTCACACCGCCATTACACTGCCCTCAGCCTAAACCACTCCTCTCCCTCCCTCCCACTCCACTCACCATAAAGGCCTCTCATTTAACGCAGGTTTCTCTGTAAATATGCACTCGGCTTGGTATTTTGTTATGTTTCTGTCTCTGCAAACTGCTGTATTACTAAACTACATCTTTTCCTCTGCAATCACGACGACATCATATTTAGCTTGAGTTTCACTGTAAATACGCACCACTTACGAAAGAGAAGGTCGCAATATGCCATCAAGTCGGTTAATCATCTCTATATACTGGCCACGAACCCCCCTTCACCACTATGAATAAAAATATGTGAGGCCGTAACATCATTATGACGTTTTCCTTCGGTTCCCCACAACTTGACCCACTGCAATGGGGGTGGCATGGAGTTTAAGCCAACGCATTCATGACGGTTCAAAGTCACTGTCACCCCACTGAATTAGCTTTGGATGCGGGGATCTGAAAGGAAACGTGCTGTGTGACGGTCCCTCATCTTTTAGTCTTGCAGTGGTCAAGCAAGATTAGAAGCCTCCATACTGAGATGCATTTCTGACCCGACGGCACACTGCAATTTGTCATTCTGCATGATGTTAGCGTCGTATTTGCTACACTTGCAAGTCTAACACAATGAAGTACCACCATACTATACTTATATTAAACTGCTCTCACGCTAAACATTTTCTTTAATATCAACAAGAAATTAACCTTACTTCCTCTATTAATAATTATGCGTTCTGTTACCTAAACTCAAAGTAACAGCTGGTAAAGTTAAAACACTACCGTTACACTCGGCGACTCTTCTAACACTGCCTTCACCCTAAACTACTCCTATCACATTGACATCACCCATGCTGACCAAACAATTACCAAATTCAAGTTGCATTCGTTAACTTGCAATTTAACAAACTACAATGTTCCATTCATTCTATTCACATAAAAGTCACACTAAGCCCTCAATTCTCTTAGGGCTTTCTTTAAACATACGCTAATTTACGAAATTCAACCTCTCTCTCTCTCTCTCTCTCTCATTATGTCTCCCTTCCATCTTCACCCAATCTCAGTGACTTCTGACCCCGAGAGAAGGGAAGGGAAGGGAAGGGAAGGGAGGAGAAGGGAAGGGAAAGGAAGGGAAGGGAAGGGAAGGGAAGGGGGGGAAGAGTGGGGAAAGGATGGGATGGGAAGGAGCAAAATGGAGCAGCATAAAATGTAATGGATGAGAAAGGAAGGATATAAAAGGGAATGGAAAAGAAAGAACTGAAAAAAGAATGAAAAAGATGGAACAGGCAAGGGACGGGAAGGAAGAGAGAGAGAGAGAGAGAGAGAGAGAGAGAGAGAGAGAGAGAGAGAGAGAGAGAGAGAGAGAGAGAGAGAGAGAGAGAGAGAGAGGTGTCTGTACGAGTAATATTGACTGAATGGGAGGTGTTCTTAGAGCTGAGTGTGTGCGTGAGGCCGACAGCGTTTTGAATGATTGTGTGTGTGTGTGTGTGTGTGTGTGTGTGTGTGTGTGTGTGTGTGTGTGTGTGTGATAACCTGACCGCAATACGTGTGTGATAAAATGATAGGCATGTGTGACAGACAGAAAAACGTGACTGACGACTGGACAGACTGAATACGGAAAAAACTGAACCGCGTACTTATAAACTGTTGAAAAGGACGACTCATATCCATATACACGTTGTGAGTGTATTTTATTATAGTCTCGCTGTAGAGCACTTACTCTGACAAACATTCCTAACCTCGCTTACCTCGGCTAATGGCTAAGTGTAATCAGACTGAAAGTTTGATGTGTCTAGTAACCAGAAAGACTCATTCCTACCACATAATTAAGATTCACTGAATTTCATTCCACCACGACTTAGTATTCAAGTTATTCATAGTTGTATCAGATGAATTTGTCAATAATTAATCCATCGCTCTGAGAGGTCTTCACCAATTTTAATGAAATAGGATCTGCCAGTAGAGATATGACTCTGGAAGGCATTCACCTTTAGAAAGGGTTGAGGGAAACATCTTTTAACCCTCGGAGTGGAACAAGTCCATCCTAAACTTTAAATATCTGTAGTTCGTCCGCTGTAACTTGGCTGAAACTTTCGTTCTTATGCAGTCCACTATCCATAAGTAATGGCAACAATGACAAATACTACGACCCTGCATTCGTTCTTATGCAGTCCATTATCCATAAGTAATGGCAAGAATGACAAATACTACGACCCTGCATTCGTTCTTATGCAGTCCATTATCCATAAGTAATGGCAAGAATGACAATACTACGACCCTGCATTCGTTCTTATGCAGTCCATTATCCATAAGTAATGGCAAGAATGACAATACTACCACCCTGCATTTTTGCTATAGCACCTATTCGTGATCAGCATCGTATTCTGATGTTAATCTCTTGTTACAGCTCAACATTCAAGATGAAGAGATGCCTATTTTGCGTCTAGTTAAACTGGACAGAGTATAATGTTGGTGAAAACTGCTACATCGTCATCGTCCTGACAGAGTCGAGCAGTGCAGGAGTGGAGCCAGGTTGGGGGTGTGTGTGGCAGACTGGAATGCGTGCGTGTGAGTGACCGAGGCGTGCTGTGGTGCACTCACTGTTCACGCTTCCCCGCACGCCCAACAAACTCAGGTATTTTTTCACCCAATACACACACCCTCGCATTTCCGCTATTCACATTCAACCCACACCATGAATGCTCTGTCAAGGTTTGATTCCGTACCACACGTAAACAAACTCAACAGGCCACGAGTGCTTACATTTAGATTATTCAGTTTACTGTATAATAGTTTACTGGTAGTTAGGGATGAACTACAAATAATTCCTTACAGTCGTTATCAATTCCGGTATTAGTTGCATCATTCTACTGAGGTGCTATGTGTGGCTGAACTATATAGGTAGACGTAGTGGCAATATGAACAGCATCTAATTTTAATCACTAAACTATAATCGTGTCACAAATATTACAAATATTAAATTACTGAAAGCTTGCCATTGTTGAAGAGCAAACTCTAAGGTTCTGCAAACCATAGTTCCTTCTACAATAACCAATGCTGAGATGAAGAACTTCTAACAATAATGTAAAAACTGAACACGAACAATTCCCAACGTTAAGTACAATCAGTAATATGGAATTAAGCAGCAAATAAAAAAAGCGACCGAAACACAAGAGGTGCCAGTTTTCCCCCTACATAGGTCTACCAGATGATGATCGGTGATTAATGTTCCAGAAACTGGTGGTGTGCGTTCCTGCTATGCACTGCACTTCTTCATGACTGGCATACTTGTAGCCTACTTGTTACAACATATACGTTAGGAATGTGAAACTTTCCACGGCTAACCCCATTACTGACAGAAGTCTCCCTTTGAATAAAATCGTCTGGCCATATCAAAAAACGTGCTACTGATGGCCAGTAATCAGTTCAACTATATCACCAATTTAAGTCTTTAACTTCCTAAGGACATTTATTCAATTTTCTTTTCAATCAGCAGCGCAAGATAAGATGACTTCAACAACAGAGTCTAAAATTAAACCTGGATTCCAATCAAGATCAAATTCTCCTCCAACAAGACAACATTGTTTTCGTAAGATTCACCACAACCACTGAGGAGATGGTAAAGAGAGGAATTAAAGGGCTACGGAGATGAAGTAGGGGAGGTATGCACAAAGCTTACAATATACTTGCACTGTACTTGTCTTCACTATTTTTTACATAACATCCTGTTTTTACTGTACAATCTGTTCCAGTCTAAACAAACCCTAAATACTATTACTACTACTGACAATGATGATGATCATGATGACGATGATGCTAACAGGAAGTAGGTGGACGATGTTTACTGCCATGTAGTCATTTCCAGCTCTTGCTATGAGACGCACTGAAAGTGCAGAGTGATAATTGACTTGTACGTGACTGAGACATTCATGCCTCCTCACATCCCTAGAACTGTAACTGTAAACAATGCAGGCCATGAACACTCTCAGACTCTTATGACAACCTAAATTGTTTAGAATCTTTTAGCATCAGCTGGAACAATACTACCGTAAAGCTGTCGTGACTATGAATTAGTTAACTGGATATTTAAAAATCGTTAAGATGCAAGCAAAGTGTGTGCGTGTGGGGGGGGGGGAGACAGTGAGATGCATGAATAGTATATAGAAAAATGTGGATGGAATGTGAACAAAATATATGAGGAAAAAGGAAGAAAAGTGTAAGAGGTGAGCGGAAGTGAACAAAATGTGGGAGGAAAGTGAACGAAAAGTTTGAGGGAAGTAAACGAAAAGTGAGTGGGAAGTGGACGAAAGTGGACGAAAAGTGGCGTGAGTGAACGATAAATGGAGGAAACGTGGGAGGAAAGTGGACGATAAGTGGATGAAAAGTGAGAGGGAGGTAGACGAAGGTGTTTTTTTTTTTTTTTTTTTTTTATGCGAGGAAGAAGGAACCAAAGGCCATGAGCCCGCAGTAACAGTTCCCTCCAAGAGAAAAACAAAATACAATAGAGAGCCAAATTCAAGATCCGATCATTTTGAGATGCCTGGACACACTACGTTTGAAAGACTGGAGATCATAGGCAGAAGGAAATACAGACAGAGGGAGACAGTTCCAGAGCTGACCTGTTGCATAAATGAAAGACTGGGAGTAACGGTTAACTCTTGCATTAGAGAGTTGGACAGAAAAGGGATGAGAGTTTGCTGCCAGACGGGTGCTACGCGCCCGTCGTAGAGGTGGAGGAATGCAAGCAGACAGTTCAGAGGAGCAGTGACCATTAAAGTAGCGATAGAAAAGAGATAAAGATACAACAGTGCGGCGAAGAGACAGAGGTTGAAGGGAGTCAGTAAGAGGAGGAGAGTTAATGAGACGAAAAGCCTTTGACTCCACCCTATTGAGAAGAGCTGTATGTGGGGAGCCTCCCCACACATGAGAGTTGTACTCCACACAGGGGCGGATAAAACCCCTGTATAGAGTCAACAATTGTGCAGGGGTAAAGAAAGACCGGAGTCGGCTTAGCACACCCAATCTCTTGGAAGCAGATTTTACAAGAGATGTAATATGATCTTTCCAAGATAAGTCCCGAGTAAATGAAACCCCAAGCATGTTCAAGGATGATGCAGGATTAATCTGAATATTATTAAACATTAGTGGGTATACCTGTGGAAGATTTTGTCGTGTTGATAGGTGTAAGAACTGAGTCTTAGATGCATTAAAGACAACCATATTATTTTTACCCCAGTCAGAGATATGAGCCAAGTCAGACATTAGGTGTGCCATAGCCTCATCCCTTGTTTCTTGAAGTAACTGTTGAGATGGGCGTTGCGGGAACCGAATGGAAAGGTGAAGGGTGGAGTCATCAGCGTATGAGTGGATAGGGTTAGATGTACAGCTTAGAAGATCATTGATGAATAAAAGGAAGAGAGTTGGTGATAGGACAGAGCCCTGAGGAACACCACTGTTGATAGATCTAGGAGAAGAACGATGGCCGTCTACGACAGCAGCTATAGAACGACCAGAAAGGAAGCTAGCGATGAAGGCACAGATAGAAGGATAGAAACCGTAGGAGGGCAGTTTGGAAATTAAAGATTTATGCCAGACTCGATCGAAAGCCTTTGATATGTCAAGTGCAATGGCAAAGCTTTCGCCAAAGTCCCGAAAGGAGGATGACCAGGAGTCTCAAAGGTAGGTGAGAAGATCGCCAGTGGAGCGTCCCTGACGGAACCCATACTGACGATCGGAAAGAAGGTTGTGATAGGAAAGATGCCTTAAAATTTTTCTATTAAGAATTGACTCGAAAACTTTTGAAATACAGGACGTTAAAGCAATTGGACGATAGTTGGAGGGTTGGGAGTGGTCACCCTTCTTTGGGACTGGCTGAATGAGAGCAAACTTCCAGCAAGAAGGAAAGGTACAAGTTGACAGACAAAGGCGAAATAGTTTGCCTAGGCAGGGTGTAAGCATAGAAGCACAGTTTTTGAGAACAACAGGAGGGACCCCATCAGGCCCATATGCCTTGTTAGTACTGAGGCCAGTAATGGCAGAAAATACATCAACTGAAGAAATTTTAATGTCAGCCATGAGGAAGTCAGAGGGGGAAGTGATGGAGGAACAGCACCGGAATCGTCTAAGGTGGAATTGGAGGAGAAAGTCTGTGCGAAGAGATCTGCTTTATCAGTAGAAGAAATAGCTACAGAACCATCAGAGTAGAAAAGAGGAGGGAAGGATGATGAGGTAAAGTTGTTAGAAAGATTTTTGGCAAGGTGCCAGAAGGAGCGGGAAGAATTCGAGTTGGAGAGTTGAGAGCATTTAGTATGGATGAAATTATTTTTAGTAGAGCGAAGAACAGACTTAGCACGATTCCGGGCAGAAACGTAAAGATTATGTGATTCAGGGGTGGGTTGGCTCCGGTACCTTTTGTAGGCCTTCTCCTTGTTGCGGACAGCATTAGAACAAGCGTGATTAAACCAAGGCTTTCTTGCGTTAGTCAAAGGATATGAGAAAGGAATGTATGCTTCCATGCCCGAGAGAATAACCTCCGTAATGCGCAAGGCACACTCAGATGGCTCACGGCCATGGAAGCAATAATTATTCCAGGGAAAATCAAAGAAGTACTGCCTGAGGGCCTCCCAGTCCGCGGCTCCAAAATGCCAGAGACGACGTTTCCCTGGAGGGTCCGCAGGCCGTACTGGAGCGATAGGACAGGTTAAGGTAATAAGGTTGTGATCGGAGGAGCCCAACGGAGAGAAAAGATTAACAGAGTAAGCAGAAGGATTAGTTGTGAGGAAGAGGTCAAGTATGTTGGAGCTCTCTCCAAGGCGGTCAGGGATACGGGTAGGGTGCTGTACAAGCTGCTCTAGGTCATTAAGGATAGAAAAGATGTAGGCTTGTTCACCAGGTGGATCCGTGAAAGGAGAGGAGAGCCAAAGGTGGTGGTGAACATTGAAATCTCCAAGAATGGAGATTTCAGAGAAAGGAGAAATGGACAGAATGTGTTCCATCGTAGAAGTAAGATAGTCGAAGAATTTTTGATAGTCAGTAGAATTAGGGGATAAGTAAACAGCACAGATATATTTAGTCAGAGAATGACAGGAAAGCCGAAGCCAGAGAGTGGAGAATTCAGAAGAATCAAGTTCAGGAACACGAGAGCAAGATAAGTCGTTGCGTATGTATACACATCAGCCACCTTTGGCTTTGAAATGAGTATAGAGAAAGTAGGAGGATACAGAAAAGGGTTTGCTGTCAGTTGCCTCAGACAGCTGAGTCTCCGTTAGAAAAAGAAGGTGAGGTTTAGAGGAGGAGAGGTGGTGCTCAACAGAGCGAAAGTTTGAGGAAAGGCCGCGAATGTTGCAGAAATGAAGAAGAAGAGAGTCAGGCAGTGGTTCCAGGCACCTCGAGTCGTCACCGGGAGAGGGGCAGATGGCGGGGGCATTTATGGTCCCCCCCCCCCTGGGGACTCCGAGGCTGGGTGAATTGACGCCATTTTGGTGAATTTTGAATAGGAAGTGTAGTGTGTACTGTGCATGTAGTTTGGTGAAGATAGAGAAATTTGTACTGGAGAGCATGCTGGCCTACTCTCTGTGTAACTGAGACACTGAAAAAGTTCAGCAAAGGGGGATGGTCAGGAACTAGTCCTGAGGGCTGATGAAACGGGAGCTCCAGCACTCCCTGTCATCAGCTTTCCATCCACCTCGGGAGTACTGCCCTGCTCGACTGGTGCTACAGTCTACTCCTCAGACGACAAGTGGACGAAAAATAGGAAGAGGACAAGTGAACAAGTGTGATGGAAGTGGACGAGACGCTAACAAAACGTTACAGACAGATGAACAAGAAGTAAACAAAAAGTAACAAGGAAGTGGATGAAAATTTAACAAAAAGTGGTTGGGAAGTGGTGGAAAAGTAGCCAGGAAGTAGGTGACAAGATGATGGGAAGTGGAATAAAAAATGGACAGAAGGTAGGCGTAATGTGGATGAAAACTCTGTACTACGTGATGAGGAGAACTGGGTGTGAGTAACGGAGATCCGAGTGACCAGCGCGAGTGAGTGGGTGGGTGAGTGTGAGCCAGCGGGGTGGGGTACTCCTAGGGATAATGATGATGGATAAGAGCGGGGGTGTGTGAATGTGTCGGAGCCTAGATGATGACTGGTTATGGCTGGATGTTACACTCAGGACGATGACCACGATATCTCGTGTAAGTCAACTACCGCTGCTCAATCCAAACTTCCTGTCAAAATTATTACTTCAGCTCCTCCCTAACTCTCTCTCTCTCTCTCTCTCTCTCTCTCTCACACACACACACACACACACACACACACACACACACACACACAACAAAACAATTCTCTCTCTCTCTCCCTCTCTCTCTCTCTCATTTTTAAAAGAATGAATTTTTCTCATTTTACCCACTGGTTCGTTTTAAACTAACCGTATGATCCCTTTTTAGTCTAATACTGCAATGTAATCAATAAGCATAGAAAGGCAAATTCACTATGCGACAAGATGTGGAACTATAAAGAACAAATTTATCCCTAAAGATATTCTTTACTCCTTTAGTCAGAGGACGCCTTTTCATTATGTTCTTGCTATGTCCTAAAGATTCTATTCAGCCAAGAGTTACTTTCTGAAATGAAAGGGTCACATATACCCTTCATGAGTCCCCTCACTATGAGAGGCCTGTCCAGAGATGAATACGATGGTCTGATGGTAGCGACAATATAGTAAACGTCATCGCAACGATGGGGTTAAATCCAAGTCTTAAATACTTAACAAGGTACATCAGTATTATATAGTTTATTGAAGCTGACAACGTAGGATAATATTTTCAGACATTTTTATATCTTATTCTGGATAAAGGACAATGTTCATCCAACAGAAACTCTACTAAGCATTAAACTCCTTGAATCTGAAAACGCACCGGTATTTCATTTATTGCTCGTATACTCGTATTCTTGTTACCTCCAGACGGTTTTATTCAGCTTGGAGGAGACCTCTGGTTGTGGTGAGGTAAAAGATGGCTGTATCTAACTCTCTGCAGAGTGTAAAGGCTATCCTAAACTGATAACACGAATATAAATAAAGAACAGTTGCCAACATAAACAATGATTCACGACATAATGATACATAATGTGAGAGTGAGCAATGACTTCCAAAACCCAGTGATGCGATCCTTGAAGCACAGCAAACGTTTCAGAATGTTATGCTGGAACCTCATTATTACTGGACTAAAATGTGGTGCGATATTACTTTCTGCAACTGTACGCTACGTCCTCAGGCTGAATGGGCAAGGATCAGATTCAGTTTTATGCATGTTAGTCACTGGTCGTAAAGTGAACAAATAAATAAATGTTTATTGATATTATATATATATATATATATATATATATATATATATATATATATATATATATATATATATATATTTTCAATTAGAATTTCATCATGGAAGAAAGCACCATTCAAAATATTCTTATATAAGGTAATAAGAGCTTCTTTGACTTCTACTTAGCCTTTCACCAGTTCTGAACAAAAGAGGTATTTCATGCACAAAGACAACAGGCTCTCCCACCATACATGTCTCTCTCTCTCTCTCTCTCTCTCTCTCTCTCTCTCATCCAATCAAAATCATAAAGCCGTCATAAACTTCCTCCTTATCACCTCTTTCTTCCGTAGTGCACCATAATAACAATGCTGTTTCGGTTACTCTCTCACTCTCTCTTACAACGTGAGTTTTGCGGTCAAACTCTTTTCTTTCATAGTTTTTCTAGGTCTTCTCCAGTCTCAGAGGAAAAAAATTTCACTGGAAAACACCAGCAATATATATATATATATATATATATATATATATATATATATATATATATATATATATATATGCACAGCTATAGATAGATAGATGAGAGAGAGAGAGAGAGAGAGAGAGAGAGAGAGAGTCGGTATGCTTAAAAGGCAAGGCGAGCACATAAAAAGAACAATGGGCCACAAAAAGTCGGACTGAAGGAGGTGCATGCGAAGATCCTTAACCCAAAGACAACCGCAGCAAACGACAGGCATTGACACTCACACTCCAATGACTGACAAAGAGCGAGTTGCAGCTTTCTACGATGGAGCAGTTTAGAAATACGGTTATGTACTCTACTTTGCGGAACTTGCTTCATGAAGCAAAATAAAGCTGGTTACTTTCATGTCTACGCGGAACACAGTTCATTCTAGTGTTACGATGTGTGATCAAAAAGTTCTGATAATGGTCGCATGAATCTGTAACCAGCGGTCAATGCAAGGGTCAGTGATCCGCGCCGTTGTTTGTCGTACACCAGATACTCTTCTAGCTAACAAACATCGCCGGACAACATACCAACAGACAGTGTACTGTAGTAATGGAAAGAGATAACCGGCCCCCTCCAGGTTTGTTTCACGCATCCTCACAATTAAAAGGACTGACTGTGGATCCAGCGCTCTTAACCAAGGTCGTAACTGGGGATGCCACTTGGGCTTACGAATATGGAACAGAGATCAAAAGACAAAGCTCCCACTAGTAAAAGCCAATGTCAGAGACCCATAAAAGTTCGTCAGTCAAATCTCAGACAATGATCATGCTGCTTGCATTTTCTGGTCTGAAAGGAACTGTGCACATAGAATTTCTCCCCAGATGTAACACTGTTAGTGACGTCTTTCATGTGGAGGTTTTAAAACTGCGTGCCGCACAAGAAGTGGAACTGAGGGTGGCTGCTTCACCACGACAACCTAAGTTACTAGACTTAGACGACAACGGCCACAGCCATGCAAGACTCGTTTACCTAACAGTTCCTGTTCGAGGGGAAAAAAAATCCGGTAGTCCCACATCCACCTTATTCACCTGATTTAACGCTGCGATTTATGCTTATTTGCCGAACTGAAGCTCACGATTAAAGAAAATCCTCTTGACAGAAATAATTAGCACCGTATGCACACACACACACACAAAGATTCCAGCGATGCTTTCATCAGTGGTAACAACAATGGGACAAGTGTGTGGATGCAGGAGGGGATTATGTCTAATAAGTAATGCCCAATACAATCAAATATCCAATCCAATATCAGAAATTTCTGATCACATCTCGTATAGTGAACGAACTATCGACAAAAGTTAGTGAGTACTAGCTTTCTACGGTGGGCTGTTTTCACAGAACAAGATAAAGCTCGTTATAACTGTCTACACAGAAACTATCGGTATTGCATTTTACGCTGAAATATTCCTATGTGACTCATATACTTCCCATAATATATTCTAATGCGAAATGTATTATAACATAAATACAGCTTATTATTGAGTGCTTGACATCCAAGGATTGGCGAGTGTTACTTAAAATCCCGTTTTTTATTTTCAACAGTCACTTCCGCCAACGGAGTTGGAGGAGGTTATGTATTCACCCCTGTTTGTCTGTCTTATTTGTCCACATGATCTAAAAAAAAAAAAAGTTATGAGTGGATTTTAATGAAATTTTCTGGATAAGTGGGGCATGGGCCAAGGAAGAGTTAATTAAAATTTTTATAGTGATTTGACTTGAAGTCCCTGTTTAGGAATGCTGTTTTTTCACAAGAACGTTATGAATAGATATCAATGAAATTTTGTGGATATGTGGGTCATGGGCCAAGGCAGGGTTGATTAAATTTTGGAGGTGATCTGAGTTGTTTGGTATAGGAGCTGACGGATGTATGCGATTTCCGTGTGATGCCTTTCTTGCTTAAATTTAACTAATTGCTTTTGTAACTTTATTCATGAATATACAGGAGTACAAAGTATACTAACCATACATTCCCGAACATCGTAAAGGCAACTACACTAAATGGGGCGGTGGCGGTTGGAATCTCTCTCACCTCTGACAGCATAGGGAAAAGGTTATCCCGCCGCCCAACTTTTGTGCTGCGTGCAAACTCGGGCCTCCTACTGCGTAGGAGTTTGGGGAGGGGGCTATTCTTGGTATTTATATCTGCTCCAATTCATGGTTCAGAGAGAGAGAGAGAGAGAGAGAGAGAGAGAGAGAGAGATTTTTCTGCCATCTCCCCATTTCATCTGAAGGTTGGGAAGTTGAGATATATAATATGATGATATACGACTCACACACTCCACACAGTACATCATATTTTTATTCCAAACTCAAAGCCACATGAGTTAACTTGGGTATGACTTCAAGTATACGAAACAAAATCAAGTTGTAATCATTACTGTACAGGTATATTAAAATTTTACAAACGAAAATAGTAGCTAGAGACACTACTACGAAGGAAGGACTCAGCCTTAAGCTAATAGCAAAAATATCATAACTACAACTACACGACAAATTACAAGGAATGAGAGAAATCACAGACCTTGACTTGGAAAAGGTCAGTTCCGAATTTACAACCTGTCTTTACCTGAAGCTGTGTACAAGGTTGAGAATCTACTATCTGGTCTTCACTCATTAAAGTCACCGAACGATTCACGGAATACTGAATAACTACCAAAATGAAAAATAAAACGATTTGTGATGACTAAACCGTTACGATGACTTGTTTAGCTTGGAAACTGAAAAAGACTCTTGCTAAATACGAACTCAGGTGATCTGGCAGCCAAACAGGTGGTAAACATTGCACAAGCGTGGCGGGGGAGGAGGGCGTGACGGTAAGGAGGGCGCGTAAAGGTCCACACGGGCACCGCTAACTTCACACACACACATACACACACACACACACACACAACGTTTTATAGCACACCCACCATCTCTATATTACTTCACCACTCGACCCCTCGCCACAGCACTAACACTGTAGATCTTCACATTTTGCAAGATATACTCTATCACTTTAGTCACGCTATGGCTAACAAGTCTTCCCATGGACCAAAGCTGACTAAGGCCAGACTTTTTATCTTCTATTTTGTTTTTGCACTCCCACTATTACTTCCATGTTCTTGTACAGTATAGGCGGAATTGATTTTTCTT
This sequence comes from Coenobita brevimanus, assembly GCF_032717465.1. Taxonomy (NCBI): domain Eukaryota; kingdom Metazoa; phylum Arthropoda; class Malacostraca; order Decapoda; family Coenobitidae; genus Coenobita; species Coenobita brevimanus. The sequence continues at coordinate 23,765,860 of NC_137004.1, forward strand.
TTCTAACATCAAATAAATGTAATGATCGACAACACCTGGGGCGCAATGCAAGCGAGGTCAGATTTTCATTCGTCAAATAACTATGCATATTTTATTTTAGTAATTTTAAATATAATACTCCCAAAATACATATGCTAGGTAACAAGACGGAGGTAAAAAAAAAAAATCGCAAATTCTGGAAAACGAAAAATAAATCATGAATGAAAAACTGCAGAAATCACAGGCACAAAATCAACAAAGAATTAGTCATTACTGAAATCGAAAAATAACATCCTTATATCATTAGGCAAAATTTATGGGAAAATAACCCGATAAAGTACACACACACACACACACACACACACACACACACACACACACACACACACACACACACACACACACACAAGTAGCGAAAAAATTTTCGCATCACTATGTCAGATTAGACTCCTTGACGAAATGTTATTCAGTTAACCTGAACGCATATATATATATATATATATATATATATATATATATATATATATATTGTTACGGAACAGAGAAAGATAACGTACACTTTCAGTGAGAATGCTAAAAATCACTACTGTCCCGTAAAGTTCCAGGTTCAAAACAAAAGAGTTAGGTAAAATTACAAGTTAAAGTTTAATGCTCAAACTAACAACAAAACATTCAGGACTCATAAGGATAATGTAATGGCAAATAAACAGGTTAAATATATGGTTAACTGCAATAGCCTCTATTAACACGAAATTAGCAAGAGTAAATTTATCTAAGTCAGCCCTGATGAAATGAGATACCAGATAATACTCAGTGAATGCCAGATAAATAATTACAGATACAAATTATTATCAAAAATGACTGACACAAAGAACCCCACACGAATTACAAAAACTTCACTAGGCCTACAAATTAAACTTATGCTATACAGTACAAGAACAAAATGCAACAACAGTTATACTCAAATTACACACAGCTGCTAGATGGTTGGAGACTTCTTGAGCACTCACAATAATAATATCTGTACAGGGGAGGACAGAGATGTGAACAAAATGAGGAGCAGATCTAAGTGGCAATGATGCAGAGACTGAGCTCATTATATAGGGGCCAGCAGAGCCTGATACAACTTGTAATGAGGACGCGCAAATGAAGCCATGGGGACAAAGAGATGACAATCCCGCAAAGTATAACAGAGATGTCGACTTACTCTACTATAACGGTAGAAGGGGGGGACTGAGGCAGAACACGCTCATGATCAAACATGCAGCATACTGTGCGTTAAAATTACACAATGGATGATGAAATCATAGGCTATGTAACACCTCCCCACAAAGAAAAAAGAAATTTACAAAGGAAATTTCTTATTACTCTAAAACAATCTGTACATGGCATTACAGAACATGCAAAAGTCCCTCCTAATGTTACAAAACATGAGATCTCCCTAGCACGTTCAGTCATAGGTACTTGCCAGTATCCCTTTAACAAATCAAACTTACTTATGTACCTAGCCTTTCCGATCTTGTCTATGCAATCTTCCACACAAGGGAGAGGGTAAGTGTCTGTTTTGGTTATCTGATTAACACGTCTGTAGTCAATGCAAAACCTCTGTGACCCACCTGGCTTAGGGACTAGAGTGACAGGAGAACTCCACTCGCTCTGACAGGGCTCAATAATCTTGTGGTCCAACAGGTAGCCAAGCTCCTTCTGGATGAGAGGAACTTTCACTGGGTTCACACGGTAAGGAGGCAATTTAATTGGCTTTGCGTCTCCAACATCGACATCATGCATCAACACAGTGGTTCTTCCTGGAGTGGCACGGAACACTTGCAGGTACTCCTGCAGTAATGCCGAAAACTCCTGCCTTTCCTTGGGTGGTAGATGAGAAAGCTTAGTCTGGAGATCATTCATGATATCAGGATTCTTCCCCAAACTATCACTCAGGCTCATACTGCATGGGAGAGCTTCACTTGCAGACTCGGGTGGAACAGCTACAGTGCAGACTGGATTATTTTCGTCCCGCCTGTGATATAACTTTAGCATGTTGATGTGACATAGTTGCTTGCTCTTTCTACGATCTGGTGTGGCGATGACATAGTTGACATCACTGAGTTTCTTCTCCACGAAATAAGGGCCACTAAACTTGGCTTGAAGAGGTTGCCCATGAACTGGTAGCAGAATCAAAACCTGATCTCCTGGCTGAAAGTGGCGTAACCTGGACTTCTTGTCATACCAAGTCTTCATCTTCTCCTGAGCAGCTCCTAAATTCTCTCTCGCCAGCTGTAAAGCAGTGGACAGCCGTTCTTTGAAATTCATCACATACTCCAGCAGGTTGACGTCATCTTCCTCTGACAGCCAGCATTCCTTGAGTAACTTAAGGGGTCCTCTTACTTCATGGCCAAACAGTAGTTCAAAAGGTGAGAAGCCCAGTGATTCATTTGGAGATTCTCTTGCGGCAAACACAACGAATGGAAGACCTTTATCCCAGTCTTTCTGGTGTTCCAAACAGTATTTCTTGAGCATCGATTTGAGTGTTTGATGATATCTCTCCAACGCTCCTTGGGTCTGGGGATGGTAAGCTGAAGACGTGATCTGGGAGATGCCCAACTCTTTCAGAGACTGTTTGAAAACGTTTGACATGAAATTACTTCCCCGGTCTGACTGTACCTCCTTGGGCAGACCAAACTTTGTGAAGAACCCCAGCATTTCCTTAACCACGTTCTTTGCTGAGATGTTTCTAAGTGGAATGGCTTCAGGATAACGAGTAGCCATGTCAATCATGGTCAACACATAAGAAAATCCTGAAGAAGTCTTAGGAAGAGGGCCCACAATATCCACCAACACACGGGTGAAAGGCGCCTCAAAAGGAGGAATGGGAACTAGAGGTGCAACCTTTTCGGTCTGATTACACTTTCCCACAACTTGACAGGTGTGACAAGACTTACAATACCAGGAAACATCCCTGAAGATACCTGGCCAGTAGAAGTGTTTCAAAATGCGTGCCACAGTCTTCCTCACTCCCAGGTGTCCTGCCAAACTGGAATCATGAGCCACTCGAATGATATCCTGCCTACAAACACGAGGGATGACAACTTGATGTACAACCTCCCATTCACAGTCGGCTGATGCTGTTGGGGGTCTCCACTTCCTCATAAGTACTCCTGACTTTACATAATAACAAGTAGAAGCACCGGCTGACTCTTCTTCACTGTAAGCAGAGTTAGCTAGACCTTTCAACTCAGGGTCAGCAACCTGCAACTCAACCAACTCTTGACGAGACAAATTATCAACACTACGGGGTACTGCCTCATCTGGTGAGTGGTCCAAATTAGCAAGAAAAGTGTCAGCTAGGATAACATCATCATCATCATTATCCTCTAAATCACCAGTAACTTTAGACTTAGCCCTAGTGACAGCACATGCAGGGAACACATCAGGGACACCACAATCCCGGGACGCAGCCACTGGCTCACTAGACAACTGAGGAGCTGGACACATGACTTCCACCAATATCATTTCCAAGTAAGAAAGTTACACCTGACATTGGGAGTGTCTCAACCAACCCAACCATAACGGAACCATTAACAAAACCAGACTCTAAATTCACTCTGCACAGAGGGACAGAGAAGTAATTATTCCCTACACCTTGTAAGATTACAGTTTCATCAGAGGAATTAAAATTAGAGCCTAGAACACTGGTCAGCATAAGGGATTGGCAAGCACCTGTATCACGATATATTTTAACTGATTTCCTGTCATTACTGTCCAGACGACTGACAAAACCATCAGACAGGAAATTAGCACATGAACTCTTGAGAGTGTCACCCATGTTACTGCTCAAAAGAGGAGCTCCATCATGAGAATTTAAGTTACCCCTCAAAGCAGGTTCAGTTAACTCAGTTAAAGAATTCTGGGAACTCTCAAGAGTGGACACTAGACCAATTGACTGAATATTTAAAGACTCCTTTTTGTTCACATCACGCTGTCTCCTGAAACATCTCTCCGTAGTATGACCAAGCTTACTACAATAAGTACATTTACTTTTCTGAAATCTAGAGGTGAAGCTGGTATTTACTTCCTGAGAAACATCATCCTTATTCTCTTTCCTGTTACCTGTACTCTGAGTAGAGGCAACGTACTTACTCTCAGCTTTCCCTTTTTCTCTAGAATATCTCTTGTGAGTGAGAACATACTCATCAGCTAAAACTGCAGCATCAGACAAATTATCTATTCTTTTCTCATCAAGATATAGGCTTACATCTTTATAAATACACCTTTGAAGTCCTCCAGCAAAATCATCTGCTTAAATTTACCAAAATCAGAATCCACATTCTTAGAATTTAACCACTGCTCTAACAGATCTTCTTTGATTTTTGCATACTCAACATGGGATTGCTTATCTTGCTTATAAGTTGTCCTAAATTTTACTCTATAGGCTTCAGGAACAAGCTCATAGGCCTTAAGAATCAAGCTCTTAACTACATCATAATTATCAGATTGATCCTGAGGCAAAGATGCATAAGTTACTTGAGCTTTACCGGTGAGAACAGTTTGAAGGAGTACTGGCCAATACTCCTTAGGCCAATTAAAACCTGTAGCTACCCTCTCAAACAACTGAAAATACTTTGTTAAATCAGATTCATTAAAAGGAGGGACAAGTTTAACATTTTTAGCCACATCAAAATCATCAGAGCTAGATGATCCAGTTCCACCTTGTTTCATGCGATACTCATGGTCTGCCTGAATCCTGGCAAGTTCAACTTGTGCCTGAGCCTGTATCTGTGCCTCTTCAATACGAGCCTGAGATTCCGCCTGCTTAGCATTTGCCTGAAATTCAGCTTCTTTAGCACGAGCCTCCTGCAGAGCTAGCTGTAACTTAGCTAATTCAATCTGCGTTTGCTCATTTGGAGGAGTTACATTAAACAAGCTTTTATTAATCATGCCAACAATTTGATCCTTAGAATGATGAGAGTGAACTGCAATTCCCAATTGTTGAGCAACAAGCTTAAGTTCATTCTTTGTTCTGTTTTCTATATCACACACTGTTTGCACATTTGACAAAAAGTCCTTGGCTTCATCAAGTGTAGAAATAGTAGCCATCATGAATATATCACAGTCACAAAATATCAAACAATATCCTTATGATAATATCCTGAATATCCTGGTATGAGGTCGCCAAATTTATGTTACGGAACAGAGAAAGATAACGTACACTTTCAGTGAGAATGCTAAAAATCACTACTGTCCCGTAAAGTTCCAGGTTCAAAACAAAAGAGTTAGGTAAAATTACAAGTTAAAGTTTAATGCTCAAACTAACAACAAAACATTCAGGACTCATAAGGATAATGTAATGGCAAATAAACAGGTTAAATATATGGTTAACTGCAATAGCCTCTATTAACACGAAATTAGCAAGAGTAAATTTATCTAAGTCAGCCCTGATGAAATGAGATACCAGATAATACTCAGTGAATGCCAGATAAATAATTACAGATACAAACTATTATCAAAAATGACTGACACAAAGAACCCCACACGAATTACAAAAACTTCACTAGGCCTACAAATTAAACTTATGCTATACAGTACAAGAACAAAATGCAACAACAGTTATACTCAAATTACACACAGCTGCTAGATGGTTGGAGACTTCTTGAGCACTCACAATAATAATATCTGTACAGGGGAGGACAGAGATGTGAACAAAATGAGGAGCAGATCTAAGTGGCAATGATGCAGAGACTGAGCTCATTATATAGGGGCCAGCAGAGCCTGATACAACTTGTAATGAGGACGCGCAAATGAAGCCATGGGGACAAAGAGATGACAATCCCGCAAAGTATAACAGAGATGTCGACTTACTCTACTATAACGGTAGAAGGGGGGGACTGAGGCAGAACACGCTCATGATCAAACATGCAGCATACTGTGCGTTAAAATTACACAATGGATGATGAAATCATAGGCTATGTAACAATATATATATATATATATATATATATATATATATATATATATATATATATAAAATCGCTCCTTCAATGGCGCATTTCAGTATTTTATTCGTGCAACAACCAAACGACTTTATCGAACTTAAAACTAGACCCTTAGTGGCTAAAGTTAAAAGGCCAGGGCAGACATCACACGGCGCTTGGCCCCAGTGCTCATCTCCGTAAGCTCTTTGAGCCTGTGACAGGTTACTCATCCACAATCCTGGGACTGAGATCAGTTACTCTCTCTGTGTTATTCCATACACGTCTTCTCATTTCATCTATCAACCCACAAAGGGTGAACGAACACCTGACTAGAATGGAGCCAGGTGACCACACCTAGATTTGAACTATGGTGGTAACGGACTGACAGCTTCATAGACACTAAACACTTGGCTGCTGCGGCGAAGATCGAATAATTTTATGTTATATCTAACTCCTCCAGTTCGAAGTCTCTCCAAAGCTGCATAAAAACATTAGGTGGCAACAACAAAACAAAATACGTCATTGTAGTGAAGTGGTTAACTAAAGAAGAGCCTACAAAATACCGTAGACTGCATAATTTAGTCAAAATTACGATAAACCCAACCGGATATAAGAGCTTTTAATGCCTGTAACTCGGCACAAAAGCTACAGTATACTAGTGTTTAAGCAGCTATACCATCTAATGAAACTCAATAGAAAAGCTCGTACATTTTACCCAACATAAATTCTTCAATACATTTAATTTGATATAAAAAAGTGCGGTGAAGTTAACTTAATACAAACACTACAATATACTTAACTAGGGAATACAAGATACTGTGGAATGCATAATCAGCAGTGACCCACTTCCCCAGCTGTCGGGAGACGAAAATTTCTGAACTGCATCCTCCGTCATCTATCCACTTTCAACCTACCTACTACACATCTTTTAATTATTTTATGTTCAGTTGCATCTCTGTCTGTGTCTGTCTGTATGTCTCTCATATTTATGAGAGAGGACAAAGTTTGGAAACTCCCTGTACTGTTGTGTGCAGATGATACTGTATTGGTATGTGAAGACAAAGGGGAACTGCAAGGCTTGGTGAATGAGTTTGGGATAGTAAGAAACGGAATCTAAAGGTGGATGAAAGGAAGGGTAAGGTTATGGTCTTCGAGAGAAATGAATTCACTGGATGTACAGTACAGTGAAGCTGGAGGATGAGGAAATGGAAAATGTGAGTGCATTTACATACTGTACTTGGGTAGTGTGATGAGTAAGGATGGAAATTTGGAGGGTGAAGGGTTTGAAAGGGTACAACAAGGAAGAAAGGCTGCTGACTCTTTGAAAGAAGTGATAAAAAATAGGAAAGTGAGCATGGAAGTAAAAAAAAGTCACTGCATGACAGTACTGTGATACCAACTCTAACATGTGAAAGTGAAGCTTGGACCTTGTTGGAAGGACACAAGTGAACACTGAGAGCAATGGAAATGAGTTATCTGAAAGGAGGATGTGGAGTTACATGGAGAGAGAGAGACTGACAAATGAGGACGTGTAAGAGTATTGTGGTGTGGATGAGAATGTGACAGAAGGTGTTAGGAGAAATATATTGAGGTAGTTTGGCCATGTGGAGAGGATGAAGAGTGAGAGGCTAATGAGAAGAGTGTGAGTGAGGTGGATGGCGGGACAGGGAGGGGGAGGCTGAGGATGAGATGGAGGGATGAAGTGGAGAGGTATATGAGAGAGGGAGGAGCGAGCTGGAAGCAGGGCAGTGAAATGGCGGGGGACAGGGCGACATGCAGGCACTTTGTTTGTGGCCACTCCTTACGGGATTAAAAGCGTCTACGGTGCGCGAGATTTCGCTTGCGAGGCGAAATAGATAATACTTTTGCTCACAGCTTGGTGCGATTAGAACTCAAATGAGCCTGTATTAATTTTGTAATTAGTAAGAAAATATTCTGTTATCAAAGAAGGACCCTTTTACTAAAATGTTAAGTAAATACGATTTCATTCTTGTGGTTTTTATTCATTTTTTTTTTTTTCTTGTGCCATGAAATTAGTATTCGTACACTCCGGTAACCAGCTGCGGAGGCTGTCTATTCTGTTTCCAAACAACAGAAAGCAGATTGTGACCATTATTCGATATGGATCCTACTGCAAGGAAAACTCTAGTAGACTGCCTTGTGGCTCTGGAGTTGCTGAAGTACTTGAGGCAGTTGCAGAAACTGAGAAGGGAGTGGGTATGCCATGGTGGTTTGTTTAAAATGACCGCGAGGCGCCAATGCAGACGACACTGCTAGTCGTTTCGGTTCGAAAAAAACACATGCGTGTGATGGCAACTCGACTTTGTTAGTCGTTTCTCCTCACAGAAGCTGGTCGCATGTTAGCCACTTTTGGACCCGTGTGACGCCGCCTTAACGAGAAGAGTGCATATGAGTGAGGTGGAGGGGAGGAGAGGAAGGGGGAGGCCAAGGATGAGATGGAGCGATGGAGTGCAGAGGTATATGAGAGAGGGAGGTGTGGGCTGAAAGCAGGACAGTGAAATGGGAAGGGGCCGGGTGACATGGAGGAGAGTTGTTTGTGGCCACCCCTTACGAGATTAAGGCGTCTGGCAATAGATGGACTGATAGCTAAATTATCATTATTATTATTTCCATTAACCCTTCCTGTAACGCATTTCTCTTTCGCCCATCAATTACCTTGGCTCACTTTAATTTTCATCATCTATGACTTCAATTCACTTCTTTCCCTCTCCCATCTGTCTCGCTACCTTTCGCAAGGTGCCATCACAAACATTTTCTCTCAAGCAATTTTTCCCATTCATCTTCACACCTGACAAAAATTACACCGCTATCTCGCCATCTTAACACCTCCACTACAAGATGTTTCCTCTAAGTTAGAGAAAATAATCTGAGGCGGCGACGGCGGCGAGGGCAGCAGCAGTAGTAGCAGTAGTAATAGACAATAGTAGTTCAGGCTCATCTGAATGTGAATTCGGTGCACTGCAAGCCAAAACTGCCCTCTTTCTGCAGTCCACAATCCTCCTTCTAAGGAACAGAAGGAGGATTAAGGGATGTTTTTATAACCCGTCAGCTCCACAGCCTGTTCATATCAGTGCCACCACGTGAAGAATCCCTCCCTAACACCATCATCATACTAAAAGTGTAAATGGAGAAAGTTTTTAACTCTTTCGCTATCAGAGCTTTCCCTTCAGTCAAAGAAAACTGTCTAAGCTTTGGCAGAATAGTCTCTACCCCCCCTCCTATCTCTCTCTCTCTCTCTCTCTCACCCCACAACGAGAAGCCATCAGCAGGTAATGGCCTACGCTAGCAAGACACTTACCAAATTGCTCTTTACGGTTAGAAACTAATCTACCTCCTACCGGCTCTCGTTACCCACTTACTGTGACTATTTATATACCTCAAGGGACGTTATCAGAAGTTACATGAGTCATAGGCTACCAGTATAAACATCAGTAACTTCAACAACAACAACAATAATAATAATAATAATAATAATAATAATAACAATAATAATAACAATAATAATATGATGATGATGATCATGGCCTAATAACTATAATAATAATAGTAATAATGATGATGATGACAAACTAATAATAATAATGATGATGATGACAAACTAATAATAATAATGATAATGATGATGATGATGACAGCCTAATAATAATAATAATAATAATAATAGTAATAATAACAATAATAATAATAAAAATAATAATAATTATTATTATTAATATTATTAAGCTGTCATCATCAAATCCTATGTTGCCCCACGAGGAGCGTTGGAGCCTGGGGCTAGGCAATGGTCTTGTCATTTAAGATGAGTGACCAGGCTCACTTAACCCTGAGTGACATTACATGAGCAATAAACCCCAACCAACCCTTTGATATAAACCTGCACAGGCTCAATCGGACTGGGGCACCTTAAATACCCACTAAACCACCAGGCGCCATAATTGGGTTATATGGTTACCACCCAGCGTAGTAGATGGTTTCCTAGTGTTCTATGGTTTGTCACTCAGTGTACAATAGAGTCACCCATAGGCAGAAGGAAGAGGAAAGATGAAGGAAACAAATAATAATAATGATAATAATAATAATAATAAAAATAATAATAATAATAAAGTTCAATCCAGTTTGCTCTCTCTTCTCTTCCCCTCCACCCGCTCTCTCCCCCCTTCTCTCAAAGTATCTCATTCACCTAAAACAGCATTCACTCTCCAACCCCTCCACCACTTCGTATCCTTTGCTTCTGTTCAGTGTACTTTTTTAACCCTCTCCTACGTACCTGCAACCTTTATACTGTCTACTTAGGTCTACAGTAGAACTACAATCTCCATCTTGAATGCCCAGCTGTAACAAGAAATTAACCCAATATGGTGGTCGTCACGAAGAAGTGCCTACGAATATATGGAAGGTCGTAGTATTGTCTTAATTTTTCCAAAGAGCTACAGAAATAGGATGAAACTCTCCATCAGGCTAAGGTGAACGAACTACATACAGATTGCCATTCCATTCACACCACCCGTCTACTCATCTCACACTCTTCTTCCTTCCTCAGATATCACTCTGAGAGTCTGAGCATCACTGACAACTGAAGTATGCAGGTAAATGTGAAGTACGGGCGAATATCCTCACTTTAATTTTTTACACAGCTTTAAAAAACAGTACCGGGAATGCATCAGAAAAAACAAAATCAAATAATGGAGTTGTATAGATCTAGATATAATTGTCTTATTACAGTATATCTTACAATAAATCAAAGCACCTGACCCATTCTTTCTTCGATTTAACCCACAGAGGACCGCAGGGAAAATAATGATTGTGTTCTGACTAACGCTAGGCAATTTTACTGAGCTGAGGGAAGCACTGCGCCCCAAAAGGATTAATCTAAAGTTGTATATCATTATGTAATTGAATTTCACAGCAATTTCCACTATGGTGCTACAAGCACTTGAGAGAGAGAGAGAGAGAGAGAGAGAGACAGAGAGAGAGAAGGGGAGGGAGGGATCAAAATGTTGGATTGTGCCTTTTTTGTAGTTACAGATTCGTTCTACTGTGTACAGTAAAGCATTAACCCCTTCACAGTGTGGGGTCTCTCTCAGGCTGAGTAAAATAGCCTGGTTGTAGTAAAAATAAAATAGCTGGATGGTAACAAAATTAAATGGAAGATGGCACTGTAATGAAAGGGTTAAATAAAAATACAAGACCCTTTCCTTTGGTAGTGAGAAAGGAAATTTTTCTGAACAATAATGCTTTCTCTAAGAGTTTTAACGAAATATGATGGTTCTCTCTCTCTCTCTCTCTCTCTCTCTCTCTCTCTCTCTCTCTCTCCAGAGATTCAATAAATCAAGCACAACAGCAAATCTTCCTCTCCCACTCCCTCCATTCCTCGCCCACTCTCCCTCCACCCCTCATCTCCCCTATCCCTCCACCCCGCACACTCCCTCTCCTTCTACCCCTCACTCCCCCACCACTTTTACTGTGTGTCTGTCTGTTTGTCTGTCCGTCTCTCCCGTAGTTTCTCTCACTCAAAAATGCACATGGTTCCTGTCTGTGTGTTCTTCTGGCTACTGAAAACTTGTTCAATTATGTTCCTGATTATCTTCAACAAATAATTTACAAGATTTATGTAGGCAATACAGTAGCCCAGCTAGCATTATGGCAAATTTTACTACAGCTGGTACATATAACGCATTACAGTTATCTGAGTTTTTACTAATTAAGCGGCCTGAACTGTCTCTTTGATACACTGCTATAACTTCTATACATCTGAAATAAACATATCTATAGGAATGAGAAGCTTGTTGCTGGCGATATGCAAGAAAATGGTAAGCATAAGTAATCGGTTCAGAAATAAAAACTAGTGGTAATTTTTTCCTGTTTTATTCTCCCTGTTGTAACTGTAGACTGGAAAGGGGGTGGGGGCTATGTGTGTGTGTGCATATATATATATATATATATATATATATATATATATATATATATATATATATATATATATATATATATATATAACGTCCATGAAAAGACTGGTAACAAGGAACAATGAAAACTGTACAAGATAATTGGAACTTACAAAACCCAAAGACTTTTGAAGGTCTGCAATTAACAACTGCAATCGCAGAAGTATGCGCAGACCACATTCCACAACTTTTGTCTAAACTGGCAGCACACAGCGAAAACTCAGACTGACCAAGTCTATGAGATCTGCCTAGAAGCACAAGTACAGCAATCAAATATCTCTCTTCCTTCAGTGGAAAAATGTGTCGGCAACTGTACACGGGGGTGTATGCAGGTGCGTGCCGGGCAGTCATGCATGCGCCCGCGCCAGTTACGTCAACAATGGTGCAAGCACCTAGTGTACAGTCATGGGCAAAAGTTCACTTACTACTCTGTTGTATTTACTTCATACTTAAAGCATATTCAGTACTTTTCTTCATGACATACAAAGCCCCTCTCAGCTTTGGATTACTGACTACCAAAGAAAATGAGATGCAGAGGAGATACTACTAAGCAAACTTTTGTCCCCACCTGTACATCTTAATCCCTTCAATAAATTAATGAAAAGCATTCGGGAGCCGAATGCTAATCGCCCGTCAGAATATGCTGTTGGTCAAGTCCAAGATTTTAGCCATATCTTGATACCCTGAAGGTTTCATGTTGATAGCTCAAGCCGTTCATGAGATACAATGGTGTTAAAGGCGGGCGATAAAAACTAGTTGACCTTTGGTAGCCATTTTGGTGACCTTGACTTCGAATGCCCATTTTCGAACTCGTCCATGATATTGGCCGTATCTTGATACCCTGAAGGTTTCATTTTGTTAGCTCAAGCCGTTTATGAGATATAGTGGTGCTAAAGACGAACGATAAAAACTAGCTAACCTTTGGCAGCCATTTTGGTGACCTTGACATTGACCCCATGTGCCCACTTCGAAATCTGCCAAGAATTTGGCCACATCTTGATACCCTGAAGGTTTCATGTTGATACCCCAAGCCATTCATGAGATAGCCTACAATGGTGCTGAAGGCGGACGATAAAAACTAGTTGACCTTTGACAGCCATTTTGGTGACCTTGATCACGAGTGCCCATTTTCGAACTCTGCCAAGATTTTGGTGATATCTTGATACCCTGAAGGTTTCATGTTGATAGCTCAAGCCGTTTAGGATAAAATGGGAACTCTCATACTCACACTCACAAACTCACACACACCGCTCGCTGGTGCAGTGGTAACGCTCTCGCCTAGCATCTGCTAAGACGGGGGTTCGCGCCTTGCTCGGGTTGCGAAAAAGTTTCACTGACAAAGCGGGTGGTCACTGTCCTCCTTGAGCAAGAGGATGGGTGTGTGCGTGTGTGAAAGTCAAGGCTTTGCCCTTAGATCGGACTATATGAGCTCTCAGCTCTCTTCCGGGAGGGTAAAATGCCGATGATCACAAAACCATCACGTGATCCTGACCGACCTGGTGAATTACATACACACATAAATAGGGAAGAACATTATCACTCCGCCTTCTAAAGGCGGGCAATAACTAACGTCTTCTCATTGTTTATTCTTCTTACCTCCAGCCGATTTTACCAATCACTTAACAAGTAAGAACTGTTTACTTTATTTGCTTTCTTCAGATGCTTCATTCAATGAAAGTTAATAGACTTTTGAACTGGTCAGGTACAGGCTTTATCACCCCCATTCAATATGAAAGTCCTGCGGTACCTTAACTGAATAAAACTGTCAGGATGTAGCATGAACAAACTACTTAATGATGTCAGATTAAACTTGCAATACCTTAAACTGACAAATGAAGGGGATAATGAAAGCAACATCTAGCTCCAGTTCCAAGTCTCAAGTCTGCTGAAATCATCTGGAGATACCAAGAATAATACATGAAATGACTGACATATTGAAGTGGTTATCCCCTGCACCATCATAATTTCTTACTGCAGTTTGGTCTTGCTTCCCCCAGATGATTTTATTCGGTGTATGTGACACATCTCTTGAATAATGGCATTAATGAAAGCTACATTTAAATTTTCCTGTTAAAAGGTCCCACTCATGATTAACAACGTTTGCCTTGACAGCACATGAATAAAATTATTAAAGACCTCATCATAATAAAGTGGTTAGCCTTCTCATGCTTGTATTTTCTCTCATATTTTACCTACTACCAGACAACTTTAATCAGCTGAGTGAGACATCTTTAGAACTCCATTTCAACTAATGCCTGGGGATTATATTCAGCTGAGTCTGAATGTTAATGAGTCACAATGCTCTTTGCTGCATTATGAGTTAGTTACTATAAACCTACTATCACTACATTTCCACTTGTCATGAATTAGGGCTGCATTCTTGGAGTAGTATTCCCAGCTCACATAAAATCACATGCAAGCAGCAAGTACAATATTAACTGAAAACTATATACTGTAATACGATTTACTGGGTTAAGTGGCAATGAGGAAAACTAATCACTGAGGAAGAAGTGTTATGAAATCACCTATCAAAGTCCGTATTATCATCAGTTTGGCGGGCTCTCTTCCACCTTTTCCTCAGATTAATAATATTCTGTTGTATGATATTTGTGTACATTATGTTTGTATTTACAAAGACATTAGCAGCATACATGAGAATATAAAGGTGCAATATATACTGTACATGAAAGACATTGCTACAGAGGAGTTCCTATAAAACCTCCTAACCCCTGTGAGACTATGGTCTTCAATGGGTTACACCATTCACTAACATCTCCCTCTCTCTCTGAAATTTTGTTTGCATGATAACAACCCTATGCCTTGAGCCTGATGATGTAATTATTTACCCATTCTTGCTCATTCCAGATAATTTTATTCAAGTTAAGAAAAGTTTCCCATAGCAAAGAGATTAATTATGGCTATATCTAGTAGGTGGAGGCGCTCACCATCCACTCGCTCAATGTTGTGCTGCTTTGAGTGTCTGCCCTATCCTCTCTACCTTCCTTCCTTTTCTGACTTTCCATAATTTTTTTGTCTTCCTTCTGCCTAAGGGTGACTTTACACTCCCTCAACTATCTTTCTTTCCTTCAATAATTTCCTCTTCCTTCTGCCTATGGATGGCTCTACGCTGAATGACATGTAAAATGGTTTCCTGTACATCAGGAAACCATTTACTACGCTGGGTGGTAACCATATAACCAAATTATGGCACCTGGTGGTTTAGTGGGTAATTAAGGAGCTCCAGTCGGATTGAGCTTGTGTTTATATCCAAGGGATGGTTGGGGTTTATTGCTCATGTTATGTCACTCAGGGATGAGTGAGGCTGGTCACTCTCATCTTAAATGTCCGGACCAACTTGCCTAACCTTGGGCTCCTTCACCCCTCATGGGGAAACATAGGACTGGATGACGGATGGATGGGTACATCTAGCGTCTTACTGAATTTTTCTCCAAAACTTAATAAAAGCTTTTGAAAGAAGACTAAAATGAAAATGACAAACAAGCTGAACAGATAAAATCAACTGCCTCTTTTATGCTGCCTGTGTTTTTGCAAAATAAATTGATATTAAAAATAAATAACATCTATTTATCTATCTATCTATTGACAGACGTCTTAATCCTGTAAGGGGTGACCACAAACAAATCGCCTCCATGATGCCCTGTCCCCCGCCATTTCACTGCCCTGTTCCCAGCTCACACCCCCCTCTCTCATATACCTCTCCACTCCATCCCTCCATCTCATCCTTGGCATCCCCCTCCCTCTCCCCCCCATCCACCCCACATACACTCTCCTCATCAGTCTCTCGATCTCCATCCTCTGCATATGGCCAAAAC
Source organism: Coenobita brevimanus (assembly GCF_032717465.1). NCBI lineage: Eukaryota > Metazoa > Arthropoda > Malacostraca > Decapoda > Coenobitidae > Coenobita > Coenobita brevimanus. The sequence goes on from NC_137004.1 coordinate 23,781,610, forward strand.
ACCTCAATGTATTTCTCCTAACGCTTTCTATCACATCCACATCCACACCACAATGCTCCTTCACTTTCTTATTTGTCAGCTTCTCTCTCCATGTGAGTCCACATGTTCCTCTCAACTCATTTCCACTGCTCTCACTCTTGACTTGTGTCCATCCAACAAGGTCCAAGCTTCTGCTCTCACTCTTGACTTGTGTCCATCCAACAAGGTCCAAGCTTCTGCTCTCACTCTTGACTTGTGTCCATCCAACAAGGTCCAAGCTTCTGCTCTCACTCTTGACTTGTGTCCATCCAACAAGGTCCAAGCTTCACATACTGTCATGCAGTGACTTTTTTCCTTCCATGCTCACTTCCCTGTTTCTTATCACTGCTTTAAAAAAAACCAGTAACCTTTCTTCCTTGTTGTACCCTTTCTGGACCTCCTTGCCCTAGCATGGGAAAGGATATCCAGATGATGGTGATGATGATGTACCCTTTCAAGCACTTCACCCTCTAAACTTCCATTCTTACCCACCACAATACCCATTACCCAATGACTTAAACGCACTCCCATTTTCCATTTCCTCCTCATCCAACCTCAATGTACATTCACTGACTTCACTCTTCTCAAAGACCATAACTTTACTCTTCCCTACACTCACTTTTAGATTCCGTTTCTTATTCTCCCAAACTCATTCACCAAGCCTTGCAGTTCCTCTTCGTCTTAACAACATAGTATCATCTGCAAACAGTACAGGGAGTTTCCAAACACTGCCCTGTCTCATCAGGGCCACTCCAACATCCACTGCCCTACCTTGTATCTTTTTTATAACCCCATCCATATACAGATTGAACAGCCATGGAGACATGACTCCAACATCCACTGCCCTACCTTGTATCTTTTTTATAACCCCATCCATATACAGATTGAAGAGCCATGGAGACATGACACACCCGTTTCAATCCAACCTTCATATAGAAAAATTCACTCAGTTCACTCTCCACACGCACTGCAGCCTTTACACCCTCATGTATACTCTTCAAGGCATTCAGCAACTTCCCATCTACTCCATATATTCTTAACCGCTTCAATCTGGAAACGTATTTTTATACTTCGTTCGCGTTACCTCCAGAAGATTTCAATAACTTCAGGATGGATATCGCATATTGGAGGGATTAATGAAGGCTGTATCTAACCTGTCCATTCAAAAGGTTTCTCCTGAACTTGAAAACATTATCTAGAAATAGGATGTATATAATGGAAAATACGTCACCAGAATGAAAGGGTTAATACTTTCCACAGTCCTTGTCAATCCACCGTCATATGCTTTCTCCAAATCCATGAAGGCCGCATACAACTTATTTCCCTTCTCTAGGAACTTTTCCACTAAAGACCCAAGAATGATTATCTGATCTATACAACCTCTTCCCTACCTAAAACCTCCCTGTTCTTCTGCAACTAATTCCTCTATTTTTTTCCCAAACACTGTCAACAAGTATCCTACCATATACTTTTTCTATTACATTAAAGAGACAAATGCCCCTATGATTACCACACACTTCTTTTTCCCCTTTTCCTTTTTACAGGGGAATAATTATACCTGACTTCCAACCCTCCAGGACTCTACCTTTCTCCCAGGTCAATCTGCACATCTTTCACATCCATTCTACTAGTATCTCTCTCCCATGCTTCAGTATTTTACCACACACTCCATCAATTCCTACAGCTTTTCCCATTCTGACTTTCTTCATTCCTTCCACAACTTCCATTCTACTAATTTCTTCCTCTTTTCTCACATCCCTCCTTCTCCTAGCCATTCCCCTGACAATTATATTCACATTAATTTCATTCTCTGTATTCAACAATTCCATAAAGTGTTCTCTCCATCTGCTCACTTTTTCTCCCTCCTCCACTGGCAATCTAACATTTTTATCTTTCACTCCCCAACTAACTTCTTTATCACCCTGTCTAACTCTCTTTATCTCTTTCCAGAAAATTTTCCTACATTCTCTCCACTTTACACTCAAATTCCTCATCCATTCTCTTCTTACACTCTCTTATAAATCTTTGCACCTTTCTCTTCCTCTCCACATATAACTCTCTTCCATTTCTCAACTTCCTCCACACCCCTGCTTCCCATCCACTCCCTGTATGGTTTCTTCTCTTGTGCCACGGCCTGTCTCACCTCTTCATTCCACCATGCTGTTCCTTGCACCCCCTTTCATCTTCTTTTTACCCCACACACCACCCCACATGCTGCACAGATTTCTTCTGTGAATATCTTGCACACACCTTCCACATCCCCCATCTGCTCCAAATCATATTTACCCAATCACTCCTCCACCTCTCTTATACGAGTATTCTGACTTTTTTCCATTCTCTTGCAACCTTTCTACCCTCCTTGTATGAACTAATTCCTCCTGTCCTTCTCTTCTTCTATTTCACCGTTTCATTTGAACCTTGACCTTCACCACACCACCAAGTAGTGGTCAGAAAGTCCACTCCCCCAACCTCTGTATGCTCTTGCAACCATTACACAACTTCTCATTCTACCATCCACACACACATAATCAATCACTGCCTTCCATTTATTAAGTTCACCACCCACCCTTATCATCACTTGCCACATATACCCGTGGATCCTTTTGTGTCTAAAGAGGGTACTGGCTATCACCAACCCCCTCCCTGCACAAATGTCCACTAGAGGACTGCCATTCTCATCCACTTCTGCAGGCACACCCCAATCACCAACTACTCATCCACCTTCACACTCCCTACTTTTCCGTTCATATCTCCAACCAAAACTTCTCCATGCACACTTCCACATTTTTTGTCCAGAACCCTTCTTTCACTCTACTTGCATGATCTTGTGTTGGCTCATACACACAATCACCTACATTTGTAGTCCAATTTTCAATCTTACCCACAATATCCTTGAGCCTCCTGATCCATGCTATCTTATATTCTCCTTCCACATCTTGCACACAACAGTACATACTCATTCTTTTGCCCTCTCATTCTCACCAACTCCCGTGCATATACCCTAATCCATACTCTTATTCTCTCACCTCTCCATTTAGTGACTTTTGGTTGATAATGATACCATGAGGTGGTGGGTGTATTTAGGGTGACAGCTGAGATGTTAAAGGTCTCCGAATATAGGAGTGGGTCTAGTTACTGATAAGATGAATAGTTATATGAGTGTGTTATTCCAGATGATTAGTTGATGAGTGTGACTGTAAATGTGCACAGGGGGAAGGGCGATCCCTTGGAACAAATGAAGGTAATGAGACAGTCCTGGAAGGTATGATAAGGGAAAGAGTGAATATTGATGAGATGCAGTTTGGGTTTATGCCCAACAAAGGGACCACTGATGCAATACTGTGCATGTATTCATTGTCCAACAGTTTCATGCAAAATAAATAGGATGGAAACGAGGGCAGTACTTTGTTTTTGTTTATACAATGAAGGCCTTTGGTGGAGTTCTCTAGGAGGTGGTGAAGTGGACAATAAGAAAGCCTGGGATTGAAGTGTGGCTAGACAGATTGGTTTTGGCAATGTATAAGAGTGCTCGTACCTAAGCATCCAGGTTAGAGTGATAACTTTCTGTGAATGATGGGTGCACAACAAGGGTCAGTTTTAAGCCCCTCATTGTAGTGGTAGTTGTTCCCTACGCAGTCTGGCCGAACAGCTCTGAGTCCCTAATACAGGCCATGGCCAAGACCGGGCTTTCCCACATAGCTCTCAAGGAGTGTTATGTTGTATTGTTGGTGCAGGCAATTGTGTGCAATGCAGTCTTCTATAGTGTGCTTAACAGTATGGGGTGCTGTGTTGCATCCTGGACAGGCATCAGTGACAGAGTCATCCAGCCTCTTCTGATAACTCAAGAGGGCTGGATGATGTACATATCTCATCCTGGCCAGGTGGACCTGTTCTTACAAGGGAGGTAAGATTCAGAAGGGTGGATATCAGGGGTCCATGCATACAGCAGTGTGTTGTCTTTGAGTGACTGAATGGAGTGGCGAGTGATCTGAGTATGGATATGCTTCTGGATGCTGGTTTGAGGTGGGCGAGGAGGAAGAGATGATGGTATTTGTGTATGATATCGTGTACTGGGTGTTGTTTTGATGTTCCTTGGTGTGTGTGTGTATGTGCTGTCATATAGTGTGGTGGATGGTGTGGGTTTGTGGAGGCTGTGGCAAGAATTTGTGTGCCTCTCATGTCTAGATGATCCTTGACTTTGAGGACTTTGGTTTCTTGGCGTTGGTGGTCTGTAGGTGTAGTAGCTGTGCAGCCTGTGATTATTTCTATGGCCTTGATCTGTTTGGTCTCTAGGGTGTTATAGTGTGTTTCAGTGAGGTTGGACGCCTAGCAGGGCTTGCACAGCTCATCGCTGAACATATATACCGTTTGTATACTGTGGTTGTGGTTTCTTTGTTGTGTGTGAATGTTGTATGGGCAAATGACTTTCTGGCATTTAGTCTTGGTGTTAATTTATTTTTAGTGTTTGTGAGGTGTTGTTTAAATAACATTTATGTATTGTATGTTACATCAAGGATTATGGGTATGTTGGTGTGTGTGGAAGGGGAGTGTTATTTATGGTGACACATGGAATGTGACTATGTTCTGCTGTCCAATTTGTGAGAAGGGTCACTGCAGATTTGGCTAGGGCTATTGTGAGTCTGTTTGTGGTGAAATATTCATGTAGTGTGTTGAGGTAAGGTTCATGGATGTGTGTGACTGTGTTTGCATTTTGGTGGGTATATATGTGTTATGCCATCTGCACAGGAAGCTATGTGTGTTTGTGGTGTGTGGGGTGTGGGTATGTCGTGCATGTATGGGTTAAAGAGTGTAGGGAACAAAACAGATCCTTGAGGGACACCATTTGTGAAGTTTCTGATGTTTGATGATCGACCGGCAAATGTTACAAGTGGACATCTGCCTGCTAAGTACTTTGCCAGCCATCTTTTAGTGTTATTATGCATGTTTGTGTTGAATATTTTGTTTGTGAGGCTGCAGCGGGGGTTGGCATCAAAAGCTTTGCTAATGTCCGGTGTGATTAGGGGTGTTCTGCGTGGTGGCCCAGTTGAACTGATGCCATCAAAAACTCTTTGTGTAAGGTCTGTAAGAAGAGTGTTTGTGGCGTGTAGCAGCCTAAAACCACATTATGATGGGGCTGGGAGGATGTGAGGTGTTACTAATTGTAATACAAGTCATTCAGTAACTTTAGAGGGGATGCAGAAGAGTGTGATGGGGCAGTGTGAGGAGGGTAATGTGGGGTCTTTGTTGGGTTTGAGGATAGTGATGATAGTACCATGCTTCCAGATGTTGGGTATTATGTTGTGTGAGTAGCTGAAGTTTGATGCATATGTTGGTGAGTGCTTGTTTGCCTTGTGGTCCAAGATGTTTAAGGCGTATGTTGCTTATGTTGTCTGAGCCACAGGCAGATGAGTGCTTAAGGTTGCTGATGATGTGCTTCATCTGGTTGTAAAGGAAGGGTGCGAAGTCTGGGCCTGATGGGAACTGTCTCTTGCATCAGATGACGTCAGTCGTAACGGTGGGGGTTTAGATGACTGTGATTGATGACATGCGAAAAGTGATTGGTTAGAGTGTTTGCTTGTTGTTTGAGGGTATGGTGTCTGTTGCTGTGATGGCAACGTGTGATTGTGTAGTGTTGCTGTTGGAGAGTGTGATGCTGTTTAGTGTCTTGCAAAGTCTGCTGGTGTTTGTTCTGTGATCAAGGTTTTGAGATAATTATTCCAATTTAGTGTTTGCTGCTCTGATATTTTATTGTTTAATTGACCGTTGAGTTCTTGTATCTGTTGTACGATGTCTTGTGTATGGGGTGTTAGAGAGTGTCGTTGTGTGTCACGTTGACTGATGAGGCTTTGAATTTCAGGTGTTGCCTCTAGGGATGTGTCTTTTTTCTGCATTTTGAATAATTGTATTGAAAGTGTGCACAAAGGTGTTGATGTTTGTGATGGGTGTATTATTTAATAATTCAGTGTTGTTCAGTCTCAGTTATGACGCCTCCCTTATTGTTTATCATGGTGCTTGAAACTCTCACATGCGACTGCAGAACTCAACTCCCATCAGAGGTACTGTATGCTGATGACCTGGTGTTGGTTGTAGAGAATGAGAAGGTACTGAAGGAATGATTTATGAACTGTAGAGATGGAATGGAGTACATGGATTTGAGAGTAAATGTGGATAAAACAAACCATTATACCTAGGACTGGTGGCAGTACTCTCAAAGTAGAGGGAGTGTGGCCATGCACAATTTGCCATGAGAGTGTGGGAAGTAACTCCTTGTTGTGCAGTGTTCGCAATAAATGGGTAAATAAGAGATGTAGTGGTATTACAGGTAGGCTGCAAAATAATGCAAATTCCATGTATGGTGTAGAGAAGAGCATGCAGAGGCAGAGAGGTGGGGAAAAACTGATCCTGCTGGAGAATCTCTTAAGTATGTGGAAGAGTTTTATTTGGGGGGATATGATATGTGCACGAGGTAGGGCTGGAGCTAGCTCAGTGGCAAGAGTGAAGAGTGGTTGGAAGAAGTTCAGGAAGCTGTTGTCTCTTTTTACATTGAGAGGACTCTCCCTCTCTACTAAGAGGACCTTGTATGCAGCATGTGTCAGCAGTGTAACATTGTACGGAAGTGAGACTTGGGGAGTAAAGGAAGATAATATTTGTACAGTAGGATCTTGCCAATAACATCTAATTGGTGCCAGACAAATGCCGTTATTCATGAAAATGTTATTTGCGCGACATTAAAATACATGTATAAAGGGTTTACTGGTGCCACCATCCCAGGACTTTTACCCATTTTTCCCATTTGATGCCCTCTTACCACTACTGTACTATTTTTTGCTGAAATAATAAGATTAGTTATTAAATCATCATGAGTAATATAAAATTCGCTTTAAAGGAGTTAATGAGGTGTTTGGCACGATGACTGTTCCGAAGCTTATGCATGGAGGCTACTGTGGCATACCTCGTCCCCACTCCTGCCTCTTGCGCCAAGGTCACCCACTTCCATCAACACTTCATCAAACCCCACAAAGTCAAAATCTTGAGGCATGTCCCCAATGTCATCAATGTCTTCATCTACTTAACCCATCTCTTTTGTTCTTCCTTGGCAGGCCGGCATTGTGAAAGAAAGAGAGTGATGAGTGGCTGATGGCAGGCATTCACTCAGTCGTGATACTTTTTCTGGTGTTTTCTTGAAATTTGATTTAAAAGCTCAATTATTAGTCATTAATTCTGGTGACCGCTCTCTCTCCGTCTCAGCAGACCTGAGTTGTGGCAGGAGTGCCGACCAGATGTGTTTAATGGTTGCTAATGTTGTATTAACCCAGGGTTTGACGAAGAAATTTACAGCCTATCGAATGTTATATTCCTTCCAGAATGCAGTGACAATCATTATGGTGGGGGCTGCAGGTATGCTAGATGGAGCAGGTGAGTCAGGTGGGCCAGGTGAGTCAGGTGGGGCAGTGGAGGTGGAGGGGGCAGCAGCGGGCGAGTCAGAGGAGGTGACAAGGGAAGGATCCTCCATATCCTCCTCACTACTACTCACATTTTTGGCAATTCCCTTCATCTCTTCTTGTTTGTCTGTTTCATTCCTCATCTTGTTATGGATATATTTATAGTATAACAATTTGGCATTCGCGAAATAACCGTTATTCAGGCAAATCCAAACGTTATTATAGAAACTCAGTATCTATTCTAACTTACTGTTACTGCCAAAAACATTATTGTCAAAGTCGTTATTGGTGAGATCCTACTGTATGCTTAAATATACACAGATGATGATGATTAATGGCAGACGGATGTGTAAAGAATCCTTGAATAACAGGCCTGGGGAGGATTAGGACTGCATATGAAGGGTTGAGAAGGATGAGATTAGTGATGTGATGAGAAGGTGTAGATTGAGATGGTTTGGACATGTGGAGAGGATGAAGGATGTCGGCCAGGTGCAGAGGGTGAGAGATGTGAACAAAGAGGGCAGAGTTGCAAGAGGCAAATGATAAAAGACCTGGGATGAGTTCATAGTGTGACTCCAGGAATAAGAGACTACAAGGGGAGGCTGATAAAAATCATGCAGTGTAGAGAGCAGCCATTAGGTGACCCAGGCCAATGCATGCAAGTAAGTTGAAGCCTTTACAAAAAATACAAAATGACAGTGTGTGTGTGTGTGTGTGTGTGTGTGTGTGTGTGTGTGTGTGTGTGTGTGTGTGTGTGTGTGTGTGTGTGTGTGTGTGTGTGTGTGTGTGAAAAATAACTCAAACAGTCTTTATCCTATTCAACTTTAGGTTGCAGGTAAGCCAATGACTAATCCTATTCTTTTTCAGAATAATATATTAAAGGTCAAAATCACAAAGCCTGGTCAAAAACTGACCAAGTCAAATCAACTCAAACAGTTATAATCCAATATACACTAAACTTGGGGGAAGGAATGAAGGTGAGTCAACAATAAAGTATGCAGTTCTGAGTGCGGTCAGTAAAAATTGAGGTTACAAGGCTACGTCAAAGTTCAACCCTTGTGTCCATCTGCTATCAAAATAATTCACAGATGATTTTAACCAAACCTGGTGGGTGAGTGCAGGGTCAGCCAAGGAGTACATGTATTTGTTTCTTTAAATAACAGATTAAAGGTCATGTTCACATGGAAAAGTGTTATCTGATTTAGACCAAACTGAGGAAGTCCTGACACTAAGGAAAGAATAAGAGGATTGGCTTTAGAGAATAATCAGTCAAAGGCCAAGGTCACAGAGAAAGTTAAAATGCCAAGGGCACTGACCTAGGTCAACTCTGACAGTTTTGATCTAATTTGAACCAAACTTGCTGGAAGTGTTAAAGGTCAAGCAAGAAAATGGGAATCAATTCTTAGAACAAATACTCTAGTAAATGGTCAAGATCACAGAGCAAGGTCAATGTATGACCCATGTGCCTGTATGTGAAGAAAATAATTAAAACACCTTTGATCTGATATGACTCAGACTTTGTGGATGAACTGATGATCACTCAAAGGTTGAACTATAGTTTTTGAGAACAACCAGATCACATGACATGGTAAGCGTAAGCAGTTTTTAATCTGATTTAGACCAAACTTAAATGGAAGGGTTGCTGCTGTTGTTTGGCAACCCTGGTCTGTCTAGCTGAGCAGACCCATCAACCACAGGCAAGCAAGGCTGCCTGTGCTGTGAGATAGTGCTCCCCTGAGGCAGACAATGCTACATCACTACAAGGCAAGGAGTTGCGGCAATGCATGGGGAATAGTGTGAAGGCTTGGTTCCTGGATGGATGCTGCATTTGCATCTCTCCATTCAGCTAACAAGGGCACCATAGTAGGTTCCACATCATCCCATTATTTGGTTAAATGATCATCACCTAGCATTGTAAATGGTTTCCTGGGTTACAGGAAACCATCTAGCTTGTCACTCAGTGTAGAGCCACCTGTAGTGGGAAGAGGAGCACAATAATGAGGAGTGGCAGGACTGATGGTAGAAACAGGAAGAAAGGAGGGCTGATATAAAAAGAATAATAAACATGAAGGAAGAAGTAGGAACCACTGCATCAAATGAATGGAAGGTTAGCACCACTTACCATCATTTCAGAAGGGTTCAGGTTAAAATAATGGATACAGATTAGGTTTTGAGAGCAATCAGTCAAAGGTCAAGGTCACTGGGCAAAGTCAATTCAAACAGTACTGATCTGAACTGAACCAATGTTGGTGGATGAGTTAAGGCTTAGGCAAGATGTGTAATTTTATTTTTAAGGCAAGAATAGTGTAATTTTAATTTTAGAGTAATCAGATGAAGGACAGTCACATGGCAAAGTAAAAAATTTGGCCTGTAACCAAGCTGACAGGTGCAGGTGCTGCACTCCTTTAGTGCTCTTTCTTGTATGACGAATGGATTTTCAGGTTGGTGAAAAAATTCTTACAAATGGATAACTACAGTATGTCTGTGAGAGTGAGTGGTGAGTTAAGTGAGGCATTCTCCGTCAGTATTGGAGTGAATCAGGGCTTAGTGCTCACTTCACTGTTTTTTACTTTGGCTTTTGAAGCACTATCGTGAGAATTTAGAAGTGGGCTATCCTAGGAGCTTTTATATCCTGATAATTTAAATCAGACTGCTGAATGCATGCAAGGGGCCAGAGAGATGTCTGAGACGCAGAGGGATAGGATGGAAGCAAAGGGATGAAATTTAATACAGTATTGATAAAGCAAAGGTCACAGTCAGTATGTGTTATGCTGGTGGAACAATGTGCATGGCTTCCTGCAATTTGCAAGAGAGAGGTGGGAGGAATTTTTTTCTGAGTACAACTTTTAAAGGTTGGTCCACAAGAGATGTTATCGTGTTAGAGGCAGGCTGCAAAATGTGGGAAATTTTTAGCAAAGATATGTACAATAGGTGTTTGGGATGCTGACAATAGAATGGAAAGTGTTGAATGGGTTGACATCTGACTGGAACTGACTGGAATGTGTAGGGGAATTCTGTTACCTGGGAGACATGCTAAGTATAGGAGGAGGAATAGAGACTAATGAGATGTGGATGGAAGAAGTTTTGGAACTGCTACCTCTCCTGACTACAAACAGTCTCTGCCCTCTTGCGAAGAGTACTGTGTTCTCAACAAAAGCAAAGTGTTATACTGTACTGCAGTGATATTTGGCCAATGACAGAAGAGGATACAAGCAGACTGGATCATAGAGAAATGAGTATGCTGAGATGGATGAGCAATGTATCACTGAATCACAGATCTAAGAATATTGTAGTGTATTATGAGTATAACAGAGATCTAACATGAGATATTAGAGAAGCTGATACTGTTTGGACGTTATGAGGAAGAAGGACGGTGACTGGCTGAGGAGGGTCAAAGGTATGAATTTGGAAGTAAGAAATCTCAGAGGCTGACTGAAGATGTGGAATGAGGTCCTACATGAGGAACTTTGGGACAGTGGACTGAGGAGGAAAATGGACTGTGACATTTGGAGAGCTGCCATCAAGTGAAAAGATCTACAATGTCTGTATGGCCCATGGTCTCTAAATGCAATGCAACTTAATGAAATGGAAAGAGGCACGAAAGACTGAGAATGGTAGTTGGCTTTGTCTTTTATGAACATGAATCATCAACTTTGGATGGGTCTTCCATAGTCTTGCCACGCAAGTATTGCACAAAATTATTATCACCATCATCCTAATCCAATCTCCAACTACAACAAGGGGTAGGACAGGTTCCAGAAAATGGCACTGATAACACAGTAGTACAAGGTATCATGAGGATGTCCAGTGAAATGAACCATATATACTTTCATTTACCATTCAAATCTGATTTCTTCGCTCCATCTCCAAAGCTACCCCTTTCATAAATGCCTTCATTTTGACATACCTTTATTTATTATATGACACCTGATGATCTAAGTGTGCATATAAACCTACAGTGAACTTCCGATAATCCAGCATCCGATGGTTTGGAATTTTCAGCCCAGGGTCATTTTTAGCTTTTTTTGGTAAAAAAAAAAAAAAAAAAAAAAAAAAAAAAAAAAGCCGAAAGTGGTGCGCCAAACTATCCAACTCCACACCCACGTTGACATTCAGGAGGTCCCGGACGTTCACCCAGCCGATTGTCCGTAATGTACTTTATCAGGTGTTGTTGTCTCCCCGATTCGCTTGTTTTCATCTTTATTACTCCACCATAATGGCTCCTACCACACCACCTACTACAGGGATGAAGAGGAAGCATGTTACAATCACCATCGCCAAGAAATCAGAAATATTAAAGCGGTTGGAGAAGGGTGCAAGGGTGGCAGACTTAATGCTGGAGTACAGTGTCGACCAGTCTCCCATATACGACCATATATTTCTTGGTATGTTTTGAACATTTTCAGGTACCTGTCAGACAGTCCAGAAAATCTGATAATCCGGAAGGTCCGTGGGCTACTGGATTCCGGATTAAAGGAGTTTTACTGAGTGTGTATATATATATATATAGTGGTAGGTGGGGGCGCTCACCATCCACTCACTCGATGTAGTGCTGCTGTCGGGTGTCTGCCCTTTCCTCCCCTCAATCCTTCTTTCCTTCCTTCCTCTCTTGTCTTTCTTTCTTTCATTCTTTTCTTGTCCTTCTAAGTACAGGTGACTTTACACTCCCTCTTCTGTCTTTCTTTCCTTCATTTTTTCCTCTTCCTTCTGCCTGTGGGTGACTCTACACTGAGTGACGAGCAAAATGGTTTCGTGTACACCAGGAAACCATTTACTATGCTGGGTGGTAACCATATAACCAAATTTTGGTGCCTGGTGGTTTAGTGGGTAATTATTGCGCTCCAATTGGATTGAGCTGGTGTAAGGTTCATATCCAAGGGATGGTTGGGGCTGACTGCTCATGTAATGCCACTCAGGGATGAGTGAGGCTGGTCACTCTCATCTTAAATATCAGGACCAACTGCCTAGCCCCAGGCTCCTACTCTCCTCATGGGGCAATGTAGGATTGGATGATTATATATATATATATATATATATATATATATATATATATATATATATATATATTTGTGTGTTTGTGGTAGGTGGGGACGCTCACCATCCACTCACTCAATGTAGTGTTACTTTGGGTGTCTGTCCTTTCCTCTCGTCCTTCCTTCCTCTTCTGTCGTTCTTCATTCTTTCCACTTCCTTCTGACCATTGGGTGACTTTACACTCCCTCTTCTGTCTTTCTTTCCTTCATTCTTTCCCCTTCCTTCTGCCTATGGGTGACTCTACTGTACACTGAGTGACAAGCCAAATGGTTTCCTGCACACATGGAAACCATTTACTATGCTGGATGGTAACCACATAACCAAATCATGGTGCCTGGTGGTTTTTTGGGTAATTAAGGCACTCCACTCAGACTGAGCCTGTGTAGGTTTATATCCAAAGGGTAGTTGGGGTTTCTTGCTCACATAATGTCACTCACGGATGAGTGAGGCTGGTCACTCTCAGCTTAAATGTCAGGACCAACCTGCCTAACCCAGGGCTCCTCCATTCCGCTCCTCATTGGGCAACGTAGGATTGGATGATGGATGGATGGATATACACCTGTACTGTATATATATGTATATATATATATATATATATATATATATGTACAGTATATATATTTGTGTTTGTGGTAGGCGGGGACACTCACCATCCACTCACTCGTTGTAGTGCTGCTCTCGTCCTTCCTTCCTCTTGTGTCGCTCTTTCCTTCATTCTTTCCACTTCCTTCTGCTCATGGGTGACTTTACATTCCCACTTCTGTCTTTCTTTCCTTCTTTCTTTCCCATTCCTTCTGCTTATGGGTGACTCTACACTTAGTGACAAGCCAAATGGTTACCTGTACAGCAGGAAACCATTTACTACGCTGGGTGGTAACCACATAACCAAATAATGGCGCCTGGTGGTTTAGCGGGTAATTATGGTGCTCCAGTCGAATTGACCCTGTGTAGATTTATATCCAAGGGGTAGTTGGAGTTTATTGGTCATGTAATGCCACTCAGGGATGAATGAGGTTGGTCACTCTCAGCTTAAATGTCAGGACCAACTTGCCTAAACCCGAGCTCCTCATGGGGCAACACAGAATTGGATGATATATATATATATATATATATATATATATATATATATATATATATATATATATAATTCATTCATTCATCATCTAGTCCAGTGTTGCCCCATGAGGAATGTAGCAGCCCAGGGTTAGGCAAGTTGGTCCTGACATTTAAGATGAGAGTGACCAGCCTCATTCATCCCTGTAGTGGCATTACGTGAGCAATAAACCACAACCACCCCTTGGATATAAACCTGTGCTAGCTCAATCTGATTGGAACTCCTTAACTGCCCACTAAACCACCAGGCACCATAAATTGATTACATGATTACCACCTTACACAGTAAATGGTTTCCTGGTGTACAGGAAACCACTTGGCTTATCGCTCAGTGTAGAGTCACCTGTAGACGAAGGAAGAGGAAAGAATGAAGGAAAGAAAGACAGAAGAGGAAGGAGGGAAGGAAGAGAGGAAAGAGCAGGCACCAAAGAGCAGCACTACATCAAGTGAGTGGATGGTGAGTGCTCCCACCAACCACTTTCATATATATATATATATATATATATATATATATATATATATATTTCTTGCTTCTTTTTTTTTATATGCAAAGAAGAAGGAACCAAAGGCTATAAGCCTGGAAATTTTTCCAAGAAAAAATAAGAACAAGATAACAGAGGGCCAAAGTCAAGATACTTTCATTATGGAATGCCCGGACACACTGCATTTAAAAGACTGGAGATCATAAGCAGTAGAAAATACAAGCAGAGGAAGACTTCCAGAGTTGACCTGTTGCATACATGATGGACTGGTAATGACATTATATAGCACTATGTGAGCAGTAAGCCCCAACCACTCCTCAGATGTAAACCCAGGTGATCCCCATCCATTTCATATCATTTTGTATTGTATAGTATAATGTACAGAAGCGCCATCATGCTTGCATGTGTTGGCCTTGGTCCCCTAATGGCTGCTCGCCAACTGAAGTGCCTTAACCCATCAAACCACTAGGCATTCTAACGGCTGCTCACCAACTGAAGTGTCTTAACCCATCATACCACTAGGCATTCATTTGGTTACATGTTTATTACACAGTGTAGCAAATGTTTTCCTTGTTTACAGGAAGCCTTTTGGAGTGTCACTTGTGCTTTCCTGTATAATTACTTAGTGCTTGTTAAGGTTTACAAAAAACTGTACATATGCCATGCACCCTAAAACACTCATTCCATTCTCACAGACCTCCTGGCCTTCATCCTACACTCCATACATGTTTGTTGAGGGTGGGGGCATCACTATTCACCCAGTAAAAGTACTTTTTATATTCTCTCTATCTATCTATCTATCTATAGCCCGACGCCCTAATCCCGCAAAGGATGGCCGCAGACAAAACGCCTCCAAGTCACTCTGTCACCCACCATTTGACTCCCCTCCCCCCAACTCCCCCCCCCCTGCCTCATATACCTCTCAACTCCATCCCTCCACCTCATCCTCGGTCTACCCCTCCCTCTCCCTTCCTCCACCTCACCTACATACACCCTCTTAGTCAGTCTTTCATTCTCCATTCTCTCCACATGTCCAAACCACCTCAGTGTATTTCTCCTAATCTTTTCAACCACATCCACATCTACCCCACAACGTTCCTTCACTTCTTCATTCGTCAACCTGTCCCTCCACATCACTCCATATGCTCCTCTCAAGTAACTCATTTCCACTGCTCTCACTCTTGACTTGTTCCCCTCTTGCAATGTCCACGCCTCGCTTCCATACGTCAGGGTAGGGATCACAATACCATCATGCAGTGACTTCTTAACTTCCATACTCACCTCCCTATTTCTCATCACTGCTTTCAGTGTACCAACAACCTTTCTCCCCTGCTGTACCCTTTCACGTACTTCATCCCCCAAAGTTCCATCCTTACTCATCACACTACCCAAGTACTTGAATGCACTCACATTCTCCATATCCTCACCATCCAACCTCACTGCACACTCTGTGACTTCATTCCTCTCAAACACCACAACTTTACTTTTGTTTACATTAACTTTCAGCTTCCTCCTCCTACACACTGTCCCAAATTCATTCACCAAACCTTGCAACTCCCATTCATCTTCACTCAACAATACTGTATCATCAGCAAACAGCAACACCGGAAGCTTCCAAATCTCACCTTCATTCATTAGGGCCACCCTCACATCCACTGCCCTACCTTGTACTTCCTTTACAACCCCATCCATATATATATTAAACAGCCATGGAGACATTACACACCCCTGTTTCAGTCCCACATTGAGATCAAAGAACTCACTCAGCTCACCATCCACTCGCACCGTAGCCCTAGCTCCCTCGTACATACTCTTCACAGCACTTAACAATTTCCCCTCCACTCCATATATTCTTAATACCTTCCACATACCTTGCCTATCTATTCTGTCATAAGCTTTCTCCAAGTCCATGAAGGCAGCATACACTTTCCTTCCCTTCTCTAGATACTTCTCCACTAAACATCTTAGAACAAATATCTGATCTACACACCCTTTTCCCTTCCTAAATCCCCCTTGTTCTTCTCCAACTAGCTCCTCTGTCATATGCCTAACCCTATCAATGAGTATTCTACCATATATTTTACCAGTCACACTAAGAAGGCAAATACCCCTATGGTTACCACATACTTCTCTCTCCCCTTTTCCTTTGTACAGAGGAACAATTATACCTGATTTCCAGTCCTCTGGAACCCTTCCCTCTTCCCAAGCCAATCTACACAACTTCCATATCCACTCCACAACAATCTCACCCCCATACCTAAGCATTTCACCACACACTGCATCAATTCCTGGGGCCTTTCCCAGCTTAATCTTCTTCATCGCTTCCACTACTTCCGACCTACTGATCTCTTCCTCCCTCCTCTCATCTCTTCTTCTCCCAGCCATTCCCCAACCACTTATACTCACACTGCTCTCACTCTCTACATTCAACAAATCCTCAAAGTGCTCCTTCCATCTCCTCAATTTCTCTCTCTTCTCCACCAACAATCTATTATTCCTATCTTTCACTCCCCTACTATTTCCCCTTTCACACTGCCTTACTTTCTTTACCTCCTTCCAAAACAATTTCTTACTCTCCCTCCATTTCACACTCAGATTCCTCCCAAACTCTTCATCCACTTTCTTCTTACTCTCCTAATATTTGGTGTGTGCTTACATTCATTTAGTGCCAATCTGACCTTAGAGACCTTATACAACTTCATTCAATAAATCATAATGGGAAATAAGTAATAATAATAAAAAACGTGTAAGGAAAGTAAAATGCTTTAGGCCTACAGAAAATTATTTACATTCAGCCTAATTCATGTAAGCTCCCTAAAAGATTAAGACTGCAAATGCAGTCTCATTATAATCCTGACAGCCCAAACCAAATCCTTGGTCTTGTGAAGCTGTACAAAATTAATAAGGTATTCCATGGTTGTTCAATCTGTACATGGATGGGGTAATAAAAGAGGTACAAGATAGCGTAGTGGATGTTGGAGTGGCCCTGGTGAGAGAGGATAGTGTTTGGAAACTCCCTGTACTGTTGTTTGCAGATGATACTGTGTTGTTGAGTGAAGACGAAGGGGAGCTGCAAGGCTTAGTGGATGAGTTTGAGAGACTGTGTAAGAAACGGAATCTAAAGGTGAATGTAGGGAAGAGTAAAGTGATGGTCTTTGAGAGAGGTGAAGTTAGTGAATGTACAGCGAGGTTGGATGATGAGGAATTGGAAAATGTGAGTACGTTTAAGTACCTGGGTAGTGTGATGAGTATACAGTAGATGGAGGTTTGGAGGGTGAAGTGATTGAAAGGGTACAGCAGGGAAGAAAGGTTGCTGGTTCTTTGAAAGCAGTGATAAGAAACGGAAGTGAGCATGGAAGTGAAAAAGTTACTACATGACAGTATTGTGATACCAACTCTAACGTACGGAAGTGAAGCTTGGACATTGTTGGAAGGACACAAGTCATGAGTGAGAGCAGTGGAAATGAGTTATTTAAGAGGAGCCTGTGGAGTCAGGGGGAGAGACAGGCTGACGAATGAGGATATAAAGGAGCGTTGTGGTGTTGATGTGGATGTGATAGGAAGCGTTATGAGGAACACACTGAGGTGGTTTGGCCATGTGGAGAGGATGGAGGGTGAAAGACTGACGAAGAGAGTGTATGTGAGTGAGGTGGACGGGGGAGGAGGGAGGGGGAGGCCGAGGATGAGATGGAGGGATGGGGTGGAGAGGTATATGAGAGAGGGGGATGTAAGTTGGGAGCAAGGCAGTGAAATGGCGGGGGACAGGGCGACTTGGAGGCGATTTGTTTGTGGCCACCCCAAACGGGATTGAGGCGTCTGGCAATAGATAGATAGAATACAAAAATAATGTTATTTAATAAAGTTTCCATCGACAGTACCCTGGATTTCAGACAAGTATATCGATTCTCGTGGGAACGTAGATGACTGGAGAATGATGACTCATGTCTTACTATTGCCTCTCAATCAAGCTTAGCTGTAAGGCAAGAGCTGTGACCTACTGAAGTTCCTTATTGGAATGAGCTATACCATATGGTAAATGAAAATGCTTAATACAAGAACTTGTAAATGGCTCTCAGCACTTACATTTTACTCAGTATTCACTAAAGTGTATTAAATATTGTAAACCAGTGGGATGGGTAGACAGAATACACAAATGTATTCAGTATTAAACAATATTAAAAATACATATAAATTTCCTGCTATTCCAGATGTCACAACTGTATAAGCTTACCTATATGCACTACCTGCTATAACTTAATCCAAATCCAAATTCACTGATTACCAATATATATATATATATATATATATATATATATATATATATATATATATATATATATATATATATATATATATATATATATATATATATTAATAACAAACAGAAGATTCATTTTTATGTACACAGAATGTAAGACAACAACCATGCTCACACACACACACACACACACACACACACACATACAAGCAAACATATGTACATACATTCACACATTCAAAGGAAAAAGCTGCTGAAGAATGTAACAGGCTTGTATGTGCCATCAGTAATTCAGCAGAATAACCATCATGGGAAGATAAATAAAAGTGAAATAAGTAGTACAGTATTAAAAAAATGAAAATTTAAGTGCAGAACACACCATTGCATTTATGATAAAAATACAGGTTTATCATTTTGAATACACAATGCTGTACTGTTACATACATAACATATAGACTAAAACTCTCAAGTCTGTTCCACTGGGTAAACACTGCAAGCTGTAACTGCTGACCACTTTCAGCTCTTGTATGCTGCAGTCCATGATTATTCTGCATGACGGCAATACTGTAATTAATTAGTCCTGTGCAGACAACATCAAACTAGGTGAATGTAAGAGACTTCACGATGTGAATGTCAAGACAGTAGTGACAGAAGTAGGAATAAGAAAGGAAGTGGTAGAATTGCCACAAATAGTAAACTACAGTACATATCGGTATTTAATAATAATTAGCTTTTGTTTAAAGTTTAGGAAAACTACAAAATCAAATACTGTTATAAATTTGCTGCATTATGTGTTTATGAAAAAGTGCTTAACTGAGGATTAACACTTACGGTATTTAAAATATGCTGCTAATATGATTTAAACTCTAGGAATCTAATCTCCCATCAAGACGGAACCTCCCAGGCCTAATCCCTCACACACGGTTTACTTTCATCTACAGTATTATCATTCCTGAAACATCATTGTTAGTGTTGTTTGACTTGTTTATAAAACACAGCATGCAACTGAATAATAATCTATAAACTCTAAGTAAAATTTCTACAGCTGCATTACTGGGAGTACCATATGTTAAAAGAGCTAAAAAAAAAAATCTCCATTATATTCTAATTCTGGTATATCAGTAAGATAACCTCACCATATACAGTGTTCATTTACCTGGTGCACTTGTATGGCACCTTGAGACTACATACAATGAAAATAGTAACCTCATATGACCTACAGTACAAAAGAAATGCAGGCTGACAAAACTGGAGAATACTATGGCAAGTGCAACAATGCTCAGTGACTGAGGGAGAATCCTGGTAGGAAGAAGGCCACAAACACCTACAGAAAAGATCCGACTAGAAGGAAATGGTAGAATAGGTAACACTGGATGCACCACATGTTATCGAGCTTGTGCAGGTACAGTATGTGAAAAGTAGAAAGATTTGAATAGGAACATGACAAAAGATGAGGGGTAAGCCTGGACTAAGGGTTATACTTTCAAAACTTCACTAGAGGTGTCAGCTTATCCAGATAAACAAATACTCTTCTGTGCTATACAACTGAAGACTACTCTTTAAAAAAGAACAATACAACCCATGCAAAATCTATTTCTTAAAAGCAGGATCTTCATTTGCTTAAAACACAGCAATGTATTTGTCAATTCAACAAGAGAGCACCTGGAGGTAAGCTTTTATAGCATGACCCTGACAATTATGGTGAGAGGTCTGAGGCAAGGGGCCTGACCTTTCATAGGGACTTGTACTGGGGCGACAGCTTGATGGCCCTGACCTGCCGAGGGCCCTTGGGTTAGGGTGCGAGCAGGGGCTGGGGCCAGGGCAGGGCTTGGGGCAGGGGCTCGAGATTTGGTGGGGGCTGTGACCTTGGCACTGGCTGAGGGAACCTTCTGGGTGCTGTGGCCTTGTCTTGTGGGGGGACCCTGACTCATGGGAGGACCCTGACTCATAGAGGGAATCTGGCTAAGGGTTAGGGAGGACCGTGGCAAGGATAAGGGTGGAGGGCGTTGAGAAGTCTGGAGGCGTGGGGAAGGTTTACTTACGGAGACTAAAGATCTGTGTGGGGATGTCTGGTGAGGGGACAGAGGTTTTTGTGGAGTGGGAGGGGTTTTGTGAGGGGAGGGGATCTCTCTAGGGAAGGACACTTTTCGTGGAGAAGGGGACTGTCGTTGGGTTGGGGTTTTGTGTGGGGACATCTGAGGTTTGGAGTGGACATGAGATGGAGAGGTTGCTTTTTGTATGCCACGGGGATGCTTGGGAGAGGAAGGTATATGTTTTGGGGAAAGGTATGAAGATGAAGAAGGCTGTTTGGTTGAAGGAAATGACTTAGTTGGAGGCTGTGCAATGGAAAGCTGATGTGAGGTAGGAGGTGTTGGGGAAGGAGCACGGATAGGTTTGACAGTGGATATTTTTTCTGAAGGTGTGAGTGGTGCAGATGTTGTTTGTCTTGGTGAATGCAGAGATGGAATAGGCTCTTTGTGAGGTGTTGGGGGAGTCTTGCCTAAGGTGGAAGACTGATGAGCTGAGGGGAATTCTGAGGTGGACGGGGGGCCTGACTTGAGCTCTACATCCGGAGTGCAAATGGGAAATTTAAATCAGGCATTAGTCTGACATATGTAGGTTAAGAGGAATATAGAGATTATCTGATGTGTAATTATTTTTATGGATCTTTGAAGCTTCACTTTCCTACCATAAAAATTTTCCTATAAGTTATTAATGATAGGTTGTCTCTCACTCTTATCAACAGATTTAACCAAAAGTACACTAGTACCTTTTCAACATGCTCTAAACATAACTAAAAAACTGTAATAGGCAGTCATGGTCAGTGATGCATCACAGTCCCATTAAATGTCTTTCTATACTATGGTACAGCTGAACTTCTCATGTCCTAAAATGATAAAGATAACAACCAGTCTCATATTACTCAATCTGAGGTGTAGATGCCTTTAGGTATTCAATCGTAGTTGGCAGCATTTAAAAGGGTCAATATTATTATAAAATCCCCTAAACTTCTCAAATTCCCCACCATCTAAACTTTTAAAGTTACTCCTATGTTTACCAAAAATATTATAAACTAGGGGTGCTCAACCTTCAGGGCAAGACTTGACAGGACAGGCTACATGATAACAATGTTTGAGTGGAGCAAGACATTAAAAAAAAAAAAAAAAAAAAAAAATGCATTTTAATGGCATGTCACTTCTTCCTAGAATGTGTGCATGGCTAAGGCACACTGGCAGCCTATTCATTTACTGTTGTTGTAATGAATCCTGGCCACTTCATTTGTGAATTGGATAGATAAAATTTTTTTTGGTGAATCACTGGTCCAGTGCTAATATTCACGGCCATGTGGAAGGTTAGGAGTGTGCAGAGTCTTCCCATTTGTGTTTCACATCTACCTACTTGATGCTACAGCAAATATATGCACAACTGGCTCTAGATATTCTTGAACTGTGTAGGCAAGTTCAGTAGTAAGTGAATTCTGATCAATGGTCAATTACTACATATTCTTTTAATCCCCCAAATATCACAATACAGTCAGGAAAACAGTGTATCTACCATCATTAAGTCATAGCCAACATCTGCAACTCCTGTGCTGCACTTTGTACAATTGTACTGCATTTCATGAAGTACATCTGTTATCATTTTCTCTGATGCATTGCTTCCACCTGGAAACCTCCCAACAGGGCACAGCTAAAAAAGAACAGTCTTCAAACTGTATTTCATTTTCATATGTATCATCCTCTTTCTATCTACTTTCTCTCTTAGTTCCGTACTCTTCTGTCTCCTTTTCTACATCAGATATGGTGAGGCGAGGCTTGGAGGGCAATGATGCTGTTGGTTAGCTGACAGCATCATAGTCCTTACATCCCCAGGATGAGCAGTTCGGTGTGGTCCGCAGCATCCCTACTGGTGGTCTCCGATGCTATGCTACTGTGTGTTCAAAACTGACCAAATTAACCATCAAGGGGAGAAAAGAATGATGTAATGGGGTCTATAAAAGCCCGTGTTGCTTAGAGGCAAAGTGGGGATCCTTTCTTTGGCTCTATGGTAACATGCGTGCCTATGAAGCGAGAGAGCCTGAGATCGAATCTCAGCCAGGACAGTGTGATTAATTTGTTATGTTTCGTTTCGGTCATTACAAGGGGAATGCTATTTAAATACAGTAAATTTTGTGGTAGGTGGGGGCGCTCACCATCCACTCACTCGATGTAGTGATGCTGTCAGATGACTGCCCTTTCCTCTCCTCCATCCTTCTTTCCTTCCAGCCTCTTCTGTCTTCCTTTACTTCATTCTTTCCTTGTCCTTCTGCCTATGAGTAACTTTACACTTCCTCTTCTGTCTTTCTTTCCTTCATTCTTTCCTCTTCCTTCTGCCTGTGGGTGACTCTACACTGAGTGACAAGTCAAATGGTTTCCTGTACACCAGGAAACCATTTACTACGCTGGGTGGTAACCATATAACCAAATTATGGCGCCTGGTGGTTTAGTGAGTAATTATTGCGCTCCAATCGGATTAAGCCAGTGAAAGTTTATATCCAAGGAGTGGTTGGGGTTGATTGCTCATGTAATGCCACTCAGGGATGAGTGAGGCTGGTCACTCTCATCTTAAATGTCAGGACCAACTGCTTAGCCCCGGACTCCTACGCTCCTTATGGGGCAATGTAGGATTGGATGATGGATGATGGATGGATACCATGACAGAGAACTTAATGTTCCAAACCGATTTTTTCTTTTTTAAAGAAAAGTTGTAAGAATATGCATGAGAGATTACATACTGTATGTCATAAAAACCCATATGAAGACTGGTACAGGGCTGAGGATGTGTTGCAGTGTATTTAATAATAATAATACACAGTAATCACTCATTTATTCTTTCCTTCATTCTTTCCCCTTCCTTCTGCCTATGGGTGACTCTACAGTGAGTGACAAGCCAAATGGTTTCCTGTACACCAGGAAATCATTTACTACACTGGGTAGTAACGATATAACCAAATAATGGTGCCTGGTGGCTTAGTGAGTTACAGTATTAAGGCGCTCCAATTGGATTGAGCCTGTGCAGGTTTATATCCAAAGGGTAGCTGGGGTATATTGCTCATGTAATCCCACTCAGGGATGAGTAAGGCTGGTCACTCTCATCTCAAATGTCAGGACCAACTTGCCTAGCCCCGGCCTCCTCTGCTTCTCATGGAGCGATATAGGATTGGATGATGGATGGATTGATGGATCAATCATTTATCCAGATGCTCTGTATCCATCATGTTCTGTATACAGACCTTAGACTTTGGCTCTATTAGGTCAGTATCCGGATATATTTCTCCATACCCGGATACAGAAGTTCCAGCCTCGGTGGCCGCCTGGCCTTAAAAAAAAAAAAAAAAAAAAAAAAAAAAAAAATGTTGGGTGACTCACAAAACTCTTTGTCCACACACAGGTAAGAGACCATAACCCACAAGCAAAACAAACAAAAATGTCCAGTTCCCTACCGAATGGTGAAAGTCTCCTGGCCGGCTGGACCGAACAAAAATTCCTGCCAGCTCGCGAGTAATACAGGTCCTAACTCACCAGCAGAGCAAAACCACCTGTCTGCCACATTACGAGATTGCCTCCCCCCTCCCCCATCCTATCCTCCCACCCTCCCTACACTGCCACGGGCAACTTTAAAAAAGTTTTTATCCATTTACCCGAAAACTCTTGGTTGTATCAAAATTTAGAAAATGCCATGAGAAAGCTTGTGAAATTCTGCATAAAGACATTAGCTTAGCACCTGCACAGTGCAGCAAAATTTTGCACTAGAATGTGAGAAATTATTTGAAGCTACTGTTACTCTTGAACAAGTTAATTCCTCACTGCATTTCTGTACTTATATTCATCAGTTTTGTGTGTTTTTATTAGCCTACCTCACAGTACGGTGGAAACCATCATCCACTCACTTGATGTAGTGCTGCCTACTTCTTCCTTAGCCTTTATCATTCTTTTTCTATCATTGCCCTCCTCTCTTCCTATTTCTCCCATCTTTCCTGTCACTTCTTATTGCTTTTCCTTCCTTTACAGGTGGCTTTACATTGAGTGACAAGCCAAATGGTTTCCTGTGATCCAAGAAACCATTTACAGCACTGGGTGGTAACCATATAACCAAACCATACGTGCTCCCTACGTGTCAGCAAGTGGGTTGGTGGAGGGTTAGTGCCCTCCCCATAAAACAAATAACTCAAAGTCAAATGCCCACCCCTTATGCGATTATGGCGTCTGGCAATAGATAGACAGACAGTATAAACACCATCTAATATGAAGGTATTAAATTTTACAAATATAACCAATTTCCATGCGCAAATTTGGACATGAAAACATTTTTCTTTGTGCCTGGGAAGAAGCAGATAGGCCAAGCTGAGTAACTTTCTACTCAGTGAGCAAGTTGATTTTTTTTTTTTTTTAAATGTGAGGAAGAAGGAACCAAAGGCCACGGGCCCACAATTATTGTTTCTTCCAAGAGAAAAACAAAATACAAGAGAGAGCCAAATTCAAAATCAGATCATTTTGAGGTGCCTGGACACACTGCGTTTGAAAGACTGGAGATCATAGGAAGCAGGAAATACAGACAGAGGGAGACAGTTCCAGAGTTGGCCTGTTGCATAAATTAAGGACTGGGAGTAACGGTTAACTCTTGTATAGAGAGCTGGACAGAAAAGGGATGAGAGTTTGATGCTAGACAGGTGCTACGTGTCCGTCGTAAAGGTGGAGGAATGCATGCAGACAGTTCAGAGGAGCAGTGACCATTGAAGTAGTGACAGAAAAGAGAAAAAGAAGCAACAGTGTGGCGAAGAGACAGAGGTTAAAGGGAGTCAGTAAGAGGAGGAGGGTTAATGAGACAAAAAGCCTTTGACTCCACTCTATTGAGAAGACTGTGTGTAGGGAGCCTCCCCACATGAGAGTTGTACTCCACACTGGGGCAAATAAAACCCCTGTACAGAGTCAACTATTGTGCAAGGGTAAAGAAGAAATGGAGTCAGCTTAGCACACCTAATCTCTTGGAAGCAGATTTTACAAGAGATGTAATGTGATCTTTCCAAGATAAGTCCCGGGTAAATGAAACCCCAAGCATGTTCAAGGATGATGCAGGATTAAGCTGAATATTATTAAACATTAGTGGGTATATCCATCCATCCATCATCCAATCCTACATTGCCCCATGAGGAGCATAGAAGCCCAGGGCTAGGCAGTTGGTCCTGACATTTAAGATGAGAGTGACCAACCTCACTCATCCCTGAGTGGCATTACGTGAGCAATAAACCATAATCACCCCTTGGATATAAACCTTCACCGGCTCAATCCGACTGGAGCACAATAATTACCCACTAAACCACCAGGTGCCAGAATTTGGTTATATGGTTACCACCCAGCATAGTAAATGGTTTCCTGGCCATTTGGCTTGTCACTCAGTGTAGAGTCACCCACAGGCAGAAAGAAGAGGAGAGAATGAAGGAATGAACGACAGAAGAGGGAGTGTAAAGTCACCCGCAGGCAGAAAGAGGAGGAAAGAATGAGGGAAAGAAGAACTGAAGAAGATGGAAGGAAAGAAGGATGGAGGAGAGGTCAGGGCAGACACCCGAGAGCAGCACTATATTGAGTGAGTGAGGGTATACCTGTGGAAGATATTGTCGGGTTGACAGGTGTAAAAACTGAGTCTTAGATGCATTAAAAACAACCAGATTATTTTTACCCCAGTCAGAGATACGAGCCAAGTCAGACAATAGGTGTGCCATAGCCTCATCCCTTGTTTGCTGAAGAAACTGCTGAGATGGACTTTGAGGGAACCAAATGGAAAGGTGAAGGGCGGAGTCATCAGCGTATGAGTGGATAGGGTTAGATGTACAGCTTAGAAGGCCATTGATGAATAAAAGGAAGAGAGTTGATGATAGGGCAGAGCCCTGAGGAACACCACCATTAACAGATCTAGGAGAAGAATGATGGCCATCTACAACAGCAGCTACAGAATGACCAGAAAGGAAGCTAGAGATGAAGGCACAGATAGAAGGATAGAAACCGTAAGAGGGCAGTTTGGAAATTAAAGATTTATGCCAGACTCGATCGAAAACCTTTGAGATGTCAAGTGCAATGGAAAAGCTTTCACCAAAGTCCCGAAAGGAGGATGACCAGGAGTCTGAAAGGTAGGTGAGAAGATCGCCAGTGGAGAGTCCCTGATGGAACCCATACTGACGATCAAAAAGGAGGTTGTGATAGGAAAGATGCTTTAAAATTTTTCTATTAAGAATTGACTCAAAAACTTTTGAGATACAGGATGTTAAAGCAACTGGACGATAGTCAGGGGGTTGGGAATGGTCACCCTTCTTTGGGACTGGCTGAATGAGAACAAACTTCTAGCAAGAAGGAAAGGTACAAGTTGAGAGACAAAGGCGAGAGAGTTTGCCTAGGCAGGGTGTTGGCACAGAAGCACAGTTCTTGAGAACAACAGGAGGGACTCCACCAGGCCCATATGCCTTATTTAGTATTGAGGCCTGTGATGACAGAAAATACATCAGCTGAAGAAATTTTAATGTCAGCCATGAGGAAGTCAGAAGTGGGGAAGTGATGGAGGAACAGCACCGGAATCGTCTAAGATGGAACTGGAGGAGAAAGTCTGAGTGAAGAGATCTGCTTTATCAGTAGAAGAAATAGCAACAGAGCCATCACAGTAGACAAGTGGAGGGAAGGATGATGAGGTAAAGTTGTTACAAAGGTTTTTGGCAAGGTGCCAGAAGGAGTGGGAAGAATTTGAGTTGGAGAGTTAAGAGCATTTAGTACGAATGATATTATTTTTAGCAGAGTGAAGAACAGACTTAGCACGATTCCGGCCAGAAACGTATAAAAGATGTGATTCAGGGGTAGGTTTGTTCCGGTACCTTTTATAGGTCCTCTCCTTGTTGCGGACAGCATTAGGACAAGCATGATTAAACCAAGGCTTTCTTGCATTAGTCAAAGGACATGAGAAAGGAATGTATGCTTCCATGCCTGAGAGAATAACCTCCATAATGCGCAAGGCACACTCAGATGGCTCCCGGCCATGGAAGCAATAATCATTCCAGGGAAAACAAAAGAAGTACTGCCTGAGGGCCTCCCAATCCGCAGCTCCAAAGCGCCACAGACAACATTTCTTTGGAGGGTCCACAGGCCATACTGGAGCGATAGGACAGGTTAAGGTGGTAAGGTTGTGATCAGAGGAGCCCAACAGAGAGAAAAGATTAACAGTGTAAGCTGAAGGATTAGTTGAACAGCAAGCAAGTGCAACCCTCCTGCAACACAGTGTAATAACTGAACCGAAACTTACCAAATTAATCACTGGTCTGGTCGGGTTTTGATCTCAGGCCCTCGCATTTAATAGGCATGTACGTTACCACTGAGCCAAAGAGAGGATGTATGGCAGGCTTACAGTAATAACCAAGTGGGTTCTAAAACTCACTGTGTAACTGGCATCTTCATTGATTTCTTTGTGGATTTTTGTTGTTTATGTATTGTTATCTTAGGATCTAGCATTATAATGGATATTCTCATGCGCGTTTTGATGTCTACACAGCTGAAGACTGGAGAACATTGTGACAATTAGGAGGGGTACTGTACATATAGGTAAGGTATTTGTGGACTTTTATTGTTTAAGCATTGTTTTCTTTGAGTTTAGGATTATGCTGCATATTCCAATGTGTGTTTTGATGTCTAAAAACTGCTGAAAGACTGAAGAATACTGCCCAAAGGAGGTGGGGCACTGTGCATATAGGTAGTTTTTTTGTGGATTTTTGTTGTTTATGCATTGTTTTCTTACTGTCTGGGATTATACTTTATATTCCAATGTGTATTCTGATGTCTAAAAACAGCTGAAAGACCAGAAAACACTGCTAAAATTAGGAGGGGGTACTGTGCATACTGTATAGGTTGGGTATAGGTATAGGGTTTGGTATGGGGAGGGTATGGGTACAGTAGAGGATACTGCTCCGTACCTGAACTTTGCCCCTATCCAGATATGCCTTTTACTCGATTATGTCGGATAGTTGAGGGATTATTGTACCTAAAACCCGTTACGTGCCTGGTCAAATACGTTTGACTGGAGAAGTTCAACTGTACTTTAATCTACTGTATACCGTAATTAAGGGCTCAGAAAGTGAGTACAACACAGTTTCAGTGGTTAAAAGTAGTTGGTGTGTATAGGCACTACTGACCTTGATTGTACAATACTCAATAGCTACTCAAATTATGCAATCACCTGCACATAGCATACATTACTGGATTATAAGTGTCTGCTTTTAAACACCAAAATACTTTTTACAGAGTATGTAAAGAAAACCTTACTGTATAGATACAAAGAAAATAAGTTTAATTCAAAACAGCTTTCTGTTTAGAAGTTCTGAATCAAAACTATTTGTACAGTAAAATTCTAATACAAAATTTGACCATCCAAAATACAGTAATATTAAAACAAAATGCTCAACAGGTAATGCCTGCACAGAACATGGGAAGATGTCTGCACTCTGGCCTGGAACATATTTCTAAGTTTTTTGTGATACTGCAGTACTATGGTACTTTTTTATTCTATCAAGCAATACTGACCAAATGGAACAGGTACTCACAAACCCATGCTTGAAGGTCAATTTAAAAAGTTAAATTATATATGCTTGTTGGTAGGTGGGGGCACTCACCATCCACTCACTCAAATTAGTGCTGCTTTGGGTTTCTGCCCTTTCTTTTCTTCCTTGTGTCCTCTTCTGTCTTTCTTTCTTTCATTCTTTCCTCTTCCTTTTGCCTGTGGGTGACTTTACACTCCTTCTTCTGTCTTTCTTTCCTTCATTCTTTCCTCTTCCTTCTGCCTGTAAGTGACTCTTTACTGAATGACAAGCCAAATGGATTCCTGTACTCCAGGAAACCACTTACTATGCTGGGTGGTAACGATATAACCAAATTACGGCGCCTGGTGGTGAGTAATTAAGGCTCTCCAATTGGACTGAGTCTGTGTAGGTTTATATCCAAGGAATGGTTGGAGTTTATTGCTCA
This sequence comes from Coenobita brevimanus, assembly GCF_032717465.1. Classification (NCBI taxonomy): domain Eukaryota; kingdom Metazoa; phylum Arthropoda; class Malacostraca; order Decapoda; family Coenobitidae; genus Coenobita; species Coenobita brevimanus. The sequence continues at coordinate 23,810,990 of NC_137004.1, forward strand.
CGTAATGCCACACGGGGATGAGTGAGGCTGGTCACTCGCATCTTAAATATCAAGACCAGCTTGCCTAGCCCCAGGCTCCTATGCTCCTCATGGGCAACATAAGATTGGATGATGGATGGATGGAAATCATATATGCTAAATAAAGAACCTTGCTCTGTTGGTTTACCAGAATTCCTTTAACTGACATTATATCTCCACATCACTGATCTCAGATATGGATACTCTGTAGGTTAATAATTTCTTGCCCACAAGGATTACCATAAAAATGTGAAGGAATTGGTATACAGTACTTAACATATAAACGCTCACCATCCACTCATTCGATGTACTGCTGCTGTTGGCTGTCTGCCCTTTCCTCTCCTCCATCCTTCTTTCCTTCTATTCTCTTCTGTCTTCCTTTCCTTCATTCTTTCCTTGTCCTTCTGCCTACGGGTAACTTTACACTCCCTCTTTTGTCTTTCTTTCCTTCATTCTTTCCTCGTCCTTCTGCCTGTGGGTGACTCTACACTGAGTGACAAGCCAAATGGTTTCCTGTACACCAGGAAACCATTTACTACGCTGGGTGGTAACCATACAATCAAATTTTGGCACCTGGTGGTTTAGTGGGTAATTATTGTGCTCCAATCGAATTGGGCCGGTGAAGGTTTATATCCAAGGGGTGGTTGGGGTTGACTGACCATGTAATGCCACTCAGGGATAGGTGAGGCTGGTCACTCTCATCTTAAATGCTGGGACCAACGGCCTAGCCCCGGGCTCCTACGCTCCTCATGGGGCAATGTAGGATTGGATGATGGATGGATGGATGGATGGATGGATTAACATAAGGTTTCAAAGCCCATTCGAATGGTGTCTGAAGCAATGGACTATGAAACAGTTACAGTTAGAGGTATCTGGTTAAGATGTATCATAAATATTTAGGTCACCGTAGTTTAAAATTATAATAGATAACTAAATAATTAAGTAAATCATTCATTAAATAAATAAATAAAATAAAAACAAAAATATGTACAGAAACACACTGAATTCTATTATACAATATATTCCATTCAGCTGAAGTAATTTTTATTTACATTTCAAAAGCACTGAGTTGAACAATTAAGTTTTCTTTACATACTCATCCCCAGCATGATTAGCTTTTTGAATACAAAGTGATGTATAGCATAATGTACTCATATGATAAAATACCAAAAATCTAGAAGCTGGTTTTCTACTGAGCAATTTTTGGCAGTATACTAAAAAAATCTTACGTATCATATCTATCTCAAAAATCTACAAACAGTCTATCTGTACAAGTGTTAAAAAAGAAAAAAGAAAAGTGTACAGTAATGCTAAATCAAAACTTAATCATTTTGTACAGCACATAACAGCACTAGAGACCATATAGAAAGAGAAACTGGATAGTCACCATCTTGGTGCAGTGAATGTATGTTTACTGCACATCACTCAAACACATATAAAGATCAGTGATCATTCCTTGATAATCAGGCCACTTAACTGCTTTTCATATTTTATGGCGCATTTTTGAATGTCTGTTATGCTATGTTTACACAAATGGTGCTTCTTAATACATAACGCTGTGTAAAAATGGGGCTTTCCTCATGGTATCAGCTAGGTTAATTTTGATGCACATAAAGATCACGGATGAGTTGCCAGAAGACACTAGATTGATTAACACCAGCAGTGTTTGCTTACTCTGCCCACAATTTTTAAGTCTGATGGAGTTTTGGTTGAATTTAAAGATTGTTGTTCTTCTTGATATCCATAACTGTGGCAGTGGTTATCATCGGATTATTATCTAGGCTTACCTCCCTATGTGGATGTGGGCCGAATACATGTAAAATAAATAAAACTTGCCTAGCACAGCCGACGACACTCACATGCAGACTAGCTTGCTTTCTTCACCTTAATATCCCATAATTCCCTTCTTGGTGGATCACAAGGGAGTTAGAAGAGTCGCATAGAAGGTCCATGAGTGTTATTGCACCCAAATGCAGTAATGTCAAACTATTAACAAGGGCAAAAACGCACCTGTAAAAGAACACTGCACATCCCATTTTAAGGCTACCAATAGTCTGGTTTGTCAACATTATAATTTGGTGATTACCACAGTGTTTACATGTACTTTGTAGTGTAATCCACATGCAGAGATGAGGATTAAAATGAAAATCTTCAGTAGCTCAAATTAACAAAATATACATAAAGCAACACATTTTATTCATCAAGAAATCATGCCTCATAGCAGGTGACAAGATGTATATTTAGACAAATCAGCAGCCAGCCAACACTCAAGCTCTGAGGCATTTGAACAGAAATGGTGGCATGTCTGTCAACCAATCAGCAGGCAGCTGAAAATATTGGTTGTCCAGTCTCTCTTTTTATAGGGTCTCTACACAGTACAAGTATCCCTTGCTTAACATAGAGTTTTGTTGCTCAAAACTGTGATGTTAAGCTATTTATTAACATTATACAGTAGATGCTCGATCTGATGAACATCGATTTTGCAGAAGCCAGAGATAACGGAATAATTTTTTCCAGTATTTTTTGCCCAGTTTAAGAGAAAAATTCTGTTAAAATGAGTATAATTCCATTAAGGAAGTTCTGCATAAAATAGTGTATTTGTGGGGGTACTAATTATTGGTTCAGATGAGAGTTAGCACTGTTTGCTTGGTTTGGGTTTCCTTCAAGGACTTAGCAGAAAGTACCTTGAAATACCAGAAAATTTCCACTTATATTGAGTCTTGGTTAGGGAATTCAATTTCATGAAAAATTTGATATAACGGAATGGGAGTTGGCTGAATTAGTTCGTTAAATCGAGATTCTACTGTAACATGGATTCCATGGGGGATTTACTGCTAGTGGTCCCAAGGCTGGCCCTCTAGGGAATACTTTTGCCTAACTCAAGTCCCAGACCAACATAGTTTATGACTGTCTAAAGCATCACATATTGCCACTAAAATCCACTACAGATGAAGAACAATTTTATTTAAAAAAAGAAAAAGAAAAAAAGAAAAAGAAAAAAGAGAGAGAGTAAAGACTTATGAAGCCAAGCTGCACTCACATTTACTCCTAGCAACACTAAGGTTTTATGCACATATCACTCACTAACTGCCACTTTACTACTCAAAAATATAAAAACTCAATATTAATTTCTATATTTTTGCCTGGCTGAGTTACAGCTAAAGCCAAAATGTGTGTTGTTAACTGAAGAGTATTCAAAAATTTGGAATATTAACAATGTGTTGAGAGAGGGATATCTGTAACTGATGCTTTTTGTGCCTCCCTGGAAAACTCCTATAACGGAAATGACATGCCATACACTAAAATAAATAACAAAATGTCACAGTAACAACTACTGTACTAGAATTATGACTAATCAGTTGTACAGTAATTCATTACCAGCCTTCTTACGCTGCTGCATTTAAAACCATCAGTGTTGTTTTCTTATATGAGTAGATATTTTAAAAAAAAGAAAAAAAAAAAAGCTGTTTTCTTATATGAGTAATATTAAAAAAAAAGAAAAAAAAAAAGAAAAACTGCATACTATTCAAAAAGCATATCTGCTGTTTGTAATGAAATAAGTTTAATAAACAAAAGGGAAAAGAATAAGTAAAGAAAACAATCAGTCAGCAAATCTGAGATTCACAAAGAGTCAACTTCATACAGCAAAGTTAGGCAGTCAATGCTATCCAAAACACAGAAGTACTGTAATCATACTGAGAAATGTAGGGGTAACATACTAAATAAGCAAAAGTAATAACCATGAGCCCATATTCAAGTCAGTTATGGAAGCTTCTTAACACCTTTTCATAAGTGACTTATTTAACTTATTACAACTTACTGTACATCCCCGTGTTAAGTAAATCACTCTATTACTGCCATAGTGTGCACAGATAACATACAAAAGGATAATAAGCCATTTCTAAAAATAAATTGTTAAGGAAAAGGTCCTAGGGAGCTCCCCTATCCGACAAGAATACAGCATAAACCTGTACTATAATTCAGTCTTGCATTATGGACTCCAATACGAATATGGGTCCAATAGTAATGAAAAAACAGTTTTAGTTGAAAGGGACACCTGCCATCAGTAGCCATATTATTATTAAAGAAACTGTAAAATGCCGACACTGAATGAAGAGGATGAAAGACTGCAGCAATCCTGTACCAAGTTCACTGCATTCACCAGGTGGGACTTTACACCCATTACCATGTGACCCTGTCCCACATATATCCAATACAATATGACAAGTATATAGACTAGTGCCCTAAACTGCTTATTCATATGGCACAGGTGCAGTCACTTTATACACTTACACTTAGTATCAGAGCTACACTATCCCCTAACTACAGTACCTGCTACAACACACACACACACACACACACACACACACACACACACACACACACACGTAACGCAATTACTATAAGCATGAAATAACTGTTATAATCTCGCATAATAAACAGCTACATATTGAAAATAACCTTAACTACATCACAACCACTGCATAACCAAAATCAATCATAAATCACTTACCATTGTCATGAAAGAAGGGTAAATATGCCATATACATAGCTATTAAATAACACTTCTCTCTTATCAGCCACGGTAAGGCAAGTAACACCAGCAACATGAGCTTTAAATTTTCAACGACAATACAGTCTTTACTTTTTTAAAGAAGTTATTAAATACCAAGTACATTTTAGTACAGTACTCTAAATGTCTCAACTCTAAACTAAGACAAACTAAAAAATAACAATAGTGACAGAGTATATGATTTTTATAATAAGTAGCATATAACAAACACTTCCTAAACTCTTACAAGAGCCAAAATCAAGGGGAAAAAAAAAAAAATACTGTTTTGCATCTGTTACAGCAAAGAGTTCAGTCTTCTCAGCAAGGGACTGCCTGTCCCCCTTCCCCTCTCAGAAATAAATAAATAAATAAAATAGGCTTCTCACATGTTCACTTGTCAGAAGTGTTTCCTAGAAAATAATCATTGGTCTGTCTGCACATTTAGGGTGTACGCAGAAAAATTTTGGAGAGGATACATACAGGCATTTGTCTATCTACAAGTACAATTCTCTCTCCCTTGTTTCTCATATGTCCATTTCACCAACTCATTCACACAGCCTAATGCCTTCAGTCACTTCTATAACAAAGATGCTTAGACTGGTACTCACTTGGCCCTCCAGTGGTAGGTGAGCGAGCAGGTGACTGAGCATCGACCACGGGGATGTGGAGGCACCGCTGGCACAGGCACTCCTTACCCGTGTATGTCACCCTCTCACCCGTTGGGAAAGGTTGTCTGATGGCAACACAAGGATTAATATTAAAAGATAACACTTCAATTTTTTCTACAGTAATATAAGAAATGCTATAAGATTAAACTTTAAGATGAGTTTAAAATTCAGTCACCTGTAGTACATTTAAGGCAAGAAGCAAAAGTGAATAGAAATGAAGACAAACTCTATTCTTGTATATAATGAAAGTAATGTCTGCTATAGTCCTGGAGTTATCACCAATCTTGGCAAACAGAATGTGTAACTATGTTGAGGTGTAGCACCTTAGGCCTACTCTAAGTCTCCTTGGATCTACTGATACCATACCTGTCACCTCACGGCAGTTACTAACACACAGATAGTATACAATATATATCAGCCACAAAAGTCATATGGTGAGCTGGACCTATATCTTACTGACACAGGGATTTGACAGTGCCACTATATAGCAAATGTTGCAGGCAGATTTGTGCCCCCTACAGCACAGAAGGGGGATGAGGCGATATATCCTAACCTCATGTATATATGGATCATGTTGTATGGTTGATAATATCATAATATGGTTTAAATAGCCAAATGGCATTCCAATGGTTAGCCTAGACAACTCAAGTTCGTTTTAAGTTACTAATTTCTATGACAGAACAACCACACCTGTGCAAAGTAATTACAATACAGTGCAAAGAATTACATAAATCAGAATGAGGGTTCCCTTAAATGAATCAGGTCTAGCTCAAAATGTATTAGGCAATTTATTCAGCTGGTTTTATCAAAATCACTTACAGTATGCAGTAAAGATGGTTTGTAACATCCTCATGTTCAAATTTCACAATACATCCTATCCATGACAACCACAAAATATACAACCTTCACCTTAAAAGCACATTCTTCCTTCACCTGTGCAGAATTATCATTTAACACATGGGAAACATAACATGAAGTCTTCATAATTTGGCTCCAATTCCCAAAGCTAAAAACAATGTGCTTCATAAAGCCTGTGGAACAAAGATCCTTAAAAAAAAAAAAAAAAAAAAAAAAAAAACAAGGTGCTATCCTTGCCTTCTGCATCTTCCCACTGAAGACTAACATAACAATTTAGTTTAACATGTCAAAGAAAAGTATTAACCTAACCTTCTCAGGAAGTAGTTCATACAAGGAGGGTGGAAAGGTTACTACAGGATGGAAAATAAAAAAAAAAGCAGAATATAAAAGAAAAGTGGATGAATGATTGGGTAAGTCTTAGAGCAGATGGGGGATGTGGAAGGTGAGTGCAAGATATTCACAGTAGAAATCTGTACAGCATGTGAGGTGGTGCATGGGGTGAAGAGAAGATGAAAGAGGATGCAGGGAACAGCATGGTGGAATGAAGAAGTGAGACAGGCTGTGGCACAAAAGAAAGTCTATAGTGAGTGGATGAGAAACAGGGGCATGGAAGAATTGAGAGACGGAAGAGAGAGTCATATGTAGAAAGAAAAGAGAGAGAAGAAAAGATTAGTAAGAGAGCATAAGAAGAGAGTGGATGAGGTAGAGAGAGTTAGACTGGGTGTCAAAGAAGTTAGTCGGGGAGTGATAGATAAAAATGGTAGATTACTAGTGGAGAAGGGAGTAATGGTGAGCAGATGGAGAGAATACTTTATGGAATTGTTGAATACAGAGAACAAAAGTAATGAGAGTATAAGTGGCTGGGAGAAGGAGATGAGAAGAGAGGAAGAAATCAGTAGGATGGAAGTTGTGGAAGCAATGAGGAAAGTCAAAATGGGGAAAGCTGTAGGAATTGATGGAGTGAGTAGTTAAATGCTGCAGCATGGGGGAGAGATACTAGTAGAATGGATGTGGAAGATGTGGAGATTGGTCTAGGAGAAAGGTGGAGTCCCGGAGGATTGGAAGTTAGGTATAATTATTCTCCTGTAAAAAGGAAAAGGGGAAAAAGAAGTGTGTGGTAATCATAGGGGCATTTGTCTTCTTGGTGTTATAGGAAAAGTATATGGTAGGATACTTACTGACAGAGTTAGGGAAATAACAGAGGAATTAGTTGGAGAAGAACAGGGAGGTTTTAGGAAGGGAAGAGGTTGTGCAGATCAGATATTCATTCTTAGATCTTTAGTGGAAAAGATTCTAGAGAAAGGAAAGAAGTTGTATGTGGCCTTCATGGATTTGGAGAATGCATAATGACAGGGTGGATAGACAAGAACTGTGGAAAGTATTACGAATATATGGAGTAGATGGGAAGTTGTTGAATGTCGTGAAGAGTATGTATGAGGATGCTAAGGCTGCAGTGCATGTGGATAGTGAACTGCGTGAATTTTTCTATTTGAAGGTTGAATTGAAACAAGGATGTGTAATGTCTCCATGGTAGTAGTAGTACTAGTTGTTCCCTAGGCAGTCTGGCCGAACAGCCCCGAGCCCCTTAGGAAGCCCATGGCTGAGACAGGGCTTTCCCACAGAGCTCTCAAAGAGTGTATGTTGTGTTGTTGGCGTAGGTGATTGTGTCCAATGCAGTCTTCCATAATGTGCTTAATAGTATGGGGTGCTGTGTTGCATTTTGGACAGGCAACAGCGACGGAGTCATCCAGCCTCTTCTGGTAGCTTAAGAGGCTGGATGATGCCCACATCTCAGCCTGGCCAGGTGGACTCTGTCCTCACGAGGAAGATAGAGTTCAGAAGGGTGGATGTCAGGAGGCTGTGCATGCAGCTGTGTGTTGTCTTTAAGTGACTGAATGGAGCGGCGAGTGATCTGAGTGTGGATATGCTTCTGGAAGCTGGTCTGAGGTGGGCGAGGGGGTAGAGATGACAGTATTTGTGTATGGTATCATGTGCTGGGTGTTGTTTTGATGTTCCTTGGTGTGGGTGAATGTGCTGCCATGTATTGTAGTGGATGTTGTGGGTTTGTGGAGGCTGCAGCAAGCAACTGGGTGCCTCTCATGTCTAGGTGATCCTTGACTTTGAGGACTTTGGTTTCTTGATGTAGGTGGTCTGTGGGTGTAGTAGCTATGCAGCCTGTGATAATTTTTAGGGCCTTGTTCTGTATGGTCTGTAGAGTGTTGTAGTGTGTTTTGGTGAGGTTAGAAGCCCAGGCAGGGCTTGCATAATTCATCAATGAACATATACAGTATATTGTTTGTATACTGTGGTGGTGGTTTCTTTGTTGTGTCCGAATGTTGTATGGGCAAGTGACCTCAAAGCATTGAGTCTTGGTGTTATTTTATTTTTAATGTTTGTGATGTGTTGTTTAAATGACATTGATGTATTGTATGTTACACCAAGGATTTTGTGTGTGTGTGTGTGGTAGGGGAGTGTTGTTTATGGTGAGGTGTGGGATGTGACTGTGTTCTGCTGTCCAGTTTGTGAGAAGAGTCCCTGTAGATTTGGCTGGGGCTATTTTAAGCGTGTTTGTGGTGAGGTGTGGGATGTGACTGTGTTCTGCTGTCCAGTTTGTGAGAAGAGTCACTGTAGATTTGGCTGGGGCTATTTTGAGCCTGTTTGTGGTGAACCATTTGTGTAGTGTGTTGAGGTAAAGTTGATTGATGTGTGCAGCTGTGTTTGCATTTTGGTGTGTACATGTAAGTGTTACATCATCAGCATATGAAGCTATGTGTATCTGTGGTGTGTGGGGTGTGGGTACGTAGTGCATCTATAGGTTAAAGAGTGTAGGGGACAAAACAGATCCTTTGGGGACGCCGTTTGTGAAGTTTCTGATGTTAGAAGACTGACCGGGAAATGTTACGTGTGCACATCTGCCTGCTAAGTAGTTTGCCAGCCATTTTTTGTGTTATTGTGCATGTTTGTGTTGAGTATTTTGTTTGTGAGGTTGTGGCGGGGGATGGCATCAAAAGCTTTGCTAATGTCTAGTGTGACTAGGAGTGTTCTGTGTGGTGGCCTAGCTGAATTCATGCCATCAGAAACTCTCTGTGTAAGGTCTGTAGCTTTATTATCCACAAGAAAATTACCGTAACTTAAAACTAATCTATTTTCCATATGTTCTCTACAATTTATACATTGTCATACCTGCAGCGAGCACAAGTGAAGCACTTTTGATGGTATGAATTTCCAAGGGCTGACACCACCTCCCCCTCCACATAGAGGCCACATGTGGCACACCGCTGGCCAAAGTTCTTCTGATAACATTCTGTGCAGTAGTAGTCCTTCTCTCGGGTAAAGAAGCCCCCCTGCGCTAGTGACTTCTTGCAGTCTGAAAAATATAAACTGTATGAGTACTGTACAACTATGAAGGCATTATTAACCTGTAGCAGAACCAGTACAATAGTGATGAATGACGTAACAAAGAGTGTACTGACAATTTTTTGTTAAAAAGAACCCTATTACAGGAAAGCATTATTAAACTGTACTTTGGTTTTATCTGATTCCTTAACCTTACCAAGAGACAGTATTCTACCAGACCCAGTCTGTCTGAGTGACAGACCTGAAACAATCCCACAGAAATTGATGCCTTAATGCAATATGTCAAGTTAGTGTCCATTAGGTTTTACACAAACTTCCTTCAACAATACTTACTTTGCTCATGTGCGGAGCATCATATTTATGTGCATATTTTCACTGCTTCACCAACACTGTTGCACCAGAATTTTCCCCTTGTCCTGAATTCATGTCCACAATACTTACTGTGCTCATGTGTGCATCATCATATTTTTGTAGATATTTTCACTGCTTCATCACCACTGTTGCACTAAACTTTTTCCCATGTACTGACCTTATGTCCAAATATGACTCAGCACCATGACTACACCAGATTTTAATACCCCATGCATAAAGCTGAAGTCTGATTATGTCCTGCATAACTGATGTGAAAACTCACTTCAGATTACTGCTTATACAGTAAGACCTCACTATAACGGACTAATTGGGGCCCAAGCCATTCTGAAAAAAGTGAAATTCTGATGAACGTGACACCTGGACTTCCCCCTGCTAACCCGGACTTTTCTGATATATCAGACATTAGTCAGGATCACACCAACGGTTTTTAAACTGTTTCCACTACCAATGCAGTACTGTACTATATTATACCTTCACTACAATAATCAAATGGTATAATATACATAATAATACTGTATTGTACACTGATAGACAATGTCTTTTATTTACCTTATTGTGGTGAACATAGCTGAAGTGGTCAAGCAGTCCGGACTGCTTCTGACTTTATCAGTCTTTTTCTGATTTAATGTATAGGAATTTAGTCCGGTAGCTTCTCGATTCTGATAAAAGTGAATTCCGGTCTACTGGAGTTCATTACATCAAGATTTTACTGTACTTGTTTTTTCTCCATAGTACTCGTACTTGCCTGATGTAGTGCTACCATTAAGTACACGATTGTACTGAGTGACAGACCCAATGGTTTCCTATATCCAATGAAACCATTCAATATGTGGTAACCATACAGACAACAAATGCATGCCTGGTGGTCTAGTAGGTTAAGGTACTCCAACCAAATGTGGCCCATATGAGCTTAAATCTGATTTTTTTTTTCTGTGTCCGACTCTAGGAACTGGCGTAATAGCCCGTTCTCAAGGCCCAGTAGTTCTCCTGCATACCATACACCTCCACATGTCACCACTTTCGTGCTAACACCCACCATACATATTTAACACGTGCCAAGGCTGTTTCATACAGAACTGGTGTACTGGTAATTGCAGGGGTATTTTTACGACAAGTCGGCAGGTCTTCTGGTAGATCAGTAAAGTCTGCTTTATGAAATTCAATCCTTAAAATGTTCCCTGCTCCAGCGGGGATTCGAACCTGGCTCCGTTAGGACAGCAGGCCACCTCTCTACTGATTCAGCCACTGCCTCATATTATGCTGCTCAAAGGTGAGTGCCTTCTCTCGTTTTAAATATCTAGCTGGGTGGCCTAGTCCTCGGAGCCAACACTCAATGGAACAATAAAGGATAAAACAACAATAATAACAAATAATAATAACAATCAGTTCCATATCGGGTTATCAGTAGGGTATGTACAGTCACACCAAAAAGTATCGCGCAGGTAGGGTACAATGATATCCGAAATGACCATTATAGCTCATGAATTCTCGGTAAGATTTATTTGTAACTACTTTCCTATACATATAATAACAATACAGACTAGAAAATGTCATAAACAAGCCATATATTGCATCCTTGAGAGAGCAAATTTATCTGCATGGAAAAAAAAATCGTTGTTCAGTTCCCAGTAGCCATCGTCCGATGTCTCAAATTGCTTTGCATCAAGTGTGCACCGATACTTTTTGGTGTGAGTGTACATAAGTATACCTGTACATGATACTGGCCACCTTGCAAACACCTAATACTGGCGGGCAACTCAACTACAATATGTAGGCTACTTAAGTTCAAGCAGTTGTTATGTCAGCAATTAGGTTGGTGGTTTATATCTGGAGATGTGAGCAACATTCTAGAAATTAAGTGTTATGCCACAGGATTAGGTTAAAGTTTGTATCTGGAGATGTGAGGAATATTCTGGGGATTTCAGCATGTCTGTTTCTTTCTCTCAAACTCTGAGAATTGGTTCTTATAATTACTGTTATTGTGTATTGTTAATTTAAGTGTATTATTGCATGAGAAAATGCGAGTTTTCTCCTAGGCTCTGGAGTGTTCTGGGCCGGACAGGTAAGTTGAGCCAAGGAGGTGGGGGGGGGGGATTTAAAGGGACCCATCCTGCTTGCTGGCAGTTAGCTAGGCAGTAACAGACAGAGTGAGCAAGTGGAAGTTGGCTTGTCCTAGGAGTCAATGAACTAGTGGCAGTTAGTGGGTGTAAGAGAGTCAATAACAAACAGTCAGAGAATCAGTAAGAGAGTTCAGTTTTTGCCAGTAATGGACAGTGAATTAGTAAGCGGCAAGGCAGTTTAGTGAGCAAGAGTCAGTTAAGCAGTGAGAGTCAGAGATTCAGTAATGGACTGTCAGTGAAAAGTGAGACAGCCAGTGAGTCAATCAGTGAGTCAGTGGTGAACAGACAGTGACAGAGGGAGTCAGTGACAGATTTTGTGTCAAAAAGTAAGAACTAAACAGCAAAGCTTGGAGTAGTCAGAGTCGGTGACCGACAGTCAGGCAGTGAATTGACGGTGATTGAGTAGTAGAGGGAGAGGACAGAGGTAGCATGAGGAAGAAAAATCACAGTGTTTTGCAAGTGTACCTCAGCTGTGCCTGGAAGAAATAAAACCCTGAAGTGTTCAGTGACGTTTGATTAACTTCCTGGCATTGTTTACACATCATTCTTGATGTATCTACAATCCCTAGGTTAAACATTTGGTGTCAGGAGTGGGATAAGTTCTGAGAGATGTTGTAGCTCTGGCAGATATTCTCACAGTGTTGATGACACAGCAAGAGGAACAAAAGTAATATTAAGATGCACAGCAACAACAAAACAAATATATACTCACAGTTTTGTGAGCACAGCAAGAACTAAAAATATATCAAGAAGTACAAACACCCAAAGAAGTGATGACCCGATTCCCAGTAACTTTCCCTCTGAAAGTGGCATCTGGCAACTGCAACGAACTAGTTACATTTCCTACGTTGCACACCGGGAAAAGCAGTATTTAGGTAAACAACACCAAAAAGCAATATAAAGTGTTGTTACTGTGTATATCTCACATCATGTGAGAGGAAACCACAATTTACTAAGGTTGAGGCTGAGCTGTATGAAAGAATGTGAAACACACTGCCAATAGACTAACAGTTTCAGGGTTAAAATGCAGAGAACCTCTTGAATTACAGTGCTTATTTTACATTCTAAATCACAATACTGAAGGAAAAATGTCTTATAAAATAAAATCCACAGATAAAGGCAATGTCGAAATCATGAGTGCCATCAAATAAGAAAAATAAACATTTAAAAATATATTATCCAAATTTAAATCTCTATGCAGGATGATATTTACAAGAGAAAACAAACCTGTGAGCGCTGTAAGCAAGCTGGATTGTCAACATGAAGCTACACCCTCGCAGCGCGAGCAGATTAATACTCTTTATTTAGCAAATATTTCAGGAAGACAGACATCCCGGCAGCTCAACATCAGGAAGGAGAGTTAACAGATGGATAAAGACATATAGAGAGACAGAACACAGAAAATTAGCCTTGTTGCACAACACTAGACAAAGATAGACAAATTATTGCATGTGCCCAAGAACAAGATCTAACCACCTGTGCTGCTATCAGGAGGCAAATTAATCTGCCAGTATTCAGTGAAGTTAGTGAAACCAGTGCCATTATTAGGGGAAAATTGGTCACTTTTATTCACAAGATGAAATTCCAACATGTACAGTACTAAATATGTAGGGCAGTCTCATGGAAGAACTAAATAGGGAGTGAGTGAGAGTCAAAAGCAGGAGTGACAAGGAAGAGAACTAAAAATGAAAAGGATTGTAGAAAAAAAAGGGGGGGTGGGGGAATCATGATAAAGGCCAAAACACATATTCCCACCCATGGCATGATAATGACTGACGTAATGTGGGGGTGCCTGATGTGAGTCATGATGATGGGTGGAATGATGCCAAATGCCACTTTTTATTTAATTAGTTACTGATTTAAAAAAAAAAAAAACTGCTACACCTAATATTTCTGCCATATAATTTTGGCTCCTGGTGGTTTAGTGGGTAATTACTGTGCTCCAATTGGATTGAGCCGGTGAAGATTTATATCTAAGGGGTGGTTGGGGTTTATTGCTCACGTAATGCCACTCAGGGATGAGTGAGGCTGGTCACTCTCATCTTAAATGTCGGGACCAACTGCCTAGTCCCGGGCTCCTATGCTCCTCATGGGGCAACGTAGGATTGGATGATGGATGGATATATATTTTCTTTTTACACCATAAATTATGTTTGCAGGGCAGCCAAAAAAGTGTTGCTGTCTCGGAACCCCCTATCATGTGAACATTGTCAGACCAAGGGAGTTTTGTCTGAAAGTTCAAGAAAGCGAGTAATTGCTTCTTTGGGTGATTGTACATGACGAAGAACAAAAGAAATAATTATGAAGAACAAGAGAAACATTGGGATGCACAGCAGGAAGAACAAAGAAAATAATGGGAGGCATAGCAAAATGAACAAAAATACTGGGAAGCACAGCAAAAAGAACAAAAGGAAGATATACCTGCAGTGTTGAAAGCGCATCAAGAAGAACGTAAAGATGCCCAACCACAACACTACGCAAGACTAGAGGAACCGTCAAGTGGGCGCAGGAAGGAGCTTTACCAGCTATGAAAGGAGCCACTGGATGTGGCGTACAGCAAAGTAAAGGGAATAACCGACCAGGTAACAGAAGTGAGGGAAGAGGGTTCTTGTATAGTGGATGATAAACTGAGAAGTGAAATACACGAAGTGAGTGACATAAACTGAGAAGTGAAATACAGGAAGTGAGTGACAGTGTCGAAGTCCTTGAACAGTGTCTGATTGAAGGTCAGCAACCTGCACACCCTTTAGGTGCCAGTGACAGGCGTGTGGAAGGGGATGGTGACATGTAGAGGTGTATGGTATGTAGGAGGACTGCTGGGCCTTGATAGCAGGCTGTGAAGCCTATGCCCCGAGTCGGACAAAAAAAAAAAAAAAAAAAAAAAGAGAGAGAGAGAGAGAGAGAGAGAGAGAGAGAATAGTGTGCACAATGGTCGTTGATACAGGATCAGAGAAGCAGCTGGAAGTGCTGGGTCAGTGGCTCCTTCCAGAGAATTTGCAGCAGATGTGGCAAGTTACAGAGCACTGTGCTTGGTATGGGTAACTGGTGGGTGTCAGGATGCAGCAGGAAGGAAAGGAAGAGACCATGGCTGTGTGAACTGCTGACACATGGGACCCCTGCATCTTGGATCTGGACTGCCTGGTGTCCTGCTCCTGCCTGTTTGACATCCATTTGATGCGAATGTGGCTGGGAGGAAGGAGTGTTCCACTTAGGGCTGTTGAACATGAAAGTCTACCAGTGACGACCAGACAGACTACTGTCATCCCCCAGAAGTCAGAGATGCTGCTGCAGTGCAAAGATCTATGACATGCTGCACAATATCCTGAGATTGGTGGATCACAACAGCCAAGTCATGATAGGAGAGAAAATGACGGTGGGCTGGACCAAAGCTGACCTACGGCAGAGGAAGTACCCACTGTTAAAGCCAACTTTTCAATTCATCCTGAGAAGATAAACAAGGACACAGTTATGTGGTTGTACCAAGAAGTTGATCAGGAGCCAATGGGCAGTGCATGGAAAAGGAGTATGGTTAGGCCCCAAGAAGAACTACTGTACCCAACCACTTTGTCAAGAGTGCTCAGCGTCTAGAGATGCCACCGATGGAGCAGCTAAGGGGGCTCTTTGTGAAGTGTGCTGAGGTATTTTCCACAGAGGTTATCATGGACCTAGGAAGAGCATTGGAGGTGCAGCTGTGGACCTGCTGGACACCGGAGATGAAAGAACCCAAGAGAATGACAGAGTTGACAGCACTGGCTGGCAAACTAGGTCTTCACGCTGTGGGAGACCTAGACAGCAGAGGCGATGGTGATGACTCACTAGTCCAGAAGTTTATGCTGCACAGGTATACCCTGGTTTAATGATGCAATTGGTTAAGTAAAAACCCATCACTGGGGGGGGGTATCATACCTTGGGGTAGATTTAACATGTAAAGTATAGAGATGCATTTTTGAGACTTGGGTTTCCCCACCCCAACCAAGTCCTAAACTCACCCTAGTGAGTCCAAAAACAAGTTATAAGCCACTCTAAATGGCCTAACAGCTGTAAAAGATGCTAACCTAAGACTAATACCTGTAAAAAACTCACTAAAACCATCAAATAAAATCTGAAAATTGTCAAATATAAATCTGGAAAAAATCAAGCTTAGTAAACTGTACCCCAAAATGACAATGTTCACCCCACCTGTGGCTAAAACACATTAATCTAAGTCTAAAGACAGTTTATAAATCAAACTAAACACACAATTTTTGTTTCAAATATCATCAAAATCAGTAAAAAAAATCAAAACCCATCGTTAAACCGGGGTTTGGCCATCATTAGGCGGGGTATGATGGTATTTCTACCCCCATCAATAAGCCAGGGTATCGCATCTAGGGGTACTGGGTATCGTATATCGAGGTATACCTGTATATACTTGTATATAGGTAGGGTTAGGTCGTTGTGTTGGGGACGATGCAGTTTTGAGGGAGAGGCAGTGTTATGCCGGTAGGAGTAGGTTAGTGGTTTATATCAGGAGATGTGATGAACACTCCAGAAATTATGTGTTATGCCATTGGATTAGGTTAATGGCTTGTATCTGGAGATATGAAGTATATTCTGGGGATTCTGGCATGTCTGTTTTATTTTCTTTCTCTCATACCTTAGGAGCTCTTGTCATTACTGTTATTATGTACAGTATATATTGTTAAGTACATTACTGCGTGAGGAAATGTGAGTTCTCTTTTAGGCTCTGGAGTGTTCTGTGCTCTACTGGTAGGTGGAGTAAGGGGGAGAGGTATGCAAAAGGGTCCACCCCACTTGTTGGCAGTTAGCCAGAGAGAAATGGACGGGGTGAGTGAGTGCAAAGAGTCAATCAGAGTGTCAGTGAGTCACTGGCAGTTAGTGAAAATCAGAGTCAATGATGAACTGTCACTGAGTCAGACAGAGAGTTCAGGTTTATCCAGTAATGAACTGAGGGTTAGTGCATGGCCAGGCAACTTAGCAAGTGAGGGCCAGTCAGGCAGTGAGAGTCAGAGTCAGTAATGGACAGTCTGTGAACAGTGAGATAGTCAGTAAATCAGTGGTGGACAGACAGTGACACAGAGAGTCAGTGACAGAGTTTGTGTGTTAGACACTGAGTGCTAATCAGTGAAGGACAAAGTAGACAGTCAGAGTCAGTGAGCGAGTGAGTCAGTGAACGGATAGTGTAAAAATAGTAATAGTGAGAGAGGACAGAGGTAGCATGAGAGAGAAAAGCCACAGCGTTTTGCAAGTGTATCTCAGCTGTGCTGAATAAAACCCTGATGTGTTCAGCAGTCTTTACCTGCCTGGCACTGTCTATGCATTGTTCTTGATGAACCTACAATCCTTATGGATGCAATTCAGTGTTTTACAGGTCCTGAATGGAAAGTGGTTCACAGGGCAAAGAAATACCCCTTCTGTCACTTGTGGCCCACCTGCACCCAATGGTTCATGCATAACTACGGTAGTCTCTGTCTCACTCTCTCTCAATAATTTTTATGCAGCAGATATAAAGGTTATTTTTGCTTCTCCTTTCTCAATCCAGTACGGGCCTGCACAAATGGCATACTTTTTCCATGTAAGTGATGACCTTGAAAGAGGTTTTACTTGCCATGTGAGGAAGGTCCATGAAAGCAGATCCTCCATAAATGGAGGGTCTACTGTTTACTGTCAAGATATAGGGAAGTTTTCACTTCATAGCCTTCCAATGAAAAGACACAAACGTCCTAACATGCTGCAACCTAGTTACGCAGTAATAATAATCCAATACTTCAAATAACACACATGAATAGAAAACTGATAGGTACAAGTGGAAATTAAGGTTAATGTCATTTCAATCCACAATCAGGCACAGTTGTTTTGATTTATTTATTATTATTATGATTATTATTATCATCATCATCTAACAGTTTCAAAACAGATGAGGAGGGTCTTCTCTGTAACTGCGATGGAAATGCTTCACTTAGTAAGTAGGTAGGGTATTTTCAAGCTCCCAGCTCCTTTTGCTATCTCAACTGTCAAAATTATGTTATGCTGGGTCAGGTTGTTTGTTTGGTTTGGTTTACTTTAGTTTGGATTTGGTCATTTTAACGTGGATGCAATAATGGAAGGTGCTAGTAGCTGGAAAAGCCCCAACTTCTTCATAAAATGAGCTATTTGCGAGGGAAAGGTCACTGAGAATAGTTCCCACATCAATTACGTAAAAAAAAAAAAAAAAACTTATGAACCGTAACTTGGCATTCACTGAAAGTAATCAGTAGATTAAGTAGGAGGGTGCAACGTCCTATAACTGACCTATGTAAGATCTTGACTGGCAGCTTTCTTTATATCAGATTTGATCTCAGACATCGTAAAAACTCATTACAGTATGCAACTGTTCCCATCCATACATGCAACGAAGCACAAACTATACTGCAGAGCGATGACCGCATTGATCTACTTACCGCAGTTATGAGCGTTATGGTTACGGGTACAGTGGTTGAGGGGGGAAAGCTGGCAGCCACAAATTTATAACACTACAGTTAAAAAAACTGGATAACTGTATTTCACAGAAGGAAGGGTAAATAATTGAAATGTTCTGAAGTTACACGTGTGATAAATTTTTACAATATATTTGCTCCAACTTTCTTGCTTTACTGTACATCACTGCGAATTCTTTACGAACTTACTGCAGAGACAGGGTTGGATTTTGACATGGTGGGGTCCTAACCTACTTGACGAAAGGAAACACAGCCTAATATGTGTAACTTACTGTGGCACTTGAAGCAGTTGATGTGGAAGTATTTGTCCTGGACTCTGAGCACTTCCCCGGAGCACTTCTTGCCGCACGCCTCACACAATGTCTTCCCTGGGGACATAGGCACAGTCAGTGGTGGCGACTCAGTAAATCAAATATAACACTGTCCCATGGCAACTACATAACTTGAAACATGAATAAAAGGTTCTAAAATTAGTTCTACCTAAATGTTACCTCCATATTAAGATCAAATATATTAACAACTCCAATGCTGGAAAAATGCTATTTATGAACGTGTAGGCTATAATTACTCATAATTATATATAGTTTATTTAACAGTGGAACTTCGTGTAGAAATTATGTACCATATTCTAGCTGGCATAGGGGGTTTCGTAGCACCTCATTCCTTAGTGATTTACCGGGTATTTAAAATTACGTAACACGCTAAAATTCTTTTGAATCTTATGTTTATCATTTTAGTATCGATACAGTATGCATTAGAAAAGGATATGGATGTGTAATGTGAATAATAAACTGCTATGGGAGACGTGCTACGAAGTCTGGAAAAGTCTTCTGAACACGACCCCAACAGACTGATGCCAAACTGGCTGTTGCTCCATAATCCACCATTACAGCCCTGTTCTATAATCATAGTTCTTTCTTCATGTTTTCTCCAGTGGAGAAAACATGAAGAAAGAACTAAGGAACAATGTCATGTTAAACAACACATACACAGACACACACAAAGCAAGACTACTATAGATAGCTTACATAGTCCCTATCTTGTGCTTACGCAACAATGATGTCATAACAGTTGGTAAACAGGACTAAATGAGGTAAAATGTCATAACCTTGATGTCATCTGTGTCACTTACAGAACCAGGTCAATTTCAGCTGCATAATGCACCAAATGGAATTTGTGCAAAGGCAGCAAACAACCCTAAATTACAGACTGTAAAGATGCAGGAACAAAGACTTACGATTTTTCAGTCCAGAAATCAAAACAACAAACAGATATTAATATGCAGCAGCAAACCATCTCAGTATTACGCACAAAATACAACTATAGTTAATCAGTCAGCCGAGAAATAAAGCAAAAATTTCAGCATAAGATTACACTTTGTCTGCACAGTGTATTCTCTATCATCGTCATTCTTTGCAAACCAAATCATCATCATATGCACAAGTATTAAAAACGTACATGTGACTGAATACGATGCAACAAATAGTAATACGAACTGGTTAGCAATGAAGTAGTAGTAGTAGTAGTAGTAGTAGTGGTGGTGGTGGTAGGTGGGAAAGAGGAGGGATAATAATAATAATAATAATAATAATAATAATAATAATAACAACAACAACTAGTAGCAGTAGTAGTAGTAGTAGTAGTTGTAACAGAAGCAACAATAAAAAATATATAAAACCTGTGCTACTCATCATTATACAAAAGACCCGGTGAAGAGAAGCAAGAGAAGCAAAGTGAACTAGATACTGAGCCGTCTCCCTGATACCTAATACCCTCACCCACTCATCTCTGACACACCTCTCTCTCTCTCTTCATAAAGAACTTGAAACCATATTCTCTCCGACAACCAGTTTGCCCTTGTTTCCTCCCCCCCCCCCTCTATCTCGTTCATTTTCATCTGCTACCCTATTCCTCTCTCTCTCTCTCTCTCTCTCTCTCTCTCTCTCTCTCTCTCTCATTTTCATCTGCTACCCCAGTTCTACTTTTTCCGAGACCTTACCCTCATTTCCGACTTGCAGACACACCAACCAATATTTTCAAAAAAACATTTTCTATTTCACTCTTCTATTTCAACACCCCCCACTGTTTCCGACACAAGCATCTCTTTTTCCAACACTCTCATCTCTGTTTCCGACAAACCCATTTCTGTCTCTGACAAAACCACCTTCCGACACACGCATCTCTATTTCCGACAAGCCCACCTCTATTTTTGAGTCACCTCTATTTCCAACACAGCCACCTTTATTTCTGACACCCATCTACATTTTCGACATACATTTTCGACACACCCACCTTTACTTCACATCCACCACACCCAGTCTCTCTCTCTCTCTCTGACACACTTATTTTAACTTGTCATCAGTAACATATATATCACCAATTTTAAATTCAGAGTCCAGTTTCTTTGGCTCACAACAACAGGAAATACGATTATGCATTTTTATAGTATCATCAGTGTCAGTGCAATATTCCGATTGTTTTACTTCAAAAATATGAATACTGATATATGAAAGCACACACACACACACACACACACACACACACACACACACACCGCTCGCTGGTGCAGTGGTAACGTTCCCGCTTGCCAACTGGTGGACGGGAGTTCGCGCCTCGCTCAGGTTGCGAAAAGTTTCACTAACGAAGTGGGTGGTTACTGTCCCCCTCGAGCAAGGGGACGGGTGTGTGCGTGTGTGAAGGTCACAGCCTTGCCTTTAGATCGGACTATATGAGCTTTCAGCTCCCTTCCGGGAGGGTAAAACCTGACGATCACGACCATCAAGTGATCCTGACCGACCCGGTGAATTACACACACACACACACACACACAACTTTAATTCTTAATCAGTAACTATTAGTACGATAAAAAAAAAAAAAAATGATGTCACTTCTGTTTCAGTTACATCAAACATTTTGGAAACAACGGTACTTCATGAAAAAAAAAAAAAAAAAAAATCTTCATGGCCATAACGCTCAGGCTAACGCAAAGCGATTGTAATTAACGCAGAGGAAACCTCTTGTACTGAAGGGGATATTTCATATCTACGCCAGATATTACGCTAATTTACAGAAATCGTTGTAACATACAAATTACTGGCAAAGAGCAATATATATATATATATATATATATATATATATATATATATTGCCAGACGCCTCAATCCCGTTTGGGGTGGCCACAACCAAATCGCCTCCAAGTCGCCCTGTCCCCCGCCATTTCACTCCCCTGCTCCCAACTCACACCCCCCTCTCTCATATACCTCTCCACCCCATCTCTCCATCTCATCCTCGGCCTCCCCCTCCCTCTTTCCCCCTCCACCTCACTCACATACACTCTCTTCGTCAGTCTTTGAACCTCCATCCTCTCCACATACAGTATATATATATATATACAGTATATATATATATATATATATATATATATATATATATATATATATATAGCATCCTACGCAAAATCTACTGCACAAGTGAACTTTACCTTTTCACATAAGTTATACCAGCGGTGTGTGTTTAGCAAGTCGATTAGGTCATACGTGGTCAATCTCTTCTAATGCCCAGTTCTAGGAAAAAGTAAAACTATACTCTTTTCACTTTAACCCTGCCTAAAAACTACCACCTTATTTTCACTGTTGATGCTAGTCACAAAGATGCGCTCGGAAAAGGATGTAGAATTAGTAACAATGTCTTTCTCTGACACTACGTTACGTGAGATCGACTGCAAAGGGAAGGGAAATGTGGGCCATGTGAAGGTGAATGAACTATAACGGCATGGTTAGCCTATATGATCCAATATCCTACGCAGAATCCGCCAAACAACTGAACTTTGCATTTTCTAATAAATTACACCACCGGCGTGTAGGCTACTTAGCAAGTGGGTTAGGTCATACCCGGTCAAGCAATCTTCAAATGCGCAATTGTTCCAGGAAAAAAAAAAAAAAAAAAAAACGTAGAAACGAGTTTGTGCCTATACGCGATGCACGGGAGCTGGTATATTAATCTTTTCAGTCCCATAATTCTCTCTCTCTCGATTACTCTTGCTACCAGACAATTTTTAATCTGCTTTTGAAAGAACCTCTCCCTTGTAAAGTGGCCATTGGAGTTTGTTATAAGCCCTTTTTCAATACCAAATCTCTCACCTAAGCTGAATATATTCGTCTGACAGTAAAACATGGAATACGTCACGGGCTCGAAGGTGCTAACAGTTTCCGACAACAGTTCAAGCGTGATAGTGGCAATTAACAGGCCGTTAACCCTCTTAGACGAGGGTAATTTGACACATTCCTATTAAAAGCCGGCGCCTCCACACTGATATGCGAAGACTGAACAAGCGTAAAAAAAAATAATAATAATAAAGATGAATGTTTGTGTTAATGGTGCCGGGATGACGAGGATGAGATTAAAATGACTCGTTGCTAATGCAAAATGCGATGTACGAGAGAGAGAGAGAGAGAGAGAGAGAGAGAGAGAGAGAGAGAGAGAGAGAGAGAGAGAATTAACATGACAGCATCTTCGTCTCATTATCCAGCACAAGTACTAACTGTAGCTGTGGCCACAGCAGGAGAGAGAGAGAGAGAGAGAGAGAGAGAGAGAGAGAGAGAGAGAGAGAATTAACATGACAGCATCTTCGTCTCATTATCCAGTACAAGTACTAATTGTAGCTGTGGCCACAGCAAGAGAGAGAGAGAGCGATTCAGATCCACTATTCTCATCCGCCAAACATTATCTTCTAGTGCAAACTGTTAGCAGCACACCACCAAAGTCTCTCCATCACCACCACCGCCACCAACCCTCGCCCTGACCGCAAACAAAAACACCCGAGCCAGGCTGCTTTGCTTATGTGGCTCTGCTGTATGCAAGATCGATCTTGGCTGTATGAAAGTTGCGGGCTGTCCTCTTTTGGCGCTGCGAGTGGCGAGAGATTATGTTAATTTCATACAGAATTTAATCTTCCATATAACGTTTCGGGGACCTCTCGTAAAAAAAGAACCAAAATGCATACTGCTACAGTTTTATGGTGAGATAAATTTGTCGGTAATTACTTTCTTCCGAAAAGAAAGGGGGGCGGGAAGGATTAGAACATGTGCTTTCGTCGTTAACTTGTCATCATTTCTGACATTCGATATTAGACGCATTGTGTCCGCATTATCAGAATTTCATATATCTTATTGCTTCCACTGCTAAACAACTATGAGAGAATCTTAAACTGAAAGGCGTTAACATTTACCATATTTAAACAATGTTGACGTAAACTAAATATTTCTAAAGAGTGGCTCGTAAGAAATTTAATAGTTTAGCTGGCTGATAACACACACACACACACACACACACACACACACATACAGAGAGAGAGAGAGAGAGAGAGAGAGAGAGAGAGAGAGAATATGGTACATCAAGCATGGTATTCTTATGTACCGGTATGTTTTGACTTTCCCAACACAAAATGCATCCAAACTAGTCCTCCCTAGTCTGCAGCTCCACACTCCTCCAACCCGCTTGTTATCCAAACAATTAAAATGCATCCTTGTTGGGTCACACTTTCATGTACCGCTGTGAACGACCCCCTTAACTGCCATTAACAAAAAAAAAAAAAAAAAAACACCAAAAAATATCAAACGGCAGCAGAATAATAATAAAAAGGTGGGTAACGGAATATTTTTGTTTAATTCTAATTTCGAAAAGGTGTTGCCATGAATACGAAAACAGCATGACGAATGAATGAATAAAATATGTGAAAACATTGTTGTATAATTCATTTTCTAAACCCCTTCTCTCCTTTGTATATTTCTTTTTTCTCTTGCTTTTGTATTCACTTTCAATTTCCTTTCCCTCGGTTCACTTTGTTTCCTTCCCCCCCCCCCACCTTTTTCATTAATTCACATTTTTCTCGTATTTAACCTTCAGTACAGTGACGTCTATTCGCGGTTTATTATTGCTGCAACCAGATAATACAGTCTGAGGGGGTCCACATTTAATGAAGCAGCATTTGAAGTCTTGATGTTACTCTAATCTCTGTTGCTATT
The DNA here is from genome assembly GCF_032717465.1 of Coenobita brevimanus. NCBI lineage: Eukaryota > Metazoa > Arthropoda > Malacostraca > Decapoda > Coenobitidae > Coenobita > Coenobita brevimanus. Next base: position 23,835,434 of record NC_137004.1, read on the forward strand.
CTGTTCTTCATCGGCGGCAGCATCTAATTTAAGTTCTAGTGACACAGTCGCCCCTCCCCTGGTCAGCCTCTATCCATTCTCACCCTAGAAGTGTCCAGCGGGCATAACGCCTCGCTTCATCAATGGCACACAAACCGGCTCTTAATCAGACTGCCGTTCTCTCTCTCTCTCTCTCTCTCTCTTTTTTTTTTTTTTTTAGGGGGTGTCCCAAACTAGTACAAAACGATTCCTGTAAGACTCACCGCGAAGGAACGCAACTCTCACTCATGCACGACGAGAAAGGCAAGCGCAACAAAAACTAGTTCCAGCGCGGCAGGGAGTCTTGCTGGGATAAGGTTAACAATATTATATTCAGATTGGAAGATCCCGTCTGCTGCTTATCGGATGCAACGCAGTTATCAGGTTGTCAGTATTGATTGAATAAATGACCAACATCCGTCAGTTATAAAAAAAAAAGAAAAAAAAAAATACGGTGACTGCTAGGTAGTTTTATGGCAAGCACCTAAACTTTATCCCAAAATACGACCCACGACAATTGATTTTACATCCAGGTACCTGTTTACAACATGTTAACAACAGCAAAGTGTAAGCGACACAGAAAGCTATTGGGGGAAAAATAGCACTTACTGCCTTGGAGTGAAGAAGACAGGAATTAACAGACGGCAAGGATGTGAATAAAATCGCTATATCATTATTAAAAATAAAGTAGTTTACTGGCAAAATGGTAGACCATTAAAATCAAGGACCGCATCCATATTGGTGAGAGGGAAGATAATGGAATTTGAGTTTCAGTAGCCGGTCGTATACAGAAGCCCAACAACAAGGCAATACAATACACCTCCTTTAACGACATTATCTTACTCCTGCGTCGGATATTCCGCCTTACTCAGTACATCGATACTGGTGTGCATAAGGGATATGTGTGTGTGTGTGTGTGTGTGTGTGTCTAGCCCATATCAAGGAGCTGGGTACATGAAAAACAATAGGCTATAGGGAACTGCAACTGACGCATGTAGAGTCTATCTGCAGGTCCGAACCAGTTTTCTAATGACCACAGCAAGAGTAGCTAACGGCATGGCCAGTCTTGAACCCTCTTTCAATGTGCTATAGTCTTCCTACCTCCACACAACTGTTCTGCTTCAGAGAACGTCCTAGCAGTGAAGGGTTTGGCGAGCGCTGTGAAAACCATCCAATTCGATGTTTTTAACTGAATAAAATCGATTGTATACATCAATAATGTCCTTAGGATAACGTTGTTAACCCTATATTAGCAAAGTGGCGTCGAAGTCGGTACCATAGGCCTATTCAACTTTACCACGCCGCCACCTATGGGTGTCTGTGGCCGCCCTCCCCAGTATTCTCATTTCAAGGTCTGCTGTGATCGTGCATGATGGGTAGGTTTTGCTCCCGTGCAAAATTTCGGTTTCATGCCTCTTGGTCCATTTTTCGGTACCACCTTGCGACTCACTAACTAGTAAGCATACGCTTACTAGTTAATATAATTATGTATTTATGTGTGTTATTTTGTAGCTAAAAGAGTGTTATACAAAAGAAGGTAAACAACAGCAACATTCAATATGGGGGGGTGAAGTGTAAGAGGCGGAGGTGGACGTGTAACAGTGCCCCGGTATGAGTCCGACGCTCCCACTGCTGCTACATAGTTGCCCATTATTTATTTCATAAAAATTATATTTTTCTTTGTTTTTCAGTAGTTTTAGGTTAAAACTCCTGCAAATACATTGCATTACCTAGAAAAATTTTTGTAATTAAAATCTATATCATTTTCATATTTATTTTCATTTTCTAAAGTTGGTACCATATCAGGTACCACCTTGTCACTCATGTACAAATCCTGACCTTGCTAATCTAGGGTTAATCCCTTCACAACAATGATGCATGGAAAAATCTGTTCTCATTTTAATGGATAATTTTATTTAGGACTCATACTAAAGATGTAGCGAAGGCTGTAACAATAATAAATTGAATTAAACTATGTGGAAATGGACGGAATAAAATTTAAGGATGCGTCACCGTAGTAAAGAGTTAAGCTTATTATGACCCATGAAGACAACAAAATCGTATCGTTACTGCCGCTAAGCTCAACATTTTGAAAAAAGCGACGAAGATTTTTGAATCATTGCATTATATGGTGTATTTCATTAACCTCATACTAGCTGCTGTTATATCCCTCTCTAAAGTAAAATAGTACGACATTAGTCAGAATTTTTAATTACACTTCATTGTAAAAAATGTGGAAATATGAATCATGTAGGCACATCGATCAGGTTCTGCTTCATCTACTCGTACAAATATGGTACTTCTACAAAATTGAGACTTCTGTTAACACTCTCAGGCTCCTATACTCTTTTACTGAATAAAATCATCTGGTGTTAGCTGATAAAGAATATTATTAGAGTTATCCCAACTATGAGAAGGTTAATGGTGACGTATTAACTTCGGTTCCAATGGTTCATTCCTAGTTGAACAGTATCGCCTGCCGACAGCTGGATTCAAGATCACGATCATGCATGGGGGCACACGCTAATTCCTAAATATCTGTAAAACAAATCTTTGTGATTGTTCTCCTTATTGTCATGTTCTCTGGGTTTATTAGAATTACAAAACAATAAGCAAAACCGATCTCATATGCGAAAGCACGAAATTAATTAGTCGGTAATGTTTTCGAAGGATTTGTTGAGACTGCAATTCAGCTCCAAGAATAGCCAAAATGCTTATCCTTATAATTTATTAATGTGCAAGTCCTGGATGTTTTGTCATAATAATATTGGTTGTAAAAACTCACTAGCCTTCACATGGAAGACTCAGTTATTTAACAAGCTAATCGTACTTTTCTCTCTAAACCAGCAGTCGTATTGCATGACTGGGTAATTTGGGTTACTTGAATCTACATTATATATATATATGTATATATATATATATATATATATATATATATATATATATATATATATATATATACTATTATCCTTTTAGCGCATATGGCACTTACAGGAAATTCATGCTGACTAACGCCAGACAATTTTTTTAATCCTCTGACGGAAAGCATTGCCAGTGAGGGGTTTATATACTTTTTTTTTTTTTTTTTTTGCTAGAGTTGGTGTGTTTGGGCATTTCATTCTGACTAATGAGAAAAGATTTTGTTCGCGTGAGAGAAATCCAATAAAAATTAATGGCTTCAGAAATCATCACAGGTAACGTAACTCGCTATTACTGGTAAACGAAGGATTTTTTTCTTTTCTGGATAAACTCAGACTCTTTGTTCAATCGAGAAAATTTCCACCATTTAAAGAGTTAAGCTACTTGAAAGCACTTGTCTTCCCCCAAAACGCTATGTAAATATGTCAACAGGGCCAAGTGCTTGATAGTCGAGAACCGCTTTACCCTACAACCCAACCACGAGCAGGTGCATGACGAAGGGCGCAAACACCAGTTGCGGCCTATTATTCACTCCTCAGGCCAAGAATACGCCGCAATCTTCCTCGAATCTAAATGAGAATAGGTCGCATGACAGCCGCACGCACTCACGAATATATGGCTCTTGGACACTTGGTAGGAAAGTTGACGTGTGTGTGTGTGTGTGTGTATGTGTTTAGGAGCGGGTTGCTAGAGGGGAATGATAAAAGTGTGGAAATGATGACAGGAAGACTAAGATATGCGGAAAAATCAAAACTATGATAAGAGAGACAAATGTTGACACACAGAAAGCAGTACTGAAAAAATGGGAGCATGGGAAACTGAGAAGAGAGCTAGCACAAAAAGAATTTGAAGGTAAATGGTATGGGATGAAACGATCTGGAACAAATGGACAGAAAATAATACTGAAAAAAAAAAAAAAAACTGCTGATTATTAGAACAGATGTCTTAAATGAAGTATAAAATATGATGAATTAAAGAAATGGAAAAATTAACCCAACTGGAACTGAAACGCTGAATATTGTATGTTACGAAGGAGGTGGAAGCTGTCCGGAAAGTAAAAAAGAAAACTGAAACAGTCGTGGGAAAAGACAACATAGAATGACAACGCAATAATTATAAGAAAAGCTGATGATGGAAAAAAAAATAAAGTGCAGGAAAAAATGAAGCACAAAAACCTGCAGACACGGACTAAATAAAAAAAAAATGCTGGTGTGGCGAAACTCGAGATAACAGTGCAGACGAGTGTGGTGGTAAATGAAAAAATGAGAGGGTAAGGAACTAATAAAAGTGGATATGAAGGGAAGAGAGAGAGCGAGAGAGCGAGAGGGGGGGGGAGCAAAGAACATGGATTAAAGAAGAGAGGGGATTTGGGATTCAAGTCATGAAATGAGGAGCAGAAGCATTTGGAAGAATTGGACTGAGGAATGTGTTAAAACGGTGAGATGGGGAAGTTAGGGAGGGGAGGATGGTAGATGTGGTTGGGGAGAGGGAAAATATTGGGAGCAAAGGGCAGGAGTACATAAGGGTACATACGAAATATATACAACAGGAGGCCTGTTGCCCCATGACGAGGTTATCTGTTGGAAAAAAGGATAATTCTACCAAGATCTAGCCAACGTATACGAGAAAATGATTAATGAAGAAGGCTTCCCCCCACCCCCACACCATTCGGTGAAACCAGCAGGAAAAAATACAGAAAAATAATACCATGTTAGATATAACAAGCGTGGAAATTGTTATAGGGGAAGTAGAAGAGGAAGAACTAGTACTATGTAAACTGGCAGAAGAGCAACTAGTAATAAGCAAACTCTGTTCTACAGATGTGTAAAAGAAAGAGCAAAGGTCGGCTATGGGGGGGGATATGGTAGTGGGGTAAGGGAGGGTAAGATGGTAGTGAGGTTAGGAAGAGGAAGACAGTGAGGACAGGGTAGTGGAAATAAGGAGAGGATGACGGTAGTGACGTCAGGGAGGGGAATATGAAGGGGTTAGGAAGGGGAAGATGATAGTGGGGTTGGGGAGACGGGATGGTAGAAGAGTTAGAGAAGAAAATAAGGCACAGAGAGAGAGAGAGAGAGAGAGGGGAGAAACTTTGGGAGGGGATGATGACGGAGGATTTGGGGGGGGGGAGGTTAGGGAAGGGAGTAGTGAGAGGAAGAAGGAGAAGGTTAAGGATGAGAAAAGTAAGAGGGAAAGGAAGTCAGCAGAGAGACTAAGATGAGGCAGAAAGTGAGAAAGTGGGGGGAGATGAGGGGCAAGAGGCAGGGGGAGAAAGCTGGCAGGGTAAGGGATGCGAGATGTGTATGACAAGAGAGTGAAGGAGAGCCAAGTTAGAACACTGAGAGGCTGGGAAAAAGATAGAAAAAGGGCAGAACGAAGACATGGCAAGGGTACAAATGACACGAGAGTGAGAGAGAGAGAGAGAGAGAGAGAGAGAGAGAGATTAAGGTGCGAGCTATTGAGACAACGTGTGGACATGAACTTGGGAAGAGTACTAGTAAATAGCGAAGAGGTGGGTAGAAGGCTTCTGAGTTACACAGCTGGTCTGATACGAAGTTGAGAGGAAGTTGGTGGGTGGTGGTAGAGTTTGAAGACAAGGAAGTAAATGAGCAACGGAAAGAAGACTGTGTATGTGAAGTGAGTTTAGAATCATACGTTAAAAGCTAAAATACAGCAACAGAACTGGATGTATAGAAGGGGTTTGCTAAACAGGTAAGTATTTAGTAATCATAAACAGATGCTGGAAGTAGAAAACGGTGAACACACACACACACACACACACACACAAGGAGGGCTTTCAGAAGCTGAACGAATTTGAAACGAAAAGAAAAAAATTAAGATCTACTTGTCAAGAGAACGAGAGGAATGAGGGCATGGGCATCACGCGAACCAAGCTAATGTGTAGGTTGAGTGATGGGCAACCTTGACCGTGACCGTGGTCATCTCAAGGGTGCCACCGCTGTGCACGGTCACCCGGAAAGGACATCACCTACACTGCCCATCCTTTCCTGGGATACTCGCTGCACATCTTACGGCAGTTTCACCTCCAGGAAATTACAAATATATGAAGACATGTTTTCATGCACGTGGAGTTTACTTGGTTTGAAAAGTTGAAGAGCAACAAACATCACCAGTAAAGTATTTTTTTCTTTACAGAAATGTATCTACTTTAGGTGCTGTTCATACTAATGCTGCATCTGAACGTATTAACAAATAGAAATGCTTTACTAAAATATTTTACTGGTATATTGCAAATGTTTAACATATATAAAAACCAGGTAAACCAAGTATATTGCAAGTAGTTTAACATATATCTTACGTATTTGTTAGCTACTTCCCACCATAAGTAACACTACACCTGGTGTTATATATATATATATATATATATATATATATATATATATATATATATATATATATATATATGACAGAGAGAGAGGAATGGTACCGTACATTCCCCGAGCTACAACAGCAACATCTCTCACCAGAAATACGCTACTCTGGTGCGAGCTTCGAACTGCCAACTCTAAGGTCGTGAAACGCGAGCTCCACCAATGACCGAGAGAGAGAGAGAGAGAAAAATTTTCGTGGAGAAGTGCTTGTGAGTGTGACTGTAGTTTTGTAGTGGCTTGTGAGTGTGATTGTAGTTTTGTAGTGGCTTTGGATGTGTGTGTAGTCTGTGAACCAGGTGTAATTGGCCCGCCTTAAGCTATTTGGGTACAAGCATACTAGTATGCGACACGGGTTCAACCACGGCACCCCCTGTGTCCGCCAAAGTAGCAAGTGGCTTGGTGAATGCTTCCCAAAGTTTTTACGACTCTGGCGGGAGGCGAGCCCGCGCTCACCAGCGTGCGAAACGCACACTCTACCACAGAGGCTCCATATATATATATATATATATATATATATATATATATATATATATATATATATATATATATATATATATATATATATATATATATATATATATTAGTGGTAGGCGACCATCATCCACTCACTTGATGTAGTGCTGCCTACTTCTTCCTTATGCTTTTATCATTCTTTAGTGATAGGTGGTGGCGACCATCATCCACTCACTTGATGTAATGTTGCCTACTTCTTCCTTAGCCTTTATCATTCTTTTTCTGTGCCTGCCCTCCTCTCTTCCGATTTCTCCCATCTTTCCTGTCACTTCATATTGCTTTTCTTTCCTTTACAGGTGGCTTTACATTGAGTGACAAGCCAAATGGTTTCCTGTAAGCCAAGAAACCATTTACAACGCTGGGTGGTAACCATATAACCAAACCATAAGTACTCCCTACGTGTCAGCAAGTGGCTTGGTGAAGGGTTAGTGCCCCTCCCTATAAAACAAATAGCTCAAAGTCAAATGGCCACCCCTTAACGGGATTATGGCATCTGGCAATAGTCAGAAAATGCGCGCGCGCGCGCGCGCGCACACACACACACGCACACACACACACACACACACACACACACACACACACACACACAACCCAAACCACACACAAGGCGATTTGACCATGGGATTTTAAAAAAGTCTTTACTCGTGAGATACATATTATGCTGTAAACATTATCATCATCGGCAACACAACAAAAATTATCATCCCAATCTTAATTCCCACCACAGAATTAGGGTGACTTTGTTGCTGCTATTATTGAGTACTCTTGGTCTGTTTGGCCGAGGAGACCATCAACAGTAGGTTAGCAGCCACCTGTCCTGAGCCGTCCAGTGCAGTGATGTTTTCTTGAGGCGGGCAGCCCCTTGCCACAGCAAGGCGCGGGGAAGAATGTGGAGGTTTGGTTCCTGGTTGGACGCCGCATTGGCATCTCTCCACCCAGTTAACAGGGGCACAGTAGGTTTCACATCACCCAGTTATTTGGTTGCATAATTATCTCTCAGAGTTATAAACGGCTGTCTAGTTTACAGGAAACCATTAGTGTTGTCACTCGATGCAGAACCATGAGAAGTGGAAACAGTTATAAAAAGTGACAGTGAGGATGGGAGAGGTGGACATAAAAAAATAAATAAATAAAAAAGGATGATGGGGGATAAAGGTGAAGGAAACTGGCAGCACTTACGCAAGGGAGTGGATCATGGTCATCATTACCTACCACCAACAGGGTGAGGTAAGATAAACAGAGGAAGTAGAAAAGTAGAAGCACCAACACAGGATGCTCAGTGAAATGGGTCAGACATCATCTACGCCTTCGAAATCATTATATATATATATATATATATATATATATATATATATATATATATATAGATAGATAGATAGATATAGGTATATATATATATATATATGTATATATATATATATAGATAGATATATATAGATATAGATATTTATAAATATTTATATATATATATATATATATATATATATATATATATATATATATATATATATATAGATAGATAGATTGATAGATAGATAGATAGACAGATAGACAGATATAGATATTGAAGTACCCTGAAAAAAAAAAAAACGCGCTTTACATATACACCTGTGGCATAATTATTCCGCTGACTACGTAGTAGAAAAGGAAGTGATATAGCCTACTGAACAGGTGTACTAGGTAGAATAATTGCAATAAAACAACCAAAGGGCCAGATGATACCGGTAGACCTACCTCTCAGGGCCACAGTGGAGGGATGACTAATAAGAAACAAGTCACTCTCGTTTGGTGACATTATTGTGATCCGGCGGGCCACACTGCCACCTTAACCACAGCTACACCACCACATCACCACACACTACGGTCGCCACATTCAGCTATACCGCCACAGTCCAGCCCCCTCTGATCAGACTACCACATGCTAGTCACACCACCACACACTCCTGCTACAACCATATACTACTTCGCCCACACCATCTGCACATAACTGCCTTAGTCATATTACTTGTTACAGTTCACCCCTTTAGTATAACACAGCTACACAACTACAACCCATCTCTTTAACATCTCAAATCACTACGTCAAGGCCACGGATGAGATGGAGGGATGCATTGGAGAGGTATATGAGAGAGAGGGGTGTGAGTTGAGAGCAGGGCAGTGAAATGGCGGGGGACAGGGCGACGTGAAGGCGATTTGTTTGTGGCCACCCCGTATGGGATTAGGTCGTTTGGCAATAGATAGATAGATAGAAATCACTACCACAACCACACCGCAAATAACAACCCAATTACCTACATCGGTACAATTCTTCAGTATCATACAACCATATCAAAATCACAATCACACCACCACCGCCACGACCATACCACCACAACCAGTCACACTGCCACAATCACTACCAACAGCACACCAACACTACCTCAACAACCACCACCACCACATCACACCCTACTCTTTTCACACACCCCGCAAGCCACCCTATTACCACTTTACCGCATCTATCCCTTTAACCACAGCTATCCAATTAACTCGCGCCATCTCAACTCCACCACCACAACCACACTGTCTTAACCATACCACCACAACAAACCACTTAAACCACAGTACTACATTATCGTCTTTACATCGTTAGAGTCACCACTTCTAATACACCTACCACCATAAGCACAATATCGTACAACGCCACATTCTCCTTTCGTCATCAAATTCACACCGTCAGTCACACCACCTTAAAACACCACACCAATACCACACACAACACCGAGACTACCAGAACCACACTGTCAGTCATAGCACTTTAACCTCACCAACACAATACAACGCGTTAACTATTACCACCAACGTTATACCACCTTAACCACGTCACTTCCATTCATCGTTTGATCAAACCATCAGTCACACCATAAAACAAACCCCTTAGCCACACCGCCACAGCTAGACTAAATCATCAGCCACACTTTAACCACTTCCACCACAATTCACCAAAGAGTATTTTGACCACACTGGTCAAACCCACCCCTTTAACTATTGTCACAGCCACACTTCCCAGCCTCCAGCCACATAACACAACCGCCTCTTCTAATGACACCACCACAACTACACCACAGCACACTCCCTTATCTCCACCACCATCCACACCGGTACTGTGGTTTCTCAAATCATATCACCTCCTCATCCCACTATCGTAATCACATCCCACCTATTTAACTACATCACCACAGCACACCCCATCTACGTCACCACAGCCCACCCCTAACCACATCACCACAGCCCATCCCTAACCACATCACCACAGCCCATCCCTAACCACATCACTACAGCCCACCCCTAACCACATCACCATAGACCACCCCTAACCACATCACCACAGACCACTCCTTACCACAACACCACAGCCCACCCCTAACCACATCACCACAGCCCACCCCTAACCACATCACCACAGACCACCCCTAACCAAATTACCACAGACCACCCCTAACCACATCACCACAGACCACCTCTAACCACATCACCACAACCACCCCTAACCACATCACCACAACCACCCCTAACCACATCACCACAACCACCCCTAACCACATCACCACAACCACCCCTAACCACATCACCACAACCACCCCTAACCACATCACCACAACCACCCCTAACCACATCACCACAACCACTCCTAACCACATCACCACAACCACCCCTAACCACATCACCACAACCACCCCTAACCTCATCACCACAACCACCCCTAGCTGCATCATCACAGACCACCCCTAGCTGCATCATCACAGACCACCTCTAACCACATCACCACAGACCACCCTTAACCTCAACATCACAGACCATTCCTAACCACATCACCATCAGCCACAATATCACGGTCCATCCCCTGACCCCAGTACCACAGCGAGTTTTTTTGCCACACCACAACAGCCACACAAACCACCACCACAGCCCATCCCCTCAATAATCACACCACCACATCTATGCCTACCCCTTTACACACATCACAACCCATGCGTAAACCACACTACCACAGACCTGTCCTATTCACAACTACACCTACTCCTTTAACTACATCGTCACAGAGCTCATTCCCTGCCCAAATTACCATTGAACATGGGACGTGTCACTGGGTTTCTATTTCTTCTATTAGTAGTTAAAGTTCTTTCTACTGTTATTACTGTTACTTCAGCTTTCATCTGATAGCTACTATAACCTAGTCGTTCACTGTTACTACTGTTCATTTATACGAAGTAAATCACTGTTCTGAAATGCCGGTAACCTTACGTCTATTTAATTGCACTGTACCAGTTGTAACATCCTTAAACTATATTCTGATGAATGACATCGCCTTCAGGTAAACAGTCTGGTATAAGCCAGCAGCGAATACTACAATAAAATTATAGTAGTGAATAGATTAACAGATTCGGCGAATATTTAGTTCAGTCAAATCGTTAGCCACAAAAAAGACAGGAGACTGTAGGTATGACGTAAAATACCGCATTACTTTACTGGAAATAAATTAATAAGCATTTGTGTGTGTGTGTGTGTGTGTGCGCGTAATGTAAAATATATATATATATATATATATATATATATATATATATATATATATATATATATATATATATATATATATATATATATATATATATATATATATATATATAATTTCAGCATACAATTCACATGCATGACTGGTTCAAGATGTACATTTCTGAGCTAAATGGTTTCACAAAACATGATCACTGCATCTTGTCAACATGAACTGTACACCAGTAAGTTGGCTACAAACACCATGGAACGAATATATATATATATATATATATATATATATATATATATATATATATATATATATATATATATATATATATATATATATATCGTTGCATCACTACAAATTCTGGGCTTGAACGCACAAACTAAAAGAAAAACTGCATTAACCATACAAATATTCTTGGACAATGACCACCACTCCTCTATAATTATCACAACACCACAAATACCACCACATCTCCATTTACCATCACACCTCTACAATACTCAAATCTTCATTACCACCAGGCCTCCACAGTTACCACTATACTTCCAAAATTACCACTTCAACTTCTACCCACTGACTTGATGGTACGTTCACCAGTGAATAAAATCAAGACAAAATTGCTAATATTTTTACCATGGCACAAAAGCTGTTGGTGCCTCTATAAGTGCAATCATTTTTTCCCTTAACTAATGAAACTCAGGCAACAGAAAAATTTAGAAAAAAAAACCATTCCTAATAGTGCAATTGAAATTCATTTTCCCCAAACCATTCATCATGAACTGTCAGTCTATAATCACTACAAAAAATTATCACATTGGTTGTCCACATAACAGTAACAATCACAAGCACAACCAAATCACTCCCACATACACTCACTCCTGGTTAAAACATAAACAGGCCCATCCACAATTACACTTCAAAACATATAAAACCGGAACCGGGAATATAAAACATTTCCACATGAACAAAGCTACTCACAACAAAGCCATCACATACTTTCATTACTATTCACACAAAAGCACCATTAGGTTTAATCACCTAAAACACACACACACACACACACACACACACACACACACACACACACACAATGGCTAATTCTCTCTCTCTCATGCTAATATATACCTTACTCATACTTTCACTATTCCTACCACACGATCACCACAACCATCACCACAATCACTCCGAACAATCGGTCATCACAGAAATATTCACTATCACATCACAAAAACCACCATTACTCACTCTTCACCACTTATCTTTTGTAATCTTAACCCTGATATCAATACTGTCTCAAATAATAAATACCAGCAACACATTCGGCTTCAACCTCGGGGATAGAAGAGAAGGACTATTACTTAAGGTTTCACCGTATGCTGTAAAAAAAAAAAAAAAAAAATGCAACTAGGGCAAGATTTTTTTTTTTTTTTTTTCGTAGGCTATGTATGTGGAGCCCATCATCCAGCACTAGTGTTGCCAGTTGCCTCGAACCACTTAAGGAACAGGAAAGGGGAGAGGGAGTACGTTGGGTTTCTTCCCTTTCTAATTCGTCTTCCCAATGATCAAAAGTACCGTGCTCTACATCTAATGGAAAACTGGGTTAGGATGCTACCCCTGTAGATAACGATGTTCAGATTTAACTCCTCTCCCACACACACATTTTCTCCTTCTGTCCCTTTTTGTCTGTAAGAGCTGTATATGAAAAATGACATGCACGTTTCAATATAACATGAATAACTATTCAATCAAAATAACACACACACACACACACACACACACACACACACACACACACACACACACACACAATCACTTGTTACATACAGACAAGTTTATATTTACACGCAAAATCAGAACAATCGAACAAATACAATTAATACTTAGGTTAGTAACATACAGCATTCACTTCAGAATGCGCTCTGATTGTCTATTCCAGACGAAATATTATGCATACATTTATCAATCTCATAAGTAAAGAAATAATCATAATTTGTATATCGGTATAAAATATAAAGATAAAGGTAACTATGCTATCATGTATTTATTGTACGCATTCAGTACTAATGGAAGTGATGGCTGTCCTTAGTTGCCTATATGCTACACTGGTACCACAGTACTGAAGCTGCATAAGAGAGAGAGAGAGAGAGAGAGAGAGAGAGAGAGAGAGAGAGAGAGAGAGAGAGAGAGAGAGAGAGAGAGAAAGAGAGAGAGCTAAAGACTGGTAGCCTACAGTAAATAATATTTTTTTAGACAAGGAGATATACCGGTATGCAATTTATTTCTTCATATTAAAATATCGTTATTTTTTTCTTTCCTAGAATTACATTAATGGCTTTGATATCCATCAATCGCTGAGTAAACTCTTGTAACATGACACTGAGCAAAGCGAGTGATTTGCAAACTGATGGCATCCAAGCCCACTTGCCAAATAAAGACTTCATTTAGTTTCAGCAGAAGTTAAGTTCATCAATTTCAACAACGCTCTTCAAAGCCAATCACCATAAGCAGTCTTTGGTAATTAATGGTTTATGTTCAGTGTCCCATAAAGGCAAGATGCAATTTTCATTTGCACAAGATTGTACAACAAGAGGTAATATATAACACTCGTATGAGTCATGCCCACTCTTTCGGACAACACATACGGATATGTAAACATTAAAATACAAAAAATAGTGTAAGTACGTTAAAACTCATATCTTGGTGTCATACTGGTGCTGGAGTAGGATACTAATTTATCATCCAGAAATTCCAAGTGTTACAGCAAAAGACCTGGCCACAACCTAAACTCTAAACAAACTTGTCTCATATGGCTTACCGCAAATTGGGATTACCTTAACTCCTCAAACACAACTCAGCAGAAATATCCAGTACCAGTATCCATGTTAATATGTGTGAGGAAATGAAAGGGTAAAAATTAAGATTCCAAAAGAATTTTTTATGTCTTGCATATTTCCAGATTTGCTAAGATGCTGCATATAGAAAGACAACAGTCAAAACTGACTATCGTACGGACATTAAGATGACAGGTTCTGCGACATCTGCGTTTCTTGATCTTTGTAATACGTGGTATCTGTCAACTGTGACCTATTAAAGTCTATTCCCGTGCGACCTGAGGTTCTGAAATCTCTACGTTCCTTATTTCTGTACTAAAATACAAGTTAACTATACATACTTTGAACTAAGCAACTAGAGCTAGGCACGTTCTTCTCTTTCCACCCACAACAGGTAAACACGTCAGGCCAAATTAGGTAAGGAGGGACGGCGGAGTCTGTTTACACGACCATGACGCCACCCTCACCTCCCCAATACCACCTCAACGCCACCTCATTCGGAATGAAAGCTCAAATATTTTTGAAAAAAGTCAATACATACATACATATATGTATATATATATATATATATATATATATATATATATATATATATATATGTGTGTGTGTGTGTGTGTGTGTGTGTGTGTGTGTGTCTGTGCGTGTGTGTGTGTGCCGGTAAAACATATAAATAACTTACTAACGCAGAAATCCTGAAAATTTCTGCACTATTTCTGGCCGAATTCGTAATAATGCAAAATGATACTTAAAACACAGTAAAGCAAAGCTGTAAAGGCAATATGTCCCTCCATACACAAGGAATTTCAGAGTATCATATCTCTTTTTGTTGAATAATAAAAGGTACCGTAAAAAATATATTTCGAACACCATGGCCATGTGTGTATCAGATATGTTTCATGTTTTACTACGAGAGATACTTTTGAAAACTACCTAGCTATGGTACACGACACTGACTGAACCATTAAAAAAAAAAAAAAAAAAAAAAAAATCGCAGGGGCAGGAGCCGTGTCAGCATTGTATTTGAGTATTGAATTTATACTCTTTGTACAAACAGGAGATGTGGCGTTTACACTAAGAGATTTGAAAGCTGTTTTAAATCCCGTGAAAGATCTCAGACCTTTGTTTCAGATCTCTCCACCTGGAAGCAGGATCCGTATGAAGACGATTCATTTTCTTTAAATTTTTTATTGCTTTTTACTTAAAAATCTCCAGCACATAATACAACATCCCCTTCCACAATAATAATACACCAGTCCTCAATGACGTATCTACTCAGTTATGGTGGCTGAAATAGATTTATGCTTATCCACTGCAATAGCCACTAAGATAACAACTACTTCTGGGTTTAACATTTGAGTAGAGGAGGTTCTGCGACTCTCGTCTGTCTTTTTGTGAAGCATCCTAGCGTATCAGCTTATGTCTGATGTCGCTTGGGTGAAAGGGTTTCTGATGCACGCTACGGCATGTCACCTGAGATAAAAATGAAAAAAAGTGGCCGAACCCAATACTGATAAAATGGCAACCAAATCACGATAAAGTGCCTACTTTTAACAATTTATTACTTTAATTAACTGCTGTCACTACCACCAAGACAGCAATGAATTCAAACTGAAAGACAGAAACGATCAAACTTCCCAATCGTCAAGGTTAAAATCAACACCACAGAGTCCTTCGTTTCCCAGTATTTAATTTTCTTCCTTTACCCATAATTTTCTCATCACCTACGCCCTTTCGTCTTTCGCCAACCTTCCTCCCAGCTTTCCTTTTCCGTTGCCACCCTTTCTTCTACACGGCACTATAGCATCACTCTTATCCTGATACCAAACAACTGTACTTCATGGTCTTCCTGCAATTAATGCTTGTCTCACTGTTTGACTGAGATTTGTCTTCGTCCTTCAAGTACTCTTTGACGCTTCGTTTCACCTTTCAGCCTCTTTTAAGTCCAGTCATTTCTCTCTCTCTCTCTCTCTCTCTCTCTCTCTCTCTAAATTTCAGCCTTCGTCTCCCACGCTCCCGTTTCCTCCGCCACCAACACAACCTAACTTGGACTGACAGTACATTAAATTAAAGGTGCTGTGGTGTATTAAATGGATCCCCCCCACCTCTCTCTCTCTCTCTCCTTTTACATTTTCGACTTTTTTAATGTCTCTCTTAGTCACCACATTTCCTACTCTGACAGTCCATTAATCCTTTTATTTCCTCTTTTTCTTTTTTGCACTTGTCATCACTGTCATTCGTTTATTTTTATTTCTCGTACCTTTGTATGTTTGATGACTCTCTCTCGTTCCCTCTCTGCTACACCTCTTCAACTTAATATAGGCTACATACCTGCTTCTCTCTCTCTCTCTCTCTCTCTCTCTCTCTCTCACACACACACACACACACACACACACCACACACACACACACACCTATCAACAAGTACATCCATTCCCCATAGTGCTTAAAATAACCCATCCCAACAATGTGTAAGGGTGGGATCTAATGAAACAGATAAGAAATCTCGCTCTTTTAGCCATGGAATCATCTGGATGACGTTGCTCAATTATTATACGGACGGATCTACCTGACAACTGATTTCTCCTGACACCTGCTGACGACGATTATAGAAATGTGTTGCACTGCTTGAGAATCTTGTGTTGTTGAGTTTTACATTCCGTTTTGCGAAGCTCTGATGTTATGACGTGTGTGTGTGTGTGTGTGAGAGAGAGAGAGAGAGAGAGAGAGAGAGAGAGAGAGAGAGAGAGAGAGATCCTGTGTCTACATAATTTGACCAGTAAGAAATGCAACCAGATCCGACTCAGCAAGATCGTGAAACATACTGAACACTAAAATCATTACAGTACAGATCCGACACTTAACTAATGAATACTGGATTCCGATAGCTGTCCAGTGGTCTACCAATCCTGTATTCAGGGTAAGGACATAATTCAGCTGAGGAAGACTTTTCATTGTGAAGTAACGGTATTTACATGCTGCTGTTATTTCTCTTTCAACCCATTCACTGCGAGAGGTCTTTCCCAACGTGAAGAAAATCGTCTGGGGGTGGCATGAGTCAGTCGTAAAAACCACCGTCGTAGCGAAAGAAGTGTAAGTGTGCGGCCACACTTGCTCGAAACGTGTTGGCAGCATGTTTCAAACTTTGCCCGGAACAATGTTACAGACATGTTTGAAACACAAGTGTCTCGAACATGTTGGCAACTCTGCTGGAATCATGTTGGTAGCACCGGTGTGGACGAGGCTTTGAGCTGCGGACTTGAATCTAAGGGTGCGGCCACACTTGCTCGAAACATGTGTTGGCATCATATTTCAAACTTTGCCCGTAACAATGTTACGGACATGTTTGAAACACTAGTGTCTCGAACATGTTGGCAACTGTGCTGGAATCATGTTGGCAGCACCGGTGTGGATGAGGCACTAAGCTGCGGACATGAATCTAACACAGCAGTAGACCATTACATGCGACCGTGATACCGTTTGAAAATCTGTCTTTGACATCATGAAGAAATTACCAAATTATGAACTATCCCCCAAAGGTCATTTAGAAAATGATGTTCATCACCATAGGGGTTCGCCTAACGTGATGGACGCACCCCAAATCGCCGACAAGCACTATTTTTTGTCCTTCCTGTGCTCATAATAAAACCATCGCAGCTGCGGCAAGTCAGGCGTCCTCCCTCAACGCCATGTTGCTGGGTATTGTCTCTCACAAGTCTGGATCACACGTCTACTTCACTTTTGCTTCAAACATGTCAGTGACTTTCTCGAAAACCATGGTCGTGACACTGCCCGTAACATGTCTGTGACACGTTGCTAACATGTTCGAGGCATGAATCTACCATGTCACAAGCAACGTTTCCGACTATGTTCGAGGGCAAGTGTGGCAGCACCCTAAGAGCCAATGTCTCTCTAACCTGGCTAACACGACCCTTACTGCAGAGATCAGCTCATCCACAATTTGGGATTCAGTCTATTTAATCTTTTCAGTTCAGTGACGTACTTTTTACTTCATTTTTACTATTTCCAGACGATTTTACACAGCAGATGATAGAGTTTTCGAACCGTCATGGTTAGATATACCGGTATATATATATATATATATATATATATATAGATAGAGAGAGAGAGAGAGAGAGAGAGAAATATATATATATATATATATATATATATATATATATATATATATATAAACCCCTTCAGTACAAGAGAACTATATTAAAGTTTTAAAAATCGTCTGCAGGTAGGGATAGCAATAATGACCAAAACTCATACCCCATCGTAGTGTTGGGGTTAAAAATTCTGCGATCGACTGAAGACCCCTTAAATCCCGCTCACTTGGCTCGAGTTGACCAAAATCAATGTTGGTGCAAGACTGGTTGGCTTCACGCCCACTTATGCACGAACTAACTCTCCACAGAACACCAAGTTGGGGATCTCAGTTGCCCCTTTTTGAGCATGATATGAGATCCACGTTTGTTTAAAAAGTTTAAGTAGGCTAGCTATATAAATGTGGTAGAGTGAAGTGTGTTGCATCGTGAATGAGATCTGTATTTCTTCTGAACCTGGCGTCGCTCTATCCTAATGCCTCTTCCTCGTCTTATATTGCACATCACACTCTGATAATTCTTGTTTGTTACTGACGCAAACTGGGTCGATACAGGTATTCAATAGATACAAGCCTACATAACGTATTAAATAAGATGTCAGACGGAAGAGAAACTATAGTCTCCTACATCATAGAGAATAAAGCCATGAGCACGAAAACCCTCACATTAAGATACTGCGTGACTGCGTCAGGTAAAAAAAAAAAAAAAAAAAAAAAAAAAAAAAGATGGAATAATGGGATGGGTTGACTCTCGCTAGCTTAAAAAGACTTCCTAACACATCGTCCTTAAAGTCTGCATTGCGTACCGGTAGCTATTACATATTAATGTCTGCTCTCACGCTAACTGTAAACAATGTCGTTAGCTACCAAAATTATACAGATAAAATACAAAAAACTATCAAGTTGAAATAAATAAAATAAATCGGTAAGGACGGGTTTAGCAAATGGTTGACTGTGGATGAGAAAGGAAAGGGAAATCTGGGAGGGAAGGGGAGAAGTGGGAGGTAAGAGGCGAAAAAGTGGGAGGGAAGGGGACATGAAGTAAAAGAGAGGGGAGAATTGGAAGGGAAGGAGAATGCATGGAGGGAATGGGGGAAGGAAGGGGAAATATAAGTGGGAATGAAGAGGTGAAATGGAAGAAAGGAGAAGAAAAAAAAAAGAGATGATTAGGAAAGCAATCATAGGTTAATGGAAAATGGAGAAGAGGTGGGAGGGGACAGGAAAGGAGAGAAAAGAAAGAGGGCAGATGTAGGACAGTAAATGGAAAAAGTGAGGCTCTAGGAGGAAAGGAGATTTACATCAGCATGGGCGTTAGCAGCTAGGTGTGAAAGATTATATGCGAGTGCAGGTGGGAATCAAACAGGGGTAAGAAGAAACTTGATAGGGGGCAGAAGGATACTTGACAAGGGATAAGGAGACCTGAGAGGGGTAAAGAGAAACCTGACAAGAGTAAGGGGAATCTTGACAGGGAAGAGGGAAGAGGAACAAAGCAAGAGTAGCTCTAGGTTCTTTGGGCAAGAACCTAGGCAGCCGTAAAAAGGAAGAAACCTGGCAACAGGGGTAAGACGGAGGAAACATTGGCAGGGGTATGTGAGGAAAATAAAGCTGAGTTGGAATAAGGGAGAAGGAAACTTGGCAGTGGCATGGGAAAAAATTGAAACTTCACAGGGGAAAAAGGGGAAAACTTGGTTGGTGTAAGGAGATGAAATCTTGACAGGGAAGTAACTGTAAGGGAAAATGTGGGTGAATATTGGTAGAGATGAGGGGGAGAAGAAACTTGGTAGAAGTAAGGTAGAAAATATGGCAGGAAAGTAGGAGGTTCCTGAAAAATGACAAAAGGGAGACGAATCTTAGTGAGGTATGTGAATGGGACTTGGCAGGGGATAAAGAGAAAAGAAAATTGGCAGAGAAATAGGAAGAAAATGGGTCTGGGTTGGGATGTGGGCGAAAATACCTGGCAGGGGTGGGCTATGGGGAGAAACCTGGCAAGGGTAAAACAGGAGAAACTTGGTAGGGTTGCTATGTGAAGGAAGAAACTTTTGGTAAGACTTCATGGAGGAAACTTGGCTGGGGTAAAGCTGGACCAAAACTTGGTCGGAGTAGCTTAAAAAAGGAGGAAGAGGGAGAAGCAGCAGGGGTAGCGTATGTGAAGAGGAATGGGGGAGATAGCAAAAACCGTGAAGTGGGGGGGAGGGAAGTGAAGAGGATGGTGGGGATGAGAGGCTGGGGGACAAAGAGAAAGAAGTGCCAGACGTCTCATGGGTCGATCGTGCTCGACCTATCGACTACCTGCACACTCGACTGTATATTTCAATGATGCTACTCTTCGTGTGTGTGTGTGTGTGTGTGTGTGTGTGTGTGTGTGTGTGTGTGTGTGTGTGTGTGTGTGGTTAATACTATGAATGCAAAGTATTATGCTAAAATGTATAAACGATCTCTGAATAAGGAAAACTGATACTTGATGCTATGCCATCATGAAACACTGCTGTTTTATATGCAAAAAATTAAACAAAAGAACGTTACACACAAACACACACACAACACGGAGTTAATAAGGCTTGTTCTGAAGTATTCTAATAAACTAGCTACTGACTTAAAAGGCAAACCTGTACCCTCGACTGACAATCATTACGAGACAGGTACCCCTCTTTTGCCTCTCTTACGGAGACTCACTGTTACTTAGCGTTCCTTGGCACAGTCCAACAGAAACATCCTCTTAAGTTAGGCAACCCTTACGTAAAAACCTTTTAAGAAGCAGTGACACAGAGACGGCGGGAAACAAGCTCGTTTAAATTCCTCTGCACAGGGTTTGGTATTTTGCTTATTTATATCACCCGTCTCTCTCTCTCTCTCTCTCTCTCTCTCTCTCTCTCTCTCTCTCTCTCTCTCTCACTAAAACAGTGACACTAGGATGCTAGAAAAAAGTGAAGTTCAGTCGCATTCCGTTAAACAATACCGATCACTTAGTTAATTTGCAGCTGTGGTGACACTCAACATAACCAAAGAAAAAAAAAAAAATCTAGGTCCCTTACAGTCCCCTATAATCCACCAGTCGGATTGTATTTACTGATTAGCTATACTGATTATTTATCTCTGCGACTTTGTGTGTGTGTGTGTGTGTGTGTGTGTGTGTGTGTGTGTGTGTGTGTGTGACCAATAGTGATACTGAATCGTACAAAACTAACGACGTCTATTTACCGTACATTCCTCTACAACCACAGATTTGTTTACTACTTACCTTCGCGACCTGTCTTACTGTGAAGCAGCAGTGACATTCCAGATAACTGTGAAGAAATTAAGTGCTTTTACATTACCATACAGTCCACCACGCCGTTTGTTTGCAGTGATTATGTACCTTCGCGACCGACCGCCGAACCTTTATCAATCAGCTCGGCTTGGTAATCTTATCGACCGACACCATTATCAGAGTTTAAATGCCGGGGTGTGCGTGACGTGGCCAGTTACCTAACCAACCTCCACCTGTGCCCGCCAGAGAGACCTTGCCGGGGAATTTGTCTGAAGCAATATCGCTGATTCTCTCTCTCTCTCTCTCTCTCTCACGGGTTATGAGAAATACCGACGCCTGAAGCATATTAATTTGTCCTTTCATTTTCGTTTCGCTCTAAATTAAAAATATCAAAGCCTACATCATTTTCCTGTCCTTTTTCAACGGCTTTGTTCTGTATGTGATGCGGTACCGACATCGCAGAACAAGGCATTAACAATATGCTAATATGCTACATATTTGATTTACGGTAGTTCACATACAGGTACCGTACTTTTCAGTATTCAGTTGTGCAAAAAGGCACTTTTGAAAACTTTGGGTATTACAGGTAGGAGCATATGGGCTACGGAAAGCCTATGTATAATATCGTATAAGTAGCATAAGTACTGGTACGGTACCGGAATTCATGATTGATGAATGCTGATAAACGAAGTACGGTAATGCTCTATTGTGACAAATGAGGGATTGATCGTCAATTGAAGGTCCATGTGCCTATACGTACACGAGATTCCCCCTTTTCCCTAAATATATAACACAAGAATTCTGACAGACTTTCGATGGTATGTCAGTGAAGACTATTCTTGTGATAAATGTGTGATGACACTAATACCATGCACACACTACATAAGTTTCTTGAGTCATCCCCTCATTACGAGTGGTCTATCTTAGGCGGAATAGCACCGTTTGGTTGTAATAAGAATGAAATATAGCTTGTCATGGTAGCCTACTCAAGGGTTATTGCGGAGTTGTTTCTATGAGAGGAAATCGGTGCAGACCCTTACCACCCCACCACACCCACTTTCCTCTGGGTAATACCCACACACTCACCCGCGCCACTTCCCTTCCAGGCCTCCTTTCACCCTATTTTTTTTTTTCCTTCTTGAGATAGGTCTTAATCCTCTAACCCTTTCACTGTGACGAATTTTAACATTTAATTCTCGCTGCTGGAAGGTGTAAAATCACCCCAGGAAGAACCTCTATGCCTCAAAGAATTGGCAAGCAATTGCCATAACAGAAACCTCTTCTCAGCAATGGAGATGTAGGGGCTGAAGGGGTTACCGGCAACTGGTAAATTTGCCTAACGGTAACGATTACCAAATAAAATACTGTCCTTGTTTCTCAGCCGTCATTTAACATGCTTAACTAAGTACAGGTAATCATTAAATCCCTCACACGTTCTCCCTCTCCCCCTGTCCTCAAGTCTTTTTTAATTATCTGACAGCTGTCTAATGCCATTTTCTCTTGTCATTTCTCTTCCCTAAATAAGTTCCACTCACTTTCTCGGCTCACTGGTGTCTGTTCATTTTCATCACAATCATCACCTAATCCTGCGTTGCCCCATGAGGAGGGTAGGAGCCCGGGGCTAGGCAAGTTGGTCCTAACATTTGAGTGACCAGCCTCACTCATCCCTGAGTGGCATTGTGTGCAATAAACCCCAACCACCCTTCGGATATACACCTCTATAACAGGGTAGGAAAAAAAACCGTTTTTCTTTTTTAACCAACCACTTTGGGGGGGGGGCTTTATTGGAACTTAGTGGTCTTTTGGGGGTTTTATTGTTATTCCTCATATTTTTATGTAAATTTGTTAAAGTAAGCAATTGTAAGGTAATTTAGAACTGAATAAAAGGTTTGGAGTGTTATCTGGAGAACGGATATATACTTGTTTTAGACATGTTGATACAGGTTGGTCCAGTTGGACCAAGCCTTTGGTAACTTGTACCGGTACTGTACATGTTAATACAGGAAATGGACAGGTGAGGCTTGGCTACTGCTGACTTAATACGGTACTCAGTGTCAGATTTGCCTTGGTAGTGTGAGGACCAAAGATACAAAATGTCTGCTGGTTGTGGGAGAAAAATGCAAACTGGGTGGGATGAAGTTGATGTTTTAGAAAATAATAAGCAGAAAACAGCCTGCAAATACTGCAACCAAATAAGTGCTAAAACAGAAACTGCGAGAACCCACATTCAAAAGTGTCTCAAGAGGAAACCTCATTATAAGGGATGGGCAGGTAAGCAAGGTATTTAGAAATAACTACAATCCGGTACTATATCTGGAGCAACATTAGTATGATTTTTGGAAAATGTCTACTGTCTGCATGTATGACTGACAGCAGAAAGGGGGCGTATGTATGTTCTCAGGGTCCTATGTTCCCAAGTTTTACATCCTAACTACCCTAATCTATCCTAACCTAACCTTTGGAACATAAGACTATATTTTATGCAAAAATTAGCAGCGCAAGAACCAAAAAAATAAAACAATTTTTTTTTTTTTTTGGGGGGGTAAAGGCTCAAACCGATTGGAGCGCCTTAATTACCAACTAAACCACCAGGCGCCATAGCTAATTTGGTTATTTGGTTACCACCCAGCAAAGTAAATGTCTTCCTGGTGTACAGGAAACCATTTGGCTTGTCACTCAGTGTAGAGTTATAGGCAGAGGGAAGAAGAAAGAATGTAGGAAAGAACCACCGAAGAAGACGCATGGAAAGAAGGAAGAGAGGAAAGAGTAGTCACCCGAGAGCAGCACTACATCGCATGAGTGGATGGTGAGTGCCCCCACTATCACCCTCTTCACACTTTCCCCATTCCCTCCTAAAACTCTTATTAAAAAATCACCTGTCATGTCTAGCTCCCTATTTGCCCCTTCCTCCGGTTTACAGCATGTGTGCCACTGTCCCTAGGCCTCTTCAGTATGTTACTGCTTCTCGTTCTATACCCCCTACTGAGATACTTCCTTCAGCTGATGAGAAACCATTAGTGAACGGGTTAAAAACAAGCTGCATTCACGACTTCCGCACCACAATATCATTTGTATTACAATACTGCAACTTGCACGTGCTGATATGCAACTTAAACAGACTGCATAATGAAGAGTTTGTTCTGAGCATCACAGTTTAACACAGAAGGCTTCGCTGAATCTCTTTCATATATCTTGCGTATTACGTTTTACATTCTCTTGTAATATTGTATGTTATTTATATTTTGGGCATACTGTGCATCAATTACCCAGAAGAGGATACTGATGTGTAATGAACTAATATTAATTGCTAAAGACGTGGTACACCGAAAACTCCAAAGCCACTTAGACTACTACCATCACTCTCGTGTGCCTGTCTTATCGCGCCGGCATTCCACATTCATCCCGCTTATCACCAAAGCTGGAGATACACTCAACTGGGGGGGAGGAGGGTCAACGTGTATGGTCGAGCCTGAGCTGATAAGACCCATGATTGAGCCCGATAATGCATCCTGAGAGCTTAATCCCTTGCTTTATTGTGTGATCATTCCTTTGAGAGTAAGGTGCTTCCCTCAACAGAGTACAATCGTCTCGCATTGGTCAGAAAGAAACCCTTAAGAATTTCAGCCGTCAGCGAAGACTGAATGATAATAGCAGTAAATATTTCATCACGGCTGTTAAAAAAAAAAAAAAAAAAAAGTGACTTTCCGTTCCTTATAGCTTGCGATAGAACCTAACGTCAAAAGAATCACAATTTAGCTGAACCGGTACATACCGTAATATATTTTCCGAGAAATTCACAACAATGCATCAACCTACTGGGGGAATCAGGGATACTATCAATGATGACGTGGTGATTAAGGAAATAAGTACCGTGGCAGATTAAAATATATATAATGGTAAATGAAGACTGCTTTATTTAATAGCTGAAAGATAAAAGAAAAAAAAGTCGTCTATCAGCCACAAAAATACCTACTGATTTTGAAGGAATATATATATAAGATTCACAATTAAAGAGAACACAATGAATTACAATAGCCTAGTGTATGACAAAAAAAAAAAAAAAAAGGCAATCCACCCCAAAACTAATTTCAATTGGTTTCTCCAAAAGTGTACTGTACATATATATATATATATATATATATATATATATATATATATATATATATATATACACACACCGGTATAGGCCTATATCCCAAACTTAACCCAACTGGTTTCCCCAAACAAATATATCAAGACCCCAAACTAATCCACACAGCAGAGAAAAGTAACAAGAAACTGCAATCATCTGATGTCTAAAAAAAAAAAAACACGAGTGATGGCTGGGAAAAATTATCATAACCCAACAAATAATCTAAATCGAATGTGTCTAGCGTCCATGATTGAACAAAACGTAAAATGTGAACAAGGTTGGAAAAAGTGACAATAGCCAAGAGGTTCAAAAGCATATGATGTTCCTGAATGAAAAAATAAAAAAACTTCATAGTACGATGTTCCTAAATATGACAGAAGGGAAACACAACTCATCAAATACGAGTGCCGTATAATGTTTCTAAAGGAGCACACGCCACACAAATAGGAAAATAAAGTGCATGGAACTCATGGTAGTTCGATTAAGCATTCGTGAAAAAAGCAAAAACTACAGAACTGACCAGTAACATATCGGGATGAGTGAGGCTTGTAATTCTCATCTTAAATGTCAGGACCAACTTGCCTAGCCCCGGGCTCCTACGCTCCTCATGGGGCAACACAGGATTAGATGATGTATGTAAGTGGATTATTATGTGGAAAGGATGAAAAGTGGGAGTGATTACAAGTGTATGTGAGTGGAGGGGGAAACCATGGATGAGATGGAAGGATGAGAGGGTGGTACTTAGAAAACAGTAAAAGTATCCCCGAAACCGTCTGACGTCTCCATAATATAGCAAACTTTGCAATAATTTGATGTTCCCAGGACCAACGAGATGAGCAAGGACAGAACATGGCGGGAAAAACACCCCCTCCCCCCCAAAAAAAAAAGCACTGTTTTAAACCACCTGAAGAAACGTAACCATCCAAGAAATTTGATGATTACTTCATGGTTCTAAATTAGCAAAAAAAAAAAAAAAAAATTGGGATCCAAGATGCTGTATAGTCGTTTCAAAAAAAAAAAAAAAAAAAAAAAGCAGTGGGAAAAACATCCAACAACAAGCACCGTTTTAGACACAACCAAGAGAGGCATGACCTTGGCAAGAGAACTGACCACAGGATCGCGGGTCCTAAGTGGTTAATTAACTGTTAGCCTGGAGTTTGTTTACTACAAGAGCGACGGTCAGCTTTAGCGTTTAGTTTGGAGTTACATTTGAAGAATGGTTAAAACTGCATAAAATGATGATCCTGCAACCTATGACAAAGGAAGTGTGCAAAGGTCCTTCAGAGTATAAACTGCCATCTTTTGGTCATTGTTTACTCGAAGGTCCGTTAGACAATAATTACACAGAACCTTGAAGATATTTGCGATTTATCATCAAAACTACAGTCAATATGACCATAAATGCAGACTACAGTTTCTTCTAACCATAAAATCATAATGGCACGGTAACAAACACTTGAAGGGAAAGCTAGTAATGTTCTTTAAGTGTCTCAGTATTAATTATATGCACACAAAATATGAAAAATGTGCATGCAGAGGCATTTAGAATAAGAACTAGAAGTTCTTTACAAAAGTAAAGCTAAAGTCAATGATGCGAGTACTAAAAAGATGTGTCCAGGTAATAGACACAAGACGTGGCCGTGGAAGGAAAATGTATTGCTATAAGTGAGAATGGAAATGGTAACAACAATACTGGAAGTGACACCATGAAAATAGTACAGCAATGCTGATACAATGGAAGAGGAAACTGAACAGCCACAAATGGAAATGCACCCAGTACAATACAGAATACCAAGCAAAGGAAACATACCACTGCCGCTGTCCCGTACACATCACATCGGACCACGAGGAATTTCCACCATGTTCGAATAAATCTACGTAATACGTGTTTCACACTAACAAATTCACATCCGCATGAATTCACTCCGAAAGAAATTTACGAGATCCAGTTAACTCAAAGACACACGATTTCCGGCGAACTTAGCACTGGTGATTTTCAAATTTCCCCCGCACACTAGACATCGGCGATTTACCTTTGTGGGTTAATATTTCCAACGTGGACTAATTTCCAACAACTAATGCATATACGTGAAGTGTTTTCGTTCACTGACTTCCGGTGTCACTGAATTATGGCTTTTCATTTTCCTGGCTAGGCGAACTCTCGCGATTTATGTATTCATGGTTTTTCATTTCCTCCGTACACTAAATAATCGCAATGACCACTTTCAACTGCACCAAAGGGTGTATCGTGACTTTTCTTGGCTTGCATAGTGTGACCTTTTCGTCTGGTGGATTTCCCGTCTGGTCACTAGTTCCAACGTTCAAACGTTTACCTTTTATTTAAGGCCCAGATAGTTAGTTACTCCCATCACAATTTCTTCTACTGAATCTTCATCTTGATCTTATATCATCATTCGTTATTGATAGTACTAAGATTATTTTAACTGAAAACAATTATTTCTTTGCAGTTTCATAAAAACTACGGTATGTTATACTGGAAATAAATGCTGATTATCTTGTCATACAATGGGTCTTATAAACCAGTACTCATTGACCCAGATAACACTGTTTATGAATGACAAGTGAAATCACTGTCATTAACCATTGCGTGAGTTGTTTAAACCTTTCATACATTTAAATATCTTG
The DNA here is from genome assembly GCF_032717465.1 of Coenobita brevimanus. Lineage (NCBI taxonomy): Eukaryota > Metazoa > Arthropoda > Malacostraca > Decapoda > Coenobitidae > Coenobita > Coenobita brevimanus. The sequence continues at coordinate 23,863,776 of NC_137004.1, forward strand.
TGGCAAAGTTTCGAATAATATTTACCTCTTCAGTGGAGTACTATTAAAAGTACTCCCCCTTTCCCTAGTCATTATTTATTATACGGTACGGTATATACCATTTGATGAAAATGTATTTTCGAGGTGAAGAGGTTGTTACATATTTATCCCCAGTCATTATCGATTTTGATCATTAATGGTCATCATCATTTCCATGACATTACATTTTTGTAATATTGGAAGTATGTGGATTTAACAACAGGACACCTGTTACTACCACCACCATCATTCCCATCAAAACAAGGCTTGCATTTAAGGCCATAATTAGTATAATGGTAGTTGGGCTTATACGAATGAGAAGTTGGGTATCCAAATATCACATTACTAACATTCTCATAATACTCTTTCACTGGCTACTATAAAATGCTGTAGCAAGAGGTGTAGTAGTTTGGGTCAAATATGGTCATCACTTATCGTACCACCTCCACATCAGTACTACCAGTAACACCATCTCCACATCTGCCGGATATTTTTAGGTCATGCAAGTGTGCCGCCAGATATCTGACGTCATCGCATCACACTTCTTCCTTTTCAACGTCGATAAAATGTTTGTCCCACTTACAGCTTTCATATTTTTACTCTGACCATTGTAAGACTCTAATTTTCAGTTACGTCAAATTTCTTAACGTATTTTTCTCATTTTCAGCAACAGTATTTTTCTTCTACTAATTACATATTTAAAAAATGAATGGCTTCTGAGGAATGCATTATTCAATATTCTCGTTTAAATGCCTGTGTATATTCAGGTTTCACCACAGCTGAACCCTGCTGTCATTTTTTTCGTACAATGCCTAATTTATTCCACAACACACTGTCAACTAATCACAAAATACATCTTTGGAGAATAATACTCCTTTGTTCGCACCTTCATGTACTGTAGGGCAATTCTATAAATACAGCTTTTTGATTCGCTGACTTAAGGGCTCTTCTGGTTATTCATTTGTAATTTGACACTCATGACCGTGGTCGACAAAGGTTTCTGACACTCAATCGCCAACACAATTTTTTCCCCCTAAGTATATGAAAACTAATTTCCAATTCACTTTGTTCACGCCGGCATTGACTTTCGTCAAACATCCCGGACTTCGCTAGTTGTTCTGCATACAGTACACCAATGCAAATTTCGAATCTAAACTTCACCCTCAGTTTGTGCATACTTGTAGTGGGCTGCTAAAATCATGGGCTTCTTCACATATATATACACCAGTTTCAGGATGTTTCTGCTTCCGTTCCCTTTTGTGCAGGTTTTATACCCAACACATAACCTCATACCAGGGAGCAATATGACTATATATTTTCACAACGAATATCTTCATAGTACGTTAATTAAACCAGCCACCCATCCAACTACGTCTGGTCTTGTATTTATCACCAGGAATTCGAGGGTCAGCTTCATCTCCGGACGGAACATGCAGTAGCTTCCCTCTTCACCAAACCTCTGCCACACCACCCAACATTCACAACACTCACTTTTTCACAGCACTTAGCACCTTGCCATGCACTTTTCTCCATGCCACGGGGATTACAGAGATCCTGTTAGAATTGAACATGCAAGAATTAACGATCTATTTAACAAACTGCACAAGTAAGACACCTTTTTTCTTCTTTGCTGGGCTAGTCGCATCCTTCGAGGTTGAAGCCATCTCTCCCAGTGAATTGATCGATACTTCACTCCAGCGTCACGAGAGGGCAGCACCGCCACCACAAACAAACTCCCTTATTCTCCTTCAAATCGTCATCTGCATACACATCTTGTTGTTATGTATGACATGTACTGACCCAGTACCTCAGTCAGAAAGAACTGTGTTGGAATCTTTTGGTATCTAATATTTACTAATACTCATGCGGTACGAAACGTTGGGTAGCACCCGCCACTACCACATCTGTTCCTATGATACCCATTGGTGAGGCCGGCCCGGGTGAGGTGGGTCTATTCTCGCCCTAACACTTATTATAGCTTGTGCCTACACTGACTGAAACAATATTACATATCTGCCTAATTCAGAAACATTAAAAACTTAACGACACTTACGTTTAACAATTACTTTATTAATATGTACTGTATATACGAAGAAATGAAATTTTATCAATACTTGTCTTGCACGATCCATTTCCGAGCATTGCATCATTAAACCGCTGAGCTTTATTCCACTTCACTTTGGAGCAATATAAATCGGACCCGACCTTACTGTAATTTGCTTGTAATAGGTAGATACTATTATACTTAAAAATACAAGGGAAAATAGAAAAGATTTTCGTATGACCAAAAAAAAAAAAATAAATAAAAATACAACTACGAATAATTCGTAATGAAATGGGAGTATGACAACAGAGGCCGAGGATGCAGCTTATGTTAAAAAGACAACCGAAGACAATTACAGGGTACAAAGGTACAATGAAACACAAGAGTGACGGTGCCGACGTTTTACCATTCCCCTCACTCCTGATCCTACATCCCATCTATCCCCCTTCCCCACCCTCTCTTCATTCTGTGCAACACCACGACCCTCCCCTTTTTTTTTTTTTTTTTTTTTTATTTTTTTTTTTTAATGGTGCTTAGTCGGAAGAGAAGAGGTTTGATCATGAAGGTCAGTAGTTGAAACAGAAAATAGTGTTTGAGAATAAATGTATGGTATAGGTTACTAGTCGTTAGTGTGGGTAATTTATTTTGTCTAGTACTCCATCTACTCCCTCGCCTCTCACCTTCCGTCCCGCCCATCCACCCCATCAGTCCACTCTTCCACCCTCTATTGTATTCTTTCCCTCTGTTCCTTCAACCTTCTGCCACCTTCCTCCACAAACCTCTAGGTTGTATTCATATTGACATGGGAGATTTCTGATTCTTTAATAGCGATTTACTTGCATCGTGCACCGTAAGATTCTCCTGTATGTTACTTATTTTCTAATATCGATGTTGTCAGCATCAGTAACACACAGGAGGATGTAAGGTGTATCAGGCAAAATGAATAGTTGTGCAAGGGGTATTAATACGAAAGCTCTTCGGCCGACAAAAATACGCGCCTCTGTCCTCCCTCCCAGTTTACTTCTTTCTCTGCGCACCATTTGCCCCAACCCTGTTTATCAGGCTACTACTCTCATCCCCAGTCATCTATCAAACCGTTTACTTCATACACAGTTGGCCTCTTGCCCCATAATCAACCAGGAATATCGTATCAGTCATCTCTCCCTCATATCGAAATCCCCTCCCCTCCACGTCCACCCCTTCCAGCTTATGTACCCCGTTCCTTCTCTAACCTCCTCCCTCCCCTTCACCCTTCTCAACCACTTTTCCTGCACTGCCAGAGGAAAGAGGTCACTCCCCACTGCAAAGGTCACTGCTACCCCCCTTCCCCCGTTAGGACTCGCATTTATTCCTTTCGTCTCTGTGGATAAAAAGCAAGTTCTCAAACCAGTTACACCAATGACCATACATATGCGTATTCAAACAGATGAAAATAATCTCGATATCGACAATAATAATAATAATAATAATAATAATAATAATAATAATGTCAACAGGGTATTGCTTACATTCAACAAGGTGGGAATACTTCACCGCCATCACCATTACGTTTTTTTTTTTTTTTTTCAGTTGCTTTCTTTAAAATGGAAGGATTTGGAGATCGCTGAACTTTTACAGTCTAATTCCATAGTAATCTACTTGAATGACCTCTCCAGTCGATAGGCATGTTTTAACTAATTTAGCTTTCTTTTTCTGCTCTAGTGAAAAAATAAGCATGTAATGGCAATAAAGAACGAATACCAAATCTGATAACTAAAGCCAAACGCAACAGAAGTTCTAAGTCACACCACTGACAGACTCCAGACACAAGGCCATATGACAGAGACAAGCCCACCCCTGCATAGACATCCTTGCAGTCCGTGTTTACAGTGAAGCCCTGTGTTTGCTGCCTTGGATAATGATCCTTGCAAGGCGTAGCGCTCTATCAAGGGCTCCAAGTACTAATCTCTCTCTCTCTCTCTCTCTCTCTCTCTCCCTCTCTTGTATTGGGGATATATTAGCAATGAGAGCTAGTCGAAAGACGGAAAGCTGAAAAAGAGAGATTTTTGTTTTTCTTTTCACGAAGTATGGAGGAATGATGTGACGGGAAAATGATGATTGACCGTTCAAGGAAGCCAATAAAATAACTACTTCAGGAACAACAGAAGTAATTAGACTACTGCACTTCTGACACTGCTGAAAATATAGGAATGCTTAAACCCAGAGTAACATCCTTAGTCTGATGGGAATGAATGCTAAAGCCTATTACCGCTCAGTACAGGTAATATCATTAAAGCAGATATCAGATTTATTTAGGTACCTGAAAATGCCAGGATAGTCTTAACCAACCTTCAATGTGAGGATTTCCTTTTTTTGCCATCTAACGATTTTATTCTGGTCAGGGGAGTAGATCTGAACGAATCGGAGGGGGGGGGGATAAATAAGCCTAGTCTTCTTTGACTCCTTCACTATGAAATCAAATAATGTTGTGGTAGACTGATTAATATGAAGATTTCATTAGCTGTGATGATTAAGGAGAAATATATGGAAGCATGTCATAAAGCTGAAATACGATACGAACCACCAGTTTAAAAGACGATGATAAGCACAATCGTAAAAAAAAAAAAAAAAAAAAAAAAAAAAAAAAAAACGAAATTACATGATTCTACGACCAAGGACACTGAACAACTACAATATTGCACCTCTTGGCCAGACGGCGACGAAAAAATAACGTCACGCTGCCAACTTCAATAGCGCCTCGCCTACAAAGAAGAGGATTTTTTCCTAGCAACACACCAGCCACGGGAAACCTCTCGGCTATTCTTGAATCCCACGTGCTGAAGGGGACACGCCCACTAACCAGCCAGATCAAGTCCACTGGGAAATAACAGGAGTATGGTAGAAATGTATACTGACCTTTTTTTCTACAAATACCTTGAAATAAGCAGTAAAGTGCGATAACGTTAGAGCTTGTAATACAATCGCAATTATAGGCCAGTCGTCAATACATCTACTTTTCGTTCTTGCCTTTGGAATCACAAACCAATTAATTTATCTTAAAATTAAATCTTTGTAAAATAGCATACTGCTTCCCGGCAATCTGATAGATACTCATGATGGGACCTTATATAGGGCGTCTGGCAGCACCGTAACGCCTCAGCAGGACTGGCCCGTATCAAGTGCTTTGTGTAAAGAGGGTGGGGACGATGAGACTTCGTACTCCAAGGTAGCCCATACTCTGTCGATGTGCAACAATGTACCGGCATTAAGCCTTAACTCTAATACCGTATCAAGCTCATCATTTGTGAAAGCCCAGTAGCTTGATAGAATAAAGTTGAATATAGTGATGAAAAGCACAGGATGAAAGATGACTGGGATGATAACAACCATGTCATTACAGCTAAACAGTGTCATCAAGAAAATGACAGTCGCAACGTCAAGATGGCTATCACGGTGATGAAAACATTCTAGACACGACAGGATGAACAGCAGTGTATATACGGATTTCTTTAGTTTTTTTTTTTTCTTTTTTTTTTTTAGATACTCAACTTCACCATCACTAGCATCAACCATTTCTCTACGGCAGGGATGGCCCGACCAGGGGGGT
>NC_137004.1:23874423-23981923 GCF_032717465.1 Coenobita brevimanus
TCACATTCAGCATCACTTAGAGCCTGAAATGTGTTCCTTATTTCCAATTGAAAGGCTGCTTTGTTTTCGTTTACTTTCATTGAGCATATCTTTTTAATCATCTTCCTTCACTTCTTACACTGAATCTGGCTGTGCAACCTACCATTCTGTGGTCACTTCCTATATTTACTTTACTGATCTATCTATCTATCTATTGCCAGACGCCTCAATCCCGTTTGGGGTGGCCACAAACAAATCGCCTCCACGTCGCCCTGTCCCCCGCCATTTCACTGCCCTGCTCCCAACTCACACCCCCCTCTCTCATATACTTTACTGATAACTGTGACATTTGTTATCGTGTTATTCTTATCTGCTATAATGAAGTCGATTTCATTCTTAGTTTTCCCATTTGGACTTCTCCAGGTCCATTTTCTCCCTGTTCTTTTGTGAAAGAATGTGTCCATTATTGTCATGTTATACATTTCAGCAAAATTTACCACCATTTCTCCTCTTTCATACCTTTCTTCAACTCCAAATTTTCCCATACATGCTTCTCTGCTTGTTGATTTTCCAACTTTTGCACTGAAGTCTCCCATGATTACAGTATATGAGGTCTTTTCTTCTTCCATAATCTGGGAGATGTCGTCACAGAATGTTTCTATTTCTTCATCTGAGCTTTGAGATGTCAGCTCATATACTTGTATTACTTTGAAGGTGTATTTTTTGCACAGTCAAATTACAATCCATGCTGTTCTGTCAGATACATTGCTGAATTTGACAATGTTGTCTGCAAGATTTCCGTTAATTAGAAATCCTACACCATTAACTCTTTCATTTTGCCTTCCTCTTTAGTAAAATAGGTGGTTGCTGTCTTCGAGCTGGACTACTTTTTTTTTTTTGTCTGTGAATCTCACTCAAATCTACAATATCCCAAATAATGTTTTCCAATTCAGTCATTAAGTAATCAAGTTTGTAATCTTCTGCAAGGCTTCTTACACTGTATGTAAAGATCTTCATGGATATTGGTTTGTTCAATAACCCAGTCTCTAATTTGTCTCCCCCCCCCATATATATATATATATATATATATATATATATATATATATATATATATATATATATATATACAGTATATATAAAGCAGAGAGTAAATTAAATATGTAAAGCAGAGAGTCAATTGAATACAGAAATAATTATGAGACTAACAGATGATGATAACCTGAAGGGCAAGAACTGAAAAACTAGGAATGAAGAGCGAAAGAAGAAAATGCAAGAAGGGAGACATATGATGTCAGGGATACTGAGAAGGGCCCCAGAAGATGGTACATAGAAATCTGTAAATAAACTCAAATCAACGGCAAACTGGGAAAGATGGGAATGGGAGAACACAACAACAACAACAATAATAATAATAATAATAATAATAACAATAATAATAATAATAATAATAACATAAATAATAATAATAATAATAATCTATCCATCCATCATCCAATCCTACATTGCCCCATGAGAAGTGTAGGAGCCCGGGGCTAGGCAGTCGGTCCCGACATTTACGATGAGTGATAATAATAATAATAATAATAATAATAATAATATACAATAAATAATAATAATAATAATAATAATAATAATAATAATAACAAAAATGAACAAATGAATGAATGGAATAGTGAAAGTTATTAACCGTCAGGAGGACATCTCATACGCGACGGACTCGAAAAAGAGTAAACATATAAGATGGAAGGAAATGGAAAGGAAAGATAAAGACAAACGATATTAAGGATGGAATATAGAAAACAGGAATATGAGCAAGAGAAGTCAGGAGGGAGGAAGTCTCTCAATTGGGTTACGGAATAAAGTCCAAGGAAGAAGTAACATGCAAAAAGATATAGAAAAGACAAGGTATGTAAAGGAAAGAAAAAGTAGAAAGCAGAAGTCAGTGAATGTCAGTAGGGAAAAGATCACATGCACTACTGAGCAAGGTTCAAAGAAGAAAGTAAAAGGAAAGGAAGGATAAATAAAATAAGGAATAAATGAGACAAAACAGAGCAGAAGCAAAAGAAGTACGCGCAAGTGGAAGAGGACGATCTCACAAAAGGGTTACTGAGAAGAGTCCAAGGTAGGAGGGCCTCTAAGAAACTGACTGGTGATAAGTGTGTTCCTGTCCTTGCCACAACAAGCTCCCTCTCTCCACTTTGCTTCTCACATTCCATCCTCACGCGCCTGCCTTCTTTCACCTGCAGATGCCTCTCTCTCTCTCTCTCTCTCTCTCTCTCTCTCTCTCTCTCTCTCTCTCTCCTGAGATTCTTGACTAAATAAGATCCACATAAATATCCACAAGCACTTCAGTTTTTCTTAACCACTTCTATCTACTGTTTCTTTATATCCCATGCCATACTATACTGCATGATATTTTTTCTCACTATCTCCTGCCAGTTTCACCGAGAATGTTTGATGGATGGGGATGAGTCTCGTTCTTTGTTGTTTTCCCAAGCATATTATAATGTTCTAGTCAAACCCTTATGGACCGGGTCTACTGTTTTTTCTTTTGTCCTTGGACGAAAGCTGAGATGACATACGTACAAACAAATACAGCGCTAGAAAAAAATATTGAGAGAGAGAGAGAGGGGGGGGAGGGGTTCGTGTGCGTGTTTTATTAATTGCTATTTACGATCATGCTGAATATTTCCAACCCTCCTCCCATATTACCACTAACGAGGGCGCTGCTGCCAAAGTTTGTAAGGCAAAGTTTAATGTGCAACTTATTAACAGAATCTACTTAAATCTCACGGTACCTACTATTGATTCTCGGTAGCTGTTACTGCGGCTGATATTATAAGTGAAGAAAAAAGAACGACAGGCTTCTCTTTTAATTAGTTAGATTCTCTTTTTATTTTCGTCCTTTTCTTGAATATTCTTTCCTCTTATTTACTTTCTGCATATTTTACTTATTAACGCTTTCTACTCACATGTGTTTCGTTTTTACACTCCATTCCTTTCGTTCGACCTTCGCATTCTCCTAATTTATCATAATATTGTCATTCCTACCCCTAATTTTCCTTTTTTTTTTTTTCCTACTTCCCCTTGTACTCTCCTTGCACACTTACTCTACTGGTTCTACTGTTCGTCTTTCATTCCTTATTTATTATATTGTTTTGTGGTACTTTTACTTGCATCTAGTCTAACAGTAAAAAAAAAAAAACTACTCTTCCCCTTTTTCAAGCATTCTCTCTCTCTCTCTCTCTCTCTCTCTCTCTCTCTCTCTCCCTTCATCATCTCGTTCATTCCTCGCATTCATGTAATCTCGATCAAGTCGAATTTATTTTCACAGTATTATTTTTTCTCGTACCTCTATCTTTATCTACTCTCAGTCTACAATCGTACCTATTCCCACACGCATTCTTTTTCTCTTATTCTGGTGGCGTGTCGTCAGAGAGGTTCACCTTGACCGAGCCAGTCGCAGGCATAAACTCCGTAGGCTGGAATTACATTAAGTGGCTGGTCCTTGCAACGCAGGCGAATATGGCGAGCAGGCGAGTTGGTTCGCTAAAATACAAATGGGTATACAAGGGCACCGAAACCAAATATGGCGGGCAAAACAATTTTACAACAGCAATTTGTTGAAGGAGAAGTAGATGGTGATCGTAAAAAATACCAACAGGATCAACAACACACGCTTCCAATAACGATGGACGGGCGATGATAACGAAAAGTAGCAAATTACAAAAAATAACACGCCCGTGCAATTATTGTGTGTGTGTGTGTGTGTGTTTCACAATCATCCATCTTTTCCCATTTACATATCTGTGGAGAGGTCGGGATGGTACTGGCTACCCCTGTAGCCACCCTAAATTTCCCGGGGAATACCACGGGACGCCCCTGGGGTTGTTTTGGGATCACCCCTTCATTAGTTTCGGGTACCCCATATGTTAAATCTTAGCTATGCCCATGCTGTGTATCAAGTATTGTGTTGTCAGCTCCCATTAACTCCCATGACAAAAATAACAAAGCAACACTATCCGTCGTTTTATTTAGTCTTTCTTTTCTGTTTGAACTAATTCGCAAAACAAAAACATTATATATTAGTACCTTATCGAAACTAGTGTTGTTACCCCGATTTAACTGCCCACACCTGCCACAAGAACAAAATGCACTGAAGTCTATGGCGTTCCTGGGCTGCTGGTCACCGCAGTTTTCAAGGTTAGTTGGCGGGAGTTAAGCTCAACGCCTGAACAATTACACGGGAGGCCGAGCTCCCACAGCCCGCCGGCATGGCTCAGATATTTATCAGTGAAGCCACACCACGCACGCCGGTCACACTGACAGTACTCGCCTCAGGCACAAACTAACTATAAGTCAGATCGATAACTCCACTGATCAGCTTATTTCAAGATACTTCTGATACACTCGTCTCAATTCATAACAACTGTTTGTGCACCCACACTTACAAGGAAAGTACACACACACACACACACACACACACACACACACACACACACACACACACACACACACACAATCGACACTGACAAGGAAAGCATCCAAACATTCTCTCCGGTTACAACTGGCGAATGTCACTTCACATGCGGGTGCCTATTTTTATTTCTAGGTACGAATGGATTTTGTACAAAGGTCGTGGTCGGCCTGGGGAAGGGAACTGAGCCCGGGATCTCTTGGTTGCGAGCCTAGTATGTCTGAGAAATACAGGAGTGATATTATGTTTATGTTGCGGGTAAAAAAAAAAAAAAAAAAAAAAAAAAAAAAAAAAGGCATTCCCTATGTACGCAGAGGGCCATGTGCTTTTAGTTAAAAGATCATGTATGACTGAGACAGATATACTGTACAGGAGGAGTGAACTGCGTACGCTGCGGGTTCAAAAAATTATGTATTCGCCACATACTTGGCCAAGTGCTTTTTATAAGAGGTCATGTGAATATGCCTGAAATAAATATATGAAATATAAGTTTATGCTGCTGATACAAAAAATTTATTTTACTACCTATGTATGTGGCCATGTGCTATTTGTATGACATTATGTGATTTTGCATAAGATATAGGAGTACGAAACTACGTATTTCCTACGTACGGATGTATTTGATTGTCTTTTTTGTAAGGTGTCATGTGAGTATGCCTGTGATAAATAAAGAACTGATATGTTTACGAAAAAAAAAGAAAAAGAAAAATTGCTTAAGTATTTGGTCATCTGCTTCTTGTAAGACGTCATGCTCTACTGACCGTGTTGATGCTGATGAAGTGACACTCAGCCCTGCTCAAGCTCAGGTATTAATAGATAAATAAATAAGCCAACTAATTTCTGTGACGGTTAATAAGTTTAGTTCATTTTTTATGATACAACTGCTGGATTTACACGCATTATAAATCTGCATGCGTGGCGTAAGATCATCTACATCCTAAACTTGGTCGTTTAACTGGCAGATAAGTCACATATTTAATGCTTAATTCACTATTGGATTCTCATAACTAATTCTCAACGAAGATTCTCGCCTAAGCTGAATACAGTAGTTCTGTACAGTAGTTAAAAAAAAAAAAATCGTCGACTTCAATGGGTTAGTAGAGAATGCTCCTAATCCCTCCACTTTCAGATGTGTCGCTAAAGCTGAATGAAACTGCCTGGCGGGAGCGAGAATACCAAAGACATCGTACTGATGTGCTTAATGGATCCTCCTCAGCTTACACGAAAACACTATCTTATCCACAAGTCCAAACAAGTATTACGTTACCCAAAACACCGTCTACTACAGTGAATCTTTAAAATTTTCATGATTTTTGAATGCATATTGATAGTGCTGATGAAGCTGTGCTGTTAATAATAATAATAATAATAATAATAACACTTCAAGATCAAACAAAAATTCAGTTTAGTTCAAGACATAACCTTGCAAAAACTTTTATAAATAAATTATACTTGCTGGTAAAGAAGACATGCTGTTTATAATAATACTCAAAACTGAAGAGAAACAAAACAGCATCACAAAATATTTACTGATGATTTCGCGGCACACGTTAGTCATCGGACGTGCCCCCGCTTCTTAAACAGATGGTGACGCAAGCCGTGTTTCCATGTGGTGGGGTGGGAGGAGGGGGGAGGAAGAGCGAGATCAGGAGTGTAAGGGTGAGGGATGTAGGGGGAGGGGTTGAAGAAGGATGAAGTGGAGAGAGTGAGTGAAGTAGGAGGAGAGTATGAAGATAAAGGGACAGAGTGAGAATGTGTGTGAGAGGACGGGTAGGTGGGGAGGGAGAGAGAGAGAGAGAGAGAGAGAGAGAGAGAGAGAGAACTTCACTACGGTTCCTTCCACATATAAGCAATAACTGATATAACAGTTTGGCAGCAGAAAGATTTAGAAAGAAGAATAATCACAGTACAGACTAGATTAACGAAGGCTGCTTTTTAATCCTTCCAGTCAGCGAGGTACTTCTCAAGCTTAATTAAATCGTCTAAAGGTAGCTAATAAAATAAAGTTATCGTGCACAAGGGGTCAAGAGGGAACGAGTGTGGGAGTGAAGGGTGAGGGAGGTAGAAGGAAGGGTATGAAGAGGAGTAACAATAGGGGAAGGAGATGACGAGGGAGATGGTGAATTGTGGTTGGGGAAAGTGGAGAGCGTGAGGGAGTGAAAGTGAGGAGAGAGAGACGTGGAGTAGTGTAGGAGTTACAACATAGCGGACAGGATAACAGTATGATGGGAAGTGGGGAGGTAAGAGGACAACATACAAACAATTTGAAGAGGAGGAGGAGGAGGAAGAACGTGCACAGGTAAAAGAGTGGTGGAGAGAAGTAGAGAATGAGTGAGAGTGAAGGGGGGGGGGGAGAATTAGAGACGACAGTTGTGGATATAGTGAGGGAAGCTTAGGAGCAACAAGAAGAGGGGAGGAGTTAAGACACTGATGGAAGGGCATGAGGTGGGTGAAAGTGACACAGAAGGAAGATGAGGTGTGGGAGAGGGTGTGGAACGTTTTGTGTGTGTGTGTGTGTGTGTGTGTGTGTGTGTGTGTGTGTGTGTGTGTGTGTGTGTGTGTGTGTGTGTGTGAGAGAGAGAGAGAGAGAGAGAGAGAGAGAGAGAGAATATAACAAAATCTGCTGAGGATGAGGGAAGGCTAGAAGGATGCAGGATCATTAGCAGTGGGCGTTTTGTGTGGAAAGAGAAGGACATCCATCCATCATCCAATCGTGTGTTGCCCCATGAGAAGTGTACGAGCCCGGGGCTAGGCAAGTTGGTTCTGACATTTAAGATGAGAGTGACCAACCTTACTCATCCCTGAGTGGCAGTACTTGAGCAATAAACCCCAACTACCCTTTGGATATAAACCTACACAGACTCAATCCGATTGGAACGCCTTAAATACCCACTAAACCACCAAGTGCCATAATTTGGTTATATGGTTACCATCCAGCGAAGTAAATGGTTTCCTGGTGTACAGGAAACCATTTGGCTTGTCACTCAGTGTAGTCACCCATAGGTAGAAGGAAGAGGAGAGAATGAAGGAAAGAAAGACATAAGAGGGAGTGCAAAGTCACCCGCAGGCAGAAGGAAGAGGAAAGAATGAAGAAAGACAGAAGAGGATGGAAGGAAGAGATGAAAAGGCAGACACCCAAAGCAGCACTACATAGTGGGTGGATGGTGGGCGTCCCCACCTATCGTTCCTGGAAGCGTAGTGGTAGAACTCGTGGGTAGGAACGCGCTGTGGCCTAGGCAATACGGTGGAAGGAGATGATGTTAAAAAAGAAAAAAAAAAAAAAAAGTTCTCCTAGAGTAAAGGGAAAGAGGGAAGGCATGTATTGGGAAGGTTTAGAGCCTAGGATTACTTGTTGTTGGAAGGTGGGAATATTGTTCAAAGGGTAATAAACGTTTGGGAGGAAAGTGGAGAGAGAGAGAGAGAGAGAGAGAGAGAGAATGGGATGGACGATGTGTCAAAGGGGGGGGGGATGATGAGTACAATTAGAAAAGATGTGTTAAGTCGTGTTAGGAGCTGGGTGATGCAAGCCTGAAAGTGAAGGACAACTGACTCAGCAGAAACGCAATTGCATAAGGGACAACAGAGCGCAACTGCATTAGGGACGAGAGAGAGAGAGAGAGAGAGAGAAATAGGAAAAACGTGAAATACACAAGCACAATACATAATATATATATATATACAGTATATATATATATATATATATATATATATATATATATATATATATATGTATATGTATATATATATATATGTATATATATATATATATATATATATATATATATATATATATATAAACACACACACACACGAGTATATACTGGTATGTATAAGAAAAATCATGAGAATGATGAGGTAATTAGGAAATAAGAAACAACTGTTTTTACACTGAATACTTACGCAACCTAAATTGTAAATAATCAGAGGGGTGGAGCAAGGGATATATGTGTGTGTGTGTGTGTGTGTGTGTGTGTGTGTGTGTGTGTGTGTGTGTGTGTGTGAATGCTGACTTGTGATGACTAAGGCGATTTCATGCCCTCCACTACGATGACGCTTAATATCTTTTATATTCTTCTTTTTACCATTTTAAAAAATTGTTACAGACAGATCCCTTGTGGTTAGAGGATTAGGGTAGGCTACAGCTATTTAATCTAGTAGACAGTTCTCCCCTGGGTTAAAATCAGTTCGCTTGGAGTGAGTAAGAGTAAATTAAAAATGGAAAAAAAAAAATCATACAGTGAAGAAGCTAAAGAGAGAGGTGACGTCGGAGAACAGCACAGGTGTGTGTGTGTGTGTGTGTGTGTGTGTGTGTGTGTGTGTGTGTGTGTGTGTGTGAAGGTCTTGACAGAGGGTTGGAAATAACTTTGTGGATTATATAAGCTTACGTGTGGGTTGGAATGGTGTTCTGATGGAGTGAGTGTTATGGCTGTTGAGTGGGGTGGTGGGATGAATAGTATTAGAGGGGTGGTGTGATGGGTAAATAGTGTGGCTGTGATTTGAATGGTATGGATTGGGTGTGTTGGTTGTTGAGTGAGGCGATGGGCTGCGTGGAAGGGTGGTATGATTGGTGAATGGTGGGGTGTGGTACGGTACTGATTGGGTATTTTGGTTTGTAAAGCTGTATGGGTGGGGTGGGGTGTTAGCTGAATGGTGTGGTTTGTAACTGAGATGGTGTGATGGGCTGAGTGCTGAGACTGTTAAGTGGGGCGATGGGCAAAGCGGTATGAGTGGAATCTTATGTTGGGTACATGATGTGGCTTGCGGTCTATTAGTATGGACTGAGTAGTGAGCGATAAGTGTGATACGAATGTGCGATGAACGAGGGTGAGAAGGATGTCAAACGAATGGCGTGTGCTGAAAGGTGTAAATTAAGTCGTACAGGATAAGTGATATGAATGATTGGAAGTTAGTGCTGTGAGATAAATGGTAAGTATGGTGTGAGTGAGGTGAGATGAGGGATGAGTTGACTGACGCGATGTGAGAGGAATGTGTGATGTGTGATGAGTGAGGTGAAAGTGGTATGTGGTGAGAGGTATGAAAGTTAGTTGCGTTTGGAGTGTGTGTGTGTGTGTGTGTGTGTGTGTGTGTGTGTGTGTGTGTGTGTGTGTGTGTGTGTGTGTGTGTGTGTGTGTGAGGGGGGCAGACAGTAAGACCTTGAGCCGTGTGGACATCCTAAGGTCTGTGTTGATCCGCTAAGCCCGGGGGATCAGGAGGCGAGATATTTCAATTACGAACCAGCCCTTCCTTGTCCCCCTATCCACACACTCTTTAACACGTCTCACCTTCATTTCTTCTTTTCTCTGTCTGTCTATTTTAGTTCATTCTTGTATCCATTTGATCTCTTCTTTTCTTGCTCCTTGTCTCTTTTAGCTGATTCTTATTTTCTTTGCCCTCTACCACACGTCTCACCTTTATCTCTTCTTTCCTCAGTTTCTGTTACTTTTAGCTATTTTTGATCTCTTTATCCTTCAAGTTGTATTTCTGTCTCTTTTTGTCTATTATTAACTTTTTCTTTATATCCAACCACACGCTCTACACTGCGACTCATCTATAGTAACCCGACTTCATGTTTTTTTTTTTCGTTCGCCTATCGTTCTTCAGTCCCTTATCGCTTCCCATTCTTTAAAGCTGCGGTCACATTTTTTATCTTAGTCTTTTCTCTTATATACTTTCTTTACATCTGTCCACACACTCTACACCATGGTTTCTTTTCTTATTCTATTTTCTTCATGTTTGTTTGTGTGTGTGTGTGTGTGTGTGTGTGTGTGTGTGTGTGTGTGTGTGTGTGTGTGTGTGTGTGTGTATTTCACCTCTATAGTTCTTTCTATAGGACCTCTCATATTTTTCAAGTCGTCTTCTTATCACAGTCTTTTAAAATTCTCTCTCTGTATCTACTTATACCTCAACAACACTTTTTGCTTTATCTAATCTTCCATCACACTGTCTTTATTTTATTTAATCATCTTGTATCTTTCTTTATACCTACCCACAAATTGCAAGTAGCGTCTTAAATTATTTCTTCTCTCCTCACCCACAATTTCTTAATGTTTCCTTCACCAATATCTTTTGTTTTGCTTCTTTACTTTTCCGCCCTACTCTTCTTTCAAGGTGTCTATATTTAATCTGTGTCTGCCTCTTTCGCCAGCAGTACATTTCAACACTCTCTCCAGCACGTCATTTATTACCCTCGTTTTAATCTTCCCTCAGGCATTCTTTCTTTCTCTTTTTATCTTTTATTGTACCTGTCTTTTTTATACATCGACCCCCAATCACTACATCACGTCTTTTTATAACCTCTCCCTGACTCATCTCCTTCCACGCTTTATATATATATATATATATATATATATATATATATATATATATATATATATATATATATATATGTGTGTATGTATGTATCTGTTTTCTTTGGGTCTTCCTTTCTTTGTAAAAACTTTTCCTACCTCATCTCCATCCATGTTGTATATATATATATATATAAAATTCTTCCTTTTAGATACATATTTTCAATTTTTTTCTCAGCGCTTTTTTATTCTTCTCTCCATATTTTCTCGTATTCTTCTTCCGTTATGTTTTATTTGATTCCCTGACGCTTTCTATAATGCTTCTTGTCTTCATTTAGCTCTTCATAACTACTTTAAAACCTTTTTCTTCATATCTTTTGTCGTACGTTTGTGTTTATTCTCGTGGCTGGTGTAGCTCTATATTCTGTTACATCAATTGCCAGACAATTTCATTCAGTTGAGAGTAAGTCGAAGAGGCCTGAGTGTTGATGTAGTCTAAACATTATTATCACTGGAAAAATCTTCCCTTGCCCTTTTTTCTTCATTCCTCCTTCCGCTCCTCACTGTTTATGGTTGCTCTAGCTCACTGAGGCTTCTTTATTCCTTTTTTTTTTTTTTTTTTCTTCTTCTTCTAAGCTATTGAGACTCGGAAGTTACTTACTGTTGCTATTTCCTGACAATTTTATTCAGATTATGACACTGTACGAATTGTTGGGGTTTGAAAAAGCTTTAATGAATCCTCTCAGTACAAGAGCCCTTTCCTAAGCAAAACAAAATTGTCCCAAAAAAGCAAAATTAATCGAACAAGGACATCACCCAGACTCAAGGGGATAATACCTGCTTTAAAATTTTAAATGTTTATTTTTAAATTCGCACAGTTTCATGTGCTTTATGGTATATTCTTAACACTCAAGCCTTATCAGGGGAAATGTAGGTAAATACTCAATTGCGTCATGCCTCAGTCCTGTTACGACGATGACAATTTCTTATATTATATTCTTGCTGTTTCCGGAATTATCCTTCGTTAACCTCAATAGCGCTAGCAAGCTGACGATCTCAATAAAATCGACAGTAAGAATGAAAGAAAAAAAAAAAACGACTATTGAAGGAGTTAAGAAAAGGAAAGAATCTGCGACTAAAGCAGTTCCGATAATTTGAAATGTAAAATAATAATAATTACCGGTATACTACAAAGACGTAATCAATTTTGCAAAACCACAGAAGTTTCATAGTTACACAAATGCTACTCTTACCTACGAGCTTCAGGGTTTAAGTCTACCTTTAATTAAACCAAATATCTGCGGCTTTGTTGACCAGATTTTTAAAAAGGAATGTAAAGAGGACTGAAGGAATGTACGCTCAGGCGGTGAGAAAAGGAAGGTAGGATTAAGAAATGGTGGCATAATTATATAGTGGGTAGGGATGAGCTCGACGGTGGAGAATAAGGGCGAGGAGAGAAGATGGAATGAAGAGGGGTGGATAAAAGTAGGAGAGAAAAGAGGATGAAGAGGAATGGAACATGTAGAGAAGCAAAGGAGATTAAGAGAGAGTGAAAGTCGGAGGAGACAGCCTCTTTTCTCTCTTACTGTGCGAAAAGGATGGTAGGAATACAATTTCTTTTGTACGTATTGTTGTTGTTGTTAATCAACCCAGGTCTGTCTGGCTGAGCACACCCATCTACCTCAGCAAGCAATCGCCTCTGTAGGACCGTCCCGTGCAGTGAACCGATGTTCCTTTGCGGCAGACAACGCGCCACAGCGAGGAGCGGGGAGGAGTGTGGAGGTTTTGTTCCTGGGCGGATGCCGCATTTGTCTCTCCTCGCCTAGTTAACAAGGGCACTACAGAAGGCTCCAAATCAACCCGTTATTTTGTTATATGGTTATCACCCTGCGCTGTACATGGTTTCCTGGGTTACAGGAAACCACTAGGTTTGTCACTTAATGTTGTCACTTTATGTGGAAAGAAGAGTAATTAAAGGTGACAGGAAGAATGGGAGAAAATAAGAAAGGAGGAAGACGACAGACACAGGAAAGAATGATAGAGATGAAGCAAGATGTAGGCAGCACTACATCAAATGAATGGATGATGCGCGCCCTCGCCAAACATCATCTTTTGTAAAGCCGGTGTGCAATTATTTCTATTAAAAAAAATAAAAAAAAAAATAAAAAATAAAATAAAATTAGAAAGCGCTCAGAGAGCGCACACCTCCGCCAATGCCACAGCCATAAAAAAGGATCCGTATCCGGATCCGTAGATATAGAACCCGGATCCGGATACGGATCCGCCCCCAAATTTAATCATTTCTTCCTTGGCCCATGGCCCAACATTCCACAAAATTTCATCAAAATCTGTTCATATCTTTTTCAGTAATCCCGGATCCGGATCCGCTCCAAATTTAATAATTTCTTTCTTGGTTCATGACCCACCTTCCCACAAAATTTCATTGAAATTCATTGAGAATTTTTGGAGATAACGTGCAGGATACTCATGATCCGGATCCGGATCCGCCCCCAATTTAATAATTTCTTCCTTGGCCCATGGCCCACAGCTCCACAAAATTTCATCAAAATCCGTTCTTAACGTTTTGAGTAATCCAGTTAACAGACAGACAAACAAACAAACCAGTGCAGGGTAAAACGTAACCTCCTTGGCAGAGGTAATGATGCAATCGAAGTACTTGTTGACCCGGCCAGCCTTAGAGTGTATTTTGTATTTTATTTTGCTATCTCCAGAAAATTTTAATAAGATCAGGAGAGCCTTTTCGAACAGGAGGGATTAAACACAGCTTACAGCCTTCATTACCTCTTTCACAAATAGGGTGTTCGAAGAATATCAAGAATATTCAATAAAATGCAGCATCAGACCGAAGTGGTTAAATGACCAAAATAAATATTGGTTGTGAGTGACAAAATAAGAATAAATCACAGTTCAGTCCTATGAGTCTCTGTTTTGCCGGTGGAGCACTACCAGTGAGGGAACAGAACAGTCAGCCGGGCTTGTGACAGGGTGGAGGAAGTGCCAAGAGCTCAAGCCTCGTAAATCCCGCCTCCCTCTAAAAGCGACCACAACCACAACCGCAGCGTCTATTAGCCGGCACTGATGTCATGGTGGGGTGCGAGTCACGGTCAAGGCCTCACCATGTAGCAACCCAGTCAGGCGACACTGACACACTCGAGTGGCTGATAGACTCACTGGCCGGGGCGGGGTGCAGGCACATACCGGTTCACGCAGAAACAAAGTACCAGGAAAATGTTAAGGTCTGATAATGCTGAGTGCAAATCGGCGTCTATCGCTGAGATAGCAAAATCAGCTTTTGACTTCGAATAACGATGCCCATTTCTTTTCATATACACTGCATGTTTTCCTGAGTGCTTGTATTAAATAATCAACAGGACATTCATACTGTTCTCTTGAAATACAGGTTAAGGTGGCAACTGTACTGGAGGAGTAGCAACGCCCAGACAGCCCAAGTTTGCCCAGACCAATGGGCCACGCTTCCATTCACTCATCATTCAAGCCCCCGGAATCCTTGCTCTATCTGATACGCCAAAAACATTCACCACAATCTGTAGCTTCACATAAAACTATTTCAATCCGGACGCTGTCACGTTAAAAGGCGGGTGCCAAATCTCTGATCATGCACCTCTTCTCACAACATTCATCCAGCTAGCTCGATATCTTGTCATTCCCATAGCCTCACCGACTTCCATAAATCTCATCCTCACACACTCATTCACCATATCCCTCCACTTTCTCCTTGGCCTACCTCGCCCCCTCCCTCCTTCAAATGTGCTCAGATATACCTTTTTCACCACTCTATTGTTATCCATTCTCTCCACACGACCATACCATCTCAATACACTCTCTTCGTTTCTGGTGTCCACATACTTCCTCACTCCCCATCTTTCACGAATCACATTATTTCGTATCCCATCCACTCTCTGTACTCCACATACATTCCTCAGCAGTCCCATCTCCACTGCTCTCACTCTTGACTTTTCATTTTCATGCCACACCAAAGTCTCACATCCATATGTTAATGTTGGCACTAACACTCCTTCATTTAAGCCTTGTGCAGCTGCAGCACTCAAGCCTCTGTTTCTTATCAAGGCCTTCATTACACCAGCTACTTTTCTTCCTTGTGTCACTCTACTTTTCACTTCTTTTGCACATTTTCCTCTTTTCTACCACTGCACCCAGGTATCTGAACTCTCTCACCAATTCCAGTCTCTCTCCATTCACTGTAACATCACACTGGGAGTCACCTTCTCTCTCAGTAACCATCACTTTAATCTTTTCTACATTTACTGTCAAGGCGCGACGCTCACAGACATAAGCAAAACTCTTGCACTAGTCTATTAAGTTCTTGTCTGGAATTTGCAAGTAGTACTGCATCATCAGCATACAACAAAACTGGGATATTCCATCCATCACCATTCATTACCAACGCCATCCTTCTCTCCATTAATCGTGTTCTCATTTCTCTCAACCCCATATATAATATATATATATATATATATATATATATATATATATATATATATATATATATATATATATATACTGAACAACCATGGGGACATCACACAACCTTGTCGCACGCCCACACCGATCATGAACCATTCACTTAGATGCTCATTTACCCTTACACATACTTCACTACAACCATAAAAACTCTTGACGGCACCTTACACCTTACCATCTACACCGTACAGTAAATGCGCAAAACCTTCCACAATCCTTCTCTGTCTACTTTGTCGTATGTTTCTTCCAGATCCGTGAATGCAATAAATACCTAATAGTCCTTCTCACAAGCCTTATCCACTGTCTGTCTTCCTGCAAATATCTGATCCACACATCCTCTGCCACTCCTAAAGCCACCCTGGTCATCACTCACTAGGACTTCTGATATCTCTCTTACTTTCGCTATAATAATTCTTCCATATACCTTCCCTACCACACTCAATAAACTTAAGCCACGATCATTCTTGCACTCACTTTGCTCACCTTTATTTCTGTACAGGGGTACAATCACAGCCTTTTTCCACTCTGCTGGCACAGTTTCATTCATCCATGCCTTCTTACAATATCTCCAACAAGCACTTCATTATACTCTCTCCACTACGCTTAATTACCTCTGCATACAACTCATCAACCCCAGCTGCTTTCCCATTTTTCAGCCGCTTCACAGCGTTCTTCACATGTGCGAGTGTCACGTTTCGTAGCACTGCATTCCTTTTCTGCACACCCCCAAAACCAATCACGCTTACAGTGGCTCTGCTCTCTCCATTCCCATTCATCAGGCTTTCAAAATATTCTTTCCATCTGGTCCTTATTTCATGACCATGGGTTAATAATCTACCACTTACATCCTTCACACTCTCACATTTCTTTCCGCTGTCACATCTACATTTCCGCACCTCTTTCCAGAATAACTTCCTATTTTCAGAGCAATTTGCATTCATTTTTCTTCCTAGATAATCATTTACCTTCTTTTTCCTCTTCACTAGTCTCTTTACGTGTTTCTTGCTCTCAAAATATTCAGTTTTTATTTTAATTGAACCCCTGTCCTGTAACCACAATAACCACTTCTTCCTTATTTCCATTACTGCTCTCTTGACCTCTTCATCCCACCATGCCGTACCTTTCTTCTTTGTTGTTACTCTTGCCACACCAAACACCGCTGTAGCATTAACTAAGCAATCCCAAATGCATTCCAAAGGCTGTCCGGATCCATTTAATCCCAATTCACTGATTCTAACTCCTCCTCTACTTTGGTCCTGTATTCATCTGCCATTTCTTTGATCCTCAGCTTCTCGACTTTCATTCTCCCTGACTGCTCCTCTCTCTCCTGGTCCACCTCACTCCTCTCAGCTTGATCTTGCATACAACCATATGATCTGACAGACCTCCACATCGTCCTCTCACGGCCCCCGTATCAGCAACCATTCCCAGCATCGACTTCTCTACGAGCACGTAATCAATCAGGCTCCTTTCAACACGATCCCCGTTCCCAGTATACCATGTGCTGTATATTTATGTGCATCCTTGTGTTTGAAATACGAGTTACAAACGCACAACCTCCTTTCCTGACACATATCCTTCAGTCGCTTCCCATTATCATTCTCTCTCTCTCTCTCTCTCTCTCTCTCTCTCTCTCTCTCTCTTTCTCTACTAGTGGGTTATCATTATTATACAGCATGCTTAAAAGCTGGTGATTAGAATTTGCTAGACAAAAGACGTGAAAAATAGAAGCTGAAAGAAACTAGGGATCAAAACATAAAAAATGGAACTTAGTTACTAATAAAAATACGAACGAGGGAAAAAAAAAAAAAAAAAGCATATGAAAGAGTTTATTAACGAGGATAAAAAATATACAGAAAAAAAAAGCCATCGAAAGAGTTTATGATCGAGGGTTAATGACAAACAATAAAAAAAGGCAAATGAATCATTTCAAAAGAAGCCAAGCTGCAATCTATGAATACACACACACACACACACACACACGTTTGTGTGTAAATATCTATCAAGCTACCTATCTAACTATCTATCTATCCACCTATCTATATGTATATAAACGGATGTATATTCGCATATATATATATATATATATATATATATATATATATATATATATATATATATATATATATATATATACAGTACGTGTATGTAAATACATATATATAAATACATATATAAACTATGTTAGTATAAAAATTTTAGATTGAAAGAAATATGTATGAAATAGGTCAATGAAAATGATGGCAAGTTTAAAGGAAGGGGTTACTCAACATAGCTGTAAGTGTAAAGATTCGGTTAAGTGTTACAGCAGCGACCGAGTCTGTTAGGGTGTGAGAGTGAGAGAGAAATATCAACCAGTGATGGAGGAAAAGTTAACCCAAGAGAGGACAGTGACTCACTGTTACTGAAGGTGTCAATCACAATATACGGGTACAGTTTACCAGGGAAGCCAATCTGGTTCACTTAATGGAGTTTCTAAGTATTTGGGGGAAAAAAAAAAAGGAGAAGAATGGTTGGACCCAGATATCTGAATTATTCTGGGGAATGTTTGGTTCCTTCTGTGTGTGTGTGTGTGTGTGTGTGTGTGTGTGTGTGTGTGTGTGTGTGTGTGTGTGTGTGTGTGTGTGTGTGTGTGTGTGTGTGTGTGTGTGTGTGTGTGTGTGTGTGTGTGTGTGTGTGCGCGCCCTACCTAAAAACACTGCCCGCACGATGGTTTGAACTCCGACTCTTGTTCCCTCTTCTGCAGTTCACTTCTCCATCGTCTTCCATACATCTTGGTGACAAACCACACAACGTTTTGTTGCTTTCCCTGTCAAAGCCGAACGAAGGCTGTAGTGTATGAGGAACTCTCCGTACCGTGAATTTGCAGTTCTTTTTATTCCCATGTAACTCCATATGATTTAGGAAAATAAGGAAGGAAAGTATAGGGCATATGGATCAGTTAACACCAGCTAATTATTTTCTTCCACGAAACGGTTCAGCCAACGTGACGCCAAAACTCCCAAAAAGTGCTCTGCCTGCAGAGAGGCGGCCTCCATTAAACTGCACACCGCTTAAGCATTAAAATACGCTGTTATTCATTGTCCATTTGTCCTTATGAAGGCCTTCTTAAGCAAGGCAAAACTAAGTAAAATATTACCCAGGACTCTCCTTAGTTTAGATAACCTTAAGAAGCTGTCTGACTGTGACTTCAACAATACAATAACACACACACACACACACACACACACACACACACACACACACACACACACACACACACACACACACACACTGATGTTGAAAGAACTCAAACATTTCCCAGAATAACTCTCAAATTTTTTTTTTTTTTTTTTTTTTTTATGTGTTCGACTCTGGGCATAGGCTTCACAGTCTGCTTTCAAGGCCCAGTAGTCCTCCTACGTACCGTACACCTCTACATGTCACCACTTCGGCGCTAACACCCACCGTCCATACTGAATACATGCTAGGGCTGTCTCATACAGGACTGGTGTATTGGTATTAGCGGGGGTATTTTTAAATATCTGGGTCCAACTTTTTTCTCCCCCTAAGTCCTTAGAAACTCCATTAGGTGGACAATAATCTCTCTCTCTCTCTCTCTCTCTCTCTCTCTCTCTCTCTCTCCCGGGAGGTTTTCAAGTTGCGTTAACCTATCCCTCCTCTCTCTTTAAAGTCGCTTCAAGATGTGTAAACCTATCCTCGCCCTAGCCCTTTCACTCTCTCTCGGGAGGCTTCAGAATCAACAAACTTATCCCCATGCTCTCTCTCTCTCTCTCTCTCTCTCTCTCATGTGGAGTGAGAGAACGTAAAGCTACATTTTTGTACACCTTCCAACCAAACCCCTTACCCATAACCGAGAGTATTATGTTGTCACCCTGTGGTTAACTTGCGGCGATGTACACTGAAATATGAATGAAGCTCCCCCCCCCCTAAAAAAAAAATCAGAGATTAGCACAGAAAATGGAAAAGAAAAGAAAAAATGGAAAAGGTGAAGGAAATGAGTAATTATAAAAGAAAATTATAGCAGTATAATACGACAAAGAAGATAGAATAGACAAAATAAATCACAGCACGAAAAAAGGGAAAAAATGGATTACAGATGAGACCACGAGGAAAGAATAGAGGAAACAGAAAAGGTAAACGAAATGGGCGTACTCGTAAATAAGGAAAATGCCGGGAATATAGTATGGTGGCAGTAAAATATTAGACTATATATATATAAAAAGAAATATGACTAAAATCCAAGAAAATTCGGAACTCAACGCGCCACACGGAAAGGAAGGATGGAAGAAATGGAGGAAGCGAAGAGGAGGCGATGATGATGATGAAGGAAACAGATAGGAAACGCAGAAAACAAAAGACATGAGGAAAAACCGAATGAAATGGAAAAACTGTGTGACGATAAGGAAGAATATGAAGGGAAAGAAGGGAACATCAGATAAAAAGGAAGGGGAAAACAGAAAGGGGGTAAAACAAACAAACAAACAAACAAAAAAGGAATGGAAAAGAAGGGAAGAAAGGAAGGAAATAAATGCAATAAAAAATAAAAAAACAAAATGGGGATGTAAATTAAGAAAAAGGAAGGTAGGAAGGAACGAATGAAAGAAAAAAAAAACATGGAAAGGAAAAGAAGGAAAGATGAAAGAAACGAGTTAAAAAAGGCAAAAAAAAGAAAAAAGAAAAGAAAAAAAGAAACGAATGAGACAGGAGGGAAGAAGAAAAAAAAAAAAGAAGGTGGGAGAAATGAGAATAAGGAGAGAGAAGTGATCGGAAGATGAGAAAAGTGAAAAGGAGGAACCGGAAATAAAGCAGAAAACGGAAAAGAGCAGGACAAATCACAAAAAAGGAAAAAAGAGGATATGAAAAGAAGAATAGAAGGAGTAAATGTTTCTGGAAGGAAAAATGAAGGATACATGGGCATGAGAAAATTCAAGAGAGAAGAGAACGAAAAGAATAACGGGAAAAAAAGAATGCACAAACTGCAAAAAGAGAGGGAAAAATAAATAAAAACAAAGGGAAGAGAATGCACAGAATGGATAAATGAGAGACCAAAACAAGAAATGAAGTAAGCACAAAACAGAAGGAGAACATAGAAATAAGAGACGAATGAGACAGTTCAAAACGGAAGTAAACAGAGAAGGTTAGAAAACACGTAAATGAAGAAAAAATATAGAAAAACAACAAATGAAAACAGTGAAAAACGAAAAGAAAGGATAAGAAAATAAGAAAGGAAGGAGAAAACTGTAAGGGAAAGAGGGTCAGGGCAGTAAAAAGAAAAAAAAAAGTCACATCATTAAGTCATTAGTGAGATAATCCACACGCCATACTTGAAAGGAAAATCATTCAACATTTTTTTTCTTAGTTCAAGTTCAAAAGTTCATACGTGTTTGACTTGTTACATGATCATCATTTATAGTGTTTTAGGGAAAGCTGCAAATATTGAAGGGGAAAGTGCGACTAAAGGGGATGACGTGAACGGAAAACATAGGAGGGGAGAAGGAGTCCAGGAATATAGTGGATAACCCTCTCATTCCGATTGCATATTATTTTGTTGCAGCAATCACCAGACGACTTGCTTCAGCTTAGGATTTACCTCTACCAAAGAAGAGGCTAATGAGGGCTACATCTAGCTTCCCTAATTATAAAAATCTTTCCAAAACTGAATACAATCGACCGCAGATGGAAGGAATAAATTTAAATTACGTCATAGGATTGAAGGATTTAAATAAAAAAAGGAATAACACACACACACACACACACACACACACACACACACACACACACACACACACACGCACGCGCGCGGGGGGAGAGGAGTTAAGATGTGCTAAGCGAAATTATACCTAGGACTGTTCATGGTGTAAAGGAGAATTCTGATTTATGAAGTGAACAAGAAAACAGCCTATATGAGACGAGAGTTTGTCGAGAGGGGTGCATCTTTCAGCTAAGGAAAAAAAAATCGTCCGAAGGTAGCCAACCTAATCCAAGTGACGTCCTGCCGTACTGCGAATTGCTCGAGCTCGGACACAGTACGTCATCATCAGGGTTAGTGCTTTCCTATTATTAGCTATTAGAGATTCAGTAATCACAGAAAAACTCAGCATGAGGGAGACACAAGTCATCACGAGGTGCATTACAAGACGCAAGCTCTTAGTGAGGACTATTATTTGGGGTGTTAGAGGCTTGTGAGTACGGGTTATGAGCCTTGTCACTCTGAGGTCGGAATCAAGCATATCTGAAACTGCCTGACCGCGTAAGCCGGACTAAAAGTCGGAAGAGAAACACCTCCTCCAATAAAGCCACGTTCTAAGCATACTGTTTTTCACTGGCACTTTCACTACGTCTGGCACTAAAGAAAGGAATGCTCAGAATGTGGCCAAATGAGTGCTCTTCTTCCAACTTTTGATCTACACGATCAGACAATTAACATTAAAATATGTCCAGTTTCGACCCCAGTGAGACAGAGTCTAACGCGTGTATGGCAGAATATCATCGGCATCCATCCTCGGGCCAAGTGCTATATCCGTCATCCCCAAAACTTGAAGAGATAAGCTGGAAACTCAGAATACGAACTTAACCTGCCTGTGACCTGACGTTACTGAGGCCTCTGCAAGATTGTGATCACTAGAACTTTAGTAACGTGAGGAAGTAAATGACATGGCCGAACATATCATTCAAAAGATCTGAGGAAAGTTTTAGGGTTAGGTCACGGTTTCTACTGGGTTTGGTAACTTTTACACAGATTTCCTTCAAGCCTGCCAGGATGACTTCTTGTTTTGAGGACAGTGGATGCCAACAGCCGTATTACTTAAACAGAGCTCGCGAGAATGTAGGTACGACCTCACTTACTGACAGTCATTTGTGATGTCCCTGATAAGAATAATGTGTATTATATTTAACTCGCTGCCGGATGCACTCTAGCACGGCATGCAGGCTAACCATATCTTACGATCGACATCTGACCGTCGCAAAGTGGGGAATCGCATACATCTTCCCAAGCTCAGATTTAGGAATACGTTCGTAGGGCCGGTGATAGGTTATTCTGCCAGAATGGAGAAGCTGACGATGTTGAACAAAACGGTGAGAGCATGTACGGTCGTGGCTGGAGGGGAGGGGGCTGAGGGTTGTAAGTTGCGGATGTAGGGGGTGGGGGCCAGCAGCACGCCAAACTACTACCTACAGCGGCGGTGGGGCCTGATGGGGGCGGTGGGTGCTGCGGCAGTGGTGGTGGTGACGGTGTGATGTGTGACGCCCATGGTGGCCACCCTCCGACCCACGTCTGCAGGACCGCCCACAGGAGGGGGAGTGGTAGAAGGATTGGGGTGTGTTGGGGAGATTCGGGAATCTCTTGGGGTTGGGGAACGACCAGGATTCCTACTAAGGGTTACGGGAGCTGAGGACGCTGGTATGGGAGACCTACGAGAATCAAAAGCCGAGGCGGGCACAGAGTGCGAGATGGGGGACCTACGGGAATCAAGGGTAGAAGTGGCTGATATGCCTTGTACTGGTGTTCTACGATTGTCAATGGTGGAAGTAGCTGAGGAAGGCGATATAGGAGATCTACGGGAATCGATGGTTGAAGTAGCAGAGGAGGGTGATACAGGAGTCCTACAAGAGTCAAGGGTGGAAGTAGGTGACGAGGCTGCGACAGGGGTCCTACGAGAGTCCAGGGTTGAAGCAGCTGACGACGGTGATACAGGTGTTCTGCTAGATTCGGGGGCAACTGTAGGTGCTGTGGTGGACTGTACGGGGCTCCTACGTGAGTCTGTGGGGGCTGCTGAAGGTGTCAGTGTGGATTGTATGGTAGTCCTACTGATGTCGGTGGCTACAGGTATTGTGGTGGGTGTCTGAGTGGTCGTAGTCGAGTCAGTGGAAGGTGGGGGAGCTACAGTGGCCGCGACGGGGGGCCTAGGTAAGTCAGGAGCTGCAGAAGGCGCTGACGTGGCCACAACAGCAGCTTTCCCTACGTCACCCTCCATGGGGGACGCGGCCGTAGAGGTGACGGGGACCTGAGCTGACACAGGAGAAGCAGGGTGAGGCAGGGAGGCAGGGGCGGAAGGAGGAGAGGGGGACTGAGGGGGAGGAGGAGAGGGAAGCTGGGCAGTACCCGGTGCAGGCGACGGGGTCCTACGCTTGCAACAACCTGCAACATGGGGAGGATCGCAGTGGTTGCAGATCTCTAGCACTTCAACACTGCAACAACACCACGTCCGCACGAGACAAAGGTTGGACGACACGAGGATAATACATTCAGAAACTACATTAATAATAATAATAATAATAATAATGATAATAATATCAATAATAATAATAACAATAACAATAACTCATGTCATTATCATCGTCCTTAGTGATTTCGAAAGGACCTCATCACTACAACAACCATTCCATGGCCACACACAATAAAGGTTTGAACGACATAAGCAAAATATAGCCAGAAACTACAGTCATAATCGTCAGTATCAACAACAGCGACACTTCATCATAGCAAAGAGCACTCCACGATATATAAACGGTTGGAAGGACGCAATACAGTACAGAAGAACGGTATTACCAGCCCAGCCATCAACCTCCATACTTCCGTAAGGTCTGCTTGCACTTCCTGCTAGCATAAAACAAAGCATTATGGGTGAGTGTGAGTGACAACACATGACAGATATGAAGTATTAAGAGAAACTGAAAAATACTCCAATTTTCCCCTCTTATGATAGCCCCAAACCTCAATATCTTCAGTACATTGACTTTTTTTTTTTGCCTTGCTATCTGCAGACGATTTAATTTATTTTTGTAAACTTCCTAGTAGTGAAGAGGCTGATAAAAGCTATATGTAACCCCTTCACTTAATCAGTTCCGCCAAGCTGCTTATTATCCTCTGGAGATAGCAAGCAAATAGATATAACGTCCTCGATATGAAGGGAGTAAATGACAACTGGTCAAAGAAAAACAACCTTACACTAGTTTCAGTACAGAAGTCTCAAGAACAAATAACAACAACAATAATAATAATAATAATAATAATAAAGTCAATGGACACACTACTAACTTTAACTTTGAGGCTTTCCTTTACTAAATCTCGATCCTACTCTCAAAACTTATGAATGGGACACAGGGCTAGTTATAATAATAATAACAATAATAATAATAATAATAATAACAATAATAATAATAATATAATAATAATAATAATAATAATAATAATAACAATAATAATAAAAATAAAAATACAGTCCTTGTGAACAAATATTCCCTCACATCCCTCACCCAGTGACAAATAAACAACAAAGATATTCCCATCATTGTGTACATAAACAACACATCCCTCTTACAGTATACACAAACATCAAACACATCCCTATTACTGTGGACATATGCAACACTCGCATTCCTATCGCAGAGTACGTAAGCATCACATTCCTCTCCTTGTATACTCAGAGATGCAACACATTCCTCTCCTTGTATACTAAGAGAAACAACACATTCCTATCCTTGTGTACGTAAATAAACAAAACATTCCTATCCTTGTGTACGTAAGTGAGCAACATATTCCCCTCATTCTGTACGTAAATAACCAACTCATTCCTGTCTTTGTGTATGTAAATACATCAGTGTGTACTTAAACAAGCAACACATTCCAGTCCATGTGTACGTATATACCTCCTTGTGCACAAACATAAAAACACATTCCAAGCCTCGTGTACGTAAATAACCAACCGTCAAAACACACACACACACACACACACACATTCAAAGCCTTGTGTATGTAAAAAAGCAACACATTCCCATCCTTTTGTACGTGAATACATCCATGTGTACGTAAACAAGCAGCACATTCCTGCCACAGTGTACATACACAACGAACCCCACTTTGCTATTGTATACAGCGCCAGTTGACCTCGTGGCCTGGATGACGTCAAGGCATAATTGGTGTTTACAGGTGAATTCACACTTCCGGTGGTGGAGGTGAAGAGAGAGCCGGGAGGGAGGAAGAGGTGAGAGAGAAAGAGAGAGGAGGAGGTGAGAGACGAGTGGAATGGGGAGGAAGAGGTGAGAGAATGAGAGAGGAAACTGAGATGGTGAAACAGAGACGAGGAGGAGAAGAAAGAAGAAGAAAAGAAGAGGAAAGGGAATGAAAGGGGAAGGGGGGTGTAAGAGAAAGAAACAGGAAAAGAGAAGATGAGAAAAGAGGAGATATGGGCAGAGAGAGGAAGTAAAAAGAGGAATGACAGAAAAAGAGGGAGGAAGAGAGCGAAAGTGGGACGAAAGACAGAAGTGAGAGAATGGAGAGACTGCAGGAGGAAAAAGAGACGGCGAGAGGAGGGAGAAAGGAGAGAAGATGAGAGAGAGAGAGAGAGAGAGGAAGAAATGAGGAAAAATGAGAGAAGGGGGAGAAAGAGAAAAAAGAGGAAAAAGGAAAGAAAGGGGAAGAGAGAAAGAAGAGGAAAAGGAGAGAAAGGAGCAAGAAAAAAAGGACAGAAAGAATGGGTGAGGGAGTGAAAAAGAAACAAAAGGCAGGAGAGGGAGAGAAGGGGGGAAATGGGGCAAGGGAAAGTGGGGGGAACTGAACAAAAGAATGGATATTAGATGAACGGGAAGCAAAGGAGAGACAAAGGAGAGAATGCGGAAGGAAAGAAGGGGAAGAGATAAAAGTGGAGGGAAAGGAGGGAAAGGGTTAGAAGAAGAAGAAGAAAATGAGGGAAACTGAGAGAAACAGCAAAGAAAAGGGGCGAAAAGGAATGAGGGGAAAGATAAAGAGGAGGGGAAGGAAACATGGGAAAGAAGCAAGGTGATGAAGGAATGATGTGGAGAGAGAGAGAGAGAGAGAGAGAGAGAGAGAGAGAGAGAGAGGGCAAGGAGAGAAATGGGAAGGGGAAGATGGGAGAAAGAGGGAAAAAGCAGGAAAGAAGGGGAGAGGAAAGATAAGAGTAGTGAAACTGAAAGACAAAGATGAAAGAACGGGAAAGGCAAGGGGGAAGGAGGGGGAGGGAAGGGAAAGGGTAAGAGATGAGAGAAGGGAAGGGGAAGATGAGGGAAGGATGGGAAGAGGAGAGAATTTGGGGATGAAACCATTGGGAAATGGCAAGGTACCGATATATGCTTACGAGTACAGTGCACGAAGGATGACTATGGCGAGGAGAGATAGCACAATCAGAATATCTCATTTCTTCTTCATCTTTCACTTTTATCTCTTACATTGTGGACAATCTCTCTCTCTCTCTCTCTCTCTCTCTCTCTCTCTCTCTCTCTGCCAGTGCCGGCGTCAGTGGTGCTATATTTGGCCCTGTGCCACGTTTCTACTGCGGTCACCACACCCACCCCCGCCTCACCCCCCTTCCCGTGTTTTCCCCTCTACCCTGCCCCATGTTACTAGTTCCTACCCTGCCCCGCCTCACTATTTTCAATATTGCCACACCCACCCCTGCCTCACCCTGTCCCACCCTACTTTCTTGTATATTACCATACCCATCTCATCCTCACACTGCCCTGCCTTATTTTCCCTAGCTTACTCTCTCTCTCTCTCTCTCTCTCTCTCTCTCTCTACTGTTTTTAACCATGCCCCACCCCATTCTTTCCTATCCAGATGCACGACAAAACTCTCCTCTTCCATGCTTGAACCCAGGCCTTGTATTCTGTCTTTCTCCACCCGACTCTCTTCTGTTTTGCTCTCCCACTCATATCTGTCCTGTTCTCTCCTACTCCGCTCCATCTTTCTCTATCTAGCCCTTTTCCACTTTGTCCCATCACTTTCTGTCATCTTTTGTCTCCACCCCACTCTTCCGTGTCTTGTTCTGTCCGATTCTGCAAGCTTCCTTTGATCAATCAGCTTTACTTTGTTTTGTCTCACTGTACCTTGCTCTGTCTCACTTTGCTCTCTCCTGTTCTTTATTTAGTCTTGTGCTGTCCCATTCTATCTTGTTCTGTCTCACTTTACATTCTCATGTTCTGTCCCATCCTATTTGGTCTTTCTCTGTCTCATTTTACTCTTTCTTCCTCTGTCTCACTCAACTTTGTTTTGTTTTGTCTTACTCTATCTTATTCTGTCTCACTTTACTGTCCCTTGCTCTGTCCTATTCTGTTCTGTCTTCTTCTATGCCACTCCCTTCTGCCTTAACCAGTCCGTCTGTGCTGTATTATATTGCGTCCTACTTTGTTCCATCTTGTTCAGTCTCATTCTCTTCTTACCCCACTTTACTTTGTTCTCTCTTGGCACGCCTTCTCTTTCAGCTTATGCCATGTTTATATCTCTTGCCTCGTCCCATTCTCCCCCTTCTCTCTTAGTGTGCATTTGTTCCATCTTGACCTACTTCACTCTGCCTTATTATTTCTTGCCTCACTCCCACGTGATACCTAAAGCCCTGTTCTTTATCACATATCCTTTCGTTCTCCTCCCACTCTTTGCTACTGTACCTTTGTCCTACCTTGTTTAATCCTGAGCTACTTCACTGTCTTGCTTTCTCGTGTCTCATCCCTCCCTGTTATCTTATGCTCTCTTCTTCAGTCTTGCTTCCTCCCACTCTCAGCTGGCACAACTAACTCTAATAATGCTCTATCTTGACTTTTCTCACTTTGCCTTGTTCTGTCTCTTCTGTTATCTTATGCCCCACTCTTTCATCTTTATTCCTCCTCATTCCATCCTCTTTCGTATCCTACACCCTCTCTCTGTCATCTTATACTCTGTTTTTCCATCCTGTCAGTCCTATTTTCTCCCTCTCCTCCCCCCACCTCTCACTACAATTGTGCCCCGCCCCTTTCCATTTCTCTTTGCCTTTCTCCACCCCATTTTGTCTTGGTTTGCCTTGCCCCACCCTGCTCTCAGTTTGTTCCATCCTGCCTTATCCCATTCTGCTTCACTTTGCCCTATACTTTACTTCTACCATACAACTTTACTTCATCTTGTTCCGTTCAGTCCACTTCAGTCCCTCTCCAACCCACAGCACCACACTCAGTTGATTCTATTAGCAGTTTCAACATTTTTTTTTTTCTTTTACCTCCACACGATTTCACCAAATTTAGAGATCTCTCGTAGTGAAGTGATCAGAAAAAGTCTTTCATTTACCCCTCAGTGGGATGGCTTACTTTTTGTATTACTCATTAATTACAGTTAGGCGATTTTGTTCAACTTCTGACAGATAAACTGAAGTAAGAAGGTTTGTTTAATTTTCTTCCGCCCCAAACAAACCATCCTTCACAAACAGTACCTGTTCATTCTCACATCAATCTATCCGTCACAACCACTCACGACTTTTATCCGCTTTGCAACGTCATTTTCACTTCTTGCTAGATTTTTTTTTTTTTTTTTTTTTTTTTTAGCTTAAGATATGCTGTCATATCCTTGTTCGCTGACGGCTCAATCAACTCGTCACGATCACTCAACCTCATGCTCATGACTCTTATAAGATTTTTTACGTCTATTTCACATTGTTCTTGCTATGGCCCAGACGATTTCATGCAACTTTATATACACACCTCGTGCTGAATGGTAAAACTATAATATGTTTCCAACCTAAACCATACACCTTTCAAATCTCTGCTCCCTGGAATCTTACTCAGCCCGTCGCAGCCACTCATGCTCATGGCATTGTTCGTTTGGTGGCGTCGTGTTTATTTCATTCTTCATACAGACAGACTACTTTATTCACCATAAGCTATATAACTCGTGGTCAAGGAGTTGAACCCTATTGTCTCCATTCCATACAAAATAGCCTCTGTCATATCCTTGGTTACTTGCAACTCACTCAGCTTCTCACCACCACTCGCACTTACACTCATGGATTTATCAGACTTGTCACGTCTTTCTCATTTTGTTCTTGTTGTGATCATGACTGCATTAAGCTTAAGTTACATATGTCATAGAGAAAGCCTTAAAATTCAATTCTGTCTCCAGTCCAAACCAATCATCTTTCATATCCTTCCTTACTGGTATCCTGACTCTGCTCGTCAGTCACTCGCGGCCTCAATCACCAAGTGACGTCCTTGTCATTTTTTTCATTCTTCTTCTACTAGTCAGACAATTTTATTTGCCCTGAACTATATACCGATATCTAGCTGTTGTTGCTGATCAACCCCGGTCTGTCTGGCCAAGCAGACCAAAAACAAGCGCCCCTGCAGGGACATTCTGTGCAGTGAACCGATGCTTCCTTGACGAAGGCGAGGGGAAAAGTGTGGATATTTAGTTCTCGGATGGACGCCGCATTTGCGTTGCACCACCCAGTTATCCGAGGCGCCATAGTATGCGCCACATTACCATGTTTTCTGGTTGTACGGTTACCACCCAACGATGTAAATTGTTTCCTGGGTTATAGGCAATAATTAGGCTTGTCACTCAGTGTAGGGACACCTGAAGCGGGAAAAAGAGTAATAAAAAGTGAAGGTTGGATAGGAGAAATAGGATGAGAGGAGGGCAGACACACAAAAGGATGAGAAAGTTGAGGGAAGAAGTATGCGGCACTACATCAAATGAGTGGACGATGGTCGTCACCACCTACCACCACAGATATCAAGTAGTGAAGAGAATTCTCTATACTGACACTGTCCCAAAGTATAGCATTTTTTTTTTTTTTTACCTAAATGAACTGGGCCACTTCCATAATCTGAATACTATTCTAAGGATGCATGAAAATAAATGAGCCTTAGCTATGAGGCAGGAAAGAACTTCTTTGGTTACTAGCCAAATCAACCCTCC
Organism: Coenobita brevimanus; assembly: GCF_032717465.1. Lineage (NCBI taxonomy): Eukaryota > Metazoa > Arthropoda > Malacostraca > Decapoda > Coenobitidae > Coenobita > Coenobita brevimanus. Next base: position 23,904,371 of record NC_137004.1, read on the forward strand.
AGTCTGACCACACATGGCAATCAAATGAGCTGAAAGGGGATGAGGAACTTTGTCAAGCTAGAGCAAACGCACTATACCGTCCTTCATGTCCTAGTTCACTGACGTCTCACTCAGCCCGTCGCAATCACTCATGCTAATAACTTCATCCGCTTTGTGATCTCATTTATTTCATTTATGCTGTGGCCAGACTATATTATGTAGTTACAAGTATGTGCATGTACCACTCAGTGAAGGGGGCTAAACTCTGCTTTGTCCCCGTCCCAAACAATCCGCCTTCATATCCTTGTTCACCCCCATGCCACTCAACTCGTCACGGCCACCACTTCTACTGATACTTAAGCTTCATTCCCTTTGGTATATTTTTCAATTTTATTCTTGCTACGGCCAGGTGATTTTATTTAGGTTGGGATATATAAACTGCAGTGACGTGGTTGAATCTTACTCTGCCTCGATCGCAAACCACTCTCTTTCATATAGTTGTTCACTGCCGTCTTACTCACCCCGTCACAACCACTCCTACTCATGGCTTTATCTGTTTTGTGCTGCCTTGCCCCGCCGCACCCAAGTTTCTCTCTCACTATTCTGGTTTTGCCTTATATCCTGCTTCACCCGCCCCTTCACAGTTACATCCTGCTTGCTCCGTTCAAGCCAGTTATGTCTTCCCTTTCCGTGTCTCTGCCTCTGCCTTTACCTATTGTAGCTTTATCACGTAATTTCCCAATATCCTATCCTCCTATATCCATACATCGCATTTATTCACGTTTTATCTCCCATTGTTCTGGTTCAGCCTCATCCTGCTTTACCCACCCCTTCGCAGATACACTCTGTCTGCCCAGTTCAGGTCAGTTCCTGCCTAGCTTTACCACTGACCCAAGCTATCGGCACTTGTTCATCATACTGTTTAATCGGTCGCACCAAACTAAAGATTTTATTCAATCTACTACACATAAGTCATGCTGTTCCAGTTTTCGTAAGCTTATGCAGTATATCCATTCCCCACTGACTAAGCTAATACAAGTTTCACACTACGTTACCCAGCTCCTTCCTCCCTCCATTATAACTACAGCCGTATAACTTTCATGGTCTGATCAATTAATTTCAAAAGGTTGGTGCGAATCAATATGGATTACATCTGACATCATTAGCTAAGTACTGGAGATAACCAGGTAAAGCTCAAATCAGTAATCCATCCTGTATGACATCTTCCATCTCTTTAATAAAAATATTTGGCGGTAGGAAGAAACGAAGTTTACGTCATCATAATTAAAGTGTTGTTATATCATACAAACATTACAGCCAACCATTTCAGCAACAAAAAAGACACGTAAATAAGTTATCGTTTGACACAGAGATGTAAAGTAACCTTCTACAATAACTGCCTACATGAGCGATAATGCACTTCAACGGGATTACTTCAACGGTCTCTGGCCAGTCCACTCGTGAATGACCTCAGCTGGCAGGGATGAATGAAAAAGAGGCTTCATTCATAGGCGAGGACGTGAGAGGCGACTACAACTGCAACTTAGAGTACTACGGATCACTCTTATTGCATTACATCATTATATTCATTACTCAGAAAAATTCAACGGCAAATTTCAAGTCATCTAGTATTAGCAAGTCATAGTTTTAACGCCTAACATGCTTTATTATCCTTAATTTATTCGTTATTCTACTTCATTTAAAAGGTTATCAATAGTTTCTCTCTCTCTCTCTCTCTCTCTCTCTCTCCTATCGTCAGTTTTCTCTTGTATTATTTACCTTCTCTTCACACGTCCTTTTTTTCGTCAGCGTTCTCTTCATACCTTTCGCTTCTATACCGTTACAACTCCCCCACCCCTCATTCTCCCTCTATCCATAGTCTGCTCCTATCATGTATCTTCCTTACACACACACACACGTTACGTCTTCTTTCCCTTTCTCATCCAATCACTGTACCTCTTCAAACATCGCCCCGGCATCTAACACCACGATTCTCTATGCGTATTGATTGGCAAGCGTAAACCCTCTCAGGTTAACGCCGTCTTATATCCTATACGTGAGAGGCTTCCGCACTGCCAAGTATACTTTAAATACATTAGGTCTGCGCGTAAAGTAACTACACTGTCTTAAGAATATCATTTTGTAATATAACTGAATGAAGTTTACAGCATACATATATATATATATATATATATATATATATATATATATATATATATAATCAATTACAATCAGAGTGACTGAGAAGTTTGTGTAATTTCCTGAATAAAAAAATATTAAAGCCAAATTTTCTAGTATGTATCACTGTATTCTCCCTGTTCTCGCTACATAAGGAGACGGCCCAACCATTCTCACTGTTGCTTTGAAGAAAGTAACAAGAGTCAAGGAAAACATGTTCTGTTTCCCCACGGCACCGGTCAGTGTTGTCAGTTTCATCCTGGTTAAGAAGAGGGAACTATAGTGATTACACAGACAGAGCTAACAATTTGAGCTTTGAACCTATAGAGGAAAAGTATCATTTTTTTGCTTAATTTTGTTGTCGCCAGACGATATCCTTCACTATAATAGGCTGGACTGAACGTGTTTAACTCTCCCGTTTCACTGTTGCAATGACAGTTTTCTAAGCAATTCATGCTACCGCCAGACGATTTCATTCTGCTTAAAGGAAACCTCTCAAAGTAAAGGAGTTAATTATTCTTGTAGGAGCGGATACCTGAAGTTCTTGGTGGTACCGCAGGGAAGGTGAGTGTGGTTGAAGGAGGAGGTAAGGGGAGTGTCACAAGGGCATTAGGGGGGGAGGGAGGTGGTACTAAGTGTGTCTTGACCTCCTCCCCTCCCCCTCCCTTGCCCCCCCTGTATATCGTTACCTCCTTCCCCACCCTCCAGCATGATGTCATACCCGGTTCTCTCGCCCACCAGCAACCCCCCTTCTCTCCGCACACCCTCCCTTCCTCCTACTTCCAACACTTGGTTTACGAGACGGCAGTCAAGGAACGCATTTGATGTACTTGCATAGTGGTATAAGGGACCCTTGAACCGACTTAATCAACCGCATATTATACATACAATGTCAGTAACTATCCCCTGAACAATTCATGTCCCAATTAACGAAAAACCTCACGAAACTTTTTACCATGCAACATAAGAAACTTTTACCATGCAAACATAAACAGTAAAAGTTGCCGCAGTATGACTCATGTGGTCCGAGCAATGCTGTGCATACTGGACGTTCGCTCTAAGTTGCTTTGTCTGCCATTTTCATATATGATGTGTGTGTGAGGCCTATACTACAGTCTGCCCCGCCCCGCATACTCTGCCAGACGCTACGGAATGGGTATAAATGTGGCTGCAGTAGGGAAGGTGACGGCAGCAGGCCAGAGTTAGCAGCGGCGGGAAGGTGGATCAGTGGGCTGCCTGGCGCCTGACACAACCCCGCTGCCACGGCGTACGAGTAAAACGCCGAATTCTTAATTTTTGCATGTGATTGTCCACTTATACCAATGTAAATTCATGCGTAACGATCGGGAGAATCACCTGCTATAAATACAGGTCATAAATTCCAAAAGGTTCTTATATTTAAACGAATATTTTTAAACAACATGATGACTTAAGCAAAGATTGTTAAAAAATGCATAAACCACTGAAGTAAAGAAAACGCGTCAGGGATAAAAATATTTCAATCAATACTTTCGTACGGCCTAATTTCTAACCACTTTTACGGCTGCACAGTCAGCAGGACTGTTTACTGAGTGCTAATTTCATTATTTTTCATATTTACGAACTAAACCCATGCAAACTTTATCACAAACTCCCAGCGACACGTATGACGTTTGTGCAATATTGATAAAATCTAGATTCTTTTTGCACCGTAACAAGTCTACGCCTAACAATGCCGGCGGGATGCTGCCTAACAAGTCATGACGTCATGTCAGCGTCAGCAAGAACAGATGAAACTCACTTTCTGGGAGAAAGAGAGAGAGGTGACCTGTACTGGGCTATGACTGAAAGCGTTAGGCATCGTCCCGCAAAAACCATGGCAAGCTACGAGCACAGACGCAGCCTAGATTAAAGACAGCAATATATTCGATATATGTTACCAGGGATATGCCACCTACATAATTCTAACGACTATGTAACACTTCCCTTTCCCTTAAGCGAAATAGTTAAAACGTTATGTTCTACATTTATAATGGACTGACAATTGTTGATCGATGAAAATTTTTTTTTTTTTTTTTTTTTTTTTTGCTAACATCCTAGTTTTATTTATTTTTTTGTAGCCATAATGGATTTAGAACATATCGACTTCCATTAGAATCACTGACGTCGGCATATGCATGGAACTGGGTCATTATGAAGCGAAGGGAAACCTTTTGGCTTGTACAGAGGTAAGGGAGGTCGTTAACCTTTCATGAACAGGGCAAATGTAGTATTCTATTCCAACTGACGCCAGACGACTATATTTAATTGAGAGTGAGCCATAAGAGCTTGATAAAGTTACCCTCTCACGCTCGGGATAACTAAAGCATTCTCTTCCAGCCTCCGTCGACTATTATGTTTAGCTGAGAGCAAGTAAAGGAGCACGTGTTAATAGTAAGAAAAAACTCTTGAATGGAAACACAAACACAGCTCAGAATACATCGGTGATTCGGTGTACTGTACTGTGCATATGCTCTGCGGTCGTAGCCTACTGGTAAGAGAGCCTATCCGTTTTTTATGATGTCTCTATAGCAACTATTGTCACAGATAGCTTTGTTTATCGCATTTTGTCACTTTCATATTCACTTTAAATTGACTGTGCAGAGCTTGGTAGCCGTTTGAGTAAAGAGATGGGCATATAGGCCTACAAACAGTCATCAACACAAGCGTAAGAGTTACTGTAAATGGTCTCTGATACATCATAGGCGTCAAGGAGCAGTGGAGTTTACTGGGTGGGAAGGAAAAAACGGGAAAACACGGGAAAGAGCTTAGGCCAAAGTTTTTCAGCTTCTTCCTGTCCCCCCCCCCACCTGTTTATTTCCACTTGTCGTTATGGACTTCGGAGAGTTGAATAAGAAATGAGCAACAATGGGAAGAGATGGCAGTTGCAAATAACTTAGCAAGAGGTATAATAATTTGAGGGAATATTAGAAGATTAACATGACACTGTTCGGATGAGTGAATAATAAGGAACCACTGTCTGTAGATAGCAAGAACAGAATACTAAAATAACAAGGAACAATATACTAAAAACTGAAATAAGCAGAGATATATCAGTATCAGTCATGGAAAAATAGCAGAATATTAAAACGTAAATAACCAGCTTGGAAGAGGAAACTCTCATCACATAAAGTAAAATATTAGAAAGTACGAAGGAACAGCAACAGTTGGTAACATGAAAAGCAGACGATAGCAGCGACAGCAGCGATGAGAGCCATAATGAGGACACGCAAGTCACAACAATACTCTAGTCACTATAATAACACCATCAAGCCCGCACTTCCCTCCACGCCAACACTCAACCTCCATTGTACTAAGATTTTTATCCCTGATGCGCGCCCACGTCATGCTGATGGTCCCAGATGATGTCGCTAAAAGCCCACACATTCCCGGATGTCGCTCGTTTTAACCTGTTTTACGAGTCCATTGTCCCAGGGGCCAGAATGTTCCATTGCACAACTCCTGGCGCCAGGGGTCTCGGTGCGGGTGTTTGCGATCAATTGGACGAATGTTGATAGAACGGGACACAAGCAAGCACGCAAATACACCTCATACATACATACATATATATATATCAGCAACGAAAATAGCTCGTTGTTTTGTCAAACTGTCATCATTTTGAGTGTTTGTTATACAAAACAGTATACATAAAAAAAGAAAAAGCAGGCAGCACTGTGGTGGCATGCGAACATGTGATTGCAGTACATCCCGTCTCGGCCGTATTGACTCAACGGGTCGAGGGCGCGCATTTTTTCCCTTCAGCACATGCGCATGGCAAACAACACATTTTCCTTCATACATCTATATATAACACCTAAGCTGCTCAGCTTAACCTTGGCGATATGCACACAATAAAATTAAAGTAGAGAAGAGTAACGCAGAACAAAAATTAATTATAAAAAACTTTACCCATTGATTACATCTGGTGATAATGAGCTCCAACAAGTACATTTTCTAATCTGAAAATTGAAGGACTCGGTTATACAGTACAAAATGAATACAGCCTATCTGGAACAGAAAAAAAAAAAAAAGACGGACAAGTATAAAGGCAGTGATTTATCCAATTACCGTAAGGCCCAGTTCTCAATTCGGAGCAACGGTTAAAAAACTGTACTACAGAACAAGGTAGGTAAAAAATAGGCCTAACCCGGAGGCATATACTGGCCGGGTAAGGTGGCCCCCTAACACACCTTCCTTACCTGTTTCTTTCTACATGTGGCCCACTAATATTACGCTGCGTGCTATCTATGCATTTTATGTCGATATTAAAAAAGACATTGATAACATGAGAGATAATAATAAGCCGTAAAATACAAATACAACGCTGAGGTACAGTTAGAAGCCTCCTGTGTCGAAGAAAATACGATCCCAGGTAGTGTATTTATGAACTCCCTTTAAGCAAAAGCTGTGTATAAGGATACTTGTATCTTTACCTATTCAGCTCGGTTACCAAACACTTCATGATCCAATAACTGTGAGTATTTGTGACAAAATGCGGCAAACAAAACGATATGTGATAATATTTAATTATTATGTTGTTTTGTTTATCGTAAATTGGTTAGGATCCTTTATGAATACAAAACCCCGGTGTTGTCGTAGGCCTAGCGAGTGAGTCAGGGGGAAAGTATGCCAAACACCCGCTAGAGGGAAGGTCCACAACTCTATTATTTTCACTGTTTGTAATACTTTTGTCTATTTTTTATCGAGTTTCCAGTGGTGCTACGTAGCTGGTGTGCTGTGTCTCCTCTTTTTCTTCACTCCTTCAGTTCGTTGACGTCTTCCTCATTTTAAACTCCTTTATTCCAGACGAATATACTCAGTTTAAGAAGGACTTGTAGCAGCGAAGGGGTTAATGATGGCTATATTCGTAGTCCCTAAGAAACTGAATAGGCTAATCTGGAGAAATCGATAGTGCAGTGCAAAAGACGTCACTAGATTTAAGGGTTTATTCAAGACATCAAATTACTTTATTCTAGCTTCAGGGACACCTTTTGTTGCGAGGGAGTTAATGGAAGCTAAGTTATATCTACACTATCTTGTCTGAAAAATCTTGAAGGTGAACACACTCGTCAGTTACTGGCAAAAGTTAACTAAATAAAATGAGAGATCACCGGATTCACAAGGATAATCAGATTGTTTATTTTCTTGCTTTATTCTTTATTTTTCGGTTTGTCCTTTTCTATACTTTGAGAGTGACTCAGGTGCTTCTGTATAAGTCATTTGATATTTTTACTTATATGCTTCACTGTCCTTTATCTTCTGATGTGGTTATTAATTTACTTGGCTAGGCGACGCAGGTACTATTGTGTCTCAGTATTTTATATGATCGGACTTTTTTGTGATGTTTCGTTATTGTATTGACGGATTTTTCAAAAATACATTCAGGCGACTCAGGTATGTACTTCTGCCCCTGCCTTTTAATCAACTGTTTCTATATTTTCCATCATGCATTTACAGTCTTTCTCACCTTCAAGGTTTCTACAATATTTTTTCGTTTCTGAACCCCTCACCGTCTCTTTACCGCCCTCACGATCTCTGTTTAATTTACTGTTATTTTACACACGGGTCTGATTCTTTATCTTTGGGTAAGGCGCGTGGCTGGTGAGAGAGAATCCACAAGGCGAGTTATTGAGAACAGATACCTGGTTGTCGAGAAGGCGTGGTTGAGGAGGGGAGGAAGAAGGAAGAATGGGGATGGAGAGAAGAATGAGGAAGGAAGAGGGCAAGAATGAGGAAGACGTGTGTGTGTGTGTGTGTGTGTGTGTGTGTGTGTGTGTGTGTGTGTGTGTGTGTGTGTGTGTGTGTGTGTGTGTGTGTGTGTGTGTGTGTGTGTGTGTGAGAGAGAGAGAGAGAGAGAGAGAGAGAGAGAGAGAGAGAGAGAGAGAGAGAGAGAGAGAGAGAGGACGGAATTGCAGAAAATGAAGGAAGGTTTGTTTATATGTAAGAATTAAAGGAAAATGAATGGAAACTTCATAAGAGGAAACGGGAAAAGAAAGGAGAGAAGATGAGAGGAGAGGAGAGAGGAGTCGAGGGTAGGGGAGGTAAAGGGAGGGTGAGTGAGACGAGGTGTGTGAGTGGTGAGGTGAAGGAGAGAAGGAGGGTGGGGAGGTGATTTAAAAGTGTGGGGGAGAGGGAGAAGGCGAGGGAGGGGGTGAAGGAGAGGGAGGGAAAAGAGAAAGGTGCGTGAGTAAGAGGGTGTGAGAGAGACGGGGGAGAGTGGGAGGGTGAGGGGGAGGGGTAAGGGGGCGGGTGTTAGGGGAGGACCAGGTAACCACTACGCCACATTTGCCTGGGGATTTAAAAGATTTCCTACTCTCAGGCCCATCCACACACACACACAGACACACACACACACACACACACACACACACACAGGAATTTCTCCACACAGATACGCACACAGCTGAACACATACACTGGTCTGAAAACAAAAGAGCTGATCTTAAACTATGGACACTAATTAATTCAACTGACTAACCTAATACAGTAAAACTCTCTCTCTCTCTCTCTCTCTCTCTCTCTCTCTCTCTCTCTCTCTCTCTTGCTATAATAATTAACTCATACACATTGTTTTTTTTTTCACATCTTAACTCTGAAGAGAGATACTGATGTGGAACTCAGTTACACAAACGTCCCAGAACTCCCTCCTTATCCACCGAAAGGAGCAGGAAGGACTGTCGAAGGACAATTTAAGCCTGCAGTCCACCCATTTCAAGTCCAAATAAGCCTGGGAGAATAATAACAAACACAACAACAATACTAATAACAACCAACAACATCAATAAAAAGCTCTATCTATCTATAGCCAGACGCCATAATGCCATAAGGGGTAAAAGTTTATCTATGAGTTAGTGGTTATAAGGGAGGGGCACTAACCCTCCGCCAACCCACCTCTTGACACGCAGGAAACACGTTTGGGTTGGTAATATGGTTACTACCCAGCCCTGTAAATTGTTTCCTGGCTTACTGGAAACCATTTGGCTTGCCACTCAATGTACTGTAAAGCCACCTGAAAAGGAAAGGAAAGTAGTACAAAGTGGCAAGAAGGATGAGAGAAATAGGAATATAGAAGGGCAGACAAAAAAAGAATGATAAAGGAGAAGGAAGAAGTAGGCAGCCCTACATCAAGTGAAAGGATGATGGTCGCCACCACCTACCACAAACAACACAAATGTCAATACCAACGACAAAAATCTGTAAACATGGCAGGCTACCTCTTATGGACCACTAGGCCTACTGCAGCTGTGTACTTTTTATGTCTTATGCCTCCATCCCGCTCCCTCTCTTTACGCCTGTCCTGTCGTCTGAGACTCAGATTCCCTTCCCCCCCCCCAACTCTCTCTCTCTCTCTCTCTCTCTCTCTCTCTCTCTCTCTCCTCTTTCTTGTCCTCGGGTTAGGCCACACTTCTGTCCCTGTCTCCTCCTCTTTACACATTCCGGCCCGAGGCTCCGCCACACCGCTATTCTTTATGCCAAGGACAGGGGGAGGGGAATGGGAAGGGAGAAGAGACGGAGGGGGGCAAGACATGGAGGGATGGAGGAAGGGGCTGAGGAGGAGGCAGAGGGAGGTAGGGAGGGATGGCAAAATTGGAAGAAACCTACACCATCAAACTGTATTCTAACACTATCATCTGTTTCATCTACTTTATCGTATAGACCAAATTTCTTCTCTTCCCTCATATTACCCTGTTAAGAGAAAAAAAAAGATCGGAGTGGAGGAAAGAAAGAAGCTGTAGTTGAGGGGGGGAAAGGATGTATGGGGGGAGAGAAGGGAGTAGAGGTAGAGATGGAGGGAGCGAAGGAGAATGGAAGAAGTGTGGAGGTGGGAGAAACAAGAGAAAAGTAGGAAGGGAGGAAAATTAAGGGATAAATAGTAAAGGAGGAAAGGGGGGGGGGGAGGGACGAGGAGAAATAGAGGAGAGAAATAAGGGGAAGCGATGAGGTGTGGGGATGGTAGGGGGAAATGGAAGAAGGGAGGAAGGGAGGGAGGAGGGAAGATGGAAGGAGATGGGTGGAGGGAATATTGGAAGGATGATTGGAGAGGGGCGAACGATAGGAGAGGCAGAGGGAATTGGATGAGGGGAAGCTGGAAGGTGAGAGGTCAATAACTGGGATACAGTGGGAAGAAAGCGATAAAATGGAAGAGAAAAAAGGTAGGGAGAAGGAAAGAAAAACTAAGAATGTGAAGGAGCGAAAGTCAGGAAGGAAGGAAGGAGGGAAGGAAGAAAAACGAGACAGGAAGAGAGAGATGAAAGGACTGAGTGAAAGAGGCACTAGAAGGTATGGGCGAGAGAGAGAGAGAGAGAGAGAGAGAGAGAGAGAGAGAGAGAGAGAGAGAGAGGGAGAGAGAGGGAGAGAGAGAGAGAGAGAGAGAGAGAGAGAGAGAGAGAGAGAGAGAGAGAGAGAGAGAGAGTGTGGCAGGGCGAAGAGAAGGGGAGCAGGGTGGGTGGGACAGAACATAGAGGTAAGATGGAAAAGAGGAGGCATTAAGGGACAGCACGAAGGAAGGTGAGTAGGAGGGAAACAAGGAAGATAGAATGGAGAGCAGACGGGAAGGCAGGTGGGTGGAAGGGAGGTAGGGAAAGAGTCAGAAAAGTAAGTGAAACAAATGGAAATATAATAAGATAGGTAAGTAACTGGGAAAAGAGGAAGGAAGATGCAGTATAAATGGGAGAGGGTGGTCAGGGTAAGAGGAAGAAAGGAGGAAAAGTGGCAATGTAGGTGGGTGAATTAGGAAAGGGAGTCGTTAGATCTGTGAGTGGGTGAGGAACAATGTGGGATGGAAGAGAATGGATGGAGGGAGGATGACGAGTTGAGTGGAAGAGGTGTAAGGTGGATGGTACATGGGTTGAGTGACAGAGCAAGCAATAAGATGAATAGGGGGATGGGAAGGAAGGGTGAGTGAGGAAAAGGAAGGGTGGGTAAGAGAGAGAGACAGGGTGAACGATGAGAAAGGAAGAATGTGATAGAGAAAGGGTGAGTGGAAGGAGGAAGGGTGCTTTAGAGAGAGGAGAAGGGTACAATATAAGAGAGAAATGACAGGGAGACATGGAGAACTTGGGGTGAACTGAGTGGAAGAAGATAGTTGAAAGTAAGTTGAGTTAGAGGGTGAGTGGGAAGAGGCGAGAAGGAAGGAGGGAAGAAAGGAGATACAGAAGAAGAGAAGGAAGATAGGTAATGTTAATGGGGGGGAAGGGGAATGGGGGAGGGAAGGAAGGAGGCAGGCAGGGAAGGAGGTGAAACAGGGAGGGAAGAAGGAAGGCAGGCAGGGAAGGAGGTGAAAGATGAAGGGAGGCAAGGAGAATGGGTGGGTGGCAGACAGGCAGGAAGGGAAGGAGGGAACAATACAGGGTGGATGGTTATGTAGATGACAGGGAGGAAGGAGGAAGGCAGGGTAGGTGGGCGTGATGCAGGGAGGGAGACATGGTGGGTGGGTGGGCTGCGGGGAAGGAGGCAGGGTGGGTGAGTGGGTGGGCAGCAGAGAGAGAGGCATGATGAGTGTGTGGGCTCTGAGAAGGGAGGCAGAGTGCATGGCTGGGCTGCAGGGAGGGAGGGAGGGGGGAGGCAGGGTTGGTGGGTGGTTGCTGGGAGGGAGGGAGGCAGGACGGGTGGGTATGTGGGTGGGTGGCAGACTGGGAGGAAGGGAGGCTGGCAGGGCGAGAGAGAAAGAGTGAGGAAGAATGTAAACATAGGATGACGTCACCTCTAAGATAAACCAACTTGACTCACAATCCTGTTCGACTCTCCCTACCCTCCCTTTGCAGTTGTCCTCTCTACAGCTGTTCTCCCTTCACGGCTGTCCTCCCTAAGCAGTTGTCCTCCTTTAGCAGCTATTGTCCCTTTGCAGCTGACATCCCCTTACAGCTGTCATCCCATTAACATCAGTCGTCCCTATGCAGCTGTCCTCCCTTTACAGTTGTCATCCATTTAACAGCAGCCTCCATTTTAACTTCAGTCTTCCGTTTACAGCTATCTCTCTTTTAACTGCTGTCCTGCTTTTTAAATGCTATCCTTCCCTTTAACTGTTGTCCTTCCCTGTAACTGATATTAATTCCTTTAACTCCTGTCCTTCCCTTTAACTGCTGTCTTCCCTTTATCTGCTGTCCTTGCCTTTAACTGCTGTACCTCCCCTTAACTGCTGTCCCTCCCTTTAACTGATATCTTCCCTTTAACTGGTGTTCTAATGAATCATTGTCTTCTCTTTAATTGTTGTAATGTGCTTTACCTGCTGTCCATCCCTTTAAATGCTCTCTTCCATTTAACGGCTCACCCTCTATTTAACTGCTGTCCTCTCTATGTTTCCTAATCTTACAGATCTACCTGGCAGATTAACTGACCCCCTCATCTTCTTTCGACTACCTACTTGCTTGCCTAATCCTTCTCTCCCATCATACGCCGCTCTGCCTACCTGCACCCTGCCTACCTGCTATTCTGTTTACGTACCTTCCTCCACCTCCTTTTCTTTCTTATGCCTACCTGCTTCACTGCCTCTCAGGATTCCTTAAATGATACCAATTCTTTATTCCCTTTACTTCTTTCATGCTTCCTATTTCCTCCCCCTGCTCCTCCTCCTCATTCCTCACCTTCCTCCATCTCTTCCTGTATCTCTCTCCTCTTCATTTCCTCTCTTCTTCCTCCTGATTGTTTGTCCCTATTCTTCTTCCCTTTGTATCATCTTTCTTCTCCTGTTTCCCTTTTATTCCTCCATTCCTTTCTTTCATCTTCTCACCCATCGTCTCTTCTTACAGCTTTCTATCCTTTCTTCATTCTATTCTTTTCTTGCTTCTAATTTCGATTTCTTTCTTCTTCAGTACAGCTCTCTCCTATTTTGTGTCTTCAGCTTCCCTCATGTTCTTTTCTGTTCTTCCTTCTCTGTATACATGTTTCCTTCATTCTTCTAGCCTATCCTCCTCCTTCATCGTTTCCTATATCTTCCTTCTAATTCACACTCCTATTTTCCTTTTCCTTCTCTTTAATTCTTTTCTCCTCCTTTCTCTCTTTTCTCTACTCCTGTTCCTTTTTCCTCTTCCGTCTTCATTTTCATTTTTCTCTCTCTCTTCTTCCTTCTCCATTTCTTCCTCTTTCCTCTCCATGTTATTCTTCTGGCCTCTTCTACTTCAGCCTTTCTCATTACTTGACCTCTCCGTCTTTCTCTCTCTCTTCTTGCGTCCTTATCTGCTCCTAATTCCCTCTCTCTCTTCCACTTAACATCTCTCTCTCTCTCTCTCTCTCTCTCTCTCTCTCTCTCTCTCTCTCTCTCTCTCTCTCTCTCTCAAGTTTATAGGTTTTCCGGGTATTTGTATAAAGTAGGAGAAATATGAAGTAGGAAAATAAGGAATGTAAAGGGATAGCGGAGTAAAAGTATGGAAAGTGTAAAGAAATTGTGGAGAAAAATAGGGAGCTGTACAATGAGAGAAACATCTATACAAGCAATGTATATATATCTGAGACAGACAGATAGACAGATATATACAGATAGACTGATAGATAATAGATAGACAGAGAGAGAGAGAGAGAGAGAGAGAGAGAGAGAGAGAGAGAGAGAGAGAGAAAATCCTCAGTTGCATAAAACCGTCTGACAGCAGTAAGCATAATAACCACGAGGCATTTTTAACAAGAACATAATGGACAGAATACCAAAGGGCTTAACCACAGTATTCTGACATTTGACCTTGAGAGTAACGCGACGGACAAACTTACGCCAAACCATTCTAGTCGGTTGAGGGGCCCATATTGTAGTCGGTTGAGGAAACTCCCTAACACCTTCTCCTAAACGATTTATTTTGTTTATTACACCTTACTGTCCTCTTCTGTGCTACAAAAATCCTTCGAATATCGCCATACTCTGCATAACTAACGTGCAGAAGGATATTAGCCAACAATATCCAAACATAAATAGCTAAGGAAGAGGTGTTAGGGAACTTCCTTAACTGACGAGAATACGAGCCTCTATCACAGCTCAGATTCTGCTCTTGCAGGAAGGTCAATTAGAAAAGAGTACAAGTTCTTCCTATGTGTCATGTTATTCCTGCAAAAGTAAATCTGGGCTACTAGAGGATATCTGTGGATCTGTGCCCATTCAGGAAGTAATGTGTGTGGACTGACGGGCGAAACTGCAGGTGGTCTGGCAACACAGTTTTGTACTGTCAGCCATTTCAGCACCGTACACTAAATTTTATCTTCTCAGGATAATACCGGTGACCCTATCCTTACCTAATCTAAGCTTACATAACCCTAATACCCTCTTGTAACTAATCTTCACCTAACTCTAACAGACCACCCAAACCTAACATATTCTGGCCGTAACAGCCTGATCTAACCTAAAACTACCACCCTGACTTCACTTAACTCTACCAGCATGTTCTTACCTAACTTAACCAAACCTGACTCTAACACAATAGGCTAACGCGAACAAGTTAATCTAGCATTACCCTAATAGTCTAATTTCACATAGCCTAGACCTTCGTGGAAAAAGAAAAAGTGGCCACATAGATTACACTTCAGAAAAATGTGCGGTCGAGTCTCACCCCAGGGACCACAGCCACAGCCACACCACAGGTCGGCTTCGCTCAACCTACACACCTTTCACTCTGTCTTACCTCCAGTCACTAGATTCCAACGCAACCCGATGAAACAGTTACTAATTCAACTTTACTCACATCTCAGAAATACGACAAAAATAGCACCCTAACGTCGACTTCACAGATGAATGGTGGATGGAGCAATCCTTTTCTGAATGGATCTAGAAAGAATGGTTAAACGAAATGGGTCCCACCAAAGTCATGTCTTCACCACAGTGGATTAAACAGCTTACTTTGTGTTTGCCTAAAAGCACAATCAACCTCTCATGTCTTGCTGTGAATCGGGAATACACCAAGATCACCCACATGTTTGTCGTTGGGAGGAATGTGATATGAAGCAATCTTTTCCAATAAAAATATAAAAGTACCATTCCCGTCCTGTGACTATACTTCAGTTAACCTCTACAACCTACAACAAACGTTATATTTTATTCTTGCTGCAACCAGTCACTTCCATTCGCCTTAAGAAAGACTTTCCGAACTGCATTATCTGCTTTACCAGCAGAAATCCTTCGTAAGTTGAACAAAACTGTCTGGCGTTTGTCTGATTGAAATGAAATGCAGGTCATCGTAGTGAAAGGGTTAATCTGAGTCGCATCCGTGTGTGTGTCGTTGCAGTGCCAGCTGTAATCAACCCCTTCTGTGCCAGCCACTTAACTTGTCTCCTAAACTGCCAGGCCAGTAACCCATGTGCCGTAAGTGCCTCCTGTGCCTCGCCCTACCCGGAACACCACCTGGTATATCAGTCATCCACTCTTTGCACTAGGAACTCAAGTAGCTGCTTTCAAAATTATATTGCTGGTGTTCCTGGTTTTAAATGTCCGATCCTTCAAAAGACACGTCGGGGCACCTACTGTAGCTGGTAAGACTGCTTCTTTACTGGTAATATCTGTGGTATTGTGGTGAATAAGCGACTTGGTAAGCTCATGGTCCAAGGGCTCAAAACCTGCTCTTGTTAGGGTCTGTTAATCAAAGTGATGTTCATTCATTAATATCACTGGTCCATGGCGGGTGTTCGATACTTTAGGACTCTCTCCCCGGCTAACTAACACATCAGTCCTGACTCTGATATCATCAGCAATCCAAAGTATTGCTGGTGAGTATTAATGCCTGATGGGGTATGTGTAAGGGTGTGGCGAATGATGAATGCTTGGTTCACGAGGACATGCTTCAGAAAATTACAGCAAAAAAAGTATTTAGACATTTCACACTACTTACATAAAATTTACTTGTAACATTTTCTTTTTATTTTTTCCCCTTTTTTATGATCAGTATGTGCTTGCTATTCTTAGCTCCACTGTCAAAAAGACCCCGCGCCTACGAAGAAAACAAAGAAAATATGAAGTGAGTGTGTATAAAATAGGAAATAACTATGCCGAGGAAACAATGAGGGAATGAAACCGCCACCAGACACCACACATATCACCACACCACAACATCATCACATTTCGCAACTAACCACTGACTCCATTACACCGCTTACACCACCACACCATCATCAACACCACCACCACCACCTCCACCATCATCATCACCAATAATACCAACACCACCATCACTATACTCTTTTCACTTTACCTTGGCCTAAAATTAACATTCCTTCAACTTGAATGCTGAGTTTTAACAATATATTAACACTAGAATATGATGCTAGTCTCGGAGAAGGTCAATGGAAAGGATATTGAACCGCAGTACTATCTTTTTCTGTTATTAAACTACGTGAAACAAGTGGGAAAAGAACGAAAATCTGGCCCAGGTAAGGTGAAAAGAGACTAACACTACACATAGGCTAGTTGTTGATTCACATATTCAGCATCCATCACACCATCAGTATACCAATATCTAGTATACCACTGAATCACATACTGTATATCACTGAATCACAACATACTGTATATCAACCAATGCTAGTCTACACCACCTTATCTTTACACTAGTCACAGCACCACTATTTCAACCACATCACTCTGCTCTATCACCCTACCCACACACACATCATCCGTCACCCCCCCCCCCTCCTGCCACCATGCATTCACCACACTCACCATACTCAACAATATTCACCGAAACCCGTATATCAGCACCCTGCACACGTCTCACCACCGACTCACTCATCGTGGCCTTCACGTTAGCACTGTAACTTTAAAGAGGTTTCTAGGAATATCACTCCATGCACTCACTCATGCTGCGTCCCACGCTGTCACCATACCAACACCACACCAGCATACCAACACCACACCAGCATACCAACACCAGTCATCATATCAGCACCAGTCACCATGCCAACACCACTCACCGTATCAACACCAGTCTCCATACCAACACCATGCCATTCTACCAACACGCTACCATGGTACCAACACCATACCATGCTACCAACACCACACCATCCTACATTGTCACCATACCAAAACCACACGTGCCTATTTTATCACTATCAACACCACATCATCCTACACTGTCACTACACCAACAACACACCAGCCTATTTTTATCACTGTATTAACACCACAACATCCTACACTGTCACCATACCAGTTCCAGACCATCCTTCATTGTCACCATACCAACACCACATTATCCTTCACTGTCACTCTACCAACACAACAGGCTACA
Organism: Coenobita brevimanus; assembly: GCF_032717465.1. Taxonomy (NCBI): domain Eukaryota; kingdom Metazoa; phylum Arthropoda; class Malacostraca; order Decapoda; family Coenobitidae; genus Coenobita; species Coenobita brevimanus. The sequence continues at coordinate 23,921,743 of NC_137004.1, forward strand.
CTGCCATTATACCAACATTACATTATCCCACGAACACCAGTCACCACACCAATATCATACTATCCTATACCGGTACTGTCGCCATACCAGCACCATACTATCCTATACTGTCACCATACTTGCACCAAACCATCCTACACTATTCATACTAACACCAACCCATCCTACAGTGTCATCATACCAACACCACATCATCCTTCCAACACCTTTATCACCATACCAACAACACACCATCCAACCAATACCAGTCACCATATCAGTACCACACCATCCTACCAACACCACTCATCATACCAACACCACACCATCCTACACTGTCACTATACCAGCACGCCATCCTCCACTGTCACCATACCTATAGCACACCATTCTGCCAACAGCACTGTCACCATACCAACACCACGCCATCCTACCCAAAATCACCTACCACTCATCACCACACACTATACCATCACCATAACATCAAAACACTAACATTTCTTACCATCACGTTATCAGACATTTCATACCATCATCATATTTCAGACTCAGTCAAACCACACTAATTACATTGTTACCCTCTCTCTCTCTCTCTCTCTCTTATGGCACCCTAACTTTTTTACTCCACTCCATCTTTCACCCCACCATCGTCACGTCATCATTATCCTCTCTCTTTCCATCATCACATCCCAAATCCCTTTCCTCACTATAGCATCGTTTTTATTTAGCTTAGAAGAGGCTGCTTGAACTGAGAGTTAAAGGCAGCCTTCATTAACCCCTTCACCATGAGGGGCTCTCCTACGCTGAATACATTTGTGTAGAGACAGAAAGATTATTAAAATGTTTTTTTTTTTCTCTCTCTCTCTGATCCCTTACTCTTTTGGACGTGAAACCGGTGGACTGCAGACTAAAGCTGCCCATCTTCTGCTATCCACCGTCCTACTTTTGGGAAATAGAGGAGATGGTTTACTTTTTGTACGGCTGGACAGTGGAGCCGCCCGGTTATACTGGTGCTACCGAGTGAAGCCGTACCTTTCTAGCACTACGTCATCCAAGTGATGAGGTTAATCGCACCTCACAAACTTCAGTTGACCACACTCTTTCATTCCATTATCACTTCACATCTATTACCTCACCACATCACGAACCACACACCCTGAACCCCTCTTCCCTCTATTTCATCGGCAACAATACAACAGTCACACATTTCCACTAACCAATCATAACCATCACTACACAATTGCCACCTCACCACCACCACCACAGCACCACCACCACCACCACCATCACAACGGACTCCCATTCCATCTCTCCGTCCATACTACATGCATCACCAATTATATATTTGAGGTATTTGTTCCCACACACGTATCTTGGACACTGCCCTCCGTCTGTTATGGAACATGAAGAGAAATCAGATAGAGGAAATGTGTAATAGTCTTCCAAGGCTATTTTAACCCCTTACTGTACAATGATGTCTTTATGTTACACTCCACCTCCGGAGGCTTGGTTGGCACCTCGTCACTCTGGTGTGAGAGATATGAGGCTATCATAAACTACGATGTTTCTTTTCGGATTCCCAAGCCTCAGCCTACTGCAACGGGAAGAGCACCGAGTTTAAGTCACCAGACGTTGCTGCACTGACTTAAACTGAATTCTTTACCCATTGTGATGGGTTAAGGCTTAGGAGTCTACAAGGAAACAACACAATATGTGGTGGTCTCCTCTTTTGGACCTAGAATGGTGAGATGCCTACGAGGCTTCCTCCATACATAGTGCAGTTTGTCATGTTGCATACAGAAGAATTTATCGACTAGGGATGAATCTTCAGTAGAAAATAGGGTCAAAAGTTAATTCCATTAATCTCATCAGTACGTTAAGATTTTATTCTTTTTGTTCTTCGTACTTCCAGACTGTTTAACTCAGCATGGGTGCGATCTCCTGTAGTGAAGGGATTATATATCTATCAATGGAAGTCAGTGGATAACCACATAAATGAGACTGCCACTACCGTGTCCTGCATCACAATGCTGGGGTTACTTAGATGGATGACTTATACCAACATCTCCTGAAGTTGCACTTTACTGCAAAAATAGTTTCAATATCTTAGTACACTTCATTCCAACTACATCACTGGGCAAGGTTCATACAAACTAATGGTTATTTCCTCGTTGTAACTAAGACTCGTTTTTGTAGGAAGAAAAAGGCAAGGAGAGTGCAGAAACTTCCCTTGCCTCTTGTTCTTCCCGCAAAAACAAATCTCAGTCACGAAAAGGGCACTGAGAGTATGTTTGTGAATCTCCTACTCCATCACCAGTGTGCGTGCCATCGCGGGTCAGGTCACTCAATGTACAGGTGTACATTTTATCACCAGGCTTTAAACTAGACACGTTCCCTGTGTGTGTGTGTGTGTGTGTGTGTGTGTGTGTGTGTGTGTGTGTGTGTGTGTGTGTGTGTGTGTGTGTGTGTGTGTGTGTGTGTGTGTGTGTGTGTGTGTGTGTGTGTGTGTGTGTGTGTGTGTGTGTGTGTGTGTGTGTGTGTGTGTGTGTGTGTATCGTACGGGTCGATGCACTTTGTACACCACTAAATCACTGCACTCATCACATTTTCTGCTTGTTCACCTCACACGCACAGCTCGTCTGCCATTTCATCATTACATGACACACAGACTCGGCTTGTCACACACACACACACACACACACACACACACACACACACACACACACACACACACACACACACACACACACACACACACACACACACATACACACACTACATGTCCATCATACTCACTACTTATTTACTCCAACAATACCCATCTTAATCTCAATTCCAGAGTCATACATTTTCATCGCTACACTCACCACAATTCATTACTTACATCCGCAACACACTCTACCACACTCTGACCACAGTACATTGATCTTTTCATTCTCACTGTCCACAATATATAAATCTATATCTATCTATATACCTAGGCTGCTGGAAAGGGAGGTAGCCGAGACAGGACGACACACTCCCCATTTACTCATCCATTCAAACAGTCTTTCGCATCTTAGCCCCGAAGGGGAGAAGGGACAGATCCTCACCGCACCACACCACACATGGTGGTGTGTGTGTGTGTGTGTGTGTGTGTGTGTGTGTGTGTGTGTGTGTGTGTGTGTGTGTGTGTGTGTGTGTGTACAATGTTTACTCCAGATATTTTTTAAAAATTCTTTCTTGGTACTTCCAGCAGCTGTGTATTTGCTTCCGTGGCCCAAATGGTTGCGTATTTAATTCTTGTTAGCTCAGACAACTGAATATTCTGTTCTCTCCAACCCAAGACGACTATTTTATTCTAGCTAACCTCACACGAGTGAGTATTTTGTTCTCACTAACCTAAGACAATTAAAATGAACAATGATGTATCCACCACCAAACAATTTTACTAAGTTTACCAGAGAGGCATGGTAGTGGATGGGTTTATGCGATATGTTTCTAACCCTCTCAGTAAAGAAAAAAAAAATGCTTTAAGCTGAAAAATATCACTGAGGATGACAAGTGTAAAACAACAAAAGCGTCACCCTATTGAAGAGGTTAGCTCCTTCAGTCCGATGCCGCCTTTTTCACTTTGTTAATACTGCCGTTACACGATTTTGTTTGGTTAACGAGAACGCCCCTCCAGTACGAAATGGTAGCAAAACAGATAACACTCGTACGTCATCGTTGCTATGTGTTAACTTCCCACCACAACAAACGATATCCCGTGGCCACACTTTCAACACACCATACACAAGATTGTCAGCACCCCTTTAGCATAACCAAACGATGCACTCTTCATACCACGCGTCACACCATACTAACTCACACCATACACTTTCACCACAACCACCACCCTCATCACCGTTGCCGCCACTATCACCACTACCACCAACGCCATAACTACCTACCACACCTGCCCACCACAACCACAACCAGCATCAACACACTACCAGCAAAATCTTAACCACTTTCATCGCCAGTAAACCAACACCAGGACCACCAGTACCAGAAACTGTACAACAATTACCAACATCAGTCTCTCCACCACTACCACCAACATCACCGGCACTATAACCATCACCACTATCACTATCAATATCACTTTCAACAACAACCCATCTATCACCTCCAAACAAGACCCTAACTCTCACCACCTCACAAAATTATACTTGTCCATATCGTTTTCACTTAACGTCATATACCTGATTTACACCCTCACATTACACACAAAACCTTCAACTACTCTCACTACACTAGATATTAATAACATTCTACCCACAGTTCAGATTCCTTGTGTAGTCAATAGGTTTTAATTCTAAGCCTCCCTTTCCTCCCCCTTCTTCCGTTTCTTCCTCGTCTTCGTCGTCGTCGTCTCCGTTCTTCTCCTCCTCCTCCTTTTTCATTTGTATGCCTGGATAAACTAGGGTAAGGGAGAGACAGACTTTGTCCACTATTCTGACGGGTACGGGAATAAACAGAAAAATCGGTCAGTGATGTATAAAGTTTGTTTCTCCTCTGTCCCTCTTCACTCAGCACTGTAACTAGGGATCTGGTTGTGCTTCGATTGTTGGGGTCGTTGTTTAAGGGAAGTTGGAAGACTGTAAAAACTGAATGCCTGCCTTAAAGACCCGCGTGCCGTTAAAAGACTTTATTATAACCCTTCTTTTTGTTTTACCCCATCAGAGCACAATAACTCACCATATCCCAACCTTGCACATCTTGCACAACAGTACCATGCACACGACGCTCTAGCAACACCATTTCCACACTCATACTGCATGACATCTTATTACACCTAACCTCAAGCTACATCACAAAAGTACATTTTATTATATTCCTAATCCTAAACCTTATCGAAATCACAGCACACCTAAAACACACCTTCAAACCTCACCACACTACAACACACCACACTACCACAGCAAAGTACCACAGCTCCCCACATCCTAGTCCTACACCCACGCCAGAGACAGGATGGTGATATTTAGGCTCATCAACTGAGTTAGAGAGACAGAGAGAGAGAGGAAGAGAGGAAGGGATAGACCGAGGGAGGGAGGGTGAGAGAGGGAGGCTTAGTGGAGATGTCATTGTTAAAGGCAGGCATGGGGGAAGTGGGGATGAAAAAGGAAGAAGAGGAAAGGAAATGTAGGAGGGTGGAAAGAGAATGTCGAGGGGATGGAAGAGAAGAAGGAAAGAGGGAGGAAAATGAAAGAGAAAAAGGAGCACAAGAGAGAGGGGAGGGAATGTTAATGGGAGAACGAAAGGAAAGAAGGAAGGACAGAGGAAAAACGAAGAGGAAAGGAAGTGCAGGAGAGGGCAGCATACTGAAGGAAGGGGAAGAAAGAAAGAAAGGGGGGGGGGGTGGAGTTGAGGGAAGCGAGAGGGCGACTGAAAGGACTGGCGAATGTGAAGAAAGGAAAGAATGGAAAGAAAAGGCATGGGCAAGAAAGGCCGAAAGAAGAATGAAAATAAGTACGGTACAAGGAAGTAAAAAAGAAACCATACATACAGAAAGCTGATGATCCGTAAGAAAGTGCCTACAAGGTATGATATTAACATGGTATCTATTTAACTAAGAAACGAAAAGAGTAGAAATACAGAAAGTTGTTATGGAATACTGTGGAAAGTGCACAGAAAGCAGAAAAAAGAAGATGACGGAAAAAGTGTGGTTATGAATAAATGCATAAGTGGTGGTGGCGTGTGCTGTGAGAGAGAGAGAGAGAGAGAGAGAGAGAGAGAGAGAGAGAGAGAGAGAGAGAGAGAGAGAGAGAGAGAGAGAGAGAGAATAAAAAATATGAAAAGAAAATAAGCGGGAGACAGAAGAGGAGAGAGGGAGTGGATGGAAGGGAGGGAAGAGGGAGGAGGAGGAAGAGGAGGAAGGACGGCATTCTTTTTCATCAGTGCCTTCTCACCCACTCTAACTTAAACTACTTCCACCCTTACCAACGCCCATCCCACCCGTATCCCTCCCCCCTCACCACTTTCACAGCAACACACTTCCCCTCCCCTCTCCTGGTTGCCTTCATTCTTTCTTTACTCTCCCTTATTCATCTCCGTAGCCTAAAATCTATAATACATATAATTTTAAATTCATATTGTCTTCACTCTGTTTCTGCATGTCTTACAGTTAAGCCGCATATTAAAGATTTCCGTAAAGATTTATTATTATTGCATTTAACTGACAAAATAAACTGGGGCTGATACCACTGTTTCTGGATGATTTTGAGGAGCTATAAGTTCCTCTCGGTAGTATGAGATCTTACAACGTACTGTATTATTGTTATAAGCAGACAATCTTATTCAGCCCAAGAAAGACCATGAATATGTATATTTAAATGTCCTTCACCCACGCTCCCTCATTCCGGCTCTTCGTCTCAGTCTATCAGTCCTTACTATTGTCATATTTCATTTCACAAACTTCCACTCACACTTCCCACTCCGTTGTTTCTCTCTACACTACTTCACTTCCATCCCATTCCCTCTCTCCTTTCACTCCATCCCTCCCCTCACACTCCTCTTTTTTTCCATTTCCCATCTCCTCCCACTCCCACTCCTTCCTACTTTATTGAATGGCCTCATTTCCACCGCTCCTCCCTTTCCCACGCCCTCCCATAGTACCCATTGCCCCATTCATTACTGGGCGAATCAATCTCTCACGGTCCCGCCAGGACAGAGAGAGAGAGAGAGAGAGAGAGAGAGAGAGACTTGAGGCTGCGTGCGTTTGTGCGTGCACCTAAAGTGTGTTTACGAATAAATGCATAAGTGGTGGCGTGTGTGCTTGAGAGAGAGAGAGAGAGAGAGAGAGAGAGAGAGAAACGGTGGTGTGTGTGTATGCATAATGTCATTCTTATCACGCACTGCCATTGTTCTCTCCACACCATCCCACTTTGCCTTCATTATCTTGTACTATTCTCCAGCCAGCATTTCCTGTTGCTACCGGCCATGACGTCATTTTCCACAACACCAGCATTACTCACTCCCACCACCGTATCATCATCATCATCATCATCATTACGAGCTTCCATCATTATAATAACTTCATTTACCGATGTCCTCATTAAAAACTCTCGCCACCATCATCATCATCATTACGACCTTTAATAATTAGAACCTACGTTTCATTATCAGTATCATCACTAAAACGACCTGTCATCATCATCATCATTACTATCATCATCTACAGTGTTATTACATAATATTCTCATATTCCCAGTTCACTATATAGCCATTACGTCATCAGAATATCCAAAACTATATTTCTCTCTCTCTCTCTCATAACCGTCAGAGTACTATAATTTCCACTAGGATATTTCTTAGTATCATACTCTTCCCGAATCGGTTAAGTTTACAGTATCAGTACACGAAAAAAAAAAAAAAGGCTAATCATTATTTCACATGTGAAAGCTGATAAAAACGGTGACACATACTCATAATACACAAGCAAATGTCAACTCGTACATCAATATCATGCTAACAACCATATCATCAAGCGAAAAACAATATGAGGAAACATTCTTAATTGTACCACCTATACAGTACATGCGATATCCACGACTGAATGGACTTGCAAGCGCCACAGCAAGGCAAGAAATAACCAGCAAATATGTAACAGAAGAAGCACATTCAAAAGATTAACACCAATGATATCCACATTAAGCACGCAGAGAACCATAAATATATAAAGTACGATAAAAGCAATGTATCAAATACTTGCATGAGCATTCCGTCTCTTGGAAAGAACACTATTCACAGTAATGATGCTTTACTGCATTATGATAACGTGTAAAAATTGATAATTCATAGAAACAAATGCATTTACTGTGCATTCTCATAAAAATGCTAGAAGCACATTAAAAAAAGTGAAGCGAAAAACGAAGAAAATACTGAGAAAATTTGTAAAAAAAAAAAAAAAAAAAGGCGCCAGAGCATTTCAAATGAGAGGCACATTTAGGCCTGACGCTTCTTTACCTGTCAGACACAACACCCCCGAGCATGAGGCCCCAAGCTCCATCCTCTCTACTCGCGCCACACCTGCGACGGGGGCAGGGGGCAGGCAGGGTGGCGGGGGGTGGGGATGAGGGGGAAGACTGGGTTATCAAGGCAATAAATATCCTAATCTTCAATGAGAGAGAGAGAGAGAGAGAAACTTCTCCACAATAAGAGAAGTAGAAGGACTAACATATCAAAACTTCTAACCTGCAAACGCACCTGAAATGAGGTTGAGGTAATAAACATCCTAATTTCCAATAAGAGAAGCGAAGACGGAAAAGACAGGGGAAGAAAATGGCTGAATTATCCTCAGGAAAGGAGGAGGAATGGATGCGGAAAGGTTAGCAAATAAATCTGACTTTTCCGGTGCGCCTTCAAGGGGTGTTGGATGGGAGACCGTGTTATCAGGGCAGTAAAATATTATAATCTTGACTAGAAAAGGTTGGGAGGACAATGGAGAATGCCGGATTTATTCACACATCTATCTACACGTATCTATCTATCTATCTCTACCTATCTAAGGAGAAAGAAGGGCTAACTTATTGAAACAGTGATTTATCCATCGTGTATGAAAGGGGGTATTCAAAAAGTTAGAGCATCGGTCATATAATTCTGTACTCTTTAATGAGGGCAAGGTTAAGGCTAGATGGAGGAGAGACTGGGTTTTCATGAAGAGGCACAGAAGGAAGTGTGAGGACTAATCAATTTACCCCAAATCTGACTTTATCCTGTTTATCTGAGTCGTTTTTTTTTTCTTGTTTTTATGGGGGTATTTAACTTATTAAGCCAGTACGATGAAGACAGGAAGTAAATAGATAAAGTTCATGGAGACATGGGAAGGGAAATGTCTAGCTAATCCACATGCGACAAGAAGACAGAGAGAGAGGTGAAAGAGTTAATTAACTGATTCTTGTAGTGGATAATCCTGCTAACATCTGAGTGGGTTATGCTTGGAAAAAATGGAACTGGATGTACTGTATCTCTATGAACCCATGTGAAATTCATTTCAGTTTATTCCTTGTGAATTTTAGACAAGGGGAGGCCCCTCGTATTGAAGGGGTTTATTATGCTGTATCAGCGCCTTCCATAGAGACCTGCAACAACTCTTCTTTAATGTTTATTCCACGTAGGAAAGTGTTCCAGGATTCAGCAAAATAATGTTAACTTAAAATCTAAAATGTTATTGTGGAATATTATATGGTAAAGGTAAAGGTGGGAGCATACGCCATGAGGCGCTTAGCCGTGGTGCTCATCTCCATAACACAGGGCTTTGAGCTTGTAGCGGGTTATTCACCCAAGTGCACCTGGCCACTGCATCATCCAGGGGTTACCTTAGGTTCTCACTTTACTTACCAACCCACAAAGGGTGGATGGAGACCTGAGTCAAGTGAGCCCAGCTGCCCGCACCAGGATTCGAACCCTTGCGCAAATGGGCCGGCAGCTTCGCAGTCAGCGATGCTACCCACTCAGCCACCGCGGGGCTATTAAATGATGAACTCTAAATATTTACAAATAAAAGTGGATGGCATTCCAATAATTTATACCCCACCCTCCCGTGCTTGCTGCCCTCACACAAGTAAACAACATGACACCAGCTGGAACTGAGTTGTCGCAGCTCTCTATTGAAGATGTGTTGTACTGTATGTACCCCTTCCAGTTCGAAAAATCTATCCTAATCTCAAAAAATTGTCAGGCGAAGGCAAGAAGAAAACGAAAACAAATGTCCACGGTTTCAGTGGTTTAGGGTAGGAGGGCATTGCTATTAGAATTTTCTTCCTATTTTTATAAACTTACTCTAAGAAAGACTTTTGTTTTAGAAGAACGTTCACCTAAATGAAACATTTATCTGCGTCCATTACGATAAAACAATGAAATCACTGAAGAAGTACTTAACACTACTGATAAAAGGCAACCCTATTAGCCAATGTCTCTTAACATTACACTAAGGCAACTATTACACGTACTCTGTGAAAAAAAGTTAACGATATATCTTTACATAAACACAAGGTACAAAATGCAGGTATAAACTACAGGTGACTTTAGCATCTAAGTTACATAATATTTGTAGTGAATATAAAGTGACAGGAGTAACTATTTAAGTAAATCGTACTCACCAATCTCCTCAGTTTCATTCCCTGATAAAGCAGCGTGAAAATGAAGAAAAAAAGAGCAGAGTTAATTTGATAAACACTTATCACTGAGACGGATAACACAGATTAGATAAGGAGGACTAGGAAAGCTGGTAAGAACAGGAAAGACGCAGGAATTAAGATTAGAGATTTTTTACTCTCATCCACTTCACCTTGTCTCTCATTTCCGTTTTGGTTTGCTTTCTTTATACTCGAATGTTTTATCCCCTCCGCACCCCCTTCTCTCTGTCTGCCTGTCACACACACACACACACACACACACACACACACACACACACACACACACACACACACACACACACACACACACACACACACACACACACACACACACATTTTACACATACTCGCACGTCTGTCTATTTATTTTCTTTTTTCACCAATTCCCATTTCCTCTCTCTCTCTCTCTCTCTCTCTCTCTCTCTCTCTCTCTCTCCTCCCCGTGACTTTCAACTTTGATCTAACAGTAAAGTTAAGGGTGGTCACGACACTGTGACTTATGATGGATGGGTTGGGTATGACTGAGCTGGGTGAGCTGATACGGGAAGGATATGTGGCTGGGTGGATGAGCGTGTAAGTGGGTGGATGGATGAGTGTGGGCGTGGGCTGATGGATGAATGTGGATGTGGGAATGGATGGGTGGATTAGGTTAGGAGAATGAATGTAAATGTGGTTCGGTCAATGATTTGGATAGATGGATTCGTTTATGTGAAGGAGCAGATGAACTGGAAGGAGATAATGTATGCGTGGGTGACAGAGGGACTCGATTGACGATATATCAATTGTACTCTTGCCAACGATGAATGAATTTACTTGCTACAGAAGTTTAAGGGATAAAAGCGGTTGCAAAGGATGTGTGTAACTGAGTGGATGGATGGATGGACGCGTTAATGAGTGGATGGATGTGTGACGGATGTAAATCGGTCAACAGATGCGTGGATGGCTAAGGTGTTGTGCGGATGGAAGCTATGTAAGGCTGATGGATAGATACGAGTCGGTGGATCGATGGATAGATGGATGATTTGACAAGAACTCTATATAGGCGAAGGTTATGTATCTGGATAAGAGGACAGGTAATGGAAAAGAATGTATGTGGATGAAAGAAGAACGCGGATGATGAGGAAAGGGGTATAAATGGATGAGGGAGAGAGAGAGAGAGAGAGAGAGAGAGAGAGAGAGAGAGAGAGAGAGAGAGAGAGAGAGAGTAGGATGTGAGGGAGTGGTTGAGTGACAGGAGACGCGTACATAGTTGGGTGGGTGGTGGTAAATGTGAGAGGGAGGTGTGTGTGTGTGTGTGTGTGTGTGTGTGTGTGTGTGTGTGTGTGTGTGTGTGTGTGTGTGTGTGTGTGTGTGTGTGTGTGTGTGTGTGTGTGTGTGCGTGCGTGCGTGCGTGCGCGTGTGCGCGCGCGCGCGCGCGCAAGGTGAATATACTGTATAAGGATGAATGGACAAAATGGGTGTGTGGGAACGTGATTGTTTGTACAATGTTAGCAGGAATGTATATATGTATATACTGTACACACACACACACACACACATATATATATATATATATATATATATATATATATATATCGAGAGAGAGAGAGAGAGAGAGAGAGAGAGAGAGAGAGAGAGAGAGATTACGTAGGTGGAATCAGCGGGAGGATAAGGTGTGGTGGAGATGGATGAGTGATATGATATAACACTTAACCTTTCAGGGCGATGACGTCATAGTATTTTTCCTACTGTTAAACAACTGTATTCATCTTATCGTGTAAATTTGCTGACAAATGTTCGAAACAGTGTAAACTGTAATATTCAGCACAGAACGACCTTTCTAAGCTAAGCTATTAAAATCCATCTGTTTGTAGAAGAAAATTAAATATGCATTCTAGGACTAAAGGGATTAAGATGTATTTACCACTGCCACTAGCGTACTGCTTCGGTGCAAATTTATAGAAACACTGAACGCTCACAAAACTGGTTTCATTATTTAATTATTAATGATGTAACTAAAGAATCACTTATGTTAAAAGCTTAAAAAGGTGATTATAATCTCTCTCTCTCTCTCTCTCTCTCTCTCTCTCTTAAATTGTAATGATGGAATATCTACTGATAAACACTGGTGAACCATCAGTTGAGCATTAGATAAACAGACAATAATGGCCTATTATCACAAATCTAGAGAAGCGTAGCACTGTGTATAACTAAGATTGAAAAACAAATCATAACAGCTTTTACAACCCCCTACTAAAACCCTACAGAAATTCTATTGTCTTTCACAGTTCTTTAGATACACTAACAAAACTACACACATTCTACCAACTTTCACAACTCCCTACGAAGACTGAAAAAGTATGTAAATTCTTATAACGTTTACAACCCCTAAAAAAAAAAAAAAATTACAGGCAACATTTGTAGTAACCTTCACAAGTTCATACGAATACGAAAATATACAGCAATTTTTGTGTCGCAATGTCTAAAAAAAAGGGGAGGGGACTTTTATTACCTACTGTGAAAAACTTTAATTTTAATCATGGAAAAAGTGAAAAAATAAAAATCTTACTTTTCATAATTCCCAACAAAAAACGACAAGACATGATAATCTTGCGAAACACAAAAAAGCATACAAACATTTTTGCAACCTTCACAATTCCCTACAACTACAGAATAAGTATAGTGGTGATCCTGTAAACAGCGGAATAGCTTATATGAACTGTTGTCATGTTGTGGGTTACGAAAGAGTAGGGCGGGGCCGGGGAGGCTTTAGGGCGATATTCTACGTGGCTTTGGATTTCCGCAACACCGCTTCTTTGGTGAGTTATTTTGCAATGTACACCTTAATATCGTCCTGTATGTCACTGATGACAACTTTTCAATATTAGAAAGATAGATCTATAGCCATTATTAAAGACAATGCGAAGGTGTAATATGCGAAATAAATTACTAAGGAGAAGGCGCTACGAAGCCTTCTAATAATATCTAAGACGCGGCCCTTAATACAACGGAAAATACAAAATAAATAGCTAAGGAATCCACGAAACCTCCCATCCCACCCAGAATACGGAACTAAATACGAAATGATAAACAAAATAAACCGCAAAGAAAGGGGTGCCACGAAGCCTCCTATGCCAACCAGAACAGAGCCCTTAATACGACATGATGCATCTCAGTGTCCGTCTTTGTAACCTTAGAGCGGCACACGGAGGGCGGCAGGTGGCTTGGTGGTGAGGCGGAGGGCGTTGGTAAGTGTGATAGGGATGGTGGTGGTCTGTTGTGTGGGTGGGTGCGTGGGCGGGTCAGTGGGTGTGATGGTGGGTGGGTAGTGCGTCTTGTGAATGAGTGGGTGGCGGGGGAGTGAACTGGTGGGTGTGATGGTGAGTGGGTAAGTGTATGGGTGTGATGGTGAGTGGGTGAGTAAGTGTATGGGTGTGATGGTGGGTGGGTAATGATTGTGTGGGTGTGATGGTGGGTTGGTAATGAGTGTATGGGTGTGATGATGGGTGTGTAATGAGTGTATGGGTGTGATGGTGGGTGGGTAGGGAGTGCATGAGTGTGTGGTGGGTGGGTAATGAGTGTGTGGGTGTGATGGTGGGTGGGTAGGGAGTGCATGAGTGTGTGATGGGTGTGTAATGAGTGTATGGGTGTGACGGTGGGTGGGTAGGGAGTGCATGAGTGTGTGGTGGGTGGGTAACGAGTGTGTGGGTGTGATGGTGGGTGGGTAGGGAGTGCATGGGTGTGTGGTGGGTGGGTAATGAGTGTGAGGGTGTGATGGTGGGTGGGTAATGAGTGTGTGGGTGTGACGGTGGGTGGGTAATGAGTGTGTAGGTGTGATGGTGGGTGGGCAGGGAGTGCATGAGTGTCATGGTGGGTGGGTAATGGGTGTGTGGGTGTGATGATGGTTGGGTAATGAGTGTGTGGGTGTGATGATGGGTGGGTAATGAGAATGTGGATGTGATGGTGAATGGGAAGGGAGTGTATGGGTGTACTGGCAGGAAGTTTGTGGGTGGGGTGATGGCTGGGTAGGCGAATGAGTGGGTGGCTGATGGTTGATAACAGGGTGATCTGGTGGGTGAATGGAGTAACTGAGTAAGTAGGCGGGTATTGGGTGGGTAAAGAGTGGCTGACTGAGTAGGTTGGTGGATAGTGAATGCGTGAGTTGAGAAGAGGATGAGAGGGCATGGATGGACAGTAAGTGGGATGGTGGGTGAGCTGACGAGTGCTGGGTGGGTGAGTTGACGAGTAAGTGGAAGGGTGAGATGGTGAGTGGTAATATCATCGATAGATCTAGGATTTTTATAAGGAAGGGGATTAATAAATGGCGCAACAGAGGAGGGGGGAGTGGTGATGTCACTTAAAAAAAAAAAAAAAATTCCGTTGTATGATTGTTAATATATTCAAGTACATTTTTTTCTCTCATCCTGGCTTAGGTTCACTCTTCGGATATGCAGTTGGATGAAGTGACGAGTGTGGCTGTGTTCGGGTGGGATGGGTGGTGGGCTAGAAAACAAAGAGCAGAAGGCATGATGGATAACTGGGCGAGTGTGGGTGTGGGTGTGGGTACTGGAGGCGTCTATCCTGGATGAATGGGTGAGTGTAAGTGGGTGTAAGTGTGAGAACGACCTGAGTGGGTGAGTGTGGAAGAGGTCCGTGAATTGGCGCATTCCTTACATATCTGGGTTGGTGGTGACAATGTGGGAGAGAGAGAGAGAGAGAGAGAGAGAGAGAGAGAGAGAGAGAGAGCTCATAGGAGGTACAGATAACAGGAGGCCTAATGTCCCATGACAAAGTTATCTATTGGAGAGATAAGCTAATTTTACCAAGATATAACCAACGTGAAAAAGAAGGAGACAGAAAAGAGGAAGACTCGCTTCTCCCTCACTCACCACATCATCCGATAAAACCGGCAGGAAAAGCTACAAAAAAAAAAAATAATAATGATAATAATAAAATCT
Organism: Coenobita brevimanus; assembly: GCF_032717465.1. Taxonomy (NCBI): domain Eukaryota; kingdom Metazoa; phylum Arthropoda; class Malacostraca; order Decapoda; family Coenobitidae; genus Coenobita; species Coenobita brevimanus. Next base: position 23,936,822 of record NC_137004.1, read on the forward strand.
CGTTAGAAAGAACCAGCCTGGAACTTTTTTATAGGAGAGGCATAAGGCTAACATATCTGTAAAAAAAAAAAAAAAGGCATATACTACCGCCGAATATACTCATAATTGAGCAAAACGTCTCCTGTCATCCTCAAGGGACGAAGAAGAAAGAGGGAAAAAGGTGGAAGGGAAGAGAGAAGACTTGAGGAGAAAGGGGGGGGGGGATTTAAGGGAAGAGGATGTGATAGGAAGAGAGGAATGGGAGAGAGAGAGAAGGGGAAGAGAGAGGCTAAAAGGATGAGAACGAGTGTATTAAAAAAGTATGAGGTAGACGATATGAGACAGAAGGGGAAGGAGAGACGGCGATCGGAGGGGAGGTGAATGAGGAAGGTGAGAGGAGAGGAGGGAAAATATGAGGGAAGGGGGAAGGCTGGTTTGAAGCGAAGGGGAGCGGGAGGTTGATGGCAGGAAAAGAGAGGGGAAAAGATATTAATAACCTAGGAGTACACCACACACCTGTACTCTGCTCCACTATCTTCCTTTACTATACTGTGCCTACCTTCTCTACCTTTTGCCTTGCCTATTACACCCAGGAACAACCCCTTCAGTACAACGACGTTATTATTTATTGTCGCTACCTTAACACGATTTTATTCAGGTGAGAAATGGCCTCTCACCTGCAGGAAATTAAGACCATAACTAACCTCTCCATATCGACCAGGATTTCCAAAGTGAATGAAATCGTCAGAAGATAGCTTGAACAAGATAAAAAGTTATCGTGGTGAGAGAGAGAGAGAGAGAGAGAGAGAGAGAGAGAGAGAGAGAGAGAGAGAGAGAGAACGTAACTTGCAACCCACTTTCGAGCAATAACGTTGGTGGGTAGCGAAATAAAACGGCCATTAGGATGATATATAGGCTTCACCTTGAATACTAATGCTTGTGAGGTGATTGAGGCAATAATAATAATAATAATAATAATAATAAACCAACATCACTTCCATAATAACAAGAACGATAACAAATACAGCTACAACAACAACAACAACAACAATAATAATAATAATAATAATAATAATAATAATAGTAATAATATCATCCAGGATAATCCCTCACAATCATATTTCCGTAATAAAATAATGCTGCTAAAGCCTGTATAATACTCACGAATGGTTTAATACTTAATCTTCACTAATTCACCCATAGACAGGAACACCCCAAGCTGCATGCCTTGAAGACTTACCTGTAAAAGAGAGAAATACATTATTACACTTGAAAGTGGGTGGCTAAATGGGGAGAGAGAGAGAGAGAGAGAGAGAGAGAGAGAGAGAGAGAGAGAGAGAGAGAGAGAGAGACGCTTACACATTGAGTATATGGAAAAAATTATGCTAATAATAGTTGAAGAGTGTAAAATATATAAAATATAAATAATTCAATAGAATATCTGTATTATAATGATAAGACGTCTGTTACCGTAACGCAACAAAAACGGCGCAACGTACCGGGATTTTTGTTAGAGCAAGGTACCAATGAAATGCTCTAACTTGAAGAATAAAACAATTCCCAGTCCACTTGAGCCACCGGTTCCCGAGTTATGACTCATTTCTTGCCTTTTGCTTCAAATTTGGTATTTGCTTTTAGTGGAAGGGATAGATTCGCCCTTGGTCCATCACTGAAATTACCAGCAAGACAGAAGAGTGACGTGTTTGTTGTATTATTACTGTCTCGCCTCTCCTCCCTCCCTCCTTAAACTCCTAAAATTGTATACTATAATGCTATACTATAATTTAGTATAATAGCAAACACTACTATCCTGCCTCTCTCTCTCTCTCTCTCCCCCCCCCTTTATTGACAGAGGAGAGGGACGCCTTCATGCGGCGGCTGCGATATAGCCGGGCAGCATTGCCGTTCACTTATAAAGATGCGCCTCAGTTCCCTGCCTCACTCCCCTGTGCCCCGAAAGGGCACGGTGAACTACCGGAGATGGGCAGCTTCAACCTGCAGCCAACCGGGTGCATACTTCAGATGAACCTGATACTACAACTACTACACCTCTTCTTCGATGCTGATGTGGAAGAATCTTTGTTCATGAGAGAGAGAGAGAGAGAGAGAGAGAGAGAGAGAGAGAGAGAGAGAGAGAGAGAGAGAAGGGTTCGATCCCGGGCCTCGTTAACTTAACCCGGTTATTTCCCTGCGCTGATTGGGGTGGTTTAGAGAGAGAGAGAGAGAGAGAGAGAGAGAGAGAGAGAGAGAGAGAGTGCTTGACGGCTTCACATCTTAAACAGCGGTTATCTACTCTGAATACTAATGACTGCGTTAGTGTCCGTGTGCTTGTCGACTTCACAGCGTAAATAAACAGCGATTGTCTACTTAACGGTAATAATAACAACAGGAGTGTGTGTGTGTGTGTGTGTGTGTGTGTGTGTGTGTGTGTGTGTGTGTGTGTGTGTGTGTGTGTGTGTGTGTGTGTGTGTGTGTGTGTGTGTGTGTGTGTGTGTGTGTGTGTGTGTGTGTGTGTGTGAGAGAGAGAGAGAGAGACGACCTCACAACTTGAATATACAGTACAATGGGACTGTATTATACTCTTCACCACAATGACCTCTTATTTTAACCTCCCTACCGCCACCAAATTATTTTATTACTTTAAGTAGGACCTCACGTCTCCATTAACCAGATCAAACCAAGGACGTTTCTTTTATTATAAACTTCCTACCATCAGACGAGTATCATCATCTCAGCATGCACCTCTAACCTTTCTTAACTCCTTTCATTACGTGACGAGCTGTATATTTTAACCTTCCTATCACTGTACCATTTAATACAGCTTAATCCAATAAAGACCTCTTGAAGTGTGGGGAATTTAATTTACCTTTTCACTTTGATGACGTACTTTATATTTTGTTGTTACTGTCGCCACATGGTATTGCACGGTTAAGGACAGACTTTTCGAACGAGTGAGGTTACATATAGTTCTCATTAACCCCTTCACTACAAGAGATCTCCCCTAAACAGTAAAATCGTCAGGAGACAGCAAGAATTAAGTTATGCAGACTTCCTCGAGCTGAAAGGGTTAACAGGCTCCAGTACTGATAATTTTACACAAAAAGATGTATGCTTACGTCTCTGGGAAACAAGACTATCTTAGTGTACTTAAAATCATGGAAGAGAATGGTCATGAAAACAATGGAAAATGAGAAACTGGAAATAAAGGTGTATACACTCAAAGCAGAGTACAGAATGCCCCGGTCATATGCCACCCTTTGAAATATTCTTTTAATACCGCGTCAACAATAAATCACAGAAAAATCGTATATGAAACTTCCATTCACACCTATAAAGCCGATAGTGATTTGTCCCAATTTACCCTTCAAAAAAGTATTGCGTTACTGTGAAACTATCAAATTCCTCAGTCGGCGATGGATCTAACACAGTTACCTTAAGCTAGATGTTATAATGTGTCGCTTTATTGGTCTGCAGAGTACTAATAATTAGCACGAATAATATATGGACTAACATCTAACGGTGGGTCCATACTGTATATCATGACAGTTTGTCCACGTTTTAAAATGCTTAGTGATTTATGGAATGCGTTTTTTTTTAAGGACTACATTATCAGCTGCATGAAAAAGGCTCTAACGACTTACAGTACATCACTATGTTCCTGCACGGGACGGCCTTGCTGGGGCAGTTGCTTGCCAGCACCTGATGGGACTGTTCGGCCAGACAAACTGGGGTTCATCAACAGCAACAACAACACATCACTGACATACAACGAGGATTGATCTTCATCATTGAAGGAAAAAGTCACCCAGTATTATCTTTTACATTCTATCTTATTCTCGCTGCCTCTAGATGATTTTACTTTAGTTTGAGAGAGACTTGTGAAATTAGGGTGGTTTAGATACAACTTTCATCCACCCCTTCACTAATCAAGACCCCAATACTAAGATAATAAAACTAGAATTGTTAAGAACAAACCAACAGAAAACCAAGCCTCGATCAAGGGGTTCCTCCTTTCAGTCCATTACTCACATATTTCTGTTTTAATTGGGCTGCCCCGAATGTATTTGATTTAAGTTAGGAAGGGCCTCCAGTAGTGAAGAGGTTAATGATGGCCATATCAAACCCGAAAAAAAAAAATCGTTTGGTGATAGCAGGAATAAAATACAAAAAGGTCGTAGCAAAGGGGTTAGAGATGGGTTGAGATATGGGCATGTGGGGATAGGTTGGGGGAGGAATGTACCGAGGAAGGGGAAGTGAAAACTGAAGCACGAAAGAAATGGAAGAGAAAATACGGGAGAAAAGGTTGGGAGAAGTACGTACACAAAAACAATTAGTAAGGAAGAAAACAGAGCACTGGTGAAAGAGAGATGAGGGAATGGAACAGCGGAATGAAATGAATAAGAAGCAGAAGTGAGAGAGAGAGAGAGAGAGAGAGAGAGAGAGAGAGAGAGAGAGAGAGAGAGAGAGAGAGAGAGAGAGAGAGAGAGAGAGAGAATGAAAAAAGGAAAATTGGTGTTAGTGTTGGAACAAGTAGTGAATAATGTGTGAAAACTAGTTAATAAAAAAGGGAAACATCAAATGGAATAATGGTTGAAAAGAGGGTAGGAAAGAAATGGACAGGTGACAACAAGGGTAGAACGAAACAGAACAAAACAAGTAGATTCGATGCATTTTTGTCCCCCGCTTTGTCTATCAGTCTTTAGGAATATCATAGGGCCAAACAAGAAAGAAAACGGCAATCATTTTGCCTGTGTGTCTTTTATTTGCATGTGTATTCGAACGCTGAAAACATTTTTTTTTTTTAATGCTCTATATAGGCTACTGGATGAATATTACACCAGACACTAAGAGCTCAGCCTTTTTGTCCCCAAACCGTTCAAGTATGACCGATGACGTCCACAATAAATCGCATCCATTTTGACTGAAAACGGATGATATTCAGGAAAGCTACAGCACAACACAGCAGTACTGGATTCTCCCCCGTCCCCTTCCTTCACACAATCATCTTTGTACAGATGTTCAAAACGCAGAATACTAAAATATCGGGATGTATGTCACACATCACTTTTTCTACAATACTGCTACACATTTGTAAACTAATTCCTCAGAAAATAAACTTTTTACCTGGAAAACTCAAAGTCGCCATTCCATGCCCTTAAGGCAGTCGGGTGTGACTGATGACATCCAATATGAATCCCATCCAAGGCATTTACATACGCAATTATCGACGCAAAACTGAGGGAAGTCGGACGATATTTTATAAAGCAATCGCACGGAAATCAAAGTGTGACGAACTGACAGACACGTAGAGAGTCCCAAATCAACGTAACCCTACTTTCGCGAAGCGGAGGTAAAAAATGAAAGAAAGAAAGAAACGAAAGACACTGAATGGATAAAACACACAGAGTAAGAAAGACCTGAAGTGAAGGAAGAGAATATATGGTAGGAAAGAAATTATAAATAATAAATGGGTAGGGAAGAAACTGAAAAACAAGTGAAAGAGAGAAGAGACAGGCAAGGGGGAAAGAGCATGTAAGTAATGGAATGAAAAATAAGAATGAAAAAAAAGGTGGATAATAGGAAAGGAATAATGAAAGTGAAAACAAAAACAATGAAAAGAAAATATTGAAGAGACAAAGATAAACAAAGAAGGAGGGAGGTAAAAGACGGAAGAAAAGAAGGGAGAAGAAAGGGATGGGAAAAAGTCCTCTTGAGAAACACTGAGGAACATCACAGGCCTAATATTCCAACCACCCGTAGAGAGGGAGAGAAGGAGGGGAGGAGAGTAGACGGAGAGAAATGGAAGGGAGGGAGAGTGAGAAGACGGCAGGAAAGGGAGGGGGAGATAGGAGGGGAGTCGACGGAGAGAAATGGAAAGGAGGGAGAGTGAGAAGAGGGCAGGAAAGGGAGGGGGAGATAGGAGGGCAGTAGACGGAGAGAAATGGAAAGGAGGGAGAGTGAGAAGTGAGTAGGAAAGGGTGAAGGAGACAGATGGAGAGAACGGGATGGAGTGGGAATACAATGAAGGGTAAAATAAAGCAAACAGCAATAGGCGCCTTGGTTCTTTCGTCACTACCAACACCCGATAGCGTTTGGCGCCGAAGAGGACCGGCTGAAACTTCAAACGTTCACGTAAGAAAAGACGACAAAGTAGGAAGACTCCCCCTCCCCTTTAAACCTCTAAAACCTGTAGCCAAATCCGTTAGAAAAAAAGGTAAAAAAAGTGAGACAGACCACCATGCAGCGTCAACAAACTGTCAGAGAGAGAGAGAGAGAGAGAGAGAGAGAGAGAGAGAGAGAACAATAAGGGTGGGAAGTGGGAAGACAGTGTGTGGGAAAGTACAGTACATGAGGGAGATTTGGAAGAGCAGACAATTGAGAGAGAGAGAAAGGAATGCTGGGGAAAGACTGAGTGATGAAGTGACACTAAATACGCCTAATCTCTCTCTTTCTCTCTCTTCTCTTTCCTTCCTTTAAGCTTCTCTCTCTCTCCTTCCTTCCTTCCTCCTCTCTCCCTCCTTCACTCTCCTTCCTTCCTACATCTCCCTTTGTTCTTTCCACTTTCCTTCTCTCCTCCTCCTCCCCTATTCTCTCTCCCTCCTTCCCTCTTCTCTCTTCCTCCTTCCCTCTTTTTTTTTCTTTCTCCCCTTTCTTCCCTCCTCTATTTCCTTCTCTCTCCCTCCTGACATTCCTCCTCCTCTCGCCTTCCTGACATCCTTCCTTCTCTCTCTCCCACTTTCCCTCCCTCGTTCCTCCTCCTCTCTCTCCCTCCATCAATCTTTCTTTTTCTCAGCCTCCTTCCTCCTCTTCCTCGTGGCATCTCAAGGGCGTTCTACTATATTGGGCAAGCGGACTTACCTGCCTACTGCCTCTCTCTCTCTCTCTCTCTCAGTTCTTCCTCGCCATTCCCCTCTCACTGTCTTTCTGCTCTGCTATCCTGATCTTAAACTCTTACAATCACGGTGTAAATCCTTCCATTCAGGTCAGATTACCCACAAAAGAACAAGGAGTCTGTGTGGTTTGTATCTAGGTAACTGTGTGTAGATCTTAAGTGTTTCGTCCCTCCCTCCCTCTTTCTCTCTCTCTCTCTCTCTCTCTCTCTCTCTCTCTTTCCGGCTAATATTCTCTTCACCATTGTTCTCTTTTTCCTACTTCCTTCTTTCTTTTCTTTCTTCACATTTCTCCTCGTCTTTCTTCTTCCTACTTGCTCTTTTATTTCCTTCCTTTGTGTCTCCATATTTTTTCTTCCTTCTCCCCTCTTACTTCCCTCCTCTCTCCCTCCCATTTCCTTCTTTCTTCTTCCCTCTTTTCCTCTCTCTCCTCTCTTTTTCCCTTTCCACTTATTCTTTCTTTCTCTCTTCCCTCTCTCCTGTCTTTCTCTTTTTTTCTCTCTTCCTTCCCTCTTGCTCACTTTCTCTTGACATCCCAATCTTACCTCGTGGCTCATTCCATCTTTCCTCTCTTGCATGTCTTACCACTATAAAGAAGGAGGGAAAGAAGAGAGAAAGAAAAGCATAGGAAGGGAGGAAAGAAGGGAGGAAAGAAGAGAGAAAGAAGACCATAGGACGGGAGGAAAGAAGGGAGAGAAAATGGCTGGGAGAAAGCGCTCTTGAGAAACACTGAGGAGCATCACAGGCCTAATATCCCAACCCCTGTGGAGAGAGAGAGAGAGAGAGAGAGAGAGAGAGAAAAAAAAATTTACGTGTTCACGTGTTTGTTTATGTTGATCAATGTTTATTTCTTTGCTTGTTTGTTTACCTGTTTTCATTTCAACCTGCTGACCTCTACCTGTTTCTCAGCTGTCTGTTTACCTCTAATAATCTTCTTTGTTTGCTTGCCTGTTTACGTGCCAGCTTCATTGTTTATCTCTTGGTTCAATAGCCTCTTTACTTATTTATCTGTTAACGTATCATCCTGTTTATTTGCTCACCAGTTCGTTTTCCTGGTTGTTTGTTTTTCTTGTTTGTGTGTGTCCTTGGGTGAGTTTATGTACTTGTTTGTCTTCTACAGCTTATAACTCTCCCATGATCAAGAAAGTTTCAGTATTTTAATGGAAATGACGCTGATCCTGACGATTTTATTCAGCTGAGACTAATGACTGGAACCAGAAAGTGGTAACAGTAGTAGCTGTAGTAGTGGTAGTAGTAGTAGTGGTAGTAATAGTAGCAACTATTAATTCTCTTGGAACTCTAGAATTTCTCCCAAATGCCGCCAGACGATTTTATTTAGATGAATGAGTCACAGGAGCCTCGGTATTAACAAATTAGTCTGAACTATGTATGGGTCACCAAAGTATCGGTACACAGGGGGTCCAATGCATACCGAAAACATTCTATCAGCTGGTGATGCTTACCAACGTCTCACTGTGTATGAACAATGTCAGTTCATAAAGAAGTGAAATTTGCTATACCGGTACGTCTGCACGAGGCTATTGCTAGTTGACGATATATGACACCTACCGACACCAGGGCTTCTAACGTGTGGTAGATCGGACATTATTTCAGTGACCTTCGTTCTGTGTTTTTTTTTTCTTTTTTTTTAATAACAGAACATAGTAAGGAAAAACAAATGAATTAAAAAAAATAATAATCCATACACCAGACTACTGGTGTCCTCTGTTTATAAAATATCTGTAACAGTTAGACTTGAACAGCTGTAGGTTGAAGTTTGGAGGGAAACAACTCTGGGGAAGCGAGTTCCAGAGAGATGCAGTTCGGGGAATGAAAGAATTCTGATAGGCAGAAGTTCTGCCATATGGCCGAGTGACATTCCAGTCATGAGCGCTACCAGATGCCCGTGTAGGACGAGGGAAGGCATGGAGAGGTGGCATAATGGACGCAACTTCGTCTGAGCATTTGCTATAAAAATATCTAAAATAATGCAAGGGTGGCAATATTCCTTCTTACTTGTAGGGGAGGTAGTTTATTAGTAAAAGCAGGGTTATTAAAAATTCTAACAGCTTTGTTCTGAATTTTGTCTAGTTGCATTAATGAAACCTCTCCACATCCATTCCACAAAGGTGAGCAGTATTCAAGCTGAGAGCGCACATGACTCTTATGAAATATGAATTATTGCATTCTGTGCGCCGATACCTCTGTGACCCGTAGTACACAGGAAGATATACAAAGAGGTAAGCAAACACGTAAACATCCGATGGAAAAGTAAACGGTGGCACAAGCAGGCACAAAGGAAAGATAAGGATAAATAAATACAGTTAAATAGGTACACATAAGACATATGGAAATAAACAAAACAAATATAAATAAACAGGTAAACAGACACAAACCAGTTAGTTAAGAGGAAACGGATATATAACGAAAAACAAACAACAGGTAAACATAAGCAAATTAATAGGCGACAAATATACGGTAATATAGTGAGTAAACAAAATGCAAATAACAGGTAAACTTATGGAAATAACAAGTAAACAATGCAACACAGGTAAAGAAGTGGATTGTCAAACAAACATATGAAAGGTAAATTAGCACATACACAGGTACAAATACAAAACAGCTGGCAAACAAAGTCTTATTATATACCTAAACAGGCAAATACAAACCAAACACAGAAGAATAAAAGCAAACTCAAAAGCGGCACTACAGTACAGATTAAACATTCATCTGCAATAGTCCATAGTTCCGAGATTCACTACAAGACCAAGAGAGCAACAGCCAGAGTTAACCTTTCCCCGTGCTAGCTAAGTACTATCTTTCACCTGAGCTTGATCCCGAGTTTCTCCTTTTTTCTGCTTATTTCTGACAGCTAGGGAAAAAAAAAAAAAAAAAAAAGAACTACCGTACGGCTCAGTATCTTTTCAACAACGCATCCCCGTGAGTAATATCATACTCTGTAATGTTAATCTGTTCTCGGCATTCAATACAGAGGGGTGGCAGTTTTAGGCCAAGTCAGAGTAAAAGGAGCATAGCAAGGAAATGATGTTTCTTTGTAAGATCAATTCCTCAGAAAATCTGTGTATTTCAGTCTGTATATGCCATCAGTATAGAAAAAAAAATGATGTACAGTTGTGAACATAAATACTGAACCCTTTTATAATGATAAGACAGAATCAATGCCATACGATACTCCGTGACGCGATCTTCGAGACTCAACAAGCTTTCAGGAATATTAGGTAAGAGTTTCATAACTGTCTGACTATGGAGAGGAACGATATCATTGTCCGTAACTGTACATGATGGGACATACTACCACAACCCAGTTTAAATGCCCGACACGGCTTGGAATTCAAACCCTTGACTTACTACAGATGCACAAGGCGACGTAATGATGGCAACTCCCGTGACGCCCAAGCAAGTAAGCTAATAAACAAGCATACAAACCAACAAATAAAAAGTTAGTAGCTGCATCTCCAGGCTCATCTAAAACGTGAACCCAGTAGACTGCAGGCTGATGTTGCCCTCCTCCTATAGGGAGATGGGGAAAGAGTTAAGGAACATTTGTATTACCGGGCAAAGTCCTCTGTCCAGCCGTATCGATGGCAGCACGTGAAGGTGTCCATATTCAGCACTAAATAAACAGGTAACACAAACAAATGACCAAACAAACAGAGAAACAGAGAAATAAATATATAAAATAAAGAGGAAGATAATTAAACAGATACACAAGCAAAAAAAAAAAAAAGGGCAAATAAATGATAACGAACAAGTGAACAAACAGGTGAATGATAATGAACAGCCTAATAAACAGGTAAATAAACGATAATTAACAGGAAAACAAACAGTCAGATAAAGGATAAACAAATAAATCGGCTTCCCTCACGTATTTAGAATTCCTGGCGGTAAGACGACTGTTACCAACCAGGGTCTCTCTCTCTCTCTCTCTCTCTCTCTCTCTCTCTCTCTCTCATGACCCTTCTACTTCGCTTCTTCTCTCCCTCCTTCCCCCTCCCCTCTCTCTCACATTATCTCAGACACTGTTCATCTTGCCACCCCTTTGCTTCCTTTGCCTGAGGGAGAGAAAGGGACAGAGGGATGTCGGAAAAGAAGTACTGAGAAAGACCGAGTGAAGGAGACGTGGAAAAAGAGAGGGAAGTGTTGGGAAGGAAAGACAAACGGAGGGAGGGAAGGGGAGAGGAAAGGAGGGAGGGCGGGAGATGTGGGGAGAAAGGAAGAAAGGAAGGGAAGGGAGGGGAAGGGAAGGGGAAGAAAGTAAGGAAGGAAGGAAAGACGGAGGGAGAGGGGGAGGGAGGAAAGGAAGCTGAGACAGAGTGATAGATGGGAGGGGGAAGAGGGAGAAAGATAGATTGGGAGGGAGGGTGATAGGAAGGGAGGAGACGGTGTGAGATAAATTGGAGCGAGGGCGGACGGGAAAGAAAGGGAAGGTAAGGAGAAAATGATAAGAGGGTGGGAGGGAGAAGGTGAGTGTCAGAATAGAGAGGGAGGCAAGGAGAGAAGAAAGACCTAGTAAGTAGGGAGGAAGGGAAATGAAAGGAAAGAGTGTTATGAAAGTAATTAAGAGGAACGAAATAAGGAAGTAAGATGGAGGTAATGATGAATGTAAACAAGGAGAGAAATCAGGGAGGGAGGGAGGGAGAGAGGAGAACTGTTGATGAAGGAAGGAGTGATGAAGGGTGGGAGGACGCGAGGACGTGGGAGGAAGGGAGGGAAGGATGAAGGTAGGAAAATGCCAGAGAGGGGGAAGAAGGAAGGGAGAAAGGGAGATTTTCAGGGTGCGGGAGGAAAAGCGAGAGACAACAGGAAGAAATCATGAATGGGAAGGGAAAGAGAGAATGAGGGAAGAAAGAATATCAGGGAGGGGTAACCGACGAGAAAAGAGCTAAGTAGGAGTCAGTATGGAGGAGGGTATAAAAAGCAGGAAGCTATCAGAAGGGAGGAGGATGAGAAGGAAGGGAAGGAAAGTGTGCGAAGATAGCAGGATGATGACAATGATGATGATGATGATGACAATAATAATAATAATAATAATAATAATAATAATAATAAAAATACTATTATTATTATTACTACTACTACTACTATTAAAAAAATAAAAATAACATTATTATTATTTTTACTACTACTACTACTACTAATCTATCTATCTATCTATTGCCAGACGCCTTAATCCCATAAGGGGTGACTACAAACAAATCGCCTCCATGTCACCCTGTCCTTGCCCTTTCATTGCCCTGCTCCCAGCTCATACCCCCCTCTCTCATGTACCTCTCCACTCCATCCCTCCATCTCATCCTTGGCCTTCCCCTCCCTCTCCCCCCCTCCACCTCAATCTCATACACTCTCCTCGTCAGTCTCTCACTCTCCATTCTCTCCACATGGTCAAAGCACCACAATGTGTTTCTCTTAACGCTTCCTATCACATCCACATCCACACCACAACGATATTTCACTTCCTCATTTGTCCGTCTGTCTCTCCATGTGACTCCACGTGCTCCTCCTCTCAAATAACTCATTTCCATTGCTCCCACTCTTGACTTCTGTCTCTCCAACAAGGTCCAAGCTTCACTTCCATACGTTGGAGTTGGTATCACAATACTGTCATGTAGTAGCTTTTTCACTTCCATACTCACTTCCCTGTTTCTTATCACTGCTTTCAAGGAACCAGCAACTTTTCTTCCTTGCTGTACCCTTTCAAGCACTTCACCCTCTAAACTTCCATCCTTACTCATCACACTAACCAAGTACTTAAATGCACTCACATTTTCCATTTCCTCCTCAGCCAACCTCACTGTATACTCGCACCAAAAAGTATCGGTGAAGAATATGTGTTAAATATTATGACACACGGAAATGAGGTTCTGTCCTCCCACACGCAGGCATCCCAGACAACAGACGAATGCTATTTCAAATACCCCTTATGTCCTGCATAATGAGTAGGGAATGGCAGTATTTGTTATAATATATACAGATATTAACGGGCTGTCACTGCCACATGATCGAATCATTTCAGATGGCATCGGACCCACAATGCACCGACAGTTTTTGGTGCGAGTGTACATTCACTGACTTCACTTCTCTCGCAAACCATAACCATACTCTTCCCTACATTCACCTTTAGATTCCATTTCTTACACACACTCCCAAACTCATCCACCAAGCCTTGCAGCTCCCCTTCGTCTTCACGTAACAACACAGTATCATCTGCAAACAACAGTACTGAGAGTTTCCAAACACTGCCCTGTCTCACTAGGGCTGCTCCAACATCCACTGCCCTACCTTGTATAATAATAATAATAATAATAATAATAATAATAATAATAAATTATTATTATTATTATTATTATTATTATTATTCCTTGAAAGCAGTAATACGAAACAGGGAAGTGAGCATGCAAGTGAAAAAGTTACAGCATAAAAGTATTGTGATACCAACTCTAACGTATGGAAGTGAAGCTTGGACCTTGTTGGAGGGACAGAAGTCAAGAGTGACAACATTGGAAATGAGTTATATGAGAGGAGCATGTGGAGTCACATGGAAAGACAGACTGACAAATAAGGAAGAGAAGGAGCATTGTGGTGTGGATGTGGATGTGATAGGAAGCGTTAGGAGAAACCAATCATGTTAACAGGCACTCTGCTCTCTCCATTCCCATTCATCACACTTTCAAAATATTCTTTCCACCTTGTCCTTACTTCATCCCCATGGGTTAATATTCTACCACTTACACCCTTCACACTTTCACTCTTCTTTCCACTGTTACTTCTACATTTCCGCACCTCTTTCCAGAATAGCTTCCTATTTTCGGAGTAATTTGCATTCATTTTTCTTCCTAGATCATCATTTATCTCCTTTTTCCTCTTCACTAGTCTCTTTACGTGCTTCTTGGTCTCAATATATTTATTTTTCATTTCACCTGAACCCCTGTGCTTCTTCCTCTTTTCCTTCACTACTCTCTTAACCTCTTCATCCCACCATGTTGTACCTTTCTTCTTTGTTGTTACGCTTGCCACACCACACACCGCTTTAGCATTTCTAACTAAGCAATCCCCATATACATTGCACAAACTCTCCAGATCTATTTCACTCCAATTCACCGATTCTAACTCCTTCCCTACTTTGGCCCCGTATTCATCTGCCACCTCTTTGATTCTCACTTTCTCGACTTATGTCTCCCTCCCTGTCGTCTATTGTCTCTGTTTTCGTATCTCTTGGTGTTGACAAGTCTTGATGAATCAATGCAGTTTTAAACGGGAGAGGAGAAGGAAAACAGAGGACGTAAATACATAAAATATGTAGTATGACGCAAAATGTGAAAGAAAAAAAAAGAAGGGCATAAGACACTGAGACCCTCTGCTCAACCCAGCCATTTGGTTGTACAGTTGCAGACACGAATGTCGATGGTCTTCCGTACGATAACTAACGAAACTATGAACAATGAATTTCGAAACCCACCAAAACGACCCTCAGTGGACAGCCAACTTTTCAAATTACTGTATTACATAACTGCTCGAGTAAAATGTCGATCGATAGTCTTGTCCAGAGCTGTGCCAGTCAGTATAGAGGCACAGGGGTTTTCTGGTGCCAAATACATTAAAAGCCGCAAGTTTTTTCATAAATGTTTCGAGTCAAGTGTGGTAATTTCAGTAACTTTGGAGATTTGGAACACTTCTTCCTTAACGGTTTATCTTGCACACTGTCCTAAAATATTATCTTATCTTACTGATGCAAGCTACGTTAATATAAAAACGATATAAAAACGTAAGAAAATGATAAGGCATAATATGCAAAATAAGCAACTAAGGAAGAGGTGCTACGAAACCTCCTATACCAGTTAAAATATGGCCGTATACTACAATAATTAATAAAATCTGACTGGTTTAATTCTCTCATTTGACGAGCATACGAATATTTGGCGTGGGAATACACACGATATCACCATTCATGCTAATCAAAATGTATTTATGTTAGAGAGTTCCCAGCACACACCTAGGGTTAATTAGTAATGTACAGTATGCAGAACACTGAACGGAGAAGTTTGTGGAGGCGAGGAGGGGAGGGGGAAATGAAATTAGAGAGATTTCTGGACAAACGGAGCAAAAATACCGGAATGACCCCCCCCCCTCTCAGTGCAGCGTAATCTATAAAGAGAACAGAGACTAAAACAACTGTACCGGAATAGATAAGATCAAGTGATATCTCGTCTATTCATATTCCCTCTCCATTTTTCGTATGGCTCTCCTTATTTCCGTTTCTCCATTTCTGATTTCTTGCTGCTCTTGCAAATATTTTTACCCTCCACTTAACAAAGTCAGAGGAGGTTGTTATCACTGGGTCCGTCCGTAGATTTGGGCGGCAGGGCGGATGGCCAGGCGTAGTGATTTTGTTTCTGGGCCAGAGCTCAGAAAGTATTCATTACAGGGCCATGAAATTTCACACAGTTGTGTGTCTTATATTGAACCAGTGCCATTTGATAGGCAGAATGCTGTGTCTTAAGTAGTTTTTTTTTTTTTAAATAATGAAAAGGTTAAAAAAAAAAATCCCAGCCCACGCAAGGAATCTGAAGGGCCCAGGTTATGTGTCCTCAATGCGTTTTCCTGACGTCAACATTAGAAAAAAAAAAAAAAATGGGGGTGAGGGTGTTATGCGCTTAAGTGTGCAAGGAGGTGGGGCTGTATGTGCTTGGTAAGATGGAGGGTTGCAACAGCGTAGCGTTGCCTGTGATTCTATTAAAACTTTGCAACTATTACACCTAAGAGGCCGAAACTGTACATGATAAAGGATTATATGAATACCTAATTATGTATGAAGTTTCATGACTGTACCTACTGTATTATGTAACCATAAAAAATGGCTGCGAACATGAAAAAGCTCGAGCCATAATTTAATCAAATCTGCTCATAACTTCATTATTACCATGGATAAATTACTGAAATTTTTAAGCTTTAATGTCTCTGTGTTCTACAGAAGGGTGGGGGGGGGGTGAGGATCGTTATGCTCTTGGTATGCAGGGAGGTGGAAGGTAAGTGCCTGGTTAGATGGAGGGTTGCAACAACGTAGCGTTGCCTATGTTTCCATATATATCTTCTTCCTCCCCCTTTCTCAGTACCGTATTCTGCCTACCTGTCTGTGTTTGTCTGACTGTAAATTCCATACTCCCCATACCGTCCCTCACCAAGGCCACCCACAGGAAGCAGTTCTGGGTCTGTGGGTCACTTTCCGCTTCACGCCCATAACGCCCACCCTCCCCCATCCCACCCAGCCCCACCCACGCCGCTTCAAAACAATGCCCAGTAAGTACTTCCATTCATTTGTCTCTGTTCTCCGTTGTTTGCTTCTGGGTCGTCCAGTTATACACATCCTTGTTGTCTCTATGCACCCATACACATACCCACGCCCACTTCAGCCACCTACTGTATTTTCTCACACGCTCATTTTATATGCATAAGAAAACCAACCCCACCTACTTACAAACACACCTACGCCCACCCCACCCATTTATATTCACACCGGCATCAATCCCACCCTACAGAATCATCTCAGTCATCTACCTATAGCCATTCCCATCCTTGACAACTTACCCACACCCACACCCACACCCAACCCACATCCACCCCATCTCACCCATCTCAACTCAAGATAACTCACTCGTACCAACACCCATCCACATTTACCGGGACCCAATCCCCTCCTACAGCAATCCACTTTCACCCATCGGCGTCCACGACAACTCACACCCACACCCACATCCACTGCACCCATCCCCACCCTCACTCCAACATTCCAGAACTTACCACTGCTCACCTGTAACCCACCATCGCCCATTCCTCTTGTCCCACACACCCACCACGCCCTTAGCCCGCCATAAACTGACTCTCTCTCACGCCCACATACAGTACAGCAGTTCCTCCCCTCCCCCCTCTCTCTCTCTCTCTCTCGCAGCACTAATTCGTTTCTATTTCCAAGTTCTGGTACACTTCACCCTGTCAGCTGCATCAGTCAGATGGCATAGGTTACAATTTATTTACGCTACTTTAAGACGATTATATTCACTTTAAGGGGGGGAAAACTCAGGCTATGGAGGGGATGACAGTCTGTTTCTAATCCCGTCACTACAGATGGTTTCTCTAATGGTGAGCAAAATCGGCTAGAGGCAGCAAAAATAAACTTTAAAAAATAACTTCGGAAGAAAGATCCAAATTCAGATCGACGAATGGGCTCGAGGACAGACAGGTACTAAAAGACCAAAGCTTTCCTGTGTCTGAATATGTGTGTGTGTATGTGTCTATGTTTGAGTCTGTCTGTCTGTTTGAGTATGTAAACTCTGTATGTATGCGTGTATGGGACCTTGATAACTTGAAAACAGTTTGTGGCAGCCAGATATTACAAAGAACCACAAAGACATTACTGTAAAAACTTAATGATTTTTCTCCCTCCTTCGAGCTCCTTTTGAGTCCGCCACCCCCTAGTACTATACCCCCTAGAAATAGTCTCATCAGAATTGGACCAAAAATTGCAGAGACGTTTATATTCACATAAGAATGATCTAGAGAGAAATGCGAGTGAAAAATGTTTAAAATTACGGACACAAGTTAAAGTTTAACTTCCCTCCAAGTTCCCTCAGACCGATGAATGTACATCGCCTGTTGCAAAATAACCAGATTAAAAAATTTTCACCAATATGGATAACCTAACTCTTCTGCCTGCCCTTTTGTGCCATGAATGCATTATTAGTTAGTGGGGAATAGAGTGACGACGACGACGATGCTGCTGCTGCTGCGGTTCATGATGATGATGATGATTATGACAATGATGATGACGATGCTAATAGTGATGATGACGATGACATCGAAGGGGACGTAAACAACGATGATGACGATAGTAGCAACGACAAAATGATAAATATGACAGTGATGCCAACGATGCTGATGATTTTAACAACCAAAAAGTAACTCTCCCGTCGTTCCGCCCTCTCCTACCCACCCACTCACGACTACCCCCGCCCATTCCTTGTCTCCCTGTCACTCAGCCTTCTCTCCCCGTCCCACTTCCCAAAACACCCTCCTCCCTTCACCCCTCCCCTTTCCTCACCCCTCCACTTTTCTTTCCCTCTCCCTTATCTTTCCCCCTCCCACTTCCCCAGGTGGCTTATTTTTACATTTTCTCTTATTTCCTGCGATGATAGTGTGCCTTTACTTTTTACTACAGTGTGTCATCTTTTTTTTTTTTTTATACCAACGCATTTCTTTCCTGTAACTCTCTCTCTCTCTCTCTCTCTCTGTCCCCAGTTACCCCTTTGTCACACGATCACTTCCTCTGTATCGCAACAAAATCTTCTTTTTCTATTTTTAAGAGTCATTCCCCCCCCCCATAATCCGCCTCTTCCTCTCATTCTTCCGCTCTCCAGTACATCCCCATTCTCTCTCTCTCTCTCTCTCTCTCTCTCTCTCTCACACACACACACACACACACACACACACAAAACCCAGTAACCCACTTCGTCTACACCAAATTCCATCCCGCCCACTTTCTTTGTGTGTGTGTGTGTGTGTGTGTGTGTGTGTGTGTGTGTGTGAGGGATGCTGCAGCTGTTTCCGTGTGTGGTAGTATGTTATTCTGTGTCAGTCAGTGTGCTTGCTTCCTTGCTTGCTTCTGTGTGTGTGTGTGTGTGTGTGTGTGTGTGTGTGGATGAGGGATGCTGCAGCTGTTTCCGTGTGTGGTAGTATGTTATTCTGTGTGTCAGTCAGTGTGCTTGCTTGCTTGCTTGCTTGTGTGTGTGTGTGTGTGTGTGTGTGTGTGTGTGTGTGTGTGTGTGTGTGTGTGTGTGTGTGTGTGTGTGTGTGTGTGTGTGTGTGTGTGTGTGTGTGTGTGTGTGTGTGTGTGAGAGAGAGAGAGAGAGAGAGAGAGAGAGAGAGAGAGAGAGAGAGTAACCCTTTTCAGTCTTCTCCAAGCCAAGTTCCTGTATTCCACACCACTAAAGGCAGGTGATCAGCACACGCTACTGATGCTATTAACCCAGCACATCCCTTTGTACTACATCTTTACAGTTAATCTTGCCCATAAAAGACGATTATTGTCAGCATAGGAAAATCCCCTTGTAGATGAAGGATTAATGAGGGTTGCATTTAACATCTCTATTTTGATGTCTATCCATAAAATTATTTGGAGACAGCAATAATGCAAAACAGAAGCCTCGCCGTAACATAAAGGTTAATAATACTTAACTTTTAATTTTATCTGTAGGCGGGAACACCACACACATACACTCCGGACACCTTGGCTGAAGACTTACCTGTAAAGAAAAAAATATATAAATATGGAGTGGATGGAAAGGTGTGTGTGTGTGTGTGTGTGTGTGTGTGTGTGTGTGTGTGTGTGTGTGTGTGTGTGTGTGTGTGCGTGTGTGTGTGTGTGTGTGTGTGTGTGTGTGTGTGTGTGTGTGTGTGTGTGTGAGAGAGAGAGAGAGAGAGAGAGAGATACACAAGTGTACAGCTAGCCTACATATGTTCTGGTATTAAAAAAATGTATAAATTATGAAAGTGGACGTATTCATAAATAGGCAAGTGAATGATTCAGCGCATAAACTTCGTACACATTTCATTTTTATTGGGCCAGGATGCAGCTGTGCAGTAATTCCCTAACACATTTGCTCTAAGAATGTTTTCACTTTATTCTTGCTATCTCCAGGCGAGCTGATTATCTTACAGGGAATATTATTGAACCTGAAGGATTATAAACAACCATCAGCAACTCTTCACTACAAGAGATCCTTAAAGTCGCATAAAATTGCCTGATGGTAGCAAGAACAAAATAAGTAATTGTCATCGGGCTTAAGAGGTTAACACAGTTTTGAAACTGTCAGAGAGCTTGATAAATTAACTGGAAATATTTGAGCGGCTCTGAAGGGCTAGAACACTTCATTAATTCGGAATCACAGGCGTGTGATAGGATTAATAACCACACATCATCATCATCATCATCATCATTGTCACCCAGATCTCTTATCCCATCTAAAGATGGATTGAGGTTGGGTCTAGAAAGCAAGAAACAACTTGACAGAAGGAGAAACTGACCAAAAGCCTTGTCAGACAAGTGAGGCACACTCATTCACCCAACATTCGAGCTCCCAGAATCCTGACTCCACCCCACAGGCACAGACACATAAGCGTTTCATAGCTCAAATGAGATGCTGGAGAGGGACACCTTCATGTGGTGACACTGATATAAATGGGCGGCTCAACTGCCTGGCTATACAGACCTCTCTTAACTATACTTCATTTCACCAAGTTTGGCATCATGAGCGATGTCGTCAAAGCCTGTAATGTTATGTAATGCCACTGCACTAGGTGAACCTCAATTTATTACCTTGATAACCAATTTAAAGGCAATACAAAGTGGTATATCCAGTACTGAGGACCTTTATCAGTGCTACTTGTGTTGACTGATATGGTGCCAGACTTGGTGAAATGGAGTATAGTTCCCTATCCCCCAAAAGAAAGATATTGGACTGTAAAAGAACTTGAGCCCGCACAGGGCTCACATTTCAGAGCAACCAGGGATTGCTACTACTACTACTAGTACTACTACTAGTACTACTACTACTACTGTATACGTAAATTTTTAGAATGTACGGCAGCGGACATAAATACTGATCCACCTCCGTGCAATTAATAACGAGGGTGAACAGTAACTGTCGAAACTCAACAAACTTTTCAGAATATTATGTTAGGGTTTCATAACTGTTGACCAAAATATGTATTAGGTCGTACAGTAACAATACGCCTATAAACTGCCCGAAAAATAAATGACAGTTCCATTGATTTACGTACTGCATTACAGAAGAGTGAAAAACAAGTACTACTGAACACTGGAGGAATGTACAGCTGTGTGTGAGTAAGCGAAAGTTGCGTGGTGAGAGAGAGAGAGAGAGAGAGAGAGAGAGAGAGAGAGACTGCGCATGTGTGTAGATGTGTGAACCAAGGCGTAACCAAAACAATCACATTCCTATCTATCTATCTATCTATTGCCAGACGCCTCAATCCCGTTTGGGGTGGCCACAAACAAATCGCCTCCAAGTCGCCCTGTCCCCCGCCATTTCACTGCCCTGCTCCCAACTCACACCCCCCTCTCTCATATACCTCTCCACCCCATCCCTCCATCTCATCCTCGGCCTCCCCCTCCCTCTTCCCCCCTCCACCTCACTCACATACACTCTCTTCGTCAGTCTTTCGCCCTCCATCCTCTCCACATGGCCAAACCACCTCAGTGTGTTCCTCATAACGCTTCCTATCACATCCACATCCACACCACAACGCTCCTTTATATCCTCATTCGTCAGCCTGTCTCTCCACGTGACTCCACAGGCTCCTCTTAAATAACTCATTTCCACTGCTCTCACTCTTGACTTGTGTCCTTCCAACAATGTCCAAGCTTCACTTCCGTACGTTAGAGTTGGTATCACAATACTGTCATGTAGTAACTTTTTCACTTCCATGCTCACTTCCCTGTTTCTTATCACTGCTTTCAAGGAACCAGCAACCTTTCTTCCCTGCTGTACCCTTTCAAGCACTTCACACTCCAAACCTCCATCCTTACTCATCACACTACCCAAATACTTAAACGTACTCACATTTTCCAATTCCTCACCATCTAACCTTGCTGTACATTCACTAACTTCACCTCTCTCAAAGACCATCACTTTACTCTTCCCTACATTCACCTTTAGGTTCCGTTTCTTACACACTCTCTCAAACTCATCCACCAAGCCTTGCAGCTCCCCTTCGTCTTCACTCAACAACACAGTATCATCTGCAAACAACAGTACAGGGAGTTTCCAAACTCTATCCTCTCTCACCATGGCCACTCCAACATCCACTACCCTACCTTGTACCTCTTTTATTACCCCATCCATGTACAGATTGAACAACCATGGAGACATGACACATCCTTGTTTCAAACCAACTTTCAAAGAGAAAAATTCACTTAGTTCACCATCCACACGCACTGCAGCCTTCGCACCATCGTACATACTCTTCACAGCATTCAACAACTTCCCATCTACTCCATATATTCTTAACATTCCTACGCTGGCGTATTTTGCGTGTACGCCTCTCTCTCTCTCTCTCTCTCTCTCTCTCTCTCTCTCTGTATGATTGTGCGTGTGTGCGTGTGTGTGTGTGTGTGTGTGTGTGTGTGTGTGTGTGTGTGTGTGTGTGTGTGTGTGTGTGTGTGTGTGTGTGTGCAATACATACATACACACATGCATACATATATATATATATATATATATATATATATATATATATATATATACATACAAATATAAATATAATTTAACTGATAAATAAATATAAATAGGTATAGCTTTAAACATATGCATGTGTATGTGTATGGGTGTGAATATATGTGTTTACGTGTGCATACTTATATTACCGGTGCCGTGTGTGTGTGTGTGTGTGTGTGTGTGTGTGTAGCGGCGCGTGGAGGAGCATGACTCACCCGCCCCTCCCCGCCCAACAACATCCGGCCGGCGGGGAGGGAAGGGGGTGATTGGGTAGGAAGGGGGAGGAAAGGAGGAGAAGAGTGAGGATGAGAAGAGAGAGAAAAGTAGAGGAGAGAGCGAGGGTACAGATGGTCGACTGACTGATTGATTGATAATATTACTGAGATAAACATAAAATTAGAGTGCTATATTTACATTATTGCAAAGGATAAGAGTGAATGTAAATCTATCAGTTAAGGGAGATAGATAGATAGACAAAGAAAGAGAGAGAGAGAGAGAGAGAGAGACACACACACACACACACACACACACACACACACACACACACACACAAGGTGAAGTGAGATGGGGAAGAGAGAGGGAAAGGGGGGAAGAGAGAGGAAAAGGGGGGAAGAGAGAGGGAAAGGGGGGAAGAGAGAGGGAAAGGGGGGAAGAGAGATGAAAAGGGGGAGGAACAGGGTAGAAGGAGGAAAATGTGGGGAGAAGGTTGGCAGAGTGAGTGAGTGAGGGGAGAGGGGAGGGGAAAAAGGCAAGAGGAGGGAGACAGTCAGTGAAGAAGGGAAGAGGAGACAGGTGTAGGAGATGAGAGGGGCGAAGGAGGGAAGAGGGGGAGGAACGTGAGAGAGGGAAGAGGGGAAGGGAGATGAAGCTATGAGAAAGAAGGAAGACGAAGAGCAGAAGTAAATGTTAGCAGATGAGGAGACTGAGGAGGGAGGTATGAAGGAAGGCGTGAAGGGAAAGAAGGGAATAGGAAGGTGAGAGGGAAGAGAGAAGGAGGCAAGTTGATGAAGGAGGGAGGAGCAGGTGAAGATGAGGAAGTAAACAGGAAGTGGGGGTGAAGAGGTGAGAGAAGAAAGGGAAACGGGAGGAGAGGATGAGTGGTAGAAAAAGAGGTGGGGTGGAAGAGGGGGAGACAGAAGGGTAAATAAGATGGGACAGAAGAAAGAAAAAGCAGGAAGAGGGAAAGCAAAAAAATAGGTGAAAAAGGAATATGTAAAGGAAAATGGGAAGAAGCGAAAAGAAAATTATAAAAAAGGGAGGAGAAGAGGGAAAAGATTTGGGGGAGAATGATTACAGGGAAAGACTAGTGGCTAGAAAAGAAGAGAGGGGAAGGAGTGAAGGGGAAAAACGGGTTGATAATGAAAGAAGGGAAAAAAAGGATCGAGGGAAGAGAGGAATGAGAAAAGATATAAAGGAGTTGAGATGCATGAAGGGTGGCAGGGGTGTGGAGGGAGGGGTTGATGGTAATGAAGTAGAATGTTTTAACCAATCATAAAAACACGCCAGACAGGAGCGGCAAGAAGCATCAGCAGAGGAATTTCACAGTGATACAAGGATGGTGTTGTATTTAGCACAAAGAGAGTGGTTGAAGTGATGATGAAAGTAAGTTGTAATTATGACGATTAAACATGTTAGAATAATAACTATGATGATCAATACTGTTTCTTTATTACAACTTTATTATCGTTACAAAGATGATGATGATGATGTTGATGATGATGATGATGATGATGATGATGATGATGATAATAATAATAATAGTAATAATAATAATAACAATAATAGTAATAATAATAATGATACTGGCTATACACTCGCTTCACCCATGGTATGTGTATGTAAACAAGAACAATAATAACAGGCACTAAAAAGTTCACATGTAAGAAGATGTCTCGGGGGTGATTGATGAACTGAGGGAGGGAGGGAGGGAGAGGGGGAGAGAGCGAGAGATCGGGAGGGAGGGAGGGAGGGATAGGTTGAGAGACAGAGGGAAGGAGAAGGGAAGGGACCAGATAAACAGGGAGGGAGGGACAGGTTGAAAAAGAGAGGGAGAGAAAGGGGGAGACTGAGAGACAGGGAGGAATATATAGATAGAAAGGGAGAGGTTCAGAGACAAGAGGTATGAGGGGGCGACAGAGACAGGGAGGGAGGGAGGGATAGGGTGAGAGATAAAGGGTAGGAGAGGGGAAGAGTCAAAGAGGCAGGGAAGAAGATATAGAGAGCAAAGGATGGGTAGTTCGATAGGTGGACAGACGGAAGGATGACGGATGATTGTGTTGATATGGTGAGGGAAAGAGATGTCCAGATCAACTAAAGGTGGAAATAAGAAAAGAAGGAGGAAAGAGAGGGAGGGAGGGAGGGAGGGAGGAAGGAAGGAAGGAAGGAAGGAAAAGAAAGGAAGGAAGGAAGGCATGAGAGAATGGATGATGGAAGAAAGGAGGGACGGAAGGAAGGGAGGAAGGAAGGAAGCCAGAAAGGAAGGAAGGAAGGAAAGAAGGAAGGAAGAAAGGAAAAGAGAAAAGGAAAGATGGAATGATGGAAGAAAAGGAATACCGGTAAAGAAATTTAAAAAACCGAATGAATGAAGGAGAAGTATTTAAAGTGAAAAACAAAAAAAAAGGAAAATGGCTTGATGAATAGATGGAGGAAGTGCCGGAAGGACTGAGAAAAACAGACAGACAGAAAGATGGAGGGAGGATGTAGGGGAAAAAAGAAGATTGAGGGGAGACGGAAAAAGATGGGTAGCGAGTGAGGGGAAGAAAGGGGACGGGAGGGAGGGAAAACACGTATAGGTGTGGAGAGAAAAGAAGGGTAAGAGGGGGGGGTAAAGAGAAGAGCGGTAGGGGGAGGGAGGGAAAGAAGGGTTGGGAAAGGAAGGAGGGAGGGAAAAATAAGAATGTGTGTGTGTGTGTGTGTGTGTGTGTGTGTGTGTGTGTGTGTGTGTGTGTGTGTGTGTGTGTGTGAGAGAGAGAGAGAGAGAGAGAGAGAGAGAGAGAGAGAGAGAGAGAGAGAGAAGCGTAAAACCCCACCAGCAGATAAAAACCCGTTCCTCCCTCCATCATGCCTCACAATACCAACCTCCCAGTGACTGACCAACATATTAGGAACCGCCGTAGACCCCCCTCCCCCCCTCTCTCTCTCTTTCTCCTGGGCAGGGTTGGGCATGGTGTGGTAGGGTACTGGAGAGGGGAGGGGTAGGTGAGGGAGAGTAAGCAGAAGCAGGTACAACAGGGCAGGGACGGGTAAGCAGAGGGGAGGGCAGGGCAGGAGAGAAGGGAATGGAGGGAAGGGCTGAGGAAAGACGGGAGGGACTGGGCAGGGAAGGGCCGCGATGGGTGAGGGAAAGGCAGGTTTGGGTAAGATAAGGACAGGGCTCGGTCGGGAAAGGGCAGGATTGAGTAGGCTGGCTAAGGGCAGGGAAAAGTATGGTGAGGGCGGACTGGGTAGGGTAAAGGTAAGGCTGGATACGGTAAGGGCAACGTAATGGCAATGCTGGGCTGTGGGCCGGGTAAGAACAGGGCTGGGAAAGGCAAGGGCAGGGTCTGGGCAGGGTAAGAGCAGGGGTGGCTAGGGTAAAGGCAGGAGTGGGTAGAGTAATGGCAGGGGTGGGTAATGGCAGGGGTGGGTAATGGCAGGGATAGGTAGAGTAATGGCAGGGGTGGGTAATGGCAGGGGTGCGTAGGGTTAGAACAGGGCTGGGTAGAGGAAAGCAAGTGTGAACAGCTTTGCCAGGGCCGGGTAAGAGCCAGGAGTAAAGGAAAGTAGTGCCTAAAGTAAGACTGGCAGACTGCAGGGGTGGATAAAGGAAGGTAAGATAGGGTAGGGATGAGGAAGAAATGGAGAAGTTAAGGGAAAGGCAAGAACGAAAAGAGGAACTGTGAAATAGGTGAGTGTTAGGAGGAGAAGGAAGTCATAAAGATGGCAAAGGAATGACTGAGTAGCGAAATGATTGGCAGGAAGAAAGAGTATAGAGGGCAAGAAAGGGTAAAAAAGGGCATAAAGGTACAGCAGAGAGGGTTTGAAACGGTAGGAGAGGGGATGGAGGAGGGAAATAGAAGGGCAAAAAAAGAAAAGCACAGTGGGGAGGGAAGCCTAAGGAATAGGAAGGGGGAAAAAAGGAATGATGAGGAAAATGAGGGAATACAGAGAATGTCGTTAATTAAAAAGCAAGATAAATCTCTGCTGTTGAAAGAAATGTTTTGAGGATCTGAGTTTTCTTAACACACACGGTCTTCAGTGACTAACTCTCAGCTGAATAAAACCTTTGGACATTAACTGAAGTAGAGTACTAGAGTTGTCCCCGATGTTGAGAGTATGACAGTATGAATATTTCAGCATAGAAATAAAACTATATTCAACAAAATGTTATCCGTTGATATCATGAAAATGTAATCATAATCATACTGTAAAGAAATCGAATCCTCTCCGGAGATCGAGGGAATCTGTTATAATTACTATTCCTTTACTCAACTACTCTTTCCATTTTGAACTGCCCTTTTCTTATTCCACTTGCACTTTCCACCTGCCTACATTACCATCTCTCTAACTCGTTTCACCTGACCTGGCCTTTTCACCTCACCTGCCCTTTCCACCACCCACTCTCAACCTTCACTAACACTCTGACCTAAAAATGCTCTCTCCTCTCATCCCTCAGCACCGCCTCTCCTTCATCTCATCTCACCTCATCGCTTCTTGATTTCACCTCCCCAGGCATCATCAGTTCACTCTGCCCACTGCAGTCCGTCCCAGCCTTCACCTACTAGCCCTGTCCAGCCCTCACTCTACACCCCTCACCCTAACCCCATAACTAATTTTCCAACACCTTTCTTACACCCTAGTCATCATTATCTTCAGCAGCTTCAAACCGTCCACTGCACAGGAAGGCCGCGCTCATCTTTCTCCACTTTGAGGCACTGTTTACCTGTTCCATCCAGTTTCATGGAATCCACGAAATTCATCTCTCCATTTTGTTTTCTCTCTGCCTTTCCTATTCCCTCTATTTTTGGGTCACCATTCAGTTGCAATGTTTGTGCATTTGTTTCGGTATCTCTTCTACGATAAACATGACCTACTCACATCCATCTCTACTTTTTTTTTTAAATTGTGATGATAATTCTCTACTGCCGTCTGTACTCGTCAACCCGAAACCACCTCATAATAATTCTAACTTACTTCACCCTGGTCCTCTCATGTCTGTTTGTCTCATCCTAGCCTTCCTCAGTGCCTGCTACATTTCATATTTTTCACTAATCTGACTCAGAAAATTGACCAGGAAGCTCGTTTTTGAAATTTGGAAGTCCACCAGTACATCACCAAAGAGTCTATCACGTCACTAACAAGGCACCTTTTATTTTCTGATTTGCAAGGGTTACTTTATCCAGGACTGTTGGCAGTGCTGTGTTGATGATGTGTCAGGGGAGGTTTACAGAAAAGGGAATGAAAATTGTTCAATCCTTTTATGGTCGGGACAACCGTAGCACACCATTCAGCTAAAGTTAATTTTATTCTGCAGAGAGTGAGTAAATGAGGCTGAATGTAAAGTTTTTAAAAATCTATTTGTTTATAAATTAAAGAGTTGTCGCTTCAGTAAACTGCTAAAATTTATAACTATATTTCACACATTCTATCCCTGCATGGCTTGAAGAAAACGGCTGTGTTTTTCATGTGCATACTTGACCACATTGCTTTTGGAACTGTTATCGATACTATACATCATGTACGGACTTGTTATAGTAGGGTAATACGAATCGCCTTTTTAAAAATAGATAGCCTAATGGTACTTGTTATTGAACTTAACTTGTGATAAAGCTATGATATGTCTGATAAGCTTGGTGAAAAATGAATGATGAAGTAATACATACAATGGATAGCCTACTGTACATGATATATAGAAAAGGAAAGTGGATATTGTAAAGCTCAAAGAGAAAAAAAAAAGGGGTAATTGGGCATATGATGGAAAGGCTGGTAAGGTCAAGGAGGAGAGATAAAAAAACAAAAAAAAAACAAGAGGTTCTAAAGGTTGGCAAATGAGGGGCAGAGGTGTGAGGCGAGATATGAGGGCTGGGTAAGGGCAGGGGTGATCTGATAAGGGCTAGTGGGTCAGGTGAGAGGCGGTGGGGGCTGCTGGTGACAGGGTGGTGTGCGGGGCTGGTGTGGCTTGCTGATGACAAAGAATGGTGAGGGCTTGTGGAGGAGGATGGTGAGGGCTGGCTGTGGGGGGGAGGTGGTGAGGGCTGGTGATGGGGAGTGGGTGAGGGCAAGTGAGGAAAGGTGAGGGCTGATGGTGAGAAGGAGTTGATGAGGGCTGGTGGTGAGAGGAAGGTGGTGAGGGTTGGTGGTGAGAAGGAGGAAGTGAGGGCTCAGAGGGAGGTGATGAGGGCTGGTGGTGAGAGGGAGGTTGTGAGGGCTGGTGGTGAAAGGGAGGTGGTGAGGGCTGGTGAGGAGGTGGTGAGGACTGGTGGTGAGAGGGAGGTGGTGAAGGCTGGTGGTGAGAGGGAGTTGGTGAGGACTGGTGGTGAGAGGGGGATGGTGAGGGCTGGTGGTGAGAGGGAGGTTGTGAGGGCTGGCGGTGAGAGGGAGATGGTGAAGGCTGGTGAGGAGCTGGTGAGGACTGGTGGAAGGGGACTGTGAGGGCTGGTGAAGGGGTAGTACAGGCTGGTGATGGCCGGTGGAGGGGGCTGGTGCCGGTTTTAGATCGACTGGTGAAATGTGAACTGAACTGTAAAGAGAACTGGCAAAGGGCTGGAGAAGTGATGGTGAATACTGCTATAATTGCCCTAATCACTGAAAGTAAACAGAGAGGACTGGTGAAGACCGGTAAAGGCAGGTAGGGATGTCTGGTGAAGGCCGGTAAGGGCTGCTATAATTACTCAGCCTCCAAGGGCAGGTGAGAAGGACTGGTAGAGGAGGGTGGTAAAGAAGGGAGAGCCGGAGCGTAGCTCTATAAATATATCTTCTCGAATACTTCTCTGCCCCTCCCTTCATCACACCTTCCATGTTCTTTTCTCAGCACACATTCCGTATTTCTCCCTCAGCCCTTTTTTCTTTTTCTCCGCTTTCTCCTTTCTTCGTCTACTTAATTCCATCACCCCTTCCCTACTTCACTCTTTATCATCCCTTCCCCACTTCCCTTTTATCTGTATCGATATTATCCACTTACCTCTCTCCATCATTCCTTCCCCATTTCTCACATCGTCTCTTTGCTTCTGTCTCTTCCTTTACCAAACCTTTCCTATTTCTCTCTTCGCATCTTTTTCTTTGTTCCAGTCTTTCCCTCCCTGTTTTTCCTTATCAACCCTTCCCAAGTTCTCTCTTCATCTCTTTTTCCCTCAACCTCATCTTTCTTCGCTTACTCTCCTCCTCAACGCCCCTTCCCTGCTCTTGACTTCATCTTTTCCTTATCCCTCTCTTCGTCTCCGCTTCTTCATTTCTCTTTTTATCCTTTAATTTCCTCGTTCTTCCCTCTTCAGTAACTTCCAATTTATAAACTCTTCCCTACATCCCTCTGCATCACCCTTTTCATGTTCCTCTCCATCACCCCTCCCCATGTCTCTCTTCGTCTCCTTTTCCTCGTCTATTTCTGTTTCTTCCTTTCATTTCTTCGTTATTTCTCTGCCTCTTCCTTCATCACCCCTTCGCTTTTCCTCTCTTTACTACCCAATTCCTAGTTTTCTCTTCATCTTCTTTAATCTCATTCCCATCTCTCTTCACCTACTTCTCTTTCACCTCCTCTTCCCTTCTCCCTATCTCTTATCATCCATTCCATATTACTACATCATCCCATCTAGTTTTCCCTTTTCGTGGCTTTCCCTCGCCCTCATCTCTCTTGACTCTTTCGCTATTTAACTCTTTATCACCCTTTCACTATTCCCCTCCCCTCTCTCTCTCTCTCTCTCTCTCTCTCTCTCCTCTTCCTTACTCCCTTTAACAGTCCCTGCGTATTCCCGTCTTATATTTTCAGCCTCTACTTCCGACGGCTTTTCTTTCATCTATTTTTTCTTTCATTTCAAACGGCGCAGGGTTGGAGAAGGAGGGAGGGAAGGAGGGAGGAGAGAAGGGAGGAGGAAGGGTTGAAGGATGAGGGAGGGAGGGAGGGAGGGAGGGAGGAAGGAAGGGTTGGAGGGAGGGAGAGAGGGAGGATTGGAGGAAAATGAGGTAAGAAAAGATGGATGAGGGAGGTGTGGTATGTTCTCTCTCTCTCTCTCTCTCTCTCTCTGTCTCAGGTTACTTGCGCTGACGAATTAAGCGATCACTTGATGACGTCGCGGGTTGTTTATTTGTTTAGTCGGCGCTCTCACTGCTGTTTGAAGGGATCCATTGATAGTTTATTTTTAAATCACAGTAAGTAAACTGCTGTGTACCTCTTTTTGTGTCCACTGCAAGACGAAAACAATCTTTACAATTCTACCACCTTCCAAACCACAATGAGATGAGAGAATACTGGATAAAACTTGGAGAATTATCCGTGGTGACTCAAAGTGGCGTTATGTTTATGTCATTATTTCCTGATGGGAGAAAGTATGATTACAATTCTTCCCTACTATGTTTCTTTATACTGTACATATATATTCTTCTGTCTCAGGGAAGGTCTAAGGTGACTAAAAATAACAGTACCAAACTACATATGTATCATCACAAACCTCCTCTAGCAACACAATGTTGAGCCCCAATCCTTTATCTCTGCTGACTCCAATATATTCACATGCAAATGATGTCTCTGAGGGCGGTATTCTCTCTGTTAAGAAGGATCTCTAGCACGTTTCTCAGCGACAATAACTGCTTATTACACATTAATTATCTTGTGTAGAATAATTATGGCTTTGTAATACGGACCGAGATTGCATGAATGACAAAAAAGAGAATATTAACTTACCACATCCTGGAATATACTGTTTATACTCGTACTGGAATGGAGAGAGTGATACAATTTCCTTAGCCTCGAGGATACGATCTGAAGTGTGGATTTAGCCTCAGAAACCGTCTTTACCTATACACCTTCTACCCCATCTTATACAGCATTTGAACACTAGCATCGAAAGAAGGGATTATACTGTGGCTAACGTTACACGATTTTATTCAGATTCGGATGACACCGCGTACCTAAAATTTAATTAACTTTTATCTGTCCACCTCCCCTCCCCCCCCTCTCTCTCTCTCTCTCTCTCTCTCTCACACACAATTCCGTCTACCGCTCTCTGTATCTAGTGTTTAGTTTTTTGTCACCATCCTAATTCTTTTCTCATCTGTCTTCATAGCCTGTCTTTCTCTGTCGTTCACTTTCATTTTTTCATCATCCGTCCTCTCTTCTTTTTTGTGGGTGAAAATCTGATACGGCGGAAGATGCAATTCGTTCCAGGTTATGTTGGAAAGACGAGGAGGAGGAGGATACTACCAATACCATACCACTACTACTACAGCTACTACTACTACTAACAGTGATATTAATAAACCGAAGAAGAAGAAGAAAAAGTATAATGAGAAGGAGGAAGAGGCACCGGCAAAAGAAATGTGAGAATGACCAGGGCAAACAAACGAGTGATAAATACAAGGACACCTACTCCATCTTCCATTTATGTCCATCCTACCACACTCTAATGCGCCACCACACCACCACCACACTCTTACCACACAATATCACTACACACACACACACACACACACACACACACTTACCACACCACCACCACACTCTTACCACACAATATCACTACACACACACTCACACTTAGCACACCACCACAACACTCTTACCACACAATATCACTACACACACACACACACACACACACACACACACACACAGAAATTACCACATACCAGTCTCACCACAATTCACATCTTGCCACATTTCCACACACCAGAACCACATTTTGCCACACTCCAACACAGTATCACACTCTTTTACTCGCCACACTACCCCTACGCTACCTCTCATCTGCCACACCATCTACCACCACACTCAGTACCCCTCTGTTACTCTTATCACGCAGTTACCAGCCTACACCCACCTAATGACTTTCTAACACACACTACCACAGACGTTCATTCACATACCCTACCCCTCTGCTAGTCTATCATACCACCACCACCACCACCGCCACTACTACTACTGGCACCACTACTACTACTACTACTACTACTACCATCACTACATTCAACCACGCATCCACGGCCTTCCACAGTTCTCAACAGCCTAACAAAACACACCCTTTCATTCATACTCAGCCCCCCAGCTTAACCCTTTCTGCTCACACCCACATCATTCTCACTTCACTGACTCCTAATGGGCCACACTATCTACCAAACACTCTATATATCTCTCTGTCTGTCTCTGTCTGTCTGTCTGTCTGTCTGTCTCTCTCTCTCTCTCTCTCTCTCTCTCTCTCTCTCTCTCTCTCTCTCTCTCATTAACAGCACCCTACAAATCCCACCTCGCACTCTCACACACAAACTAATAATAGGACTTAATAGACCCTTCCCTCCCTCCCCTCCTCTCTCTCTCTCTCTCTCTCTCTCTCTCACAGGACTTAATAGACCCTTCCCTCCCTCCCCTCCTCTCTCTCTCTCTCTCTCTCTCTCTCTCTCTCTCTCTCTCTCTCTCTCTCTCTCTCACACACACACACACACACACACACACACACACACACACACACACACACACTAATAAACAAGCACATTAATACCACCGCACGAATCTCATCTCTCTTTCACGTGCATTAACTAAATTCAGATTCTCTCTCTCTCTCTCTCTCTCTCTCTCTCTCTTCGGCAACCACACGCTAGCCTGCCGAATCCTTACACACACAAACACCTCAACAAATACAAGAAGGACTTAAGCCCGAAACACACACGCGCACACTCCACCACAAACATACGGGGCGCTAACACAAATATACACACACACCGCAGGATACGCCACACACACACACACACACACACACACACACACACACACACACACACACACACCTCAGTTATATCGTCCTCTTACCTTAAACACAAAAACACATTTCTTTTTCATATGCTCTCAACACCTTTCCTTCGAGAGTTTTTTGTTGAATAAACTCGGATGACTGTAATCAGCATGGAATATAAAATGCTATTAAAATAAAGGGCATACATATAATGTGTGTGTGTGTGTGTGTGTGTGTGTGTGTGTGTGTGTGTGTGTGTGTGTGTGTGTGTGTGTGTGTGTGTGTGTGTGTGTGTGTGTGAGAGAGAGAGAGAGAGAGAGAGAGAGAGAGAGAGAGAGAGAGAGAGATGAGACGCCAATATCCGATCCCCCGGCTTTTTTCCAACCTTGTCCTCCACCCCCCTCTCGCCATGGGAGTAAAGAAATTAGTGATCGTAAGAGTACGGTATTTAGCTCGCAGAGTTCCAATCCTCTGTGGCCTTGACCCTGGACTTACCATGCCAATTGTGAGTTTTATACTTTGGCAGATCACGAATCCTCAACCTGTGTCCTTTGTCACCCGTGTGTAAGGTGGTATCAGTCCTCAGAGATCAGGCTCATGGAGATCTTCTGTGCCTACGTAAATTGTATGCATCTTCACAGAGGACTGGCAGAGGGAAAGTCATAGAGGTGCAGTTATCAAATCTCTCTCTCTCTCCAAACACACACCCTACCACACTTTGTTGAACAGCTACTCTCTACTACTACACTCCACTGCACACCCTGCTCTTACACCATGTCATTTACGTTCTCTCTCTCTCTCTCTCTCTCTCTCTCTCTCACACACACACACACACACAAATTACGCACCCTTCTACGCACCATACCACACTCCTTGCTTTCTTTCTCTCAACTCCCTAACTCATCCACAAGTCCATTACACCCACATTCCTTAACACTCTATTTACACATTTTCCTACGCTCTCTAGGACACACCCCATTCACATATTCTCCTTCCTACACAACCTACTTTGCTCTAACTCTACACACCTCACAACGCACCCTAACCATACTTGACTGTAATATCCACTGTCACACTTCCTACTGCGCATTCTACTCCATCATACCCTTCTGTTGCGCACTTTGCCTACACACGCTATCTGTCGTGCACTCTAACCTTGACACACACACACACACACACACACACACACACACACACACACACACACACACACACACACACACACACACACTCCCCCCTCCTCTCTCCCGCCCTTTCTTACTATCTCCCATTCATAAAGTACTCTGCCAACCTACTCTTGCTTTCATTCACACTCCATAAACACCCCCTTTCACACACTACCTAAATACCTTAACGTATCGTTCACATACATTATCACACAATTTTCACACAATCCCATCACTCTGTCAAACTCCTACCTATTACACTCTCTACTTTCACACACTTTTCCTTTAACACACACTCTCCACTATACATCGTTATTCTATACACTACCTTTCAAACAGACTTTGTTCCACACACTCTAATTCCACATTCCCTGCCACAACTTTTCATATATTCAACAATCACAATCTTTCACGTACTTTACAAACTACCCTCCCCATAGTCTACCTTCCACGTAGTATACTTTTCACACACACTACCTTTAATACAATATACGTTCAATGCATTCTGTCAACATTCTATCTTCCACACACACTGCCTTCCTCGCACTGCACCTACATGTTTTACCTGCACGCTCTACCTTTAACACACTGTTTGCACACACACACACACCACGCGTCTCATCTACACACAGTCTTCCTTTCGGATACATCACCCACCACGTACTTTTTCCGTCACCACCTTACCTTCTCTTCACTCTTCCCATCATATACTTTTTCTACCACACAATTACGGTATATTCTACACGTTTTAACTCACCTTTCCTTTCAGAAATCCATCCTTTTACATTCTGTACCACCACACTCTTCACACCACACACTCTCCTGCACTCGTATTACTATCATTTTAACATACTCTGCCTTCCATACTCTACCTAGACACACTTCCCTGGCATACTACTTACACTGCGCAGTCTACACACTACTTGTTCTATTCCTTTCAAACACCCTTCCTTCTATGCACTCTAACAATACCTCCACCCATCCCTTCTACAGCCCACCCCCCATTTTCCCCAACCGTCCCGCCCTTGGCCCGGTATGTGGGCGTGAGAGAGTTTGACCACACTCATGGGCGGCGGGCGTGACATGGGGTGCAGGGAGGTTGAGGGTGAGGAGGAATAGCAGGGCTGGAGACGAAACAGGAGTGGAGAGGGAGAGAACAGTGATGAATGAGGGGACAGGGATGGAGGTGGGCAGGTAGGGTGGAGGAAGGCAGGGGTGGGGGGAGAGAGTAGGCAACTAGGCATGCAGGAAAAGCAAGGGTAAAACGGCGAAGAGCTGGCGTGGAGGGAGGGGTGGGGGAGAGCAAGGGTGGTGGGGGAGAGCAAGGGTGGTGGGGGCAGGGCAGGAAGGGGAGAGCAGGGATGGAGTGGAGAACAGCAAACGTGGATGGGGGAGGAGGGGGGAGAAAAAGCAGGAGAAAAGTAGAGGTAGAGGGGGAGAGTAGAAGTGGAGGGGAGCAGGAGTAAGAGGAGGAAGCATGAGTGGAAGGCGGCAGTGGTGGAGAGGGAGAGTAGGGTGAAGAGCAAAACAGTGCTGGAAGGAAAGCAGGGGAGGAGGGGAAGAGCAGGAGTGGAGGGTGAAGGAGCAGCAGTGGAGGGTGAAGGAGCAGGAGTGGAGGGTGAAGGAGCAGCAGTGGAGGGTGAAGGAGCAGGAGTGGAGGGTGAAGGAGCAGTAGTGGAGGAGGAGAGCAGAGATGAAGGGAAGGAAGGACAGGAATGAAGGGAGAACAGGGGTGGAAGAGGGAAGACAAGGAAAGCAGGGTTGATGGGTGAGTGCTCAGGCTGAAGGTGTTAAGTAGAGCAGAGCCCAGCATGCATGTGTTGTTGGCTGTCTGGTGTAAATGTCACGCTAGAACAGAGTTTGTCTCGCCTAACAATTAATCCCTCCTGTGGTTCCGCACAGCAACACCTAGCCTCTAATCCTATAATGGTTCCGCACAGCAACACCTAGCCTCTAATCCCTATAACGGTTCCACACAGCAACACCTATACTCCATTTCACGAAGTCTGGTACAGTGACGTCCTCAACGCCTGTAATGTTGATGTAAATCCTCTGCACTAAGTGAACCTGTATTTATTACCTTGAGAACCAATATATAAAGGCAATACAAAAAGGTATGTCCATTATTGAGGACCTTTATCAATGCTACAGGTGCTGAGGACACCACTGATGGTGCCACACTCGGTGAAATGGAGTATAGCCTCTGATTCCTCCAATGGTTCCACACAACAACAATTAGCCTCTAATCCCTCTAACTGTTTCACACAACACCTAGTCTCTAATCTTCCAATGTTTCCACACAACTGTGCTAACCTTTTATCTCCGCAGTGGGTCCACACAACGACATCTGGCCTCTAACCTCTCCAAATCATTCCTCACAAAGGGCCTTCTTATAACTGATTTGGAAGATTTCGTAACATTTTTTTAGCCACTTACTTTGCACACTACTCCATAATACTGACCTGCATGATAGATATAA
Organism: Coenobita brevimanus; assembly: GCF_032717465.1. Classification (NCBI taxonomy): domain Eukaryota; kingdom Metazoa; phylum Arthropoda; class Malacostraca; order Decapoda; family Coenobitidae; genus Coenobita; species Coenobita brevimanus. The sequence continues at coordinate 23,973,554 of NC_137004.1, forward strand.
ACTGTGTCGACATTATGAATATATAACGTACAAAAGAATACGAGGGTGCAATATACAGAATAAATCGCCAATAAAAAGGCATTACGAATTCTCCTACCTTAACGAGTAAATAAAAATATAAACCTTCGGATCAGTAATAATCCATGAGTGTTACTGATCAAGTTAACCCAAACGCACTGTGAAAACTACTGACTGCCCGTTGATACATTTATATACTTCGTAATAATAGACTAGTTACACGTCAAGTCAAGCTATGGGTTAGGACAGGTACTGATACACTTCACTACGATAAATTACGAAACAGTGAACTATGCGTATCGAAACACGGTCATGGGAACTTCGGAGCGCAACAGGCTTTTCATAATGCTGTGTAAGCTTCATAACTGTTCAGTTAATAAGTAGAGCGACATTCGTGTTAGGAACTGTACAGTTTTTATTGGAAAGTTACGTACTTCCCACGGTATATTTTAAAATTTTAATTAAAAGTATACCAGCATCATTATCGCGAGATACAAACGGGTGGCAGAAAGCAAACTGACTGAACCACGAAACTTTAATTAGTTCAATTAAGGCAACGTTAATTACAACCTGGGAAATTTGGACATAACCTATATATAGCACTGCCCCATCAAGTCTTATCAATAAATTTATGAAAAAATTCTACAGTCATATACATTCTACCACACTGATGTCAACTCCTTCAAAGCGATTTAAGACAGACTTCCTGTAACGAAGGCTGTATGCAACCCCCAAATCCAAAAACTCTCCCAAGCTTTATAACCTGTCTGGTGAAAGCAGGAATGAAGGGGCTGAGTATGAGGGCATAAAATAGGAGTAAAAATATGATGGCACAAAAGAGGAATACAAATATGATGGTAACACTCCTTATGGCAACACTGCCGAGAGAATTGTCATGGCTGCCTTTCTAAACGTAAACACTGGCCTCTGTACAAACACTTTCTGTCAATTTACCTTATTTGTGAGTGGTAAAAACTGTCCAGCAGTAAATATAAATCTTTCTCACACATAAAGGGGGGTTCAGCGCTGGCCTACATAGCCCTATACTGTGAAAACACTGAATAACTTGAAGTCATGCAAGAACTTTTCCTACATTACTACCGCTGAGTTCATGCCACTGAGTCATACGCTCGTGTAATTTCCTGTACAAGTCTGCTTTAACTATACTCTTTTCACCTTAGCTTAGTCGGGATTTTCGTCCTTTCGCATGTAGCTCAGTGGCAAATAGACAATGCGAAGGCTCTGCATCGTTTCCATAGCATTGTTTCGTGACAAACATCATATTCTAGTGTTCATCTTTTATTACATCTTAGCATTCAAGATGGTAAGATGGCAGTTTTAGGCCAGGTTAAAGTGAAAAGAGTCTAACTGTTTGCGAAGTACGAATCAAGTATTTCCTTCCGTTTAACGTCAGACGAATTTATTCCCCGGAGAGAAACTCACACATGTATAAGCGACAAAACTATTTCGACTACTGTTATGGATGAAAATTAATTCTCTCATGATTGAGACAAGTCTATTATTCTAATCTAGCAAACGCCAGACGATTTTATTCAGCAGAGCTGAATCATAGAAGTCTGAGTGTTAAGAGCTTAGTATATTATTCACCATAACGCCAAACAATTTCATTCAGATGGCGAACCCTGCCGCATCCAGTGGGTTAATGAAATTCCTGATATTTCAACTTAGTCCTTCGTCTTCGTCTTTGGCATTTCGTAATAGTTCTTCCTTAGCGATTTACTTTGCCAGGTTACGTCTGATTATTCTCTTATATGCTACTGAGGCTGAGAATATCAATATGAAAAAACAACCGACACACGAGAATATTAAGGTGAAATACGCAAACTATCACTAAGGAATATGTGCTACAAATACACCAGTGGCAAGCAGAATACGACTCTTAAGTTCCATTCAGGTGTGGCGTAGTTTCATTCACGTGCATTGTTCTCCACGATGCACAAAAATACTACAAACAGATTTTAAAATATTTTCGTTCTCCAGACCTTAATCCCTATTAAATCCCTTTCCCCCCACTCTACCTATCCCCTCCCCCTCCCCGCACATACACACATACTCTATATAGCCATTTCAGTATTTAGCGAACGTCAAAAATACATGCTAACATGAAAAGGGAATACACTGTTGGATTTCGGCAGATACATTTCAGGTGGGTGAGAGAGAGAGAGAGAGAGAGAGAGAGAGAGAGAGAGAGAGAGAGAGGATTTCTGGAGTTAGTTTTTGAACGTTTATATATATATATATATATATATATATATATATATACACATATATATATATATATATATATATATATATATATATATATATATATATATATATATAATGTATATAATTGTGTGTATGTGAGGAAATGCCTGTGTGTACCTGCTTGTAACCTTCGTTCTTGATACAGGTGCACAATTACGTGAGAACCTATATCTGTGTGTGTGTGTGTGTGTGTGTGTGTGTGTGTGTGTGTGTGTGTAACATATTGTGAAGGAACTGGCTGTTTGCTGGTACGTGATAATGAGCGTGCTTGGCAAGTGTTTGTAGGACTGGTGTATATGAAGGTACACAATTCTGTGTAAGGATCTGTTTTGCACGTGACAGTGTGAGCTTGTGTGTATTGGTGCTAAAGTGTGTGTGTGTGTGTGTGTGTGTGTGTGTGTGTGTGTGTGTGTGTGTGTGTGTGTGTGTGTGTGTGTGTGTGCGCGCGCGACCATAAGGGAGGAGATGAGAAATGTAGCTGTCACCTCGACCTTCCTCAGACCTTTCCAGCCTCTCTCTCTCTCTCTCTCTCTCTCTCTCTCTCTCTCTCTCTCTCTCTCTCTCAACACAGTTTTATATGTATCTCTTCTGTTTTTAGTATTTTCTCCTACTCTGTAGATTCCATTCTCTTTCACGTATAACTGATGTGTGTGTGTGTGTGTGTGTGTGTGTGTGTGTGTGTGTGTTATGTCCTCGTCCAGCCCTTTTTATCTAATTCCCTATCTCTTGCTCTCATTATCCTTATCTTCCTCTTTAAGTGCCTTTTCCTGCCTGCCTACCTGCCTATATTCTAATGCCACTACCCTCCCCCTAGCCTGTTTAACTTGTCTGCATGTCTACCTATCTGGTTATATTCCTTCCCTCCTTTCTTGCCAGCTATTTTCCTGTTTTCCTTCCTGCCGATCTCCTTTCCTTGCTCTCTCTCTCTCTCTCTCTCTCTCTCTCTCTCTTTCTTTCCCCACCTACCTCCCTGCCTGCAATTTTCTATACACACCTCCTTACTTCCCTGCTTGTTGCCTGCCTGCTGCCTGCCTACCTACTGCCTGCCTACCTACTGCCTGTCTGCCTGCTTTCCAGTCTGCATTTCAGCCTGCTTATCTTAATGCCTGTCTGCCTGCCTGCCTAACTGCCTGCCTGCCCCCCTGACCTGTGGTCCATGATCTTGTCTGCATATCTTACTGGCTGCCTGGCTGCCAGCCTGATCTTGCCTGCTTGCAACACTCGACCCACATATGAGCAGGGCTAAGTGGAATGATAGGTAGGTATACAGGTACATAAGACGGTGGGTAAGAATGCTGGTATGTAGCCAGGTAGGTAAGAAGGTAGGTAGACTGGCAGGTTGGCAAGAACAGACGTAGGAATGAAGATCGGAAAGTATTCTGGTAGGCAGACAGGTAGGTAAGAAGGCAAGTAAACATAATGGTGTGCAGATGAGTAGGTAAGTGCCAGTAAAGTGTGCTTTGTATCCGCACGTCGAGCGAGCAAAGCGAGCGTTTATAAAGTCATAAGAAAAAGTATCGTTACCCCAAAAATGTTCGATGCTAAACGAACGTTAGTTGGGCTATGTGGGCGGGTCTTTGCTGTTCGCCCCTCCCCTATCTAGTGTTGCCATATCACAGTCCCATTACAAGAGTTGGAATAATGAGTAAGAATGAGCCATAAGGCGGGGAAATATATATGACGTGTTTGTGTTACCCTGTGCGCTCCGCCGGGGATTAATAATGAAACTCGGCAGGTTTATTATTTTCCTACTATTCAACACTTATTATCTATTGAATACAACAAATAAATTATTTTGAAGGGTATTAAATCCATAGGCATCGACTTTTTTTTTTTTTTTTAATGATAGTCTAGCAGGGGTGCACGAGTTCATTTGCTTGCTTTAGACGGGTGGTTAAATGCTTCATATTGATGCTTCAGACGTCTAGAGGCTGTTTTGGAAGCAGGGGGTGGGTATACAAAATATTAAAGCAATGAGACTGAACATGTACTATTATTTTCCTTCTACTCAACATTTATTATATGTAGAAAACAATACATATCATTACTGCACTGAAATTGCACTATGATACGTCTGGCATGGGTGCACATACTCATTGCCCGTCTGCATGTGTGTTGCCGAGTTCAGACCATTCGGTTATATGTTTATTTAATGAATTCGGTGCCGGATAATAAAGCGTATTGTCTTTATGCACAGAGGCCAAATGATCTAATTAGTTTTTATTACCTCTAGCACGAATTCTAATATCTGTCTCACATAACCGACACTGACGGGTTTGAGGTACAAACTTTCCTGTCCCGTCATTCCACAACATTTCGTCGTTGTGTCATACTGCATAGTTCTGAAGGGTAACGATAGTTTTTCTTATGACCGTACATACGCTTATCATCAAAAATTCATCTTGATGTAAACTTTCAACATTTCTGGTGAGGTAGTTGAAAAATGACAAGAATAACTGAGCTAAAATATTTACATTCTAACATTTTTCTTCTCTCTCTCTCTCTCTCTCTCTCTCTCTCTCTCACACACACACACACACACACACACACACACACACACGCACTCAACATATGAAAATGAAAAGCAACATGTCCCTTGCATAGTGCTTGAAATCGGTTCATAGTGGGACACGTCAGTTACAGCCCTCGGTACATTCTTTTGGAAAGCTGGGATTCCAAGGGGTTTCTTTGGTCTCATGAGTAAATACATAACTAAAAACAAAAAATTACTGAATGAATCTACTACCTGCTAAAAAATCTCTTCTCTATCTTACATAGTAGAAATTAGCCTCTGAAAACCATAGCGGTCGGCCCGTGTCGTACGTGTTGGGCCGGGCCGGGTCGAGTCGAGCAGCTCATTTCTCAGGTGAACGTAAATATCGCTTTGCAACGCATGCTCGCTTTGTTCGCTGCGCTCGTAATAAAGATAGATAGGATGACAGGTAAGTACTCTGGAAAGCAGGCAGGCAATTAGGTAGGTAGGTATGTAGGTTGGTAAGAAAAAGGCTATATAGTTAAGCATGACCACAGGCATACAGGAAAGTAAGAAGTAAACATGCAGGAAGGTGAGAGAGTCGGATCAAACTTCAAAGTAGACAAAAATGTAAGGGGTGGGATGGCTGACTTGACAGGTAAATAAACACATCAATTATTCGGTAAACAAATAAACATCTCCGTAGGTGCTCTGGCAACGTGATGGACACTGGGTAGATAACGTGGTAGGCTGGTAGGTGCGTAGGTAGATATGTGGGTAGGTAGAATGTGAAGAGACAGGCAGGCAGATGGGCAGGTAGGAAGGTGGGTATGTAGGAGGACAGGTAGGCTAATGTATGGGTAGGTAGGCGGATGAATAGGAGAGAGAGAGAGAGAGAGAGAGAGAGAGAGAGAGAGAGAGATTCAAAACTATAAAGTAACCTATCCCTATTCATTCAAACAAGGATAATAAAGAACAGGAATTAATAACACACACACACACACACACACACACACACACACACACACACACACACACACACACAAACTCATTCAAGGACAAACCAAAAGCAAACAATAAGAAAACACACACACACACACACACACACACAAACAAACACACACACACTACCATTCAAGCACAGACCACAAGCAAACAGCTGGCGAATTGAAGCAGACATCACGGGTATCTAAAATAAAATAAATAAAAATGAGAAAATCAATCAAAAGCCCAAACAAGAAGCCAAAATTTATGAGACAAGATCTTGATTAGTGACAATAAGCAAAGAGCAAGAGAGTACAGTCATCTCTCTCTCTCTCTCTCTCTAACCAGATATCAAACATGCATTTCTTTATCCCATTCAATTTGCTCGTGTCCGTACTGCATTAGGTCTTACAGTTTTACATATTCAGTTTTTATACACCATCATCTCTCGTCATCTTTCCCTCCCGCCCCTATCTCTCCTCCTTCCCTCCAGTTCCTCCCTCCTCATCTAGACGGGAGAGAAAGGGAGAGTCCTAACAAGGGAGGTATAAATAGCTCAGGGTAGGATGGAGGGAGGGGGAGAGGATGGAAAAACAGGAAAGGAGGAAGATAGAAGGATGGAAAAAGAGAAGAGAGGAGCAGAAAGATGGGAGGAAAAAGAGAAAAGAGAGAGGAGACAGAAAAAAAAAGAGAGGAAGAAAAGAGGAAGAAAACTGAAAGGGGGAATAAAAGGAGGAATGGAGAGATGTAAAGAAGGAAAATGTATGGAAAATTAAAGGATATGTAGAAATGAGGGAGAAAACTGAAGGAGGGTGAGAAGGAATGAAGAAGAATGGAAGGATGGATGACGAAAGAATAGTAGAAACTGAGAAAGCGAATGGGAAGAGGGATGGAAAAATGATGAAAGAAGTGAAGGAGGAAAGAAAAGGCGTGGAAAAAGAGCAGTGGAGGAACGAAGGATGAAAATGGGAGGGAGGGAGGGAGAGAGAGAGAGAGAGAGAGAGAGAGAGAGAGAGAGAGAGAGAGAGAGAGAAGGATGTGGAGGGGAAGAGGGATGAGGGGAGGAAGGATGGATGACGAGAGGAAGGAAGGATGAAGAGGTGAAGGAAGGGTGGCAAAAGAATGAAAATGGGGAATGGAGAAATAATGAGGGGAGGAAGGAAGAAAGATGAAGGCAGGAAGGAAGAATGATTAGGAAGGAAGGAAGAAGTACAAGGGGGGAAACACAGAAAAAGGAGAAAGAAAGATGGATAGGGAGAGGGAAGAATGATGAGGAAAAGACGGAAGAATGAGGAAAGGAAGGAAGGATGATGTGAGGAAGGAAGGATGACAAGAGGAAAAAGGAGAAAGGAAGAAGGAAGAAGGGAGGAAGAAAGGAACATGAGAGGTGGAGTGAGAGTAGAAGAATGAGAAAGGAGAGCAGCGTAGAATGAAGGAGGAAAGAAATACAGGACTGGAAGAACAGAAGTGAGTAAAATAACAGGATGGGAGGTGATAAATCTGTAGGAAGAAGGAAAAAGAAGAATCGGACTGAGGGAAAGAAAGAAGGAATGAACGACACAAAGGAAGGATGGGTGGTTGGAGTGGGAGAAAGTAAAATGAATGAGTGAATGAATGAAATTAATAAGTAAAAATAATGAGTGAAGGAGTGAATAAATGAATGAAAGAAGAAAATGCATGAGGGAGAGAGGGAGGGATGGTTGAAGGTTAGCGAGAGGGTTATGGCCACTTCTATATATGGATAGTACTGCCCTGAATAGTGTCGACCCGCACATAAAAATCCACACATAGACGTACACGGGTGAGACCGGACATTACCTGTCGTGCGTACACAAAAGCCTGAGAGGAAGGTTAACACACACACACACACACACACACACACACACACACACACACACACACACACACACACACACACACACACACACACCTTAATCCCCTTTCTCCCATCCACACACGCACCCTCCTCCACATCGCCCTCCCACACGCACCCCACTAAAACATACCCAGAATCCAAGGTCGATCTGATATGAAGCAAAAACCTGGAGTCCGCAAAGTATAGGGTAGTTGGCTCCAAAGATGACTACGATACGAAAGAACCACACGAGAAGAAGCCACTACTATCGAAGTCATCTCACCCTCTCACACCTTGTAAGTGCAGGCCAGAGGAAAAAGTTTGTATATCATCATGGTCGTCATTATCGTTATTATAATCCTCGTCGTCACAGTCGTTCTCGTCATTGTCAACGTTCTCATCATCATCATCATTACCGTCACCACCACCATCGCCATCACCACCACTACCACCTCCATCATCGCCATAGTCATCTAAAACATATACCCTAGAACAAACAACCAGCAAAGTATAGAGTAGTGTCCCCTAAGATAACGGACTTAAGAAAGCACCACAGGCCAAACCACCACCGCTATCATCATCACTTACACCTCATAGTTGTAGTCAAGGTAAGGAGTTTATTATCATCATCATCATCATACCCCATCCTGAATATACCGTTAAACTGCAAACCAGGAGGGTGTAGAGGAGTGGCCACTAAGACGACCACGTTACTAAGGCACCACACGAAAACCGCTACTCTCACCATCATCACACCCTCACACCAGTGATG
>NC_137004.1:23984423-24064423 GCF_032717465.1 Coenobita brevimanus
ACTGAGATGACGTGAGTGTATAAAACTGTATTATCCGGCTATCAGACAGGAATTTAACGGCATACAGAGTTCATCACGGGGGGTCATCACAACAATGCCTCATAGCTCCTCTACTGTCATCCATTTCTATTCTTTCGTGCCAGTCCAAGCCGTTCTCCCTCATGTACTCTTCTAAATCATGTTCCCCCTCGTTCTTAGCCTTCATCACCGCATTCTCCTATCAACTTTCCTTCTGTTAGTTTTCTTTGCTGTTCATTTTCCAAGTGCTCAGTAAGTCCATTACACCTAAGTACATTCCTCCTAATTACACCTGTTACGCCCACTTCCCCTCCTCTTTTCCTACACATTCGTGTATGTGTGTACCTATCACCCCACGTGAGTGCACATACACTCCCTGCATAAATCATCTCCTTACTAATTGCAACTAATGTCCTTTCGGCACTGTTCAAATTTTTCACCGATTTGTTATAAGGGATTCTCAGTATTTCCATATACTGTATATATATATATATATATATATATATATATATATATATATATATATATATATATATATATATACACGTGTGTGTGTGTGTGTGTGTGTGTGTGTGTGTGTGTGTGTGTGTGTGTGTGTGTGTGTGTGTGTGTGTGTGTGTGTGTGTGTGTGTGTGTGTGTGTGTGTGTGTGTGTGTGTGTGTACAGTCGAAATATCAGCATCATTAAACGGTAAGTTCTATTTTTACCCGATCCTTTATTTCTTTTTCTTTCACTTCTTTTTCGTCGCAGACAAGACAATGGCGGCGTCACTCAGCCATTCATCCCCCCTCACCCCACGGATGTAGGGAGGGGCGGGGCAGAAAGAAAGGTGGGAGGATGGGAGCAGAGGGTGTAGGATAGGGGGGAGGAGGTGAGAGAGTGGAGGTGGAAAGGGCAATAGGGGAAGGGGGAGGAGAACGAGGGAAGAATAGATGGGAGGGAAACAGGAAGGGGGTGTGGGGGGATAGGAGGGAGTGGGAGGTAGGGAAGGGGGTAGTGATGCAAGCAGGGAGGAAGGGGATGGAGGATAATGTGTGAGGAAGAGGGAGGCGGTATAAAGGTTGAGTTCCCAGGGTAGTTAAGGGGCGTGGGATGATAAAAGTGCAAGAGGAGGAGAAAAGGGAAGTAAGAGATGAGCGAAAAGGGGGGCTGGGAGAACAGCATGGGAGGACTGAGTGGGGGCGTGGGGAGGGGAGGGAGTTGCGGTAGTTAAAGAGTGGGTGATAAGAGTGAGAAGAGTGGTAAGTGGGTTGTGAGAGGGAAGTAGGAAACAAACCTACATTACAGTCACTTTCTTATGGTTTGTATCTTTAAAGTGGTTTAGGGATTTCGTAGCAACACTTTCTTAGCGATGTTTTCTGCATATTACTCCTCTAAATCGTCTTGTATGTTATGGATACAAATTATATCGACGTTAAACGATATAAATAGCACACAAGAGAATTCGTGTTTAATATGCAAAATAAATCGCTAAGGAAGAGGTGCTACAAAGCTTCCTGCGTCACCTGGAATACGGGCCTGTGTTTCATCGTCTATGTTGTGTATCTGTCCTTCCCTCATCCTAGCCTCCCCACTGACTTACCTATTATTTTAGACTCTTTAGAGAAAGGGGTGAGGGACAGGTGTGGCAAATGGGGAGGAGAGATGAAAGGAAAGGGGACTGGGTAGTTAATGGGATTACACAGACGTAGTTAAGGGGTCCCACATCCGTAGTTAATGGTAGTTGGGGGTCCCAAAGACGTAGATAAGGGGTAGTTAACAGGACCCAAAGACATAGTTCAGGGGTAGTCTAGGGGCTCTACAGACCTACAATGGGTCCAACAGACGTGGTTAAGGCGTAGGTATGGGGCCCCTTAACTACAACTGTCGGACCCCAGAGTTCCACAGACGTAGTTAAGGGATCCAACAGACGTAGTTAAGGGTCCTCACAGCAGTAGTTAAGGGATCCCACAAACGTGGTTAAGAGTCCCACAGACGTAGTTAAGGGGTCCTAAAGGCGTAGTTAAGGGGTTCCAGAGACGTAGTCAAGTGGCCTTAAAGACTCTGGTAAGCAGCCCCACAGACGTAGGTAAGGGCCCCGACAGACGTTGCCAAGTTAAGGGGTCCCATGAGGCAGTGAAAGAGTAGTTACGGGGGCCCAGACACACTCCCTCCTCCCGGATTTCCTGTCACCGTGGCCAGGCTTGTCTTTTCCGCCCCTCCCCCTCGTCCTCTCCCTCCCTCCCATTCCCCCTCTTCACCCCTTCTCCCTCCACCTCCCCTGCATTTATTTTGGTGCCTCTGCCAGCGAGTGAGTAGGGGAGAGGCGGCGTAAAACTGACGGTACCATAAATAAACATGTATAAACTTTCACGCTCTCTCGCTTCACACTCTTACTCACCCTCCCCTCTCTCACAGATGCACGAAAATGTCCCCTCTCTCTTATACGCACGAAAAATCCCCTCCCCCCCTCTCTTTCACGGACGAAAAATACCCCCCTCTTCCTCATCCCAGCCCCCCTATCTCCCTCTCTAAAGGACCACACTTGCTAAAGGAGGCAATACTGTTCTATATTTGGAAGAGTTTATTTATCTAGTCAGTTTCGTTTACTAACGCTTCCAAACAAAAATTATTTTCATATCCCAGTAAAATATATTCCATACAATAACCGATAAGTGAACAAAATGTATTGCATGGAATGACATTTTATTATTAACTCATTCATTTACTTATTCAATTATTTACTTACATTTTTTTTTCCTTCTACTGTTGTGATCAAGCTGTGAATTCTGGATGCCATTGTGAAGGTCCTTCATGTCTTGGGCATTTCAGTGTCATAAGCCAAAACAACAACAACAACAACAACAGCTACACCATAGAAAAGCAGCACTAGGAAATCAGAAACAAAAACAACAATAATTTTACAACAAAAGAGAGTACCAGAAACAAGAACAAGAGAAACATGAACGACAAGAGGCATGACACTGCAATTAATCATAAACAGCAGCAGCAACAACAACAACAACAACAACAATGGGTCGTACTCTGGGGGCATAAAATGTTTTGCAACACTATTCATAAGCGAGTTTTTCTGCACAGTACATCTCGTTGTGTAGATTGGCTTGGGAAGAGGGAAGGGTTCCAGAGGACTGGAAATCAGGTATAATTGTTCCTCTGTACAAAGGAAAAGGGGAGAGAGAAGTATGTGGTAACCATAGGGGTATTTGCCTTCTTAGTGTGACTGGTAAAATATATGGTAGAATACTCATTGATAGGGTTAGGCATATGACAGAGGAGCTAGTTGGAGAAGAACAAGGGGGATTTAGGAAGGGAAAAGGGTGTGTAGATCAGATATTTGTTCTAAGATGTTTAGTGGAGAAGTATCTAGAGAAGGGAAGGAAAGTGTATGCTGCCTTCATGGACTTGGAGAAAGCTTATGACAGAATAGATAGGCAAGGTATGTGGAAGGTATTAAGAATATATGGAGTGGAGGGGAAATTGTTGAGTGCTGTGAAGAGTATGTACGAGGGAGCTAGGGCTACGGTGAGAGTGGATGGTGTGTTGAGTGAGTTCTTTGATCTCAATGTGGGACTGAAACAGGGGTGTGTGATGTCCCCATGGCTGTTTAATATATATATGGATGGGGTTGTAAAGGAGGTGCAAGGTAGGGCAGTGGATGTGGGGGTGGCCCTAATGAATGAGGGTGAGATTTGGAAGCTTCCGGTGTTGCTGTTTGCTGATGATACAGTATTGTTGAGTGAAGATGAATGGGAGTTGCAAGGTTTGGTGAATGAATTTGGGACAGTGTGTAGGAGGAGGAAGCTGAAAGTTAATGTAAACAAAAGTAAAGTTATGGTGTTTGAGAGGAATGAAGTCACACAGTGTGCAGTGAGGTTGGATGGTGAGGATATGGAGAATGTGAGTGCATTCAAGTACTTGGGTAGTGTGATGAGTAAGGATGGAACTTTGGGGGATGAAGTACGTGAAAGGGTACAGCAGGGAAGAAAGGTTGTTGGTACACTGAAAGCAGTGATGAGAAATAGGGAGGTGAGTATGGAGGTTAAGAAGTCACTGTATGATGGTATTGTGATCCCTACCCTGACGTATGGAAGCGAGGCGTGGACCTTGCAAGAGGGGAACAAGTCAAGAGTGAGAGCAGTGGAAATGAGTTACTTGAGAGGAGCATGTGGAGTGACGTGGAGGGACAGGTTGACGAATGAAGAAGTGAAGGAACGTTGTGGGGTAGATGTGGATGTGGTTGAAAAGATTAGGAGAAATACACTGAGGTGGTTTGGACATGTGGAGAGAATGGAGAATGAAAGACTGACTAAGAGGGTGTATGTAGGTGAGATGGAGGGAGGGAGAGGGAGGGGTAGACCGAGGATGAGGTGGAGGGATGGAGTTGAGAGGTATATGAGGGAGGGGGGGTGAGTTGGGGGGAGGGGAGTCAAATGGTGGGTGACAGAGTGACTTGGAGGCGTTTTGTCTGCGGCCACCCTTTGCGGGATTAGGGCGTCGGGCTATAGATAGATAGATAGATAGACATCTCGTTGCCCTTTTTTTATGTTTTCGTTGCAAACTATGCCGATATTAAAACGATACAAGCAGCATACATCAGAAGGCTACGGTGTACCATGTAAACGAATAGCTAAGAAAAAAGTATTACGAAGTGTTCTACGCCACCTAGAATACGACCTAACAACAACAACAACAACAACATCAACAACAACAACAACAACAATGAAGCAAAAGCATTCGGCGGCCGAATGCTAATCGCCTGCCAAAATATGTTGCTGGCTTAGGTGCAAGCTGGGTTAACTACAAATCATTTTTTAAGATGATTCGCAAAACTCAACGGAATGCAGGCACCACGTGTCACACAAGCCAATCCATATTAAAAAATATATGGCAGCTGGAGTTCCGTCCTCTTAGATCAAATCCTCACAAAAATTAATAGGCTTCTGCATATCCACGTAGTTGCTATTTCCTGAAGGTTTGATGATAATTCGTCCACAGCGTTTCGAGAGATTTTGTGAAGATACACACACACACACACACACACACACACACACACACACACACACACACTCTGACAAAAACTATCTCGCCTCGCCTTGCTAAAGGTGGGCTATAATATGAACAACAACAGCCTTAACCCCACGTCCTCCACCAATCACCATCCCTTTTCATTCATAAGACTTTCCACCTAATATTCCTATATTCCTTAGCCACTTCACCGCGATGACGTCTTTTTCATACATGCTGCTAACCCTAAGCTAATTTGTTTCAGCTCAGGAAAGGCCATGTCAGTAAGATGATGACTTTATAATTTTATTGTTGTTTCCTAGATATTATTTTCTTCAGTCTTGAAGAGATCCCTCCTTGTTATGGGGTAAAGGGCAACTGGAAGACTTCAGGATCTGGATTCACAAACAAATATTCAATCAACTGCCTCTCGCTACTCAGAGTTACTGCAGGTATAACAAGATGCACTGACAGTTTCTCTCTCCTTTCCTTGTCCTTCCTGCATTCACAAAAAACGGTTCAAGATCACTTTCTTTAAGCAACTTTTTTTTTTTTTTTTCAGGAAGAACAAGGCATGGCAAGATTCTAGACAGTCATTGCTCTTCCAACCTAAACAAACTTGAGTTGCTAGAGGGTGTTGATCTTAAGCTTATTTGTGTATCCGGGCCCTGAACTTGTATGCTTAACCTTCTCTGCAGATGAGTGGAATCAAATATTCAGGCCGCACTAAAGTATTATCTATCGTATATAAAACAGGGGAATGCTGTTTATAATGGTGCGCTACAACAATCAAAAGCTCTTTAATCTCTTCATGACCCCAGCAACCCACTCTAACACCAATGGTTTGTTTATTCACAGTTACTGCATCCGGGTCCTGTCCGTACTGGCCATGATACTAATAATGAAGTGTGAATCATTGCATAATGCTGGCTATAATATGAATTTCGTATCTTATAAATATAAGAAGTGCAATATATTCCTTTAATTTGTGGAGGGGGTCAGACAGCGGCTACTGATGGGCCATTTTCAGCCCGTGGGTCGCTGGGTGGGCACTCCTACTTGAGCTTCTTACTACCACAATGCAATTTCATTCAGCTGAACGACGCACTCTGGGTCCAAAGGATACAAACGTACTCACTTATTCAACCAACCATCCACACATCAGTTCACACAACTCAGGAGACTTAGTCATGCTATCTGTATAATAGGTCCTACCATCCAGTGGCCTACTCATCCATCCAATACATCTATATCTACATCTGTCTCCATCTATCTGTCTATTTATCTATATACCCGAAAGTTGAGAAAATGCACGCGTTGTTCAAACAAAAATAAAAGATGAACCCTAGACTCTCACTTTTAAGATACGGTGACTTCGAGATGCCTGGATACATGTTGAAGATTGGAAGTCACAGGCGGAGGGAAAGAAGATGAGGAGGGCACTTCCGGACCCTTCCAATAAAAAATTTACCAACATTCTCTTGTTGAAATGGAACGAGTTACTTGAAATATTTTATACGGGAGTAATATGGAAGGAAGGATACCATGCTGACAAAAAGACTTGTCGAACTGAAAAACTGACTCCAGCAGCAGACACCTGGACAAAAAAACTATTAAGTGTGTGTTGCCAGAAGCGTGTTGCGTGCCCGCTGCAGAGGTTAGGACAGCAATTACTCCTGGTGTGTGTGTGTGTGTGTGTGTGTGTGTGTGTGTGTGTGTGTGTGTGTGTGTGTGTGTGTGTGTGTGTGTGTGTGTGTGTGTGTGTGTGTGTGTGTGTGTGTGTGTGTGTGTGTGTGTGTGTGTGTGTGTGTGTGTGTGTGTGTGTGTGTGTGTGTGTGTGTGTGTGTGTGTGTGTGTGTGTGTGTGTGTGTGTGTGTGTGTGTGTGTGTGTGTGTGTGTGTGTGTGTGTGTGTGTGTGTGTGTGTGTGTGTGTGTGTGTGTGTGTGTGTGTGTGTGTGTGTGTGTGTGTGTGTGTGTGTGTGTGTGTGTGTGTGTGTGTGTGTGTGTGTGTGTGTGTGTGTGTGTGTGTGTGTGTGTGTGTGTGTGTGTGTGTGTGTGTGTGTGTGTGTGTGTGTGTGTGTGTGTGTGTGTGTGTGTGTGTGTGTGTGTGTGTGTGTGTGTGTGTGTGTGTGTGTGTGTGTGTGTGTGTGTGTGTGTGTGTGTGTGTGTGTGTGTGTGTGTGTGTGTGTGTGTGTGTGTGTGTGTGTGTGTGTGTGTGTGTGTGTGTGTGTGTGTGTGTGTGTGTGTGTGTGTGTGTGTGTGTGTGTGTGTGTGTGTGTGTGTGTGTGTGTGTGTGTGTGTGTGTGTGTGTGTGTGTGTGTGTGTGTGTGTGTGTGTGTGTGTGTGTGTGTGTGTGTGTGTGTGTGTGTGTGTGTGTGTGTGTGTGTGTGTGTGTGTGTGTGTGTGTGTGTGTGTGTGTGTGTGTGTGTGTGTGTGTGTGTGTGTGTGTGTGTGTGTGTGTGTGTGTGTGTGTGTGTGTGTGTGTGTGTGTGTGTGTGTGTGTGTGTGTGTGTGTGTGTGTGTGTGTGTGTGTGTGTGTGTGTGTGTGTGTGTGTGTGTGTGTGTGTCATCCACCCGACCATCCTCCCTACAGTATCAGTTCCCGGGTGACCATCGGGTGAATGAGTCATGTGGGAAGGATGAAATATTGAAGGTCAGTTACGGGGACAGTAGGGAGGTGGGGAGGGCACATGCGGCACTACGCTACCAACGCTCAACAGGGGGGGGGAGAGAGAGAGAGAGAGAGAGAGAGAGAGAGAGAGAGCTTACTGCTTTATACCAAGAATTTATGCACTAAAAATATTCTTGACATTACAAATCATCATCAGATACATATAATATTTTACTGTGTTTATAGCAGCAGATTAGTTTGTAGTTAATTTTTGACTTCGAATATACTAACCTGATTGCAATACTTACCGATGTAATTAAACAAAATATAACAGTAATAAATCCACACAGCAACACAACACCATTCAGTAGCACAGCACCACACACACTACCATATAACAACACACTCAGACGTCACTCATTAAGCCAACACCACACGCTATGATTGCACAGGGCACCAAGGCAACACCACAATACCAGGCACTGACAACACCACACACAAAGACAACACAGAATCACACGCTAAGACAACAGAACAACACAAGGACAACATCACAGAGTAAGACAACGCAACATCACAGACAACAAAACACCACACATTAAGACAGCACAGCATCACACAATAAGACAACACCAAACATTAAGATAACATCAAGTACTATAGCATCATCATACACTGAGATAACATCATGTACTATAACAGATCACCAGGTCAAGACAGCACTAAGACAAAATCATGCACTAAGCATCACACACTAAGGCACGACACCACACTAAAACACATCAAACACTAAAACAACACGATACTACTCAACCAACACTACACATTACAACAACATACCACGGACTAAGACAACACCACACACTAACACAAAACCACACACTAAGACAAAATATAACAATGGGACAACGCCACACACCAAGACAAAGCCACAAGAACCCATGAAATTCAGTCAGCCCTCAAAACACACCTCGTTTGAGCCGGGTGAGTGGACTAGATAATACTGGGAATAATAATACTAATACTTCCTCTATCCTGCACAGCACGAATATATAACCCCAACCACTTCACACAAAGGACTCAGTTATTATTTTGCTTTTTGCTACCACCAGACGATTTTATTTAGTTTAGGAAGAAGCCCTATCAGTGGATGGGTTAAGTAAAGCTCTGTCTCCCAAACTGAATAAAATCGTCTGATGACAGCAGGAATAAATTAAAGGGGACGTCACCAGATTCATGGAGTTACTGTCAATAAATGATAATATATAAAACTGAAAAAGACACTGCATCCTTTAATGAACGATTTATTTTGATACCTAAAAAGGTAAAATATAACCCCAAATTTAGACCAAGCTGTGAATATGCAGACGAAAAAAGGAGTAATCGTTGTATCTCGATCGGAACTGCATTCTCGTGGGTTTAGGAGACTCCCCAAGCACCTCTTACCGATTTGATTTGCATATTGCACCTACATCAGTTCTCCTGCACGCTATTCACATCGCTTTAGTATCTACATGGTCTGCATAAATTACGAAGGAGAGAATATTAAAATGCCTTGTACAGAAATAAACTGTTGAGTATTATGAGTGTTGGGGTGCATGTTAAAGCAGTGCAGAATGAGCACGCCTATTTTAAACTTATTTTCTTTCGTTATTATGCTCTTTTCACCTTAACTTGGCCTAGAATTTTAGTCCTACTGCAGATTATTTCACGTAGCTCGTGGGAGAAAGATAATAGTAGGTCTGCACATCCTCGCCATGGCACTTCTTTGTGACTAGTGCTGTGTTCTAGTGCTAATCTCTTGCTACAGCTTAGTATTCAAGATGGAGACACGGCAAATTTAGGCCATGTTAGAGTAAAAAGAGTATTACTTTATTCGTAGTAGGACGGGGTCAGAAACCTCAGGTCCTCTATGTATTTTACTCTTATTACTGTCGGACCATTGCATTGTATTAGACAGGACGTCTTATTCTTCCTGTTGTTGCTATTGTTGTTGCTGTTATTATTATTATTATTATTATTATTATTAATATTACCCGTCCCCGTCCCGCAAGGGCTGGGGGACGGGTATTGTTTTCACTCGGTTTGTCTCTCTGTTTGTTTGCTTGTTTGTTTGTCTGTTAACTTTACTCGAAAACTATTTGTGCAATTTTGACTAAAATTACAGGGATGATGGGCTATGACCTTCTGATCACCTGATTAAACTCTAGGCCAAATTAGGCCAAGGCCCAGGCTGTAGGGCCAAAAAATGTAAAAAAAAGGGGACGGGTAAAAATCGCATATTTTTTCGCCATAACTCCTTTCAAATTCGTCATATCGACATGAAACCAAAATCTAATGGTGCATCTTTCAAATC
The DNA here is from genome assembly GCF_032717465.1 of Coenobita brevimanus. NCBI lineage: Eukaryota > Metazoa > Arthropoda > Malacostraca > Decapoda > Coenobitidae > Coenobita > Coenobita brevimanus. The sequence goes on from NC_137004.1 coordinate 23,994,413, forward strand.
TGCATCCTATGACATGCCTCATTACATCAGGGGGGTCACCCCCCAGTTAGCGGCAGGGGGGTCTATGTCAGGTGGGTTGAGCCCAAAATTTTTAATGGACATTAAATCGTCAGTTTTCACCCAGTTTACTTCAAATTTGATATGTGACATCTTTGACTATAACCTGTTGTTTATACGCCGGTACTAAAATGACTGCCGGGGACGGGTTTGCTTTGCCTTGGCACCGCTTCTTGATATTATTATTAGCTGTTGTTGTTATTGTTGTTGTTGTGTCGCCAGGTACAGCTTTATGAGTCACTACCATAAGCTTAAACACTCTCTTCCGGTGACATATTTTTCATTCTATTCATGCTACTACCAGACGTGTTAATTCCACTTAGAAAATATCTGTAATAATCAAGGGGTTAGTCTGAGCTATATCTATGCCATCCAGATCGAAAAGTCACTCCAAAGCTGCGTAAAATCGTCTGGAGAAACAATAATGAAAAAAAGTAAATGGATTGGAAGAGTTCAGAGCACCGTGGGTGATATATACTGCACAGCCTTAAATGTCGGAGCGAAAGTGGTGGGAGTTTTTTTTGTGTGAGTGTGTACTGAGTGTATTATTTTTAGCGCATGCGCGCACACACACACACACACACACACACACACACACACACACACACACACACAAAGAATAAAATGTGGAAATGGGTGGAAGTCATTGCATATGGCGCAGGTGTTTTGTGTGTGTGTGTGTGTGTGTGTGTGTGTGTGTGTGTGTGTGTGTGTGTGTGTGTGTGTGTGTGTGTGTGTGTGTGTGTGTGTGTGTGTGTGTCTGTCCTTGGGCATATGCATGACCAAACGCACATAACTCACACGCGTACACACATACATCATACGAGGGTTGATATTCTCTACCTCACTCCTCTCCCTCCCCCCCTCTCTCTTTCTATCTCTGACATATGCATTTCTTTCTCTTTACCTTTCCAAACCGTATTCCCTCTCTCCTCTTCTTTCCCCCCCTTTCTTTTCCTTTCCTCTCCTTCATCCTTCCCCTTCGCCTTCTAATTCTCCCCTCTTCCCTTCCTTCTACTTCGTTTTCCTTCCTTCCTCTCCTCTGCTCCCTCTTCTTTCCTCTCCTTTCTTTTCCACTCCCCTTCCCTCCTCCATTCTTTCCTCCCCTCCCATCCCCCTCATGACCTGATTCCCTCTCTCCACGTAAAAGGAATTGTTCTACTTCCCTCTCCCCTCCTTTCCCCCCTCCCCTTCCTTCTCCTCCCCCTCCCTTCCCCTCCTCCTCTCCCCCTGACCTCCTGACCTCTCATCTTCCCCTCTCTAATTTCCTTTCGTACCAACATGCCTTACCTAATAGTTGTTTTCTCTCCCCCTCCCCCCCTCTCTCTCTCCGTTTTTCTTTCTCCTCTCACTTCCCCTCCCTCTCCTCCTCCCCTGCTCTTCATCATCACTTTCCTCTACCCGTCCCTATCTTTATGTCTCTGCCCCTCTACTCTTCTTTTTCTCCTTCCCGCCTTTCTTTCACCCACCCCCCTCACATTCTCATTAGTCTCCTATTTATGCTCTCTCTTGCCTCTCTCTCTCTCTCTCTCTCTCTCTCTCTCTCTTTCTAACTATTCCCTCTCTCAGTTAGTATATTCTTCCTATATTCACTCTCCCCTACCATTCTCCTATCTATTTCTCCCTCTCCTCCTCTCCACTTTTTCCTTCCCACCCCCCTCTCTCTCCCTTCGTCTCTTTCACTTAACTCTCCCTGATTTTTACTCTCTCCAAAGATTCTTTTTCCTCCCTGACTTTCTCCTCTCTCCCTCTCCTTCATCTTTCTTTTGTTCCTCCTCTCTCCCCCCCTCATCCATTTCGCTCCTCTTCTTTTTATTCTCTCCAACATTTTTTTTATCTCTCTTTTCTCTCACTTTCCTCCACCTTTCCCACCCTCTCTTTCTCTCTCCCCCATGTTCCCTCTCCCTTTCGGCTCTTTTTCTTATTCACTTTACTTTCTATTTTCGTCCGTTCCCACCTTTCTTCCTTCACCCTGCTTCCCCCATCTCTCTCTCTCTCTCTCTCTCTCTCTCTCTCTCTCTCTCTCTCTCTCTCTCTCTCACTTGTCTTCCCCCCCCCCGTCTCCATCTCTCAGTGTCTTTTCCTTTCGCTTTTCTCTACCGCTTCTTCATTTTTTTTCTTCCTCCTTTCCTCCCTTTCCTCCCAATCTCGCCCTCATTCATTTTCTTCTCTACTTTTTTTTCCCCCCATCTTTCTTTTTTTCTTCACCTTGTCTACCCAATCTCCACCACTGTCTTCTTCCCCTCTTTCCAAATTCCTTCATTATCATCTTTCCCACTTACTGTCTCCACTCTCTGACCTTTCTCTTAATGTTTGCTCCTTGCCTTATTCCCTTTCCACTCCTCCAACTTTTTCCTCTCTCTCTCTCTCTCTCTCTCTCTCTCTCTCTCTCTCTCTCTCTCTCTCTCCATCTTGTCCCCACGGTCATTAACTTTACTCTCCTTCTTTGCTTTTTTTTTTTTCTGTGTTTCTTTCTCTTGCCTGGCTCCTCTTTCTCATCCTCCCCCCCCCCCACTGTTCTCTCTCTCTTTGTCTCTCTTCCTGTTTAATCATCGAAGTTTATAAGCCTTTTTTATTTTCCTTCCATTTTTTTCTCACTTCTTTCCTCTCCTTTCCTTGCAATCATTTCAGTCTATACCGTGTTTATTCTCCTTAGAGAGAGAGAGAGAGAGAGAGGAAGGAAATCATTAGAATTTTTCTTTGCATTTCCTCTTCCTCCTCGTCGCTCCATTCTTTTTCCTTCTTTCGTTTTCTCTCTCTCTGTCTCTCTCTCTCTCTCTCTCGCGTGTCTACCCAACCCCACACAATCCGATGATCTATGTTAATGCCTGCTTGTACACCCTTATATTGCCTGCTGAATCACAACCCACCCACCCACCTACCTGTCTGCCTGCTTGCTTTCTGCACTACCTGCTTCATTCACTGTCTTCTTTCGTTACCTGCTTCCTTCATACGTTACATTCACTACAGTTCCTATGCTCGTATTTTCCTGTTTTTTCCTGACCTTTTTTGTATCTGCTGTCACTACCTTTCATTGCGTGCTTCGTTCATTACCTGCTTCTATTATTATCTTCGTCAAAGAAATTGGAGGAGATTACGTAATTACCCGTATGTCTGTCTGTCTGTCTGTCCGTCTGTTTGTGTACAAGATATTTAAAAAACTTTTTATCGGATTTCAGTGAAATCTGGTGGATAGCTGGGCAGTGGGTCAAGGAAGAGTGATCAGATTTTGAGGTGGGTCCAGATTCAGATGTAGAGGTAATAAAATTCACTCGCGTCAGCGGAGGCATTCTCTCGCCGAGATTTAAAATATGGTACAGTAGATTAAGACTGTTGAAATAACCGACCGACAATGTGAGACCGTAAGAGCATTCGTTTGGTAGGAAAGGGGAACAACGTAAAAGCATTCGTCTTGTAGGAAAGCAGTACATCTTAAATTCCATTGGTTCTCGCGGAGGTATGCCCTCTCTGAATGCTTTTAAGTTGCCTTCTTCTTTCATTACCTGCTTTTTTGCTTCTTTCACTGCCAAATTCTTTTATTACCTTCTTTCATTACTTACTTCTTTCACTTCCTTCTTTCACAAACCATTTTTCTCACTGTCGCCTTCTGCCATCCATGCTGTTCTTTTTATATCTTTTCTTCCTACTGGCTTATTTTTCCTGTATTTCCCCTCCCCATCTACTGCTTTCCCTACATTTCCTCCTCTGCCTACGTCTTTTCCTACCTCTCATCTTTTCCCTACTCTGCACCTCTTTTCCTACCTTTCCTCTTTGTACAGCACATCCTTTCCTCCTCCCATCTACCTGCTTCCGTGCCGTTCTTCTTCACTATCTCTCTCCTTTCATCTACCTCTATCCACATGATCTCCTAATCTATTACCTCTCTCCCTACCTATCCTGTCTACCATAAGTCTCTTTGTATTTACCTCTGTCTCTGTCTACTTGAATTCTTTAACTACTACCTCTTTTCCTTACCTCTCCTCTCTACCATCCACCTCTCTGACTCCCTGAATTTACCTTTGTCTATATCTTTTCCTTACCTACCTACTTCTCCCCACCTTTCTTCATCCAGTTCCATTTCTCTCTTCCCTTTACCATCTACCTACTATCCTTACCTACAGCCTCTATCCCTACCACTTATTTCTACCACTACCTACTATCCTTACCCACAGCCTCTATCCCTACCACTTATTTCTACCACCTACCTCTCTCTCTCTCTGGCTCTATCTACCTCCCTACCTCCCTGCATCCACCACCTTTTTTCCTATTGCTCCTCTTTACGATTTCTGTACCTCATTACATTTCTTCTCTCCATCTACCTCTTTCCTCCCCCTTCCCTACCATCACCCTCTCTACCTCCCAGCATCTACCTCTCACCATCTATATCTACCCGCCCATCTACCACGTGCGCAACATTCCAGGAGTGCCGGGGAAATAGTTGAGAGGAATTTAGTATAATTTTATGACATGCTTCTCATTTCGTTGTAGTAACTTTTGGAGGACGGAATGCCCCTCATTACCTTCATAAACTCGCCTGGCAGTAGCAGCAGTGTAGCAGCTAATCCCTTTAGTTGAATGACGAATATTTAGAGCTTTTTCTTGCTACTTTCATATCATCTTATTCAACCTAAGAAGGATCTAGTAAAGGAAATGTTGATGAAGACTGTCTCTCTCACTTCCAGCTCGAAACAGCATGGAAATTAAAAAAAAAAAAAAAAAAAAAAGTCTCTGGATGGAAGGAGTTAGTTTCTTACGTTCTTTTGGGGACAGAGAGTCGCCTCCACGATACATAAAGTTTCCTGGCGTCAGTTTGAATATATTTGTTTAGAATTTCACATCCTCAAAGGAATACTGATAATGCTGACAGAAATGCAGTGGTATTACTATTATATATATATTGAAAAACCTTTGCTATAAAGACAAGAAAAGTGGAAGTAATATGTACGCAGTACTACTACTACTACTTCTACTACTAGCCTTCGTCATTTTCACCGAATATTTGTCATTATCACCATTATTATTATTGTTCTTCTTCTTCTTCTTCTTATTATTATTATTATTATTATTATTATGTACATTATACAAATCTTTCTTAACCAATAGTAACACAACCCAACCTTTCATCATCAGCTAATAATAATAATAATAATAATAATAGTAATAATAATAATAATAATAATCTCGCCACAAGGACAGTTTTCTTACGGCAACTCAAGAATGGCATTTGGGATGACGAAGGAGCAGCAAACGTCACCACCACAGCCACAACTACCACAACCACAGCCACAAAAACGAGAATTATATAGCCTCCTGCATCTTCACACAAACAGCACAAATGCAAGTCCTCTCCTAAACATGATGTTTTGAAAATAATCTCAGGCTCCATCTTGGGTGACAGAGAGAAAGAATAACTAAGACAAGATAACAAACAACTAACCTACCGCAGGATGGACCTCCGCTTTGCAGTTATATTGTACAACACTCACAGCCGAGCAGAAAAGAGAAGCAACAACCTTCCCACTTTATACCGAATGCCTTGAAAAAATCCAAGGGCGTATCCAGGATTCTGTTGTGGGTGGGCCTAAATTTTGGTTGACATTATTCCTGAGATACAGCTGTTTGGAAAGTTGTGAAAGTACGAGTATTACAATAATATCTACATTAATGAAATATGTATCTAGTGTTAAACTGTGAAGAAGCAACTCAGGAAACAATCAACACTAGATAAATGATTAGATAAAATTATAAACAAACGACTAAAGGACTACCTTCCCGTTTAGCTTAATTTGTCGGAATGTGTGTGTGTGGGGGGGGGGGACTGCTCTTCCCTCCCTCTGGGCTGCGCTCGTAATAACATCCCTTCTTCTCCACCCAACACTGTGCAACACACACACAAGGCCATCACAACCATTCAACACCGTCAGTCAAACATCGCCAAGAAATCCATCTTCCACAGAATCTGCTCCTCCCCAAGAAACATTTCACTTTGCCAGACTAGGGTGTGGCTATTACCCTTCTGTAAAAAAAAAAAAAAAAAAAAAAATATCACGACTTCACTCTACTTACTGTATTGTATTGCAGGCCTTACCCAACACATTCACCTCATGCACGTCCCTTTCACAACACATACAGCCCTTCAGCCTCCCTTTGTTGCTTCCACAAAAGATGTCTGGATGAGTCTGGTTGAAATGGCCGGGTTTCTGCGAATCACAGGGTTTAGGTCCAGATAAGTCTGAGGCCACATCAAGAGCAACAACAACAACCTTACGTGAACACCATAACAATTTCAACAGCCACAAATATCATGGAGAAACAAGACTTCCGGAACATCCTGCCACAATTACCACCATCAAATTACCATCATTACAGCTTTTGACTACAACTACCACCATCACAAAGTCTACTACCACAAGTACCATCATGAAAAAATTACCGTCAGTTAAACCATTACCTACAAGTACTGCGATCAAAGAAGAGAAGTATAGCAGAACCCCTCCAAAACCTAATACCACAATACTCTTACTGCCATCCAAATATTTTCAGTAGAACATGCCATCACAGCAACCATCATGCAAGTAACCTAAACTCATAACTACCATCACAATCACAGCACCACAAAGCCTAATACCACAATTACCACAACGACCACCATCAAAATATCATCACCGTAATCTCTGACCACAGCCACCGCATTGCCATCAGTTCAGCCTACAACAGCCACAGGAAAAAAAGGGATGAGTCAGTATCTCTTACAACAATTACCCCAATTACCACTATCCAATGTACAGCCCTTACCCTATGGACATTTTTTTTTTTAGCTTATTGCTGCCACCATACGATTTTATTCATCCCAGGAGAGCCAGGTGGTAGTGAAAGGGTTAATGAAAGCTGTATCTAACTCACTCGGGTTCGAAACTCTATCCTTAGCTGAATTAAATCATCTGGAAATAGCAAGAATAAGGCACATAACGACGTCCTTGGTCTGAAGGGGTGAAGAGTGCAATTTTACCACAACTATTACTACTATCCAGCCTAACCATCAGTACGTCATTCCAAACCCCTTAATAAGATGATGCCTTCTCTCTCTCTCTCTCTCTCTCTCTCTCTCTCTCTCTCTCTCTCTCTCTCTCTCTCTCTCTCTCTCTCTCCATTAGACTATTTTAGACAGTTACGTACAAATCTTTAGCTGTGGTGGAGTTCGCAATGTAAACTCTCCACAACGTCATCGCTCATGATTGCATCCTTAGTATCCTCAAACGACTGTATTTATCTTAGGTCACATCTCTCCTACTGAAAGGGCTACGGGAAAAAAAAATCCTTCCGCACAATGATACCTATTCATATTAAATTTCTGCTGCCCCTAGACGATTTTGTATAGCTCTGAGAACACTCCTGCTGCAAAAAGGTTAACCACGAAGACCAAAACCAACTAAAACTGCTTCAGATACCAGTTCAATATTGCCACAACTGCCAATAAAAACACAACCTACTCCTATTACTTCTACTACTACTACCACTACATCTACAACCACTATTATTACCATTACTGCTAATATTACTATTACTGCTGCTACCACTACTACCACCACCACTACTACTACTACTGCTCCTACCACCACCACCGCCACTACCCAAAATTACCATAACTATCGCAGCCCACGAACAACATCTACCAGTACCACAACAATTACCACAACTAAAGGCCCCAGGAAGTGTCACCCCCACGCCAATTGTGACAGATGGCCACAGGAGCAACAACAAGAGCAAGAAACAGCAACAGGAACACTTAAAGGAGGGGCAGCTGGTGCGGGTTACGTCACACTTGTCACCAGAGGGAGGTGGTGGTGGGTGCATTGTTTTGTTGTGTAGCCGTGTTATGTTGAAGAGAAGAATTCTATACGGCGTATCATAGGAGGCTTCGCAGCACTCTTTTCTTTCCCCATTTATTTTTGTATATGTCTTGTTAATATGTCTTGTATATACTGACGCTGACTGCATAAGTAATGTATAAGACAATAATATCGTGTATTACGCAAAAATAAATCGTTGAGAGGTGCTACGGAGCTTCCTAAGCGGACAAGAACACGACTCCAACATCCAAACACAGATCGTTATCAAGCAGGTACCTCTTAATACATTAGGACAGGCTTCCTAACTGATAAGAATACCGGTTGTGTTTTGTTTTATACCACTGCATCATAACCTGTAACACACACATTCAGTAAACACCAATGTTCCATCACAATTAGGCCACGATGAGGGGTGGGGTATACGCCTAACCCCCTTTTTTCCGCCGACAAATAATTACAAATTAAAAAGACAGTGTTATTTAATACAGTGTATGCAATGAACATTTTACATAAATGTTGTTAAATGGTTATTTCAATGAAAAGAAGGCTTTAGTAATAAATTTTCAGGAATATGACAATGAATCAGCATGAATTCAAACTAATGGTAATTTCGTTCGGATTCACGACCCCCGCCCTTTTCCAAAGTGTTGGATCTGTCCCTGGGCATACGGTAAATGAGTAGAATATACCTCAAAAGATTCTGGCAACGTAGTCATATCAGTATACCAGGAAATATCACACAACATGGTAACAAAGAGAGACATGTATTTATGGAAACACGACTAGAAGTAAACCAACATAAGATTGCATGAATTGGTACAGCAACGGGTAAGTACGCAAAGGTTATTATTATGTGAAGACAAGTAATGGTCATCAACATTTAACTCCAACGTATGGTATCTGCGGTATATTTTGGCCAGTACACAAATACAGTGTTTGTTAGGGTCTTGGTTTGTAAACTGTTTTATCATGATGCAAATAATAATGTGCAACACGAGGCGAAACAGAATAATAACCTTAATCTACAATCTGGTTCTGTATGTTTTGGTACTTGTCTAAAGCTCTTCTTATAATTTCCTCATTTAATAAAACATCTTATTTTCAGTACATGTGTCACAATATTGCTTACTCTAGTAATATCTGTTCTACTGAATTTTATTCTGCATCGAAATGTGGCTACACAGATTCACTGAACCATTACGAATTTGATCTCAAATATTGTTATAATGATTATCCCTGGGAGATTACTGTTTCCAACGGTGTTCTCTTGTTTGGAACCAGTGAACCACGTCGTGATGAATTGAAAAACTTGTTTTATTAATACTGTAAAAAAAAAAAAAAAAAAAAAAGCCAGTTCGCGTTACATTTGTATATCTGTTTATGTCGTGTTGTTTCTCCAGCGCTGTGTTAAGACTGGTGCTAAATCACTGTTACGTTTGGTCAGAGTTGTTACTGTTAGAGTGCGTCGTTTTTGTCAGCGTTTGGTCACTGAATGGACTGAAACACCGCGTTATGTAACAAACACTGGCGTCATGCTTTATTCGCTAAATGTGGCTAGCTGTTAGGTCTTTTTACCCAATATTAGTTCGTTTCTACTAGTTAGGTAGTTTATATAACCACTACGTCGCCTTACTTCACTCTTAGCTTGTTTTTCTCACCATTCCCTCGTGTTTAAGTCATCATTACGTGGTTCTATTCGCCTTACTGTACAAACTTTCACTGCTACGTGTACCTCATCACCATGACGTAAAGCAATTCACTCTCTTGTCTTTTTATTCACCATTAGGCCAGTTACATTCACTATTACGTCACTTGTATTCAACTCTACGTCTCTTTCCTCACCATTACGCCGATCAGTTCAAAGTTACGTCTCCCTCTTCGTCTGTGCGTCGATTTTTAATTACCATTACGTCTGAATATTCACCGTAAGTCATTTCATCTGAGGTTACGACTTTTTTTTTTTTTTTTTTACCATAACGTCGACTAATTCGTTGTTACGTCTTTTCATTTACGATAACGCATTTTTTCATGATTACGTCAAATTATTCACTCTTACGTCTTTCCCATTCCGTCGTTTTTCACCTTTACATTTTATTAACTCGTGCGTTCTTGCTTCACCACTTTACATTTCAGCGTTATTCTTCCCTTATTTTCCTCAGCATTTAATAATAAACAAACTAAGCATAATATTAATCAGATAACCATAGAGAATTAGGCAAAGCACGTTAACATGAGAACATAATGCAAAATATGATAACAAAAAAGATAAAACAATCGAAAATAACAATAACCTCAAGCATAACAAAGAACAAACACAAGCGGAGAACATTAACAACCCACACACGCTTGCGGGAGACAAACAGGCTTTGCATAACATCCACAACAACATCCGCAGGCATACGTAATAACAGGCCGAAGGAAGAATAACAGCCAATTACAGCGAACAATAGCGAAAGAAGAATAGAGGTAAGAAAACGAGAGAAATGAATAACGGACGATGATGAGTAACCAACAACGGTGAACCATAACAAAGAGCAGCGAGGAGAGAGGGAAAGAAGTGATACGACAGAACGAGCAGGAAGTAGTAATGAAAGAAGGATAGCAGTGGAGGAGAAATAAACAACAATGCAGAACTGATATGAAGAACCAGCCTAAGAAAATATGCAGTACTTAGAAACAATGAAAGAAATAACAGGGTAACAACCGATTTCTACAAAGTATTTTCTCTTTCCTACCAGGCGAATACTTTTACGGTCTTACATAATCAATTAATTCTGCGGTGTTAGTCTGCCCTGTTGTTACACTGTCTCAGCGCATACCACCGTCGACACAAAGTTTATGATTTATTCCTGTATCTGGATATGGATCCACCTCAAAATCTAATCAACCCTTCCTGTCCTCGTATTTACCAGATTTCAATGAAATCTGATGACAACTTTTGAGATATTTTGTAAACAAACAGACGGATGAATACATAACCTCCGTTCAACTTCGTTGGCGGATCCAAACAGAAACAATGACAAAACATAAATGCGAGAAAGAAGTACAGTTAGAAACAGAGAGATGCCAATCAAACAATGATTAACAGACAATAACAGATAACAAGAAAAAAACATGAGGAACAGAATCTACATACATGCAGTAACAAGAAAACGAAAGAAGAATTGCTGAGTGAAGAACAACAGTCAGTACCAGAATAATAACAACAGGGAAATGACAAGAATACGAACCATAAAAAGGTGAGGTATAAAAGAAATAACGAAATAAAGAGGAATAATCAAGGCCATAATGCCTTTGCCTGTGCTAGTTTCTCAGCAGCTGAAGAAAATTGTCAAGTGACATGCCAGATGGCTTCCTGTTCTCCAGGGAACCATTCTGCTGCGTTGACTGATAATCATACGACCAGTAAATGGGCGCCTGGTGGTCTAATGGGTTAAGGTGCTCCACCCGGAAGCAGTTCATAAGGGCGACTGGGATTTATTGCTTAACCTTCTGGATCTTTCTTCGTTGCACACATAATGATGACGATGATGATGATGATGATGATGATAATAATAATAATAATAATAATAATAATAATAATACAATAAATCATACCAGGAATGAATGATTGCTTAGATGGATGAAAAACAAGAACAATTACCGAGGATATCAAAGAAAAGAAAGTCCTCTTTAATTTAAATCACAGATGGAACAATAAAAAAATAACCAAATGACGGAGCAAAAGTAACAAAGAGAAAATCAGACCCAGTAAAGTAAAATCAAAGTAAAAGACAAATTGTATATATCCATTCTTTCTTCAACTGGAGTAGGAATAAAAAAAAAATAACTACAGGAGGAGCATAAACAAAAAACACCAGATGAAGAACAAACAGAAAAAGTAAAAGAACAGTCACTACTTAACAAGAGAACGATGCATAACAAAAGAGCGAGAACGAAAGAACAACACAACCTCAGGAGGAGTGAGAACAACCTTTAGAGAACGAGGAAAAATGTAAAAAAAAAACACAGCGAAAATGTTATATGATGAACAAAAAAAAAAAATGGAGAACAGAGGAACAAAAAATAGCTGTGTAACGAAAAAAAGGTCAGTAAAAAGGAAAATAAATATCTAATGTAATAAAAACGCTCGAAAATGAATAAAGAAAACAAGAAAATCAAGCAATTATTTGACGTTAATAAAGGAACAATAACAAGACACCAAAGCAGGAAGAATAAAAACAAAATTGCACAGGGAGAGCAAGAAAATCAATAAAGAACAGAGGGAAGAAAAAGAACAAAAGAAAAACGAAGTCACTGGTTAACTCAAGAGAATAATAATGAACTCCAGAACAAAACCCTCTAAATTAACCCTATGCAGAAGAACAAGAACAAACAACTGAAGTGATCTACATGTTCAAGGCCACAACGCAGAACCAAGAAACCCCCTCCCTCCCTCCCTCCCTTGATAACCCCCTTCCCTCTCCCCTCCCCTCTCCTCCCCTGCCACCTCCCTTCCCTTCCTTTACTTCCCTCCTTTCTTCTTCCCTCGCACCTATTCTCTCTATGTTCTTCACTTCCCTCCATGTTTCCACGTTCTTCTTCACTTGTTCTTCCTTCCCTACTCTCCTCCCCTCACCCCCTTGAATTCCCTCCCTCCCTCCCTCCTCTTCCCTTCTTAACAGTTCCTTCCTTCTCTTCGTTCCATGCTCTTCTCTTCCTTCCTCCCTCCCTCTCTCTTATCCTCTTCCCGTCCTCCCTTCGATTCTACCCCATCCTCCATTATTTTCTTCTCTCCATCGTTTTCTCCTTTCCTCCCTCAATTCTCTTGTATCTTTCTCTTCTCTACTTCCCTCCATTCTCTTCCCTCCTCTTGACCTTTCTCCCTCCAAAGCACTCGATCTCCTTCGTTTTCCCTCCAACGAATCTCCTTCTTCCATCCATAAATTTCTCCATCCTTTACCCTCCATTAAATTCTCTCTCTCTCTCTCTCTCTCTCTCTCTCTCTCTCTCTCTCTCTCTCTCTCTCTCTCAACACTGTAAGCCAACAGAAACAGGTGAGCCAACATACACTCCTCTGAACGCGATATACTAGTTAACCGTCGTCTGATATAGAAAAAAGAAAATAAGAGGATATATCTTTCATCAGTTTCACTACCATCATCAACATCCTCCTCCTCCTCCTTATCATCCATTATGCCATCATCCTAATAATTCCATCACTACTTCCGCCACCAAGAATTTAGTAAGCAGGATCCAGAATGAAGAAAAACACCCAAGTTTGTCAATTATCATCTGAGTGCACATCGAAAACTGTACACATCTCCCTTCAGTCATCCTTCAAGCCCTTCATGAGCTGTAGTTACTTTCTCGAGTAGATTCCCCCCCAAAATGTAACTTGCTTTATCTAGACTACGCTACTCCATAACTAAATAACTGTCTCTGATCGTGTTTAATGTAATCATGTTATTTTTTTGGGTTGTATTAACTTTTTAAAGTTGGCCTTTTTTTCTTCATTTTTGTTAGAACTGGTTGATTTTATTCAGCTTACAAGCCAAAACAGTGAAGGGATTAATGAAGGTTATATCTTAACCTGACAGATAGAAAAAATAAAGTTAATTCTGTGAAGATCGCATGAGAATAATATACAAGACGTCATCGCTGGGAAGGGGTTTGTTCCACACACTGAATTTTGAAGACCCGAATGTTAAGTGAAAGACGTGGTTCATTTTCTTTGGGTTCTCTGACCACAGTTCCCTTCATTATATATTTTTTTTTATTATCCGGATCATTAAGAGTGAGAAATAAAATGATAATAATAACGATAAGAAGACGACGATGATGATGATATGGAAGAAATTTTGTTGGTCTCTTCCGAACCTCCCGTGAGCTAGTGCTGTCCCTGTCTGCTAACTCTGGCTCCTTCTATTGATCTCATTTCCTCCTTCACTTTCACTCTCTCTCTAGCTCTTACTACCCCTCTCACCAACCCTCCTTCCTTCCCTCTCACTTTCATTCTCGCTCACTTACTCTCATTTCTTCAGTCCTAGACCCTCACACCCTCTCACCCTCTGACTCACACTTCCTCCCTCACGTACTCTCACTCCCCCTCCCTCACATAATCACCCTTACTCCTTTGCTCACTCTCATTCCCGCCCTTCACTCTCACTGCCTTCTTCACTACTAAGTTCACTCACTCCTTCACTCTCACTGTCTAATTTACTGTAAAGTTCACTCGCTTCTTCACTCTCACTCCTTCATTCACTCCCCTCATTCCCACTTCCTCGCTCACGCTCACTCCCACCTTAGTTCCTTCTCTCTCTCTCTCTCTCTCTCTCTCTCTCTCTCTCTCTCTCTCTCTCTCTCAATGATTTTCGTCACGCTGCCCATAAGTGTCTGGTCTGATTTGCCACACGTCATTTTAAGAGGAGGAATCCTCTCTCTCTCTCTCTCTCTCTCTCTCTCTCTCTCTCTCTCTCTCTCTCTCTCTCTCTCCCCCTCTCTCTCTCTCTCTCTCTCTCTCTCCATCAATACGTTTCCTTCTAACTGCATCCTTCAAGTCTTTTTGTTTTTGGTGGTGCAGGTTCGTCTGATTTTATCTATCTGTTTGTCTGTCTACCCTTAAAGAACATAAGGGATGACCAAGAAAGGACAGAAAGAAGGCGAATAAGTGTGATGTACAGGAAGCTACACAGACAGACAAAAAAAAAAAAGTAGTCAGACAACAAACAAAGAGACAGACAGAGACAGGCTTTTAGTGACAGACAGACAGACAGACCGCAGACACAAACAGACAGATAAATATACAGACAGCAGACAGAGACAGGCTTTCAGACAGACACTGACAGGCAGAGGGCCCAACATCAATCTTCCCCTGTGACCTCTGACCTCCATTGTTGACCCATCCACTCCCCACCTCCCGCCACGTCTCTGCTCCACCCCTCCCTGCAGTGCTCATCATCATCATCATCATCATCATCATCATCATCACCACCATCACCATCAGCTAAAAGATCATGGGACAGTGGTATTCGTTGTGGTGATGTACAAGACAGGTAGTTTGGTTGATACTGGTTCGATTATACTGTGAGTTGATTAAGTTTGTGATTCCAAGTGTGTATTAATGAAAAGAAATAGCAGTGGGAACAGCAGTATTAATAGTATATACTTCTATTTAGGATACTGATACTATTGGGTATATTGGATGCAAGGTAATAAGAAGGGAGTGGAAGAAAAACTGGTGAGGTGAGAATATCCATTTTAGAAGCAAAAAGCTGTGGACACCTTGTAGTCGTGTTCAGCACCAGTGAACACACCGAGGCACTTGCATTCGTCTATTAACTACCATGATGCCTTCTCTATTTTATTCTTGCCTTTTCCAGATTATCTTATTATATTTTGGATGGACTTAGAAGTTGAGGGGTCAGATAATTATGGCCTCCAGTACTCTCTACACTGCTAAACGTTTTCCGTAAGCTGCATAAAATTGTCAGACAGTAACAAAAATGACACTTAAGAGACCCCGTTGTAGTAAAGGGGTTCAGATGTAGTAAAAAGACAGCAGTATTTGTGGCAATATGACAAGTAAAAGGACTGGTAATAACAGCTGCTGCAATAATAATAATCTATCTATCTATCTATAGCCCGACGCCCTAATCCCGCAAAGGGTGGCCGCAGACAAAACGCCTCCAAGTCACTCTGTCACCCACCATTTGACTCCCCTCCCCCCAACTCACCCCCCCCTCCCTCATATACCTCTCAACTCCATCCCTCCACCTCATCCTCGGTCTACCCCTCCCTCTCCCTCCCTCCACCTCACCTACATACACCCTCTTAGTCAGTCTTTCATTCTCCATTCTCTCCACATGTCCAAACCACCTCAGTGTATTTCTCCTAATCTTTTCAACCACATCCACATCTACCCCACAACGTTCCTTCACTTCTTCATTCGTCAACCTGTCCCTCCACGTCACTCCACATGCTCCTCTAAAGTAACTCATTTCCACTGCTCTCACTCTTGACTTGTTCCCCTCTTGCAAGGTCCACGCCTCGCTTCCATACGTCAGGGTAGGGATCACAATACCATCATGCAGTGACTTCTTAACTTCCATACTCACCTCCCTATTTCTCATCACTGCTTTCAGTGTACCAACAACCTTTCTTCCCTGCTGTACCCTTTCACGTACTTCATCCCCCAAAAGTTCCATCCTTACTCATCACACTACCCAAGTACTTGAATGCACTCACAATCTCCATATCCTCACCATCCAACCTCACTGCACACTCTGTGACTTCATTCCTCTCAAACACCATAACTTTACTTTTGTTTACATTAACTTTCAGCTGTCTTCCAATCAACCAATCATTTTTACTCCATTTGAGGCGTTGAAGCCCTGGACTAGGCTACTCAGTCCCGACATAAGGAGAGGGTGCCCAACCTCGCTTCCCCTGAGTAGTATTAGGTGATCAATAAACCCCAACCATCCCTTAGAGGTTCACTCTTACGGGCCTCACCTGATCGACGCAACTTAACGCAAGAGACCATCCTGCATTATATGGCTATATGGTTACCACCCAATGTCGCAAACGGTTTTCTGGGTTGCAGGAAACCTCTTGGCTTATCAGTCAATGCAGAGTCACCTGAGGGCTTCACTACATAGAGTGAATGGATAATTATATTAATACCCGGTAATGGATGCAACAACTCACTGTGCTTGTCACTCCCTGTGTCTCCCTCCTCGTACATACCTGTCAAGGGGAGACACACAATCCATTAGTTACTGTCACAATTATACATTAATCATAAAATACATCCACATCATTACTCTCTCTCTCTCTCTCTCTCTCATCAGCATTAACACAGACAATTATGAACAGCAAACAGAAGGTTAAAGAGACAAAACCAAGCATGCCATGTATGTGAATTCAAGTTACCTGGGTCTTGTTATTACGGGCGTGAAGTCCCTTGCATGCCTTCGCCTGGTTCTTAGAATATGATATACTGTACTATTGTTAATAAAATTACGTTGTATTCTTTTTATTTTAACAACACACAAACTGTTCATTGAACCTAGAGTAAATATTCATTAAGTGTATCTAATTCGGCATGATTAAGGCAAAACGGATAGGGCAATCACTGTATATATACCTCGAGCACAGCCCTATCTCCATAAATATGTGGGCTTTCCTATCGCCTAATGAAAGACAGAACAAATATACTCTCGGCACAGGTCATAATCTACCCTTAAGTCAAATGTCACCCAGATTTCTCTCTCATATATATATATATATATATATATATATATATATATATATATATATATATATATATATATATATAAAATCACACTTTGCTACATGAAAGTAAATTTTACAATGCTCGGCATGACATTTGTGAACATGTATTGTTATTCACCCAGAGGTGGAATGCGGCAAATCTAAATACACAACTACGCATTAACCCCCCCCCTCTCTCTCTCTCTCTCTCTCTTACAAAGATTGATATGAAATTTGCAGTTTCCTCGAAATTACTACCGCTCTTGGGCGGAGACTGTTGGTTGCAGGGCAGACCACAAGAAAAGCTGTAATAACTTCAAACTACACCTTGAACCAATATTTCAGCAAAGTATACTGGCTAGTGCAACAAATACTAAACTACTTAACGATGACAACACCAAATTACTAACAAGATCCGCGTAGAGAATAAATAAAGCCCGTTTTCTTCAGCGAACCTTCCTCGCAATGGACGAAAATGGATGAATAACAGCGGAGACTCTTAAGATCTCGATTAAGATTGCGTTCTCATTCTTAATAATTATTTGGATTTTGCGCCAGTTCCCGTATGGTCTTCAGCGACATTGTTTTCCAGAATGTTGGGGCGTGTGCTGAATATTCAAAACCTTCGTCCTACCTTCTAATCAGACAATTATTATGTAACTTAGGTGGGTCCTTTTGTACTGAACAGGTTTGTGAAGGTTATAAGTAACCTCTCTGGTTGGAAAAGCCTGTCCCAAGCTTAAGAAAATCCTTTGAAGGTAGAATGAATGAATTAATAAAAGACGTTATAGTACTGGAAGTGAACAAAAAATAAAGACTACCCAACACATAGTTCCCGTGTGTTGGGGTCTGGTGCTGTGTGATAATGTACGAGTACGAAATAAAAATACACATGTTTTCGCCCCCATTATCTGTAATTCAGCGTTGTACGTGTGAAAGATATTTCCCTTTGTCAGTTCTGCGGTAAGATTATACCTAGGTCAGTGCTATTATTAAATGTAATCATCACCATCATCACGCCATTATCATCATCATCATCTTAATCTCACTGTTCTAAATGAGGCTGAAGTGTGCCTTAACTGGGGAAAAAAATGGAAAAGAGAACAGAAAAATATCGCAGCACTGCCACTGCCACAAGAAAATAACCTCACAAAATCACACAACAAACAACAGCAAAAAAGGCAGCCAAATATAAAGCAACCTCAAAGCAGCCGAGCTATTCTTATCACGTCTTTCCGCAACACCGTGATACTGGGGTGGGGGTGGCCTGGTGGTGAGGTCGGCTGGGGTGAGTTCAAGGTGCTTGGGAAAGATCCTGTGAGGTAATGTGTGGTGAGGGTCGTGGTGTTGGTGTGGGTGGGGTAGGGTGTGGTGTTGGTGTGGGTGGGGTAGGGTGTGGTGTTGGTGTGGGTGGGGTAGGGTGTGGTGCTGGTGTGGGTGGGGTAGGGTGTGGTGCTGGTGTGGGTGGGGTAGGATGTAGTGTTGGTGTGGGTTGGGTAGGGTGTGGTGTTGGGGGTGGGGTAGGGTGTGGTGTTGATGTGAGTGGGGTAGGGTGTGGTGTTGGTGTGGGTTGGGTAGGACGTAGTGTTTGTGTGGGTTGGGTAGGATGTGGTGTTGATGTGGGATGGGGTAGGGTGTGGTGTTGATGTGGGGGGGGTAGGGTGTGGTGTTGATGTGGGGGGGTAGGGTGTGGTGTTGATGTGGGGGGGGTAGGGTCTGGTGTTGATGTAGGTGGAGTAGAGTGTGGTGATGGCGTGGGTGGAATAGGCCGTAATGCTGGTGTGGGTGGGGTAGAGTGTGGTGTTCGGTGGTGTGGGGGCAGGATGTGGTATGGGTGAGAATGTGGAGCGCTGAGGTGCACGTTAAGACAAGGTGTGGGTATGAGTGTAGATGTTAATAGAGATGTACACGTGGGTCTGTGTAGAGGTGTGGGTTGGGATGTGCGCGTTGATTAGGGTAAGGGGAGGGTGTGAGTTTGGGTGTGGAGGTGAGTCTAGGTAGGTGTATGGTGTAGAGTAGAGTATGGTGCAAGTGCGGCTGTAAGTGTTGGTGTAGGTGTGGGTGTGGATAGGGATAGAGTGTGAGTACAGAAAGGGAAGAGAAGCGGAGAAGGGCAGAATAGGTTAAGGAAGGCATCAGAGTAGGACAGAGAGAGGAGTGTGTGTGTGTGTGTGTGTGTGTGTGTGTGTGTGTGTGTGTGTGTGTGTGTGTGTGTGTGTGTGTGTGTGTGTGTGTGTGTGGACGTGACCGCAGTGAAGCAAGAACGCCACACACCATCTGACGCGCGCGCACACACGCACAGACAGACACAGACGCGCGCGCGCACACACACACACACACACACACACACACACACACACACACACACACACACACAAAGTAACATACATACACACACATACTCAGATTTAGTTACACACACACACACACACACACACACACACATACACACCTTATGAAAATAAACAAGAACTTGTACACACACACACACACACACACACACACACACACACACACACACACACACACACACACACACACACACACACACACACACCACACACACACAATACCTAGTCTGCCGGAACCCACAGCTTTAGCCGGCGCCAATGGTCGTTTAACCGGAACCGCTGTGTTCGCTCTTAACTCGAACCCCCCCTTCCACACACACACACACACATACACACACACACACACACACACACACTATGACAGAGTAACAGACACAGTACAGGAAAGAGAATGATGGGTGGACAGTATCTATTTAGATTTCAAGAAAGCATTTGACACAGTACCACACCAAAGACTTTTATGGAAACTGTACCATCAAGGAGGAATTCGAGGCAAACTGTTTTGTTGGATGCAAGATTTTCTCATAAAAAGGAAAATGAGAACAGTACTAAGGGGAAACTACTCATCATGGAAAGAAGTGACTAGTGAAGTACCACAGGGCTCAGTGCTGGCACCAATCATGTTTTTAGTGTATATAAATGATATAGACAGTAACACTGGAAATGAAAGTTATCTAAATATGTTTGCAGATGATGCAAAAATACAAAGGAGAATTACTAACACAGACTCTTGTAAAGACCTACAAGAAGAATTAAATAAACTTCATGAATGGAGTAATACATGGCAAATGGAATTCAATGTGGACAAGTGTCATGTAATCAAGTTTGGTAAAAGTGGAAAAAGACCTGACTGGGATTATACGTTAGGAAAGAAAACCCTATACACATCAGAAAGAGAGAAGGACCTAGGTGTGATTATCAATAACAGACTATCTCCGGCTGACCACATCAGTGAGAAGGTACGGAACATGTATACACTGCTTGCAAATATGAGAATAGCATTCACATACATAAATGAAGACATGCTAAGAAGGATAATAACATCATTCATCAGACCAACCCTGGAGTATGCATCAGTAGTCTAGAAGTCCTCATCTAAAAAAAAACACATAGACAAGATTGAAAAAGTTCAAAGGGCCGCTACAAGATGGATACCAAGCTTAAGGGATCTAAGCTACGAAGAAAGACTAAATAAACTGAATCTACCAACACTACAGGAGAGAAGGAAAAGGGGTGACATGATAATGCTATATAAATGCATATCAGGGAAGGAGAAAATAGACATAAATGATTACTTAACATATGGGGAAGCATCAGCAAGAGGACACTGCAAAAAACTGCATAAGGAGAGGTGATAAAGACGTGAGGAAATTCAGTTTCCCAAACAGAGCAATTGACCAGTGGAATGCACTACACAATGAAAGAGTGTGTGCCAAAACAATTCACAAATTTAGGGATATGTACGATAAATATGGTTTAAGACACGGGACAGTACGAGCTTGACTCATTCCTGTAACGATACAATTAGGTAGGAACAATTAGGTAGGAACACACACACACACACACACACACACACACATCAAACCCCACTCAAACTGGAGGGATAGTGTTTCTGATAGTCTCTTTTTTTATTACGAAAAAAAAAAAAAAAAAAAAATGGAGCCCAAGGTTGGAAGCCTCCCAAAAAGTTGGTCTTCCAAGATAAGCAAACATGTTACACGTATCCACAATTGAAAGTTTGGAACGTGTTCGAGGAGCAAATTTGTTAATGTTATTTTAGCTGAAGAAAAATGTATGTGCCAACCCACGTACTTGAAATAATGCATGCTTTGAAATGACTTTTTTTTTTTTTTTTTTTTTTTTTTTTTAGAATGTGCATATTATTTGTTTAAGGCAGTGTTCTCGACCTGGAGGTCACAGAGAATTTTCTGAAAGGAGCCATGGGGTAACTCTGAGTATCTGAAGTCAGTAGCAAAATAAATTAAGTAATTTCCTGAGGAAAGCTTTATAAGAAATATTTTTTTCGTCAGTCATGAGTGTACCTTCACACACGTGAAACGTAATTCCTGGAACTTTAGAGTAATTTGATTGCCAAAGATACATTCCGAGAAGAGCTGAACGCTACCCTGTTATCAGCAAACTGGCTGTGTGTGTGTGTTTTTTTTTTTTTTTTAATCTATTTCTGCAATGCGGAGGGTTCCAGGCTGCTGAGCATCAAACTGAAGGAGCATGATCAGTTAAACATGAAAAGTGACCTCGTCTCTGCCCTTACTGTTACTGAAGAGGTACATTATACCAACTGGCAGCTGGACTAGTGAGACTTTAGTTCACTTTCTCAGTGTTCTTTTCCAAGCTTTACTGGGTTTCTATCTTTAAGCACCTGAAATGTTAAAATCTCATATCCAAAACATGCTAATTTTTGCGACAATGCTTTATTTGCTTCTTCAGAGGAAGATGTAGATGGGGGGGCACGGATGTTGCTGTATTTTGCACGGAGGTCCACATAACGGAAAACGTTGGGAGTGACTGGTTTCTGGGCTTCGGATCCTTAAGCCAAAGCATGGCTGGTCACTCACATGACTCAGTTATTGTGCTGAATATGACACTTATTAGTTATTTTCTTCATTATGTTGGCATCTCCTCTCCTCTCACATCTCTATTCCTCCATCCATACCTCCTCTCCAATCATTTTCTCTCCTCATCCTCTTCCACCTAGCATCTCTCCTTTATTCCCTTAGTCTTCTACATCATCCCAGTCTCGCTCCATCTCCCCTTCACCACTAAACTACGAAACTGTGACGTGATGGGGGAGTCGAACCACCAATCAGTTCAGCCAATGACACACAAGAAAGTTTCACAAGGGAAAAGTGACCAGATAAAACCCTAAAATAATAATAAAAAATAATGTAATGAAATAAAAATAGATCAGTCGTGGGTCAGAAGGTGGATGGAGGAATGTAATGAGGAAGAGAGGAAAAAGATAATGACAGACTGAGAAAATGGAGGTTGAAAGACACCAAGAGTCTAGGTAAGCAGGGAGGTTGGACGAAAACAAAATAAAGACAGACAGACAGAGACACAGACAGTGATTCAATGCACGACGGGACTAAGAAAGAGAAAAAGATTGACAGATAAATTATACGCATGAGATTAGATAAGAGACCCCCCACCCAAAAAAAAAAAAAAAAAAAAAAAAAAAAAGAAAACATGGCAGCAGAGAAAGACAATAGGATAAAGATGAAAACAGAGATTCCAAGCTCGAGAACAGCGAGAACGGGAAATGCATGATATTGAGGTGGAAGAAGATAGGGATTACGTGTACAAAAGATGAGAAGATAAAAAAATGCGGAGCGATAAAGACAACATATTCCGCGGAGGAGAGGAATGAGGAATACAAAAGAATGTAAAAATAGTAGAAAAAAATGAAAACAGGAATAGGGTAATAGGAAAAGGGAAAAAGGATGTTATATATAAGAAAAGGGATGGCGTAAACTAGACGAAAAGTATAGCACAGATAGAGAAAAGGAAAGGGAGAGAATAAAGCAAGTATAGAGAAGACAGAATAGGAAGAAGGAGAAGAGAGTTAAGTACCGTACAGCACAGTGAGAGCGCAGGAAAGGAAGAAATAATAAAGCAAAGTAGAGAAGAGACACAGAATAGGAAAGAAAGGGAATTAAAAACATAAAAACAGATAGAGAAGAGGGAAGGAAAACGAATGGAAGAGAGCGTACGACAAGGAAAAATAAAACATGAAATAACAGGGAATGAAAAAGCACAGAAGACGAGAACAGGACAGCGTAAGGTATAGAAAATGTTAGCATATGTAACTGGAAAGGCAAGGAACGTATGGTATGGAAAAGCCCCTTCATAACAGGAAAAGGAGATCATACAGTAAAGAAGTGTACCATTAAAGTCCAGGAGAGAGAGAGAGAGAGAGAGAGAGAGAAAGAGAGAGAGAGAGAGAGAGATAATCTAGGCTACAGTAACTTGTACGAAACACTAACCAAAATTTTAATATATTCTTCCATTGATATAGGAAGTATTATTACTTCGCTTCAGATCGAGAATGTCCTTTTCAGTTATGCTCTTGCCATCACTTGACGATTTTATTCAGCTTCCGATAATTTTCCCACTTGGATAAATACAGCTTTAATAGACTCCTGTACGATAAGTCATTCCTATACTGAAAAAAACCGTCTGGTAGTAGGAGTAAACCAAAAAGGACGTCACCTAGATACAAACGGTTTACAAATTGTGTGGCTGTAGTGTCCTCGTTAAATGTGGACAGGACTCATATATCCTCATTCTGTCCATCCATACTCACGCATATCAAGCTTTATTCATTCCCTCCTCTTCCTTGTTTCACATATTTCTTTCTCTCATCTCCTTTTCCTTTCAGTACTCTCGCCTTCCGTACGCACTCACCCACGCACGTCCCACCCTCCCCTACACATACACCGTTCTGCTCCCATTCTTCCATTTTCCCTCCCTCCATCACTTTCCCCTCTCTCCACCTACTCTCACACTCTCATCCCCTCAATTTATCCTCGTCCTTTTATCCCACTATCCACACTTCCTTTCCTCCTTTTCCTACTCTATGATTCTTCTTCCCTCCTCCCTTCCCTCCTCCTTCCTCTTCTCCCATACTTCCTCTTTTCTCTTCCCTCTCCTTCTACTTTTCTCCTGCTCTTCTTGCCTCCCTTTCCCTTCCGTCTCTCCAACTATTCTTTCTCTCCTATTTCTCTCCCACCCTCCTTTCCTTCCCTCTCCCCTCATATTTTTGCCTCCTCGCTCTCGCTCTCTCTCTCTCTCTCTCTCTCTCTCTCTACCCCCACCACCCCAAGCCTTCCCCCTCCCTCTCACTCACCATGCAGTCAGCTCACCACACTCCCACGATTTCAACCCTCTCCCCTCCACCCCCTCCTCTCACCTCCCTCTTTCCAACTCCCTCCCCCTCCATCCTCTTCCCCTACACATTAAAATGCTCCTTCCTCCTTCTCCAACCCCTCCTCCATCTCCCCTCCCCTCCCCTTCCCTCTCCCCTTTCTCCCCTCACCCCTCAGGCTCTTTTTCCCCACTTTCGTTCTTTGTCATCCTCCACTTTCATTTTGTTCTTCCACTTCTGCCTTTTTTTTTTCGTTTATTTCTTCTTTGTCTTGATTTTTTTTTCCCTCGTCTCGCCAACCCGAACTCTTAAGACTCATTTTTCCTTGTTCACCTTCGTGTGTTTATTTTCCTATTATTTTTTCCATTATTTCTTTTTTCTTACAACACAGTTTTTCCTCTCACCCTGACACTGATTTCTTTCTCACTTCACTGTTTTTCTTTATCACTTCACTGTTTTTTCTTTCTCACTTCACTGTTTTTCTTTATCACTTCACTGTTTTTTCTTTCTCACTTCACTGTTTTTCTTTATCACTTCACTGTTTTTTCTTTCTCACTTCACTGTTTTTCTTTATCACTTCACTGTTTTTTCTTTCTCACTTCACTGTTTTTCTTTATCACTCCACTGTTTTTTCTTTCTCACTTCACTGTTTTTCTTTATCACTCCACTGTTTTTTCTTTCTCACTTCACTGTTTTTCTTTCTCACTTCATTACTTCTCTTTCTCACTTCTCTGATTCTCCTGCTCAGTCTAATATCTCTCTCATATCCTCTCCCTCAGTGTCCCTCACGGGTCTTCCTCACATTCCTCCTGCTCCTCCCTTTCTTCCACTCCAGTTCTCCTCCTTTCCCTTTCTTCTCCTCCAGGCTTCTCCAACTCTCCCCCTGTGCCAATGGGCCGTATTCTGTGTGGTTTTGAAGATTTCGTAACACTTCTTCCTTCATGATTTATTCTGCAATATGACCCACAATATGATCTGTGCTACTGAGGTAGATGACGTCAATATGAAAATTAAATAACATAAGAAAGAACATGAAGGTGTAACATGCAAATCAAATCACACAGGAAGAGGTGCTAAGAAACGTCCTGTAACTCTCCTGCTTTCTCTCCTCCTTTAAACCTCTCCACCTCTCCTCCTTCCGGTTACTCTTTTACTCATCTTATTTCCTCCTTCCTCTTCTCTGTCAAACCCCCTCCAGGATCTCTTCCCCCACCACACATCTTCTTTCCTCCAGCTCTATTTCTTTCTACTCTACTCTCCCAAACTCCTGACGATTCCTCTCCTTCCCCAACTTTTTCTCCTTACGTCTTCCCTTCGTTAGCCCTTCAGCTTCCTCTCAATACCCCTCTGGTCTCCCTTCTACCTCTTCTTCCTCCAAACTACTTCAATCCTTTCGCTCCTCCTTGCAACCTCATATCTCTCCCTGTCTGTCACCGTCCCCTTTCCTCCCATCTTCCTCCTTGCACCGTTCCTTCCACAACCCTCCTATTAGCTTCCTTCCTTCTACTCATTCCAACCTCCCTCTAGCTTCCTTCCTTCCTTTCTCTCCCTCTAGATCCCTCCATTTCTTTTCCTCCTTATATCCTCGTATCTCTCTCCACCTAACCACACCTCTCTCCTCATCTTCCTCATTTTTACATCATCTCTTCCACAACACTCCAGTTCCTTGCCTTCCTTCCTTCCTTCCTTCCTCCTCCTCCTCCTTAAACCCTTCTTTCAGGCTCCCACCCCTTCCTCTTCTCCCCTCCAAACTCCTCCACTCCCCTCGTTCCTCAATAATGCCCTTATATTTCTCTTCTCACCTGCCATCTTCCTTCCCCCACCCCCAACATCTTTATACTTTCCCACCACATTCCTTCCCTTCAATCTCCCTCCTTCCTCCTGCTGTCCTCTCGTTCCTCTTTACACTCTCTTATCTCACCCCACCTAACCTCTCCCTCCTCTCATCTCCTCTAACACTTTCCCTCCAGTTTCCTTTCTCCCCTACTCTTCCTCCTTCCCTCCAATTTCTCATCCTCCTCCTCCCCTACTCCTCTAAATCCCTCATTCCCCCTTACACCCTCATATCTCTCCCCTCCTACCCCCTCTCGCCCTGCAGCTCACCACACTCCCACAGTTTCCGGTAGAGGGCGCCTGAAGGTAACCTTGGAGACTCCGCCAATGCACACTGCTCGCTTCATAGTATCATTATTACCACTTCCATCATCATTATTATTATCTGTAAATATTTATGCTTATTATCACGTTCTTGGTCTCTGTGCCTGTCTGACCTCCTTTGTACTCCTCTCACGGTACTCCTCGGTTACATGATTCCGCCTTCCTCGTAGCCTTGTACAGTAACTGGTAATATCCAACTCGGCACAACAGATATCACAGACATACTCGATATCACACGGCCTTGTAAGGATCTATTACTGTTTGCTTTTCTTTTTCGTGTTTCATATTCCTGTGTTGCTTGTTTTTTTTCACCTTCACTTTTCCTAGTAATGGCTAATGTCTTACTAGATACCACGATCATAATCCTACCCTTTAACAAGTAGACCCATTTATTTCCTCATGGTTGGGACAATTCTAGGCGTGGCTCAATCGGTAGAGAGGTGGCTTGCCGTTCTAACGGACCCAGGTTCAAATCCCGACTGGGGTAGGGAACAGTTTAAGGATCTGAATTTCATTAAATCAGGCTTTACTGATCTACCAGAAGACCCGCCGACATGTCGTAAAAATATCCCCGCTAATACCAATACTCCAGTCCTGTATGAGACAGCCCTAGCATGTATTCAATATGGACGGTGGGTGTTAGCGCCGAAGTGGTGACATGTATAGGTGTATGGTATGTAGGAGGACTGCTGGGCCTTGATAGCAGGCTGTGAAGCCTATGCCCAGAGTGGAACACATAAAAAAAAATAATAATAATTCATCTGAGAGTGAATCACAATCCCCTTAGAGCGTTAGTACTGTCACCATTAACTCTCATGGTCGGAACAGGTCATGTATTTTCTTCCATCTACAGTTAGATATATTTTTCTGTTGAAAGTGGGCCTAAAAAAGGCTAAGTGTTAATATGCTGCTTCCCTTAACCAATTATAGTTGTCTCTCTTACTGAAAGAAGAGAAACCATAGACATATCTTCTACATAGCAAACGCTCTTGCAAATATCCATGTGTCAATTACAGTTCATTATCCTGACTTGTTCTTCTTTACAACACTGGACAATGCCTATTACCATCTCACTCTCGCAGAACAGACGCATGATTATATAAAAAAAAAAAAAAAAATCCTTCCCAATAACAAGCAGCCATATCATGATCCATATATCTTTTTTACTGCCTGCGTTTCCTTGTGCTGTTTTCTTTTCCTTGTGTTGTTTTCTTTTCCTTGTGTTGCTTCCTTTTCCTTGTGCTGTTTCCTCTTCCTTGTGCTGTTAACTTCTCCTTGTGCTGTTTCTTTTTCCTTGCGCTGTTTCCATTTCCTTGTGCTGTTTACTTTTCCACGTGCTGTTACCTTTCCCGTGTGCTCTTTACTTTCCCTTGAGCTGTTTCCTTTTCCTTGTGCTGTTTCCTTTTCCTTGTGCTGTTTCCTTTTCCTTGTGCTACTGACTTTTCCCTGTGCTGTTTACTCTTCCGTGTGCTTTGTGTTATTCCTCTGTTGCCTAGTATTCTTCCTTGTAACCCTGAAGAGTAGCTACAAATGTCTATGTTATCCTCAAGGCAACTTCTTTGCCTCACCTGTCATAAATGCGTGTTATCATTTTTAACCCTGTCTTGGTCGGGGCAGCTCTGGCAGTCTCTTCCAGCTAAAGCCCGACGATTTTATTCAACTGAGTCAGTTTCCGGAATCAGTGTTGTCTTCCTCATCCTTCCTCATCCATCCATCTTTATTCATGACTTTTTTTCTGTGTCCCTGGTTCAATGCATCGTGTGAAAATAAGACAAGGAAACCGCATTCAACCATTAGCATGAAATTATGTTTTTTGCTCGAGTATGTTTGTAGTTGTATGAAATTCGAAGGCTTGGGATAATGATGATGATGATGATGATGATGATAATGATGATGGCTTAAGCCCCGCACCAACAGACCACTGGAAATGATCATTTATATATTTAATTCTTGGAAGCACTGTTTGAATCCCATTAGATTTTTTCATGTCATTACCGAGACGTGTGCTTATTAAATTTGGACGTAATTTTCCGGCTGTGGGTTCTTTCTTATTAAGCAGGAAGTGATAGATCAACGAGGGACAACTTTCCTTCGCCTCCTCAGCATTTTGGACACTTTATTTTCTTATCACTGTTTCTACCAGACTATTTTATTTAACTTATGGGTTGTCTCACAGTAAAGGGGTTAATGGCGATTGTATGGAACATCTTTATTCTATATATATATATACAGAGAGAGAGAGAGAGAGAGAGAGAGAACCACTCCTCTTTTATTCACTCTTACAGCTCACGGTCAGAAAGGAAGGGAGGAGGGAAAAAACTATAAAACAAATACCTACCAAAGTCAACAAAAACATCAAGAAGCAAAACAAGTTAGGGTGGGGTGATGGGGCCAAGCTGGGCCGAGAGGGGGGGGGGGGAACGGACAGAAACGTGAGGAAACAGGATGAGAATAAGAATAAGGAAAAGTGAGAACATAAGAAAAACGAGGAAAAACGGGGAAAAGGAGAGGAAACGGGTGATGAAAGTGAGAAAAAGAGTGAGGAATGAGTAATGTAAATGGGTCAGTAAGAGTTTAGGGGGAAAATGAGAAAATGAATGAGGCAGGAAGTGAGAAAAAGAGCTGTGACAAACGCGTGACGAATTACAAAAAAACTGAAGGGAAAGTGAAGGGAAAAAAGAAGAAAAAGAGACGGCAGTGAAAAAATGAAAGAGAAAAAATAAAGTGGAAAAGTGAAGATAATATGTTAAAGAAAACTGTAAGGAAAAAGAGTGACGAAGAAGAGTGAGGAAAAAAGGGTGGGATGATAGAGGAAAATTGTCTGAGCTGATCTGGCCACACCTCATCAAAGGGGACGATTTATGGTGCCTGTGTGTGTGTGTGTGTGTGTGTGTGTGTGTGTGTGTGTGTGTGTGTGAGAGAGAGAGAGAGAGAGAGAGAGAGAGAGAGAGTTCTGTAGAATCAGGAAAGCAAAGAAGAAAAATGGGAGATGAAGGAAGTATAAGAAGATCACGAAGGAAGACGAAAAGTGGGGAGATGGGGAGACGTGGAGGAGGATTATGGTGAAAGGAGGGGGAGAAGAGAGAGGAGAGAAAAGAATATGAGGCTGAGGGAATCGAAGAGTATGAGGAAAAAGGAAGAGGAGAATATAAGGAGTGTGGAAGATAAGGATAAGGAGGGATTTTACCACATTATTACGTGGGTGGGAAGAAAATGCCGCGAGAAGGAAGAGGGTGAGGAGGTTGGAGAAGAAGAGAGAGAGGGAAGGAGAGTGCGGGGTACGAACTGGAGTGAAGGTGCAGGAAATGAAGGAAGGTGAAAAGGAAGGAGAGAGAGGATAGGATGCAGGGGAGACGGATAGGGATATGATGAATGGGAGAGAAGGAGGGACGGAGAAAGGGAAGGTGACAGAGGCCGGAGGGGAGAGGGAAGGAGGGAGAAAGAGGGCCGAGTGCGAGGGAGATGGAGGGAGGGGAAATGGTTGTAGAGGTGAGGAAGGTATGAAGGTAAGGAGAAATCTTGTAGATAAGACCAAGAGATGGAGCAAGGGAATGGGACTGTGGGAAGAAAGTAGAGTGGTGGTAGGTGAGAGCATGGAATAGAACGAGGAAGCGAGAAAGAAGGAGAGAAGGAGAGAGAAGGGCTGAGGGAGGGAAAAGGGCTGAAGGAGAGAGAAAGAAGAAGGGAGATGGAAGGAGAAGGAAACAGACAAGATGCTGGGAAGGGAGCACAGTGGGAATAGGGGAGGAAAGAGGTTGTACAGGACAGCGAAAGAGGGAAGAATGAGTGATGGAGGGTAGGAAAGAGGGAAAGGGGAGGTCAGAAGGGACAGAAGAGTGTAGAGGGGAAGGAGGGAGGGAAAGTGTAGAGAACAGAGACGGGGGGAAGAAAGAGGAATGTGGGAAAGGGAAAGTACGGGGAACAGAAGGGAGGGGAAGAAGAAAGAAAGAAGGAAGGAAGAGAAAGTGTTGAGAAACAGAGGAGGAAGGAGGAAGATCCGTGACAGGAAGAAGGGGGGGGGGAGAAAGTGTGGGAAAGAAAGAAGAAGAAAGGAAAAACGGAAAGAGGGATGGGGGAGAGAAAGTATAAGGGAGAGGAGGATGAGAAAGAAAGAACGGAGGGACGGAGGAAGTGGAAGAGAGAGACAAAAGGACGGGTGAGGAAGAAAGGGACAGCAAAAGGACGGGAAGGGAAGTGAGGGATATACAAGAACATAGATATACACAAGATGAAGTAATTAAAGAATGATCGGATCAATATGGGTGAATGAGTGAAAGAAAGGAAGAACAAACGAAGAATGAAAAGACTGAATGAAAAAAATATATAACACCACACACTGAATAAAACACACACCCACACACACCTACACACCCACACACACCCACACCCACCCACCCACACACACACACACTGATACAGAGGAAAAAAAAAAAAACTAAAAGCTATGTTAACAAAAGCACCTGTTGAGGCTGGACCCCCTATCTCCTGCTTACCTGTTTGTTTGTTTGTTTCAGTTTGTGTGTTTGTGGTGTTTTGTTTGAGGACTAAAGTTTATTTGTATTTATCTATTTTGGTTTGTCTGGTTGTTTTTTTGTTTGTTTGTGTGCTTGATTATGTGATTCCCACCGTTGTTTACTTTCTTATCCCTGTTTTTGTTATTTTAGACTCTCTCTCTCTCTCTCTCTCTCTCCCTCTCTCTCTCTCTCTCTTCGTGTCAATGTGTAAACAGGTAAACAGCTATAAATCTCTCTCTCTCTCTCTCCAGTTAGGGATCAGTAAGTGAAGACCTTGACATAAAAAAAAAAGGAAAGGAAGAGTGAACAGGAGATAGAACGAAGAAAAGAGGAGAATGAAAATGAAGGAAGCAGCAGTAAAAGCAACGAAGGAGGAAGGGAAGGAGTGAAGAGGCATAAAGTTTGATAGTGAAGTAAAAGTGACGGAAGGAGAGAATGAAGGAATGACTGAAGGAAGTAATGAATGAAGGGATGGAATAAGGAATGAAGGAGGGCGTGGAGGAGGGAATGAAGGAACCGAGAGAAGGAAGGAAAGAGAAGGACGCGAAGATGTTATGTAGGAAAAATCAGTAATGCATGGTGCTTGCAAAGGAGTAAGGAATTACGTGAGGGTGAGAATGAAGGAGAGAAAGGAGTGA
Source organism: Coenobita brevimanus (assembly GCF_032717465.1). Taxonomy (NCBI): domain Eukaryota; kingdom Metazoa; phylum Arthropoda; class Malacostraca; order Decapoda; family Coenobitidae; genus Coenobita; species Coenobita brevimanus. The sequence continues at coordinate 24,026,120 of NC_137004.1, forward strand.
AAAAGTGAAGGAAGGTTTAGTGAAGGAAAGTACACATGGAAGGAGTGAAGGAAGGGTGAAGGAGGGAGTGAGGAAGTATAGAAGGAATGAAGGAGAGAGTGAAGGAAGGAGTGAAAAAAAGAAATTAATTAGGGAGCTAAGGAGCGAATGAAGGAAGGGGTGAAGGAAGGTTTGAAGGAAGGAATGTAGGAGTCAAAGAGAGTGAAGGAGTGAATGAAGGAGAGAGTGAAGGGAGGAAGAAGTGCAGGAGGGAGTGAAGGAAGGAGAGATACAAGAAAGGAATGAGTGAGTGAAGAAAGGGGTAAAAGAAGGAAGGAATGAGAATGAAGGAAGGAAGGACGAAGTGAAGAAAGCAAGGAATGAAGTAAGAAATGACTGAAGAAAGGAATGAAGGAAGAAGTGAAGGAAGGAGATAGTGTGTCATTGGAAAGGTCGTAAGGAGGGAAGCACTGACCACCGCTGACTCATAGACAGGCATGAGGGGAGGGAGGGAAGGAGGGGTGCGGGAAGAGGGAAGTCAGAAGGGAGTGCAGGAGGGAGGCAGGGAGGAAAAGGGTGGGAGGGAGGAACAGACTGTGAAAGGAAGGGAGGGAGAGGTAGGGGATATAGGATGGAGGAATGGAAGGAAGGATAGCTTGCTGGAGAGAATGAGAGAGAGAGAGAGGGAGGGGTAGGGGGACATGGAAGGCAGGGAGGGGTGGAATGAGGGAGGGAGAAGGATTGTTGAAGGGAAGTGAGGAAGGGAATGAAGGAGACAAACTGTTAGAAGGCAGGGGAAAGAGTGGAATGGGGGACGAGTGGGGGGATTGTGGGAGGGAGGGAGGCGGGAACAGATTATTGGAGGAAAGGAGACAGAGGAAAGGAGGGAAAGCCTGTTGCAGGGAAGAAGAGAAGGAGTGAGGGGAAGGGGAGGAAGGGAGGGAGTCAGTGAGAGAAAGAGGTTGGATGGAGGGAGGTAGCGAAGGAAGCGGAGGGAAGGAGGGAAGGGATACAGTATGTGAAAGGGGGAGGGAGGAAGGAAGGGGGAGAAAATTATTTGATTGAGGGAGAGAATGAAGCTCAATGGAGTATAAAGAAAAGCAAACAGTAACAGCCCTAATGGCATTTTTGTGGTTGTTTGTTACAGAGACGACAATGGCTAAGATATCTATTTATGTGAGAAGGGGACTGGTGAAAGGGGAGAGGGAGGAGGGAATGCTGGAGGTAGGAAGTAGAAGAGAAAATTGGAAGGAGAGAAGGAGGTAAGAGGTAGGATGGAGGGAAGGAGGGAAGAAAACTGTTTGATAGAGGGAGGGAAGAAACGATGACGAAGGAAGGAAAGAAGGAAGAAGGGAAGGACTGTAGGAAGAAGGAAAGAGGGAAAGAGGAAAGAGGGAAGGAAAGGAAGGAGTGGGCGTAGGGGGAAAGAAAGTTTAGGTGAGAAGAGATTGCTGGAAGGATGGGGAGGGGGGAGGAAGAATACTGGAGGGTGAGAGGGAAGGAGGGAAAGAGAATAAGGGAGAGTTAGAGGGAAGGAGGGAGGGAGAATACTGGAGGGTGAGAGAAAAGGGGAGAGAGAGATAAGAGTGATACAAGGAGGGAGGGAAGCAGAGAGAAAGGATGGACAAAGGAAAAAGAAAGGAATGATGAAAACAGGGCGGGAGGGGAGGAGAAAGAATTTGCAAGGGAGAGAGGGAGGGAGAGAGGGACAAGGAGAAATTATTGGAAGGAGGGAGGGAGGGGGAGTAAATGCAGGGAGGATGAAGCAAGTGTGCGAGGGAGGGGGAGGAATTTGCGAGGGTGTGAGGGAGGGGGAGGCAATGAGAAAAAGCAGGGTGGTAATGAGGGAAGGGGGAGAGAGACAGGGGGGAGGAAATGTACAATGAAGGAGTGAGGGAATATTGAAGGGAGGGAGGGAGGGATGGAGAGGAGGAATGTTGAAGGAGCGGTAAGAGGGAAAGAAAGGTGAAGGGAAAGAAGGAAAGAAGGAGGGGAAGGGGAGTCAATGAGGGAAAGAAGCAAGGAGGTAATGAAGGAGAAACAAAGGAAGGGAGGGAAAGAGGGAAGTAACCTGTAAACGAGAGAGAGAGAGAGAGAGAGAGAGAGAGAGAGAGAGAGAGAACAGGAAGGGATGGAATGTGGGAGAGGCAGGGAGTGTTACAGAACTGAAAAGGAATGAAGGAGTGGAAAAGATGTGGGAGGAAAGGAGAGAAGTAGGGGAGAGGGAAGAGAGTCGGAGGAAGAGAGGAGAGAGGAAGGAAGGGAAGAAGAATGAGTGAAACATGTGTGGAGGGGGGGGGGGAGAATGGAAGGGTAAGAGGAAATGAGAAAGAAGTAAAAAGGATAAAACGAACATGAAAAACGGCAGAAGGAAACTAGGTATGCAAGAAAGAAAGAAGGAAATGAAGGAAAACAGAAAGATAGCAAAAGTGAGCGAAGGAAGTAAAACAATAAAGGAATGAAATAACAGCCAAACAGCAGGATAAATAGGTCAGTATAATCACAATGCAAAATAAAGTGAAGAAGAAAAGAGAAGGAAGTGCATGAAAAGAAAAAAAAAACACGAAAAAATTATGAAAAATAAGGAAGAATGAGAATACAGCAAGAAAACAATAAAATAAAGTCATACAACAGAATACACTGGACGAATGAGAAAAGAGAATGTGGAAAAAAAAAAAAAAGCATGAGGAAAACAAAAGGAAGTGAAAAAAAATGAAAAGAAAGGAAAATAAGTGTATAAGATCGTCGAGGAACAGGTAAAGAAGTAAGGCGGAAAGAGAGAAAAATGTATGGATGTTAGAAGGAGAATGAATAAGAGGTATAATATGGGAGAAAAATAAAGACACGAAGAAGAAATATTATGAGGATGTTAAGGATAAATCAAAAGTCAAACAGTGGATACGGAGAGTAAGAAGGAGAATCAAACAGAAAAAAACGAGGGGTCACGATGAGAGACTAGATGAGAATAAGAAAATGATAAAGGGAAATGCAAAGGAGAGTAAAGATGGCAAATGAAGCAAGGCAGTACATGCACACCAAACCACAAATAAAAAGGGTAAGGGACATAACAGAGAGGACAGAAGAGATGGGAGAGGAGGAAAACCAAAGCAAATTATGAAGAACCACAAAGAAAGGAAAGTAACAACGAAAACATAATAAAAGGCACAATCAAAACAGAAAATTGGAAAGGAAAAAAAAAAAAAACACGAAATAGCAAAAAAAAAGGAAAGCGAAAGACAACAGAACAGTAGGTGATCAGAAAAAAAAAGTATGAAGGAAAACTAATGAAAGCAGAAGAGAACACGAAAAAAACAATAAAAGGCTAAATAAGACAAAAAAACAGACAACGTAAGATGAAACGAACAAATTACAATAAAAGGAAAAACAAAGGAAAGGAAAGGAGGAGGAAAATAGAAGACGTAAACAACTAGGAAACACACGGAAAGGAGACCCCAAAAGGTAAAACAAGAAAAACAAAACAAACAATACATAAAGAAAGATAGGAAGGAAAATATCAGAAAAAGGAGATGAATGAATAAACAAGAAAATGGTAGGAAGGAAATCTGAAGGAAAATAAAGAGGATGAACATAACAACACACTAAGGAAAAGGTAAAACAATAAATGAAGAAGGTGAGAGGAAGGAGAATTAATTACACAAGAGAATACAAGGAAAATACAAACAAAGGGACACTCAATTAGTTTCAATGTCTTAGGCCAAAACGTGCCTTGAATTTTAAAAAGAGTACGAGGAAAACACACACACACACACACACACACACACACACACACACACACACACACACACACGCTGAGTTTACTATACTGTGTCTACTCAAGTGTTTCTTTGTATTTACCTGTTTGGGTGAGTATGTCTGTATGGAGGGGTTAAGTGTGTGTGTGTGTGTGTGTGTGTGTGTGTGTGTGTGTGTGTGTGTGTGTGTGTGTGTGTGTGTGTGTGTGTGTGAGAGAGTGAGTGCCTGTGTGTGTACCAGTATGTCTCAGTGAGTGTGTACGTATGTCTGTATGTTTATTTGTGTGTGTGTGTGTGTGTGTGTGTGTGTGTGTGTGTGTGTGTGTGTGTGTGTGTGTGTGTGTGTGTGTGTGACTGAGTTAGTGATTAGTGACTGAGTAGGAGAGTACATGCGTGTGTGTCTGAGTGAGTGTGCGCATGTGTGTGTATGTCTATGGGTACGGTGTTTTTATATGCATGTGTGTGTACTTCTCTCTCTCTCTCTCTCTCTCTCTCTCTCTCTCTCTCTCTCTCTCTCTCTCTATTCGTGTATGTGAATCTACTTGTGTGCGTGTTTGTTTATGTATGTGGTGTATAGGTGTATGTATGTATGTGTATATGTATGTGCGTACTGTATGTATGTATGTATGTATGTCTATGCGTGAGTGTGTGTATTCATCGGAGCTTAACCCCGGAAGTTTGAATTGAGCAAAAACCCCAGAAAGTGAACTGCTGACCTTATTCTCTCTCTCTCTCTCTCTCTCTCTCTCTCTCTCTCTCTCTCTCTCTCTCTCTCAAACTGGATAGCATATCGAAACTAACATTTTTTGAGGGGGACCAGGAAAATTTAAGTAGACAAATAATGAAAAGCTAGTGATTAAGTATTTAGGTGATGTACTGATGGTAAGAGCAGGAGATTTTCCTCATGTATTTCATTCTTAATACCTGACTACTGTATTAAGCAGGAATTATAGTAGTTAGTACAAATGATAAACAATTCGTAAGCATTTTGAGCATTATAACACCGTACGATGATCATATTTATTTACTTTTATATCATTTACATTTACAACTTCAGGCTCTTTTAACTCACTCTTTGCTGACTATATCTGGCCATAGCGTTTGCCTGAGCAGAATACTTGACTTGTCCCGCCCATATCAGGTGGTGATTATGGTTATTGTACGATTATTTTCAGGCTTCTATGGTTTTCTCTCGGTTGGAAAATTCTTCTGGCATTAAACTGAATAAAATACAAGAAACTGTGACCATGAGAGGGTTAATTCTGTTGGTGTTGATTTGTGAGTTTATCCTTGTGACGTGATAACTTAGTTTGATCACACTTATTTATATTAATTTATAATTAGAATTTAATCAGTTGATATATATTTACACATTGTCTGAACTCCAGCGCGAGGACATACCATCCCCAGACGATTTTCCTCAGTTTAAAGGAGACTTTTTCAAATTGGAGGGGTCAGCTACTGCATATTAGTCATTAACCATCTTCACTACAAGAGGGTCTTTACTTGGCTGAATTAAATTTTCTGTAAGGAGATGGAACTTCATAAATTGGATCGAAGGGATTAATAAACTGGTAACTATTGGATCCACATTAAAGAAAAGAGTATTATGATCACACCCATTTACATCAGGTTAATTACCGCGTATCCTCAGTATATGCTATTCATTTATATATCTACCTCAGTTTCTTTTCCTACTGTAGTAACATAGAAAACAGTGAATTTGTAAACGCTGACAAATTTTATATATAAGATTTATTCGATTTATATTACTAGGTCACGCGTTTATATTAGTTCCTGTTACTACTTTCGCGACATAGAAAACGGCGAGCGTGAATCAGCGAGACATTTGTTACGCCTGAATATATACAAGTTCTCTGTGACTGTGGCCCCATTTTTTTTTTTTTTTTTTTTTTGTGTGTGGATGGAGATAAGATTCCTGTCTAGCAGGTTTATCGCCCAGGTCACCTTGTTCCTTTATCTAGGTCAGTTTACATCTATTTATTTACTGATCTAGGTCGGTTTACGTCTACTTATCGATATGTCTATCTTGGTCGACTTGCATCCACACATCTATAGTCTATCAAGGTCAGCTAACATTTATCTCTCTATCTATTTATCTGTTTATTTAGGTTAGCATACAATTATCTACAGTATCTTTTTTTTTTTTTTTTTTTATGCGAGGAAGAAGGAACCAAAGGCCATGAGCCCGCAGTAACAGTTCCCTCCAAGAGAAAAACAAAATACAAAATAGAGCCAAATTCAAGATCCGATCATTTTGAGATGCCTGGACACACTGCGTTTGAAAGACTGGAGATCATAGGCAGCAGGAAACACATACTCTGCCAAGAGTATGTTTCCCTCTGATTTATATAGTCTAATGCAGGCAGCGGGAGATACAAACGGCACGTGCGTTTCTGCTGATATTTCTCATTAATATCGCGACAAACTAATACATAAACAAACATTTGAACACCGGTAAAATCATAAATAGCATCATCTATCTACTTATTTATCGTCCATCACATCTATCTGCATTGTACACCTAGGTCTCTTATTCAATACTGGCCTCCTTATCGTTTTCTGTATCTATCTATCCATCTGTCGTTTGATCAGTCATTATGTCAATTTTCTAAAGATTCTTTTATCTCTCTATCTGTCTTGCTGTTTAGCCAACTATTTTATATATATATATATATATATATATATATATATATATATATATATATATATATATATATATTTGCGTCTCTCTCTCTCTCTCTCTCTCTCTCACACACACACACACACACACACACACAACACTACCCACCTATTTATCTATGTATATATCATAGCATATCACATCATATTGTCTACCATATCTATCTATCTATAATATCTGCTTACCTACCTACCTGTCTACGTGTGTGAATCAGTATGCCGAGAGATCACCCTTTTTTCTACAAGAGTCTCTGGTTACCATATCACATCATATCATACTGTCTACCATATCAGTCTATTAATCTATAACATCTGTCTACCTACGTACCTATCTACGTGTCTGAATCAGCCGAGAGATCACCCTCCCTTCTACAAGAGTCTCTGGTTACCATGCCCTCGTTTAACCGGACTTTGCTTACCCGGATTGACTGGCCCGGCCCCGTGGGAACCGCATACCAGTGTGCTAGTGTCAGGGACCACGATATATAAGAGACGAATATCGGGCTGACAACTTATATAAGACTACGAATTTTGTGGTCAGATGACACGGGGTCCACTACCGAGGGGATTCAAAAAGGAAAAAAAAAAAATCAGAGGACAGGATCCTCCTCTAACCAGACTTTTAATTTGGTTTAATCAACCAAATACCAGTTCGTTAACACCATTCGAATCTCGCCCACATTCCTATAACCATGCCACTGGTTTATGGTGGAACTACGAACAACATGCTCCTTCAGCAGAGTGATGTATTTTCACTCTGCTCTGGGTACCTACGATTCTGAACAGCTTAGATGACATTTTGCTGTGGGAGAGTTATTCCACTGACAATTTTAGAGGCAAGATGCTGTGTAGATGATTACTGAAGGTGGACAGGCATAGGCATAGGCAGAGTAAGATTTTCCCAACTGCCTGGTTGCAAAATGTCTCTCAACTCCCTCTCTCTTTTGAAAAGAGGATAATGGACGCCAGAAGGGCAGCTCCAGCATGTTGTCTACTATGTTCATGTTTTAGATAAGCCCGGAGCAACAACAACAACAACAACTGCACGAATCCCCACCCCTACCACCAAAACAACAACCATAATATCCTAATATCCATAAGCACCACCACCACCACCACCACTTCAACAACAACAACAAAAATAGTCACAACCACATCAAAGATAACCACAACCACAACAACCATCACCATCACCACCACCAACACCACAGCGTCACAGTCACTCAAGCAATGGTATCGACGTGGCCATGAGACAGACGATATGCAGATGTGCAGAGGGACAATACAGTGCTTCATCTATACTCACCATTGTCACCAAAACAATGCACCTGTGTTAACTGGTGCGGCAGAACACGGCAAGGTAATTGGAATGAGACTATTTCGGTCAGGTGTGTGGGGACGTGTTAGGATACGATAATGCAAGCTGTGGCTGATAGCATGAAAATCGGACTGATGGTCGTATGATGGCGACTTTGGGAATTCGTAACACTTCGTCCTCTGCGATTTATTTTATACATTTCACCTCAGTATCTTTTTGCATGCCAAAGATGCAAGCTATATCGACATTAAAACGGTGCAGATAACATACAGGAGAGTTATGGTGTAATATGCAAAATAAGCCACCAAGGACGAGGTGGCACTCTGTCTCCCGGGCCACCTTCACAAAGATTCTAAATATCGGACTTTTCCCTCCTTACTCCAGAATCTCGACGCATCAGTTAGTCAATCGCTTGTCAAGATCGCATGATGAGAGGGAAGATCTGCATTTAACTACAAAATATTCAGTTTTACTTGACCTAAATGTGCCACGTCTTTATCTTGAATGCTGATCCGTGACAAGAGATTAACACTAGAATATGTTGCTGGTCACGAAGGAAGCGTACCGGTATGGAGAGGATGGAGAGCCGGATGACTGTCAAATTCAGACGCTGAGGAAAGATAGGGAAAAATAGAAGCAAAAGGATAAAATTATAAGAGAAGGTGAACGAATTATAACAGGCAATCAGTCCTACACACTCAACTCTGGGTCATTACACACACACACACACACACACACACACACACATACACACACATCCGCAGCTCAACTGACTGGCAATGCGTAAAGTGCGTTAGTAGGACTGTTCAAGCACTGGCCAATAAGAACACAACAAGAGGGAGGGGAACCAATCAGCAGCGCACTCTTCTTCGGGCGAACCCATGGGAGACCGACTGAAGACCTGCGAGTCGTAGGGCTTCCAAAATTAAATAAAGGCTGATTTCCACATACATACATACAGAGAGAGAGAGAGAGAGAGAGAGAGAGAGAGAGAGAGAGAGAGAGAGAGAGAGAGAGAGAGAGAGAGAGAGAGAGAGAGAGAGAGAGGAGGAGTCAGACCATGAAGGGGAGTAAAGAGAGAGAGAGAGAGAGAGAGAGAGAGAGAGAGAGAGAGAGAGAGAGGAGGAGGAGTCAGACCGTGAAGGGGAGTAAAGTGAGAGAGAGCTGATAGAATTGGGACTAACTTTATACAAGGGATTTTATTTTTAACACGGAGTGAGGTTTTCTTTTATGAGAGAGAGAGAGAGAGAGAGAGAGAGAGAGAGAGAGAGTGAGAGAGGAGTCAGACCATGAAGGGGAGTAAAGTGAGAGAGAGCTGATAGAATTGCGACTAACTTTATACAAGGGATTTTATTTTTAACATGGAGTGAGGTTTTCTTTTATGTGTGTGTGTGTGTGTGTGTGTGTGTGTGTGTGTGTGTGTGTGTGTGTGTGTGTGTGTGTGTGTGTGTGTGTGTGTGTGTGTGAGAGAGAGAGAGAGAGAGAGAGAGAGAGAGAGTATGTGTCTCAGGATGTGAGTGACAGACAGAGAGTGTGTCTGTTTTAATGTGACAGGATGGACGTGTGAGCAAAAGAGTGAAATTATGTGTAAGAGTGTAAGACAATAAGAAAGTGAGTTTGTGAGACAGGGAGTGTGGGAAAATTAGGGAAAAGTGGGTGGGAGAGTGAGAGCAAGAGTGTGGTAAAGAGAGTGTAAGAGAATGCAGGTGTGAAAATGAGGTATAGCGGGCGTAAAGTGTGTGTGTGTGTGTGTGTGTGTGTGTGTGTGTGTGTGTGTGTGTGTGTGTGTGTGTGTGTGTGTGTGTGTGTGTGTGTGTGTGTGTGTGTGTGTGTGTGTGTGTGTGTGTGTGTGTGTGTGTGTGTGTGTGTGTGTGTGTGTGTGTGTGAGAGAGAGAGAGAGAGAGAGAGAGAGTCAGCGTACAATTTTGTGTGAAAGAGGCCGTGGAAGTGAGCCGACGTGTGTGAATGAGAGTGAGACAGGGTGAGTGAAAGTGAGAGAGCGTGTGAGTGAGGGCGCGACAGTGTATGACAGAGTGAGATAAAAGTTAGAGAGGCTCAGTCTGGAGAGGCCCCCAAGAGAGGTTGTGAGAGAGAGGCTTGACTTCTTATATTCCCTCCAGAGCCCCCCCCCCCTCTCTCTCTCTCTTTCTCTCTCTCTGACCCTAGTTCCATTGCCTTCTTTTTCTCTCGTCTTTCATTCTTTCACTCTCTCCACTCTGCCTCCCTTTACAAGTCCATCTTCCTTCTCTGTCTCCTATTTTTTTCTTTATCTTTCCCTCACAAACTCTTCTTTTTCATACTCGATCTTTTTAAAACACACACACACACACACACACACACACACACACCTTTTCTCCCTCTAAGCTCATTTCTCTTTGGCTCCATTCATGCTCTTTTTCCTCCTCCTCCTCTCTCACTCTCTCTCTCTGGTAACAAGCCTCTTACTCCCTTAAACTTTCTCTCTTAATTTTAACTTTCTGAGTCATCTCCCTTTTTCCCTTCCCTGCTTTTTCTCCACCTCAGACTCCACTGATTTTCTCTTTCTTTTCTCGTTAGCTTTCTTTTCTACTCTCTCTCTCTCTCTCTCTCTCTCTCTCATAATCCTCACCTCTAATTTCTTTCTCTTTTCCATCCCTTGAATTTCCAGTTGTCTTTCCCTTCTCTTTTCCTTGATTTCCGTCACTTTCTCTCTTCTGTACTTTTTTCCTCCCTTTCCTTCTCCACAAATTTCCACTCAAATTTTCTCCTCCCAACCCATGTCTTTCTTTCTTCCTTCAACAGCTTCAGTTTCCTCCCTTCTCCTTTCCTCTTCTCTCTTCCACTTCTCTCTTTTTCCCTCCTCCTCTACTCGCATCCTACACTTTTCCTTCCTTGCTTCTCTTTCCCTCACTCTCCTCCAATTTTCCTCTCTCTGTCCCTCCTCTCATTCCCTTTCCCCTTCTTTTTTCGCATCCCATTTCCTCCCCGTCCTCCCTTTTTCCTTCCTCTATAATTTCCTGTTTCCATTATCTTTCCGCTCTCTCCCTCCTTCCCTCTCCACACACACACACACATTCTCTCTCTCATCTAATATAATTTCAGTATTTTCTAACCATCATTATTTTCTGTATCCCTCTTTCTCCTGGCTTTTACTCACCATCTTCTCCTCCTCTTATTCTCTTTCCTTCCTTTCTCTACCCCATCCTACCTGCCCTTCGCTACAGCACTTCCTGCCTTCCAGTCTCTTCCTTCTCTCTTCCTCCTCATCTTTCGTCTACTTTTTTTTTTCTTCGCCAGTTTATTCTGCCTTCCTCTTTATCCTCTCTTCTTCACGGCTCCTTTAATCTTTGCATTACTTTTTTACACCTTTTTTTTTTTTTTTTTTTAATAACATAACTTTTAGCCTGGTCATTTCCTTTTCCCTTATCTTCATTAGTTCTTCCTCTGCCTCTTCCCTTGTCTCATCATTCAGCATAATCTCCCTTTCCTCCTCGTCCTCACAGTCCCACTTACGCAGAAAAAGAAAAAGCTGCGAAGAGCCTACTTTTTTCTTCGCCGTTTTTAAGAAACACAAGAAACATTCAGCTAATGATTTATTATTTTCAAGATGTCTATATACACTATGTTTGAAATCCTGGATGTGTTAGGTAGGGCTGCCAGTCAAAAGGAAGCTCAATAGTCGACAGCTGCACCAAACTTCACATAACGCTACGAATAATGTTAGGATCTTTAGAATGGCGCAAAAATATGAACAACATCGATGGTGATCACTAATAATTTGCACCAGAAAGTCGTTAATACCTCTTGATTCAGTACTAAAAACGCTAAACTGGCATCCTTGTGGTCTGGAGGGGGCAAGACAGGCTGTGGGAGATTTCCAGCGTGGGTCGGTTGTGTAAGTGAACCCCAGGAATCAGGATAATGTTCTTTGTAGTTTATTTTCGCTGCCCCAAGATAACTATATATTTTTAGGAAAGGGTTATCGTATCGAATGGGTTTTTAAAGGCTATATCCAAACGCCTACTCCGAAAAATTTGTTAATTTGAACAAAACCGTCAGATGGCAAGAACAAAACGAAAAAGACGTCTCCGGGCCCAGTGGGATAAAGAATATGAACACAGAACAAATTTTGCATCAGTGGAGAGGAAAAAGAGTGAGACTGTGAGGCCAGACAGATGCCGTGTGATTGCTGTAGAGAAGACTTTTTTTTATTGGAGATTGCTTTAAAGGATATCGTTTTTGAAGCACAAGACATCCTGAAACAAAATTCAAAATAGCTCTCTGATGTAACCGCGCCAGTAAAGATTGAATGATACAACAGAGGAAGAGAGAAAGAGACGGAGGCGGGTCAAAGAGAAGACGAGAACTGAGGAAACGAAAAGCCTTTGATTCCACCTTGTTTCGAAGGGTCTTATGTGGTAAGCTCTCCCTCTACCCCCTCCTTCTCCCCCGCACACGAGAGCTGTACGGTACTTCACACAGGGGTAAGGCTTCTGTAAGTCAAAAGAATCTCGGCGACTTACATCAGAGTTAGCGTGGTCTCCTCTGAATGTGCGTGCTATGCAGCTGGGTTAGGAATCCAAACCATGGTGGACAGTTACAGTGAATGCTGGTAGTATGTCCTCCATCATGTTAACATAATGTTCGCTGCCTACCACAAACAAGCGTTATCAATTCAACACTTTTTCACACGCAGTATTTGAACTACATGCACGTTTTTCCTATTCGTATTCTGCCAGCATGGAGAAGAATTTGTTCTGGGTATCACTCTCCCTTCAAGAAGGTCCAGTCCTGCGGTCTACCTTACACGGGCGGATACAGATACAACCGTAGCAACGGTGCACGGTTAATGAAGAAAGAAGTCAGTTCAACACACCAATCTCCCAGAAGCTGATTTGGCAAGAGAACTAATAAGATCTCTCCAAAAGAAAGCGCGAGGAGATGAGAAAGCTGAGAGATGATAAAGGATTTATTTGTGTGTTGTTGACAGCGATGGGATTGTCTGGTCTGCTGGAAGACTGTCGATAGGAGGCGAAGAAACTGAGTTAGTGGAAATATTACCAGGGATTTCTTCCTTCCAGCTCAATAAAAAATAATTATATGTCAAAAGTGAGGTCTGCTACATTCTCGCTATTGACGTATAAATAAACAAATTAAATAAATATATTTATATATACATATGTGTGTGTGTGTGTGTGTGTGTGTGCGTATATATATATATATATATATATATATATATATATATATATATATATATATATATATATATATATATATATATATATATACGGTATATATACAGTGGCGTCACCAGGGGTCAGATTTTGGGGGGGCTGTAACCCTGGTGTAGGTAGAAGGGGGGGGGGCGAGCGAAGCGAGCCTATGCAGCTGGGGGGTACGGGGGGACGCTGTAAGCCCCCCCGGAAAATTTTTCGGAAATTGAGCAGTTTTAGGGACATTTTTGAGGCCTACAGATGAAGAAAAAGTAAAATAAGGTCTCACAGGCTATTAATAAGAAACTTATAGGACACATGAATAGTGATGGGCCTAATACTAGGTATCAGTAAGCCTTATGATATAACGTGTACAAGGTAAATGTATAAAGCTTTTTTGCAGATAATAGATTTTCTTCAATTGCTAGTATTATGTGGTATCATAACGGTTTCTTAGTCTTACCATATTAAATTTTATAATTCAAAGAAGCTCTTTATTCAATGTATATAGATATAATTGCCAAGATTTATCTTCCATTACCGGTACTGTGATAGGAAAACAAAGCCATTCACAAAAAAACAAAAATTATAAAATATTATTCTAAAACAAGTAACTCCAATTCATAAAGCAATTACATTATAAAACCATTTTGATAAAACAAAATAGTTTGATATAGGGCTACTTACACATGTCTGAATGGGTTCAGCTTTGGGGTTATCTGGGGTTGCTTCTGGCACCTCATTCCCAATAACAGCCACTTTTTCTTGGGACTCATCTGAGTCATCTTTGGAGGTGCGGGTGCGAAAGAATTTCCTTATGTCACCCTGTCCCTGAGGATTTTTAGATGACCTTTTCATCACTTGAGTGGCTGCTGGCTGATATCCGCAAATGTATTATTGTAGAATAGCCTATAAAAGGGAAATGACATTCAGTTCTGACAGTCGAGTGTCGACTGAACCAAGTACTGCTGCCTCTGCATAGAGTATTGACTAGATCTCATATCTGTAAAAACAAAAATGAACAGGTAAAGTGAGGTGGCTAGCAATATACCGGAACGCAGTAACGTCTATACAGCCACTGAAACCAATACATTCAAATAAAACCGAAAACAACACAGGATTAAGCCACATTTCACAGACACTTCTCAATGTAAACAAACATTCCGAGTTCCGATACTCTGAACATTCGAATTTGTGAAAAATTGCATAGATCAGATATTTTAGACTGCATAATCCAATTTTAAAGCTCCGTGATTAATATATACCATATTATATATTGTAAATATATAATAAGTCTGATAAATGTAATACAATCTTGCATTCTTTGTGCAATAAATATATTTCAAAGAAAACCAAGCTTGGAAGAAGTATGTGGGAAACATATATTATAACTATTATGATTTGAGTCTTAGGTTTACGTAAATTGTGAATAACTAATCACATTATATAGCTATAAATAATATTGTATTAAACTAATATGGATGCACGAATAAAAGGGGATTGGCGGCAAGGGGTTGGGGGAAAGCTAGGTGGGTCAATGCCAAGCTGCAAGCATACTATGTAAGCTGGTGATTTTTTATTATTATTATTTTGGGGGGCTGCAATTTTTTGGGGGGCTGAGTCCTTGATTTGGGCCGGCAAAACCCCCCTAGCCTCCCCTTGTGACGCCACTGTATATATATATATATATATATATATATATATATATATATATATATATATATATATATATATATATATATATATATATAAAATGTAGTGACCGTTGTGCTGGATATTTCAAAAACCGGGTGAATTCAGCAGACAGTGTTATGTATAGCTCCCATTTTCTTCATTTTGCCCTCAACCTTCTTCCCCCCTTCTTTCTTTCTTTCTCCTTCCTTCGTCTCTCCTCCTTTCGTCTTCCCCCATCCTTCATCCTTTCATAATTTCATCTTATTTTTTTCCCCCTCACTTCGTCTTTCCTCACCTTTCTTCTTCCCATTCTTCCTTTGTGTTTCATCCTACTTCCTATCTTCGTGTCCATTTTCCATCTTACATTCTTCTTTCCATTCCTCTTTCCTTCCCTCACTGTTTTTTCTTTCTTCCCCCTCCTCCTTCCTGCTCCATTCACTCTTCTTCCTCTATTCTTCCCTTTCTCCCTCCCCTCCTCTTCTGTGCCCCTGCTCACCTGCCCCTCCCCTGCCATCAACCACCTCCATTACCCACCCTCTCTTATCTACCACTATAAATCTACCGTCTACCTTCCCAGCCACTACTGACTCTACCCTTCTTTGTACTCACCTTTACTTCAGTAGTTTCTCTCTCTCTCTCTCTCTCTCTCTCTCTCTCTCTCCCCCCACCACCTTCCGTGTTCTCCTCTCTCTTCTACCGCTTCGTCTCTCCACTTCCCTTATTTTTTCTTTTCTCTCCTCTTTTACTGATTTCTTCCCTCCTTCCCTCCCTCTCCCCTCCTCTCTCTCTCTCTCTCTCTCTCTGTTCCTCCTCCCTTCCTTCTGCCTCAGTGACGTAGTACTACCTATTTTATTGCTGATATTTACCTCGTTTATCATTCCCCCCTCCCTCCTCGCCCTCTCTCCCTCCCTCCCCCCCCCTCTCTCTCTCTCTCTTTCTCTCTCATATCAAGCTTCTATTTGAGAGATATTCGCCAGTATGAATGAATGTAATTAAGAGATGATCCAGTCCCCTCACACAGCAGGGGATTCAAACCAGATACAAACGTGATGAGCAGGACCCATATTAGTGTCTGACCATGTGAAAAATGGATGAAAATATGTGCGAAATATGAATAATTAAGATTTGTGAACTTTTACCTCTAACTCTCTGCTCACCTGCCGCTTGTTGTCTGCGGTGAGGTTTGTCTATGCTCGACTCGAAAAGAAAGGTGAGAGAGAGAGAGAGAGAGAGAGAGAGAGAGAGAGAGAGAGAGAGAGAACGAATATCACTCATTCCTCATGTGGGGTTTATCGGAGGAGAATAAGTTTGTGTTTGGGCGTCTCATGTAGTACTGTATAATAATTGCATATTTTTCATACTGCCTGGTGTTTCTTTATATTATCCTCATCCTATTTCACCTGGAGGATCGGGTAGGGGTGGCGGTGAGGGGTGGGTTGGTGTATTTCTATAGTTTTTTTTTTTTTTTTTTTTTTTGAATGTGTCCGACTTTGGGCATAGGCTTCACAGCCTGTTATCAAGGCCCATCAGTCCTCCTACATACCATACACCTCTACATGTCACCACTTCGGCACTAACACCCACCGTCCATATTGAATACATGCTAGGGCTGTCTCATACAGGACTGGTGTATTGGTATTAGCGGGGGTATTTTTACGACATGTCGGCGGGTCTTCTGGTAGATCAGTAAAGCCTGATTCAATGAAATTCAAATCCTTAAACTGCTCCCTACCCCAGTCGGGATTCCAACCTGGGTCCGTTAGGACCGCAGGCCACCTCTCTACCGATTGAGCCACCGCCTCCCCCAATACTTCTTTCACTCAATTTAGTTTAATACATTTTCATTAGAGACAGAAGCTGCCTTATTTGGATCAACAGACCTACTACGGTTTCTCCTTTTCTTATTCTCTTGAACTTGCTCCCTCCTCTCCTCTTTCCTTCCCTCTCCACCGCCCCCCATTCCGTCCCATTCTCACTTAACTTTTCCCGTCCCTTCATTCCTTTTCTCTCCCCGCTCCTTCCAAACCCCATCTCCATTCCAACCCTCCCTTACCTACTCCCCTACCCGCCTTCCTATTCTTCCTGATCCTCCCTTCCCCTCAACACGTGTCCGACCCAAAACAAAGGGTGTAATCACTCCCTCTCCCCTCCCCTCCCTTCCCCTCGCCCGGCCTAGAATTAGCGCTACCTAACGTCCCTTCCTTCCATAATCTTCACTCCCTCTCCACCACACCCCTCCCCTACCGACCCTTCCCCATGTCCCACCCTTCCTCCTCCTCCTCCCTGCCTGTCTTCCGGGGTGGGGGGAACAAGAGACTCAGGTAAGGTAAAACAAAGGATGGTGAGGCCAGGGTATACATCAGTTGTGCCTAAAATAAATCACGTTTTTCTTGTTAGCAATTTCCTTTCAGTGATGACTACCTGCGTTCAGAACACAATTTATTGGGTTAAATAAACGATATATTTTGATGGAAATTATCATCACCACCACCATTATCATCGTCATCCTATTCTCAACACTATAGATGGAGCAGGCAGGATCAGGAAACAGAAACACAAAAGCGGGCGAAATAATCTTCAGAAAACCCAGTGAAAAGGACCATAAACCTGTTCACTCATTGCTCAAGGCTCCGAAGTCCCAGTAACTTGTACTTGTGCTATTTATTAATGCAACTTTATCTTAGGATACAACAAAAATATTTCTCTCTACTATGATCTCAACAGTGCCTGGAAGTACAGTGTGTATGCTGTGTGAAATATCAATATAATCTTTAAAAAGAGAGAAAAAAATGTTTGATATAAAAATGACTAACTGTGTTCTATTACTGTACTAAATAGTTCGGAGGCTCGTCTTCATACTGGCTTTGACAAAATTTTGTGCTAGAAAAAACACATCACTGGAAAAAATATACGAGATACTTAAATAACTTCCTCTGTGCAAACGATCCTCTGATACAATGCCTCTCTTCCCAGTGACCTCATACGCTGAGGTGGAAGCGTTTTCTATCACGCGTAGTCTTGGTTTAGATCAATCGTAACCAGGTTAAATGTGACACGATGTACTTTTTCTAGTTACCCTGACGCAGTTCACTACCTCCTGCTATATATGTACAATCACACACACACACACACACACACACACACACACACACACACACACACACACACACAAATATATATATATAGATATATATATATATATATATATATATATATATATATATAAAATCTTAATATGAGAACGTAAGGCCTACTCACCATCGCCCCATCTCTGTCAGGCAGGACAGTAACTCACCTGTGGGGTAGAAAAGGTGAGTTAGTAAACACAGGTAATGGTTTTATTCATAAGAGATAGCATAATTATCATCGGCCTGCTGGTAACCTAACTGCTAAGGTACGACATCAATAAATTGACACGTTAGAGAGGCAAGCTGAGGAAAAAAGATAAAATCAATATACAGTATGATACATACATACACACACACACACACACACACACACACACACACACACACACCTATATATATATATATATATATATATATATATATATATATATATGAGAGAGAGAGAGAGAGAGAGAGAGAGAGAGAGAGAGAGAGAGAGAGAGAGAGACGCATATTATTTTAATTCAGTAATAATATGACGGTGTATCATAACCATAAGACTATGCCATACTGCTAAAAAAGGACTTTATAATATAATGTACTTATCTGCACTGTATGATGTTTACCATGTACGGGACAATGAGAATAATTCGTATGTAAAATTACTGTTCAGGAGGCTTTACTTTAATGTATTTGAACATACTGCAATTGATAATTTGGAAGCTTCATTATGTGTCACACATTATATTCTCATGGAAAAAGTCTGCAAACTTCCCGTTTCTTGTTTAATGAAATTTAGATGCAAAAACGACAAAAAAATTCTAAGACTGATAATTTATTTCGTTATTATCAAGCGTCTATTCTGTCAGCTGGTGTCTAGCCAACATGTGGAGCGAACAACGCATCTACTCGTACGTGTAACTAAGGCTAAAATAGATCTTCCGGTACACAAGAAAAGGTCTGCAGTTGATCGGTCTACCGCGATCGGGTTCTTGCTCCTGTGCTTTTGATCATGGTATGAGGATCTCTGCGTCACTAGGCCAAATCAATCAACCATTGGAATTTAGGCTTCAGGTTGAAAAAGTTGGCCAACTGACATTTGAGACGCATATTTTATTGAAGAAATTTCCTGTTCTTTGAGATCAGGTACAATTTTCGTTTGCAGATCTTTGCCCCGAGCTCTTGTCGAAGCCTAATAAAATTGTCGTAAAATAACAAATAATGGTCACGCGGCTTGAAAGTGTTACAATTTCTTTTCATTTCTTAGAAGCCCCAGATGTGTAAAAGGACTGGTGGCCGCGGCTGTGCACAAAAATCTTGGGGTTTAATAACTGAGTCATTAACCCCTTAAATCCAAGTGAAGTGCTCTGTAATTTATTTTCGATGCTAACATATAATCTTATTCGACTTAGGATTGGCCTCTCGTAGTGAAGAGTTTAATGAAGACTACATCTATCCCCTCCAGTTCGAAAAATCTCTCAAGGTGAATAAAAACGACCGGAGATGACAGGAATAATTAGGAGAAAATGTCTCAGGGGTGAATGGTTTGAAAATAAAGAGCACAATCGTTAAACCCAAATTCTCCCAAACATCACTTTTGGATGATACGCACTTCACATTCCGTTTCTCATATGAACCAAAGATGACTACAGTAATATTGTAATAAAATTGTCGAAGGCAATGATGATGATGATGATGATGCAATTTGTATACTCTTCTAAAACTCACACTCTCTAATCAACAACAATATGATAAACTTAGGCTAAATACCCGGCGGTGCCTGAGTTAATAGGAAAAAATAAAAGAGAGCTCCAATTAGTTTCAGTTTTGTCATACGACTCATCAGTAGTCTGAATAACCTTCACTAAATACAATTATATGCTTCATCGATGACTTCAGGTTATGTTCTCTAAGCTCACCCCTAAAATTTACAAGTTAGTGTCTGCCCTTGTGGCCTGCTCCGCTCCGACACTCCGAAATGAGTCGTTAGACACCGAAAAACGTGTAGTTCCAATATGGGCTAACAGAGGGACACACACACACACACAAAAAAAATAAATAAATAAATAAATTTTTTGCACTTTTAAAAACGTTTCACAATCATTAGCAACTATTATGTACACATCTAAATTCGCCGTAAAAGTTACACCTGTTAGAGCTATTTAATAAGTTCAATATACATCTCCCTCGATTTTCATTAAGGCCAGACAGAAAGACAGACAGACAGATAAACAAACGTTCTCCTTTATGTATATACGGATTACGTCGACAAATAATATGACAGAAAGAAATCTCTGGTACTTCCCATCCTTTGTCCAATCTGTTAAATAACTGAAAAATTTCCGTTCCTGTTTCCATCCACCGCCTCCCACCCCTTGAACACTTTTCTTCTTTCAACTTTTCCCTCCCTCTCTCGAGCACCTCCCTCCCCATCTTGCGCCCACCAGACTGCTTCATTTCCCATCCTCTCCCAGCCGTCCTTTGTCCTTCCCTCTGTTATTGCTCCCTGTCTGTAAAGAACGATTCAAATAATATTCATCTTCATCATCATGACCCTTTTCCGTACCTAACAATGGGCGAGGTCTGTTCAACGAGAGAGGTGAGGTCAAACAATTTCTAGGTTTATTCGACAACGTCAGTGAGGAAAATTTATTGGAAATGCAGAAAGATAATGCAATCGGCATTGATGCGATGAAGTTCAGTCACAAAGATGCAGTTTAGTTATCAGGTTAAATTTCTGTATTGATTACAAAGAGGAGCACCAGAGCAACATTACCAAAAGCAGGAACTGTGGAACTTACTTAGCCAATTATTTAAAAATGCATGACCCAGTATTGTGCATTTTCTCCAGGATCAAACATGTACTCTGGCACCTGGGGGATACAATATGAAAAACAATTGCTATTTCGTAATTAGTTTCTCTTCCTCGGTCAATCCAATAAAAATGGCCATGTTTGTTTTTTTCTCCAGTCTCTGCGTTTCACGTAATTGAACAGCAGGTGATGAAGGAAAATAAGTTTCTTTTTATGTTTTTCTTATGTATGTTGAGATGAATTGGTCTGTGGGCCAAATGGAGATCGAAGAGACTGACTTGGAAGGCCCATGAAAGTGAAGCGACTGGGAAAGGTGGAACTTGTAGACCGAGGACCATTAGGTACGACAAGGTAGTGGAGATTAAGAGGGAAGGTGTGTGAGTGGGGTGGCTCACAGACGAAGAGGTAAGCCAAGAACCAACTCCATTTTCATATAAAAAATTTTAGGTTTAACTGTGAATAATATTGTTAATTTATAATTTTACTTGTAGTCATACAGTTGCCAAACACATCACAGCCACACTACCGTAGAGTGAATAACTAAGTGAAAACTACGACCGGTTATAATGATCCCCGAGTAATCAGTTGCTCTGGAGACGTATTTATCGAGTAAATGGTTATGATCCTTCATGAATATGACTTTAGATGGAAGGGAAAATCTTGTGAGTATAGGAAAGACGGTGGCAGGTCGTGGGAGGAGGGAGGGCTGGTTGCAGTGTAAAGAGAGAAACGCCTGGAGGGCCATTTGTCAAGGCCT
This sequence comes from Coenobita brevimanus, assembly GCF_032717465.1. Taxonomy (NCBI): domain Eukaryota; kingdom Metazoa; phylum Arthropoda; class Malacostraca; order Decapoda; family Coenobitidae; genus Coenobita; species Coenobita brevimanus. The sequence goes on from NC_137004.1 coordinate 24,047,415, forward strand.
CTTACAGAATGCGGCGTGAGACAACAGAGACAACATAGTACTTCCTGGTATCACGAAACGCCTTGATTTTGTGTTCAGCCCGCCTACCTCACCTTAACGTAACGGGTGACTGGTGACGAGGCTGAGATGACGCTGACCTGCATTTAATTGTGTGTGTGTGTGTGTGTGTGTGTGTGTGTGTGTGTGTGTGTGTGTGTGTGTGTGTGTGTGTGTGTGTGTGTGTGTGTGTGTGTGTGTGTGTGTGTGTGTGTGTGTGTGTGTGTGTGTGTGTGTGTGTGTGTGTGTGTGTGTGTGTGTGTGTGTGTGTGTGTGTGTGTGTGTGTGTGTGTGTGTGTGTGTGTGTGTGTGTGTGTGTTACAGGCAGACTGTGAGATCAGTCATTTCGTAAATGGCCACTTAGTTCCGAGAATAAGATTAGTTTTGGCTGGGTTTTTAATAGGTTAGGGTAATTTAGGGCAAGGTTTGGTTAGGCTAGGTTAGGTCGAATCAGAATAAGTTTCAGTTAGGTCACTTTAGATTAAGGCAATGTGAAGTTAGGTATTATTGTAGTTATGACTTTTAGGATAACTGGCTAGATTTGATTAATTATAATTATGATTTTTAGTACAAGTTAACTTATCCTTAACTTTAGTTACCTAACCCAACCAAGCTTATTCAAAATTCAGCCTAAAAACTTAACCTTACCCTAAATTAACTTAAATATTTTAAACCCACGCTAAACCTACCTTATTTCATGAACTGATCTGCCATTTCCTTGTGTGGCTCATGTCATACGCTGCCTGTAACTACTGTACATATCTATCTATCTATATACCTAGGCTGCTTCCCCCAAGGAAAGGGAGGTAGCCGAGACAGGACGACACACTCTCCATTTACTCATCCATTTAAACACATTCATTCACATCTTAGCCCCAAAGGGGAGAACGGACAGATCCTCACCGCACCACACCGCACAAGGGTCAACTGCGCAATGCAATCAGTGACATCCGCAGCAGGGCCCGACAGCAGAGCTGGTTAACCCTTGCACATCATAACATACCCATCCCCTTACCCGCACCTGACCTGACTAGCTGATCAGACCAAATGCGGGAGAATATCCCCTCAGGGCTGCGTCATCACTTATTTATTCACAATTTCTCTCCATTTATTTCTGTCACGCACAGCCACTCTTCCTTGCTCGACAGACATCCCTCTCGCATCCAGCGCTCTCTTCACACTATCCATCCATCCTATTCGTGGTCTTCCTCTCAGCCTTACACCTCTCACATCAGATCTAGTTATCTTTTTCACCAATCGCTCATTATCCATTCTCTCCATATGCCCAAACCATCGCAACACCCTCTGCTCAACTCTACCAGCCATCTCCTGAACAACTCCAGTTCTCCTTCGCACTTCATCATTTCGCACCCGATCCATACGCGTCACTCCACACATACTCCTCAGACACCTCATCTCCATTACATTCAAACTTTTCCTCTCTGCTACACCCATATTCCATGTTTCAGCCCCATATAATGCAGTCGGTACCACAACACCCTCATACAGCCTTCTCTTTACATCCATTCTAAGCGAACGACATTTAAACACTTTTTTCATTCCTCCCAGCACCTTTCCTACTTCATTTATTCTAAACTTCACTTCTGCATCTATTCTTCCATCCACAGCAACATGTGACCCTAGATATTTAAAACAATCTACCTCCTCAAGCAACTCACCATTCAAAACTATATTCATCCCCCTACCATCTATCAACCTCGTACACTTCATCACTTTACTCTTATTCTCATTTACTTTCAAATTCCTCCTTTCACACACCCCTTCCAAACTCCTCTACCAACTGTCTCAATCTCTCCTCTGAATCAGTCACCAGTGCAGTATCATCTGCAAACAGCAGCTGCCTCAGATTCCAATCTCCACCATCAACATTTACCAGACTCAGACCACCTAAAACTCTTGCATTCACCTCCCTTACAACACCATCCATGTAAATATTAAACAACCAAGGTGACATCACACATCCCTGTCGCAGCCCCACTCTCACGGGAAACCAATCACTCACAGCATTTCCCACTCTTACACATGCTCTACTATTTACATAAAAACTTTTCACCCCTTTTAGTAACCTACCATCAAGTCCATACAATCTTAAAACAGTCCACAAAGCCTCCCTATCAATTCTATCATACGCTTTCTCTAAATCCATAAATGCCCAAAACACATCCTTGCCTTTCGCTAAATACTTTTCACACACTTGTCTCACAGCAAACACCTGATCAACGCATCCCCTCCCTCTCCTAAAGCCACACTGCTCATCACTAATCACTCCCTCTGTACCCTCTCTAACTCTCATAATTAACACTCTACCATACACCTTACCTACAACACTCAACAGACTTATACCCCTAAAGCTAGTACATTCATACTTATCACCCTTGCCTTTATACAACGGGACCACACAAGCACTTGCCCAGTCAATTGGCACCATAACTTTCTCAAAGCACACATTCAACAATCTTACTAACCAGTCAACAATAGTCACTCCACCACCCTTCAGGCATTCCACAGCACACCCATCCATACCTGCAGCTTTCCGTTTTCATCTCCTTTACTGCCTTCTCCACTTCCTCCTTCGTGATCAAAGAATCATTCAACTCTCCCAACACATTTATTCCTTGCACCCTTCCATCCGCCACAATCTGTACATATATATATATATATATATATATATATATATATATATATATATATATATATATATATATATATATATATATATATATATATATATATATATATATATATATATATATATATATATACCTACATCAATCTATCTGTCTATCTATCTATGTACATATTTGGCTTACACCATCCACTTCCGAGCAGTAATGCAAGCTTCATGTGACTATCGACTGAATGACGAGTTGAATGGTTTCCTTTCACGCAGGAAACCATTTACTACGTTGGATAGTAACCATATAATCAATCGGATGCCTGATAATCTAGCGCGATAAAACTCTGATCCACTGCGCCAGTAAAGGGTGCGGTCACATTTGCCAGAAACATGTAAACAAGATGAAATGTAGCACCAGGTCAGGGCCACTGCAATACGAATCCCTAAGCCTTGTTTCATCTTGTCGATCACATGTTCGGAGCAAGTGTGGCTGCACCTCAAATGTTTCCATCTGAAGCATGGTTGGTGTTTACTGTTCACATAATGCCATTCAGGGGCATGCAAGGCTGAGCACTCTTATATTAAATGTCTGGATTAAGCAGCCTAGTCCTGGATCCCTACGCTCTTGATGGAAAAGGAAAAACTTAACAGACACATGACTGGAATGGGTTAATTACAAATATATGACTGGAAAAGGTTAATTAAATATATATGTCTGAAAAGAGTTAATTATAAAAGGAATAAGAATTGTCAGCCAGTAAAGCCCTCAAACAAACTTACTGCTTTTATTATACTTTTAGTGTTTCAGTCAGCTAATGTACTGTACGTACTGCTTTAGTCCTTCCTAGTAAACGCTCCGTTATGATTTTGCTTACTCCTAATCTGTTCATGCCAGTCCCGGCTGTACGATTTTGTGGGCAGGAAAGATTTTTTTTTTTTTAATTCTTATTTTCACTGTCTAACTCGGTGCAAAAAATACAGACTATTCCTATACCGTGGTAGCACGGATAGACGGAACTGCCAGTTCGCACCAGAACGGCCCTGCTGCAGTTAACTTATATTTAATATCTTTACGTTTCGCTTTTTTTCTTGCTTTGTTCTTCCTACAATTTTCCTCCTCTCTCTGTCTTTCCTTATATTTTCTTCTCTCTCTCTCTCTCTCTCTCTCTATCCATCTTCCCTTCCATTTTCCTAGCACAGTCCTTCCAAAATTTTCCTTCTTTCCCGGTCCTTCCTAACGCAACCCTCTCTCCCCTTCTTCCTCATCGCCACATAATGGGTGAGATGGAGGCATACCGAGTAAGAGGTGGGAGTGACGTGCATTTCCCTCTGTGCTCCTAACCTCGCCACCAACAACAGGTTGAAATAGGTTACCAATGATGCGGCGCCGTAAGTATAAGGGAAGTCTGGGGAATGAGGGAGTTGGGAGAGGGATGAAATTGGTTTGTTCCATCTCCGTGCTGCCGATGATAATTTTATGCTGGGATTGGGATGCTGGGGGAAAATTCACGGTGGCAGTCTGGAGGGGCTTGACAGGAACATGGAAATGATCACCTAATGAGTCAAATTACCAACTACAGTACTTAACTCCACCTCCCTGTTTCGGTAGCATTTTGATAGGGGTCTGACAGAGACCAATGTAATAAGGACTAGAAATGGATTCATCAGAAGGTGAAAATAATTCAAACCACGTTTTTGACTTTTATATCAATGTCAATTTTGAAAATAAGAGAATGACGATATAAAAACAATTCAGATTTTCATGACAACAATGCGTCATGAAATCTGCCCAGCCAAAAGAAGCCTATATCAATTTCACCGCGATTTTTTTTTTCCCAGCCGAGAAAAACCGACTGGAGGGAGCCAAAATATACCGAAGTCGACCGTGCCGTGCAGGTACTACAGGGCTAAAAGATTACATATGGGCATGGCGGGGCGACACTCTCCGATACAAGGTTGCCTGATCCACCTCCGCAGCAATAGCCACTCAACGATAGCAGTCAGTGTAAGGGGTTGTGGCTATTTTCATTACTATTTCTATTATTGTTTCCCTTACATCTCCATCCTTCTCTAAACTTCTTACCTTCCCCTCCTCCCCATCTCACCTCCCGAGCCCGTGTCACGGCAGATGAGAGGGTGAGACGGAGGGAGAGGAACGGGAGGTGGCCATCAAGGGGGAGTGTGAGGGGGAAGGGGGCTATCACGCAGAAGAAAGAGGGGGAGGGAGTGGCTGGGAATGACAGGGAAGTAGCTGGCATAACTGTACATGAGTCTGGCATCACAGAATGACTCCACAGTGACACAGTGAAAAACTTCCAATCATCAAACTCCATTAAAAGAAAGCAAAAATGAAGAAACCTGGCAAAATTATGTACAAGGAAACCAACTCTTAGCATTACCGATAAATTCCATAGACATACTGACGACCTTAGCTTCATCCTGTAAGTTTTTTTTTTTCTTTTTTTTTTTTACCTTCCGAGATGTTATTGTGGCTGAAGACAGACGAATGTAGTATATTTCAGAAGAATAAGTAAACAAAATAGAAGCCACATTGCAAGATATACATAAAATTTATTAATGTAAACAACTAGTAACCAGCGGCATATAACAAACGAATAGAAAAAAAAACACACACACTCAAAATCAGCATAAGCCAAAGTAGACATTCCGTAAAAGGATATCCTAAAAATTAAGTGAATCTCAGAAATGTACCAATATTAAATACTGACAGTACAAAATATAGCAACTGCCAACGCACTAATATTCGAAGCCAATAAAACAAAATGTATAATAATTAGTTGATTTTTTAAAAAGATGAGAATGTCAAAATTGAATTTATTTTTACAAATGTTTAAATCACCAAATACCAAATTGCCATTTCTTTTTATCATTATAGAAAATGATGTTAAATAATAAAAGAAAAAATCATAATAATGGTCAAATTAAATAAAAAGTAGTTGACATTTCACAGCGACTTTCTGAAAAACTTTGTGATGTAAAAAGTAATGGTACTGACGTGAGAACAACCCCCTCCCCCTCTCTCTCTCTGATTCTCAACCCACATACCACTCCCACAATCATAAACCCTTCGCAGTAACTCCTCACCCACCCCACAATTACATTTTCTCACCTACTCTACTCCACTCCAGGTTATGTTATTACCACCATCACTCTTCTTTTCAATCACATCTCTCAAGTTTAGCTCCCAATTACCTTTTCTCACATACTCACTCCCTTGTTACATCGCTATCATCACCCTTGTTTCATTTACGGATCTGAATGTCATGTTTCTCTGCGTCTTCTTACGACTGTTCCGATTATGTTCATATACTACTTCTCAAATTAAATTCCCAGAAAACTAAGCAACTACCTTTTCTTTCCTCTTTCACTTAGGCCTATACCATTACTGTATATTTCTGTGTCCATTACAATTTTTTCTTTAGCTATTCCCTTGCAAATATATTTTATTTCTTCGTCTCTTCTGTTCCATTCCTACAGTTCTGCTTATCGATTCCCAGACGCCAAATCTCAGAGTTGATCCTCAGTTCTCATAGTTACATTAATATATATTTCTGGTGGTCGTTTATATATTCCGGATGTCACACTTTGCCTTCTCTGAGGAACGTATTCTCATGGACTTAACCTGTTCAGTCTGGTAATGCACTTTGAATTTGATTCTTCTTTCATTTAGACGTCAGTGTGCTTAGGAGGGACTTTTGGAACTGGACGGGTTACATACAGTTTGCAATAACTCTTTCAATATTAGAGAGCTCTCCTAACCTGAGAAAAATCGCTATGTGGTAATAAGACTGAACTAAAATATAGTTCACCGGACTGAAGGAGTTAACACGCTCCCATCTCTTTTATATATTATATATATTATTTATTTTTCTTAATACATTTCAAAGTCGACGTAGTTTGCATCAGTGCAACAAATAAGATTATTACTTTACTTTTAGTTTCGACAGTCTCCCCTTCAGGTGAATAACTCGTGTGGCGGTAGTAGGAGGGATAAAATGAAAAAGAAGTCATGTTACTGACGGGTTTATTACTGATATTGTTTAACCCAATCGCTACTAAAGGCGAACAGTACACAATAAAGCCTTACTGTAATGAAGAGAGTAACTGGCCTTAAGCAGAAATAAATTAGTAAAGACAGGTATGGCGGGAAGCCTCTTAAGCCTACGACTTTAGAATCTTGCGTCTTTTTTCATACTCTACTTTAGTTCCCCTAACACACTCTTACTCCACCGACCTTTTCATGCTAGCTCTTTATCATCCACATCCTCATTATCCTCTTCTTATTTTTCATTTCTGTTTCTTCCACTTCTTATTAATCCTCCACTTCCTTCATCTTCCATTTCTCCCTTATACATTCATTCCACTGGTCCTCTTTTACTTCTTTTCGTATACTTATTCTTCACCCTTTTCTCCCTTGTGTTCCATTGCTGTTTACCTTCTTTCGCACGTACATCTTACACATTTCTTTTTAAACATTTATTTTCATTACCATAATTTCGTTTCCTCCTCCTCCTCCTGCTCTACACACTGCTCCCCACCTCATCTTCCCTCCGCTATCCTTATACTTCCCAATACTTACAATAACTTCAATATTCCCACCCTCATATTCCTTACACTTCTTTTCCCCCTCCTTCCTCCCTCCTCCCCACATCACTCTTACACTCCCCTCCTCCCCTCCTCACATATTTCCCCCCCACTCCATTCTTTCTCCCCTCCTGCTCCATCCCAATACTCCCTTCTTACATTCCACCCTTTCTCCCCCAACCCACTCCTCACTCCACTCCCACTTCTACCTCCCCCGCCACCCCTCACTCCCTCTCCCACTCCACCAATCATGTCGCGAGAACACTCCACCCGGAAGCCAAGCGTGACGCACGCACGCACACAGACAATTGCACGCACACATGTAAGTGCACACACAAACGCATACTGGCACACATGCAGCACAAAATCACGCACAAACAGACGCACACAGACAAATGCACACGTTTACACGCACACAGAGATAAGTGCTAGCATGCACAAACGGACACATGCACCCACACACAACATAAAAAACACATGCATCCAAACGCCCACACCGACAAAAGACATTTCCATGAGCACATGATAAAATAAAAGCACATGAATATGTATTCGCTCACAACACACACACACACACACACACACACACACACACACACACACACACACACACACACACACACACACACACACACACACACACACAGCCAGACACATACACACAAAGCCAGACACGTACACACAAGGTCAGAAGTTAACCACAGCGTAATTAATCCCTGCGCCCTTGATGAAGAAAAAATAAACACAAGAAAAAAAAAAATCAAAACAAAAGGAAGCCAAAAATTATAGAGCAGGGAATAAGGCTTAAAACAGAGTAACTAGTGACTCTTTTCTGGCCATTTTATTCATCCTGAGTCAGACGATAATTACCCAGGGAAATATTGGATGAATTTTGATATATAAAGCAGGCGATGGTGTTTCTTTGTCCACACACACACACACACACACACACACACACACATATAGGACCTTCATACTGCTTTAGTCTCTTCAGTGTGAGAGGCTTGTTCAGAGCTGAATAAAATCGTCTGGCACTAGCAAGAGTAAATTATAAATGGGCATCACCTGAATAAATGGGTGAAGGGTATTGTCTACGATGCCTTCAATGCCAGAAAAATCGGCAAAGTAAAAAAAAATTGATACACACACACACACACACACACACACACACACACACACACACACACACACACACACACACGTGCAGGTGTAAAAAATGTGTAATCGTACTAAAGGGATCAATGGACTGCTTAAAACCCCTGCACCCCGAGAAGCTTCCCAAAAGTTGAATAAAATCTAGACGTAACAAGAATTACAAATGCACGCGCTCTGAACACTGACGCTAACCCCTTCACTACGAGAGGCCTCCCACATGCCGAATGAAGCCACCTGGAACTGGCAAGAATAACAGAAGAAAAGGTGCCATCCTACAAAAGAAACTAATTGAGCTACGTAATGAGGGAGAAGAGGCTTTGGATTTATTTTATTCTTGTTATGTTAAGATGAGAATATTGGAACTGATGGAGTTACATTATAACGCTCATAAATCCCTTCATTAATAAGGAACTCACCGATGCTGAATGAAATCCTCTACGTAATGAGAATAAACTAGAAAATTTGCGTCCTGGTAGGGAAGAGGTTAATTTCACACTGTACTAATACACATGCGAAAAAAGAATTATGAAATACTTCGACATAAGGAATATCGAGAAAATAATGTGCAAATAACTATACTGAGGGAAAAATCTGTTTAGCACCCCAAGGCTCGTACACTCACTCCACGCTGAATAAACTGTGGAGATGACGCAGCCATGGGCACATTAAGGCAATTCATAAAATTTATAAAACATCAACGGATAAAAATTGTAAAAAAAAATAAATAAAATAAAAACTATCTAGCTGTTTACTTCTGTTTGGCGCCGCATCCTCTGTGGTGTTCATGTCCCTACTCAGCAACGACCCCTCTTCCCACTCTCGCACCTTACCTTTTCATCTGATTTTAGGTCTCCTCCAAAAACTGGCTACAGGTAATACTAAAAGACAGGTACTACAGGCAGTACCAGTAACCAATGAAAAAAAAAAAAAAAAAAAAGGTAATGACGTAAATTACCCCAATAAATACTTTCGATAAAGGTGATGTCGGAAAAAAAAAATAAAATGGCCCGCCTGCGCCTTTAGGCCCGGGGTGAGACAATGGCCAATAAAAGCAGCCGCGAGACAAAGGGGCAGACACACACACACACACACACACACACACACACACACACACTGCATTTGTTCTTGATAACAGCTGTGTGTGTGTGTGTGTGTGTGTGTGTGTGTGTGTGTGTGTTAGGAAAAATACTTGAATATATATATATATATATATATATATATATATATATATATATATATATATATATATATATATATATATATATATATACGGTATATAATTATATACATACATACGTCACTGAAACACAAATGAGAAGATAAAGACATTATATTAAATAAGATTTCTTCTTCACGTCATCAGCTCTTTAGTGGAACATGTTCACTTAGTAATATATTCTGTCTGGCACAGATTATTTTCATCTACGTTCCAAAGGTTTAATAATAAGCTCACTGCCCTCTGCAAAACTGTAGTAATTATGCCGACGGACATCCATCAAAGTGGATTTCGTAGCGAATCATAAAAAGACTAGAAAGCGAATTCAGGAATAAACTGAAAAGCAATAAGAGAGTGCATACCTCCGTCCATGCCACTGCCATTAAAAAGGATTCGGATCCGGATCCGTGGAGATATTGTGTGGAATACATAGGATCCGGATCCGTCCCGAAATTTAATCAATTGTTCCTTGACCCATGGCCCACTCTTCCACAAAATTATGAAATTCATTAAGAGCTTTAGGAGAACGATCCGGATCCGGATCAGCCCCCAAATTTAATCATTCCTTCTTGGCCCATGGCCCACCCTTCCACCAAATTTCATTGAAATTCATTGAGACCTTTAGGAGATATCGTCTGGTCAAACAGACAAACATAAGTGAATACATAACCTCCTCCAACTTCGTTGGCGGAGGAAATAATTTCTCTGGTGCCCATATTTGCAAGGGAAGTGAGCTTGGTGTGTGCTGAATGTGACTCTGTATTGGCGTTCCCAAATGCACCTGTGTGTGAGGGACAGGGGAAGCCAGCAGGTAAAGCCATGAGCAAAAGTTTGTCTATACAGCACACTTCCATGCCGGCTGTGGCGTGGCGATGGAAGGTGTTACGCGGACTCTTGCTTAACGTGACAGCAATAGGAAGCACACCAGAAAAGTGGAAGAGGAGGCAAGACAATCTGTATTGTTTCGGAAGGGATGAGACATAGGGATGGCACGACATATGGCTGGAGGAGAACCCTCGAGGAACTTTGCTCATGTGTGTAGCATTGGGGACAAATATTCGCCCAATATCCAAGTTCTACCCACTTTCGTCTGCTAGCTAATTCTTAACCTGAGAATGCCTTGGTACGTTTCTCTGTCCATAGATGCATCTCCGATATGATGCGTCAAGTAGGAAAGTGACAGACATGCCTCAACTGTAGACGCACTGGAACAATGGGCGAACATTTGTCCTTGACTGTACGAACACACCTGTAAGGGTCACTGTAAGAGACAACCCCCTCCCCCCCCAACTCACACACACAGTTCTCACACAGGCTCGAATGGATGTACAGTAGCAAACAACAACGGATACCCACTTTATAGTAGAATAATTATGAATCCCTCTCATACTATACTGAAAAAGTATGTTTGACCCGAATGATCGAATCACCAGGTTACGAATGTCAGTGTCTAATTACTTATGATAATGGAATGGATAATTATTTGTTAGTTAATGTTCCATTTGAATAAATGAGCTATTGGGGTTTGGGTCATATTTGATAAAGGAATCAGATTTTGAATGACAGGCTATACCTAATTAACGACAGAAACTCGACCAAAAGAACGAAATAGGTATGGGAGCAGATGGCGCTAATCTGCTGCTGGGCTGAAGTCTGTATGAGTGAGGCACCTCGTTTCCGAATATCCTTAGCGAGTAGCTGATGAAGGGGTTCGCTCGTAACGATATTCTCGCACCTAATAATTACCTTAAATAGATCAACTTATCTAAAAGATACAACCAGTCACTGTCATCAGAATATATTTGCTTATCCCTACGGCCGTATTCTGCAAGGGCTGTTTCGTAGGAAAAAATACGGTGAGGAAGAAATTACCGAATTAGAAAAAGAGGACAGAGGAGGAAATAAACACATATAAAATGAGTGGGGGAGAAAAGAAAGAAGCAGAAGACAAAGGAGGAGAAAGATAGGACATGGAAAAAGAGGAGGAAAGAAAATCCCAGTCTGAGTGGAACGAGTGAAGAAGGAAGTGAGAGATAAAGGCCCTCCCCAAGCAACCGTGAAGGACAGACTCAGCCAGACCCGAGGACCTGTACCAGAATGACCCCAACCTCACCCCCACCCCATCCCACCACCACCCCTAAACCTCCCTCCACACTCGCAACCCCACATCCTCCTTTTACACCCTCCTCCACCCTTCCTCCACCACCTCACCTATCCACATTTCACTCATCCATTATCTGTCTTTTTTTCATTCACCTTTCAATCATCTTTCATCCTCCTTCATCCACTCCTTAACCATATGCATGTTACTCATCCATAATCAACCTTCCATCCTTCCACACTTCAGCATTGTTCTTCATCCATCTTCCATCCTTACACACTTCAGCATTGTTCTTCATCACATATCAGCCTTGTTCTTCATCCATCTTCCGTCCTTCCACACTTCAGCCTTGTTCTTCATCCATCACCACACCCATCCACGTTGCATCCACCTACTATTCAACTTTAATATATTTACACATCAAACATCCTTCATCCATCATCAAGGCCATCGCTAATCCATTCATAATCGATCGCATTCATACACTGCATTCTCTCTCTCTCTCTCTCTCTCTCTCTCTCTCTCTCTCTCTCTCTCTCTCTCTCTTCAAAACTTTCATCCAAATCACCCACCACCTTACACACCACTTCACCCATTCCCAGTGAGTGGGTAAATTTGTGAATAAGTGAGTGGGCGCGTTAGTGATTGGGTAAATGAGTGAGTAGGTGAATGAATGAGTGAGCAGGTTAATGAATGAATGAATAAGACGGTAAATGATGAATGAACGAATGAATACGGTGAATAAATAAGCGAATGAATGAATGAATGAAAAATGAGTGAATTAGTGAGTGAATAAGGTGACTGAGTGGATGGGCAAATGAGTACTAAAACTGACGCAGGCCAGCACAATACATACTGACCAACCTCAAATAAATACCTGTACACAACAACGCACACAGGTCGAGCGTTGACCTTACCGTGTGACCTTGATCTTTGAGTGGGTGTTCTCAAAATCGACTCCCTTCATCCTTGGTTTACTCTACACCCTTACACCAAGTTTGGTTGAAATAGGATAAAAACTGTTTAAGTTAATATTGCCATGTGAACTTGCCCTTTGACGCACTGATTAAAAAAAAAAAAATGCCAGTCCCTCAGCTGAAGCCTATCCTTTCACCATGTTTGGATAAAATTGGAAAAAAAATATATGAAGTCCACTACATTTCATTTCCTTATATACAGTGTTTGTCAGTGAAAGAGTGATATGTTAAGGTACTTATCATAAACGCAAATGATGAAAAATGATCCACCTTCAAAATACAGTAAATTTATATGGATGCGCAAATGAAACAGAAAACCTACCAGAATATGTCTATGGATGAAGGAAAGGAAAAATATAGGAAGAGCTGAAATGGGTGTGCATATTATAGGATACAAATATATAGGCAGTGAATGAGAGGGAGTAAAACAGAGAAAAAGGACAAAATGAGGATCAACCAACAGGCACCTGATAAATTACCAATATGCTGGGAATCAACGAACAGGCAGCTTACAATTATTTTATCACGAAACTAAAACGAAATTATTTAAACAAAAACTCGCCTCTAAAGTAAATCATATGAGAGTACTTTATTCAAAAACGATAAATAACATGCGAAAAAAAGAAAAGAGTAGAGGAAAGGTCTTATAAGACCGCCAAACTCCTTACTCACCAACAAAAGGAAAATAAAAAAAAAGAGCCCATAATAAACACAGATAAACAGAGATAATAAAAGTGTAGAACAAAAGGCAATGCAAAGAACATGATCAAAAAAAAAAAAAAAAGAGTAACAATAAGAACGAAAAAAAAAAAAGGTTGGTGGAAAATAAGAGAAACCTGCTTGGCATCTTTTACGATATTGAATGAAACAAGTGAAAAGCGAGAAATTGCACGAAATATGTTCAGAGGAAATCGAAATAACTGGTTATTTGAAATGTGAAAATATGTACAAGAGAAAACACCTTGCAGTGACTGAAGGATATCCTTGAATTTTTGTACGACCATGTAACAAAGGTCATGTAAGCTGTGTATATCTATATCTATCTATCTATCTATCTAAATAGACAGATAGAGAGATAGATAAATAAATAAATAAATGAATAAAATAAATATACATAAATAATAAATGCATACATACATATACATACATATATATAATTATATATATATATACTGTATATATATATATATATATATATATATATATATATATATATATATATATATATATATATATATATATATATTAATTTGGTATCAATAAGAAAAGGAAGACAACATATCAACCACGAATGCTCTTCTGGTGTCGAACAAGGTAACTGAGGCACATATTACTTAAGCTGACAAGGATCCCTGTCCCTTTTCAACTCAACTGATGGCCAAATGTTGTCAAACTTTGACTCGTAGCCATGGAAACGCATTCCCAACTCAAGAGCCATGACTCATCGCATTTAATGCAACTACGATTTAGTACTCAAGGTGTGAGTAGGACACAGTTCCGTCAGGTGGTAATAAAAGGACTATACAGTAGAAGGAGAGAAAGGCCGGCAACCTCATCTTGTAATACTGACGTAGGAATATGGCGAGTAGACTGCCTAGCACTTTTGTTGTATTAAGCCAGACAACTTGGCCTCTCGGGTGCGGGGGCTGGCACCCACAATGTCTAAATCTGTGTTGCATGTAAACCTGTAGCTCCTGTCTCTCTGGTCGGGGACGCGGGGGGGGGGGGGGAAGGGGAGAGAGAGACTGCACCTGATGTTTCTCTCCTCTGATTCGTGTCCCAGGTGTATTGAAATTGCCGCGCTCTACGTTATGATAGTGATGATGATTATGATGATGATGATGATGATGATGATAATGATGAAGGAAAGGACAATAACTAACCTAAATAATCTGACACAATAAATACAGACTGAACACAACTATAAAATGATCCACAAAAAACGGAATGCCACTTTCTATTTTGTCCTAGTTCCAGCCTTTTTATGTGTGCGTTTCTTTGTTTGGTTGCTGCTGAGAGGAAGGGCAGGTGTGTGTGTTTATTGGTGGGGGGAGTGGTGGGGGTGCACCTTCCCACGCCAGAGAAGGAGAGAGGAGAGAGGGGGGAAAGGGAATGAAAAGACACACACACACACACACACACACACACACACACACACACACACACACACACACAGAAAGAGAGAGAGAGAGAGAATAATTAGGTTGCCTGTGTAATGTTAGTGACCCCGGCTACGGAACACGGAATTAGGAGGGCAAAGGTCGGGCAGTGGAGGCGGGAGGAAGAGCGAGGGAGAGAAGGAGGGAGTGAAACAGGGGAAGAAAAACAGGGAGAGACGGAAGGGAAAAAGGAAAGATAAATGGGGGAGGAGGGAAGCCTCAAACGGAAAGTGGCAGTGAAGGGTTTGGGGGGGGGGGAAGAATTTTAGTTGTCGGATGCTCGTCTGCTGTGGTGCAAAACATTTACGGGGAGATGGTCCGCCTATGCCTATGATAACAGTAATTGATCGAAAAACCTCCGCTAATCTCTTGGGGATTCGAGACAGCGTGCAGCACATGGCCATCAATCTGATAGGCCATCAACTAATTTAGTTTCACTGAATATGGGCGGTCCGCTAAATGTTCTCCCAGCATAACCCAACACGCAGAAAATCCACGCAGTATTATCATAACCGGAGAAAAAGAATTTTATAAATAATGGAAAAGAAAGAGAAAATGGGAAAGCACCAAGAAGAAGGCGTTCTGAGTGAAGGGAAGAGAGAAGACGCAGAAAAGAAAACCATAAAAGATGAGGGGGAAGTAGGATGGAAGGAAGGAAATAAAGAATGTAGAGCCTATCAAAATTTTATCTGGCGGGAGGGTTACGATGATAACTGATTAATGCATCTTGTGAAGTCAAGAAAAAATTAATGTATCATCATTTGAATAAACAAATCATAACAGTATCGGGTGGAAAGTATCACATGCGAGCGACATATGACACCCTTATGCAAGCAGGTTAACCAACGTGTTGAGTAATCAAAGAGCATTTCCCAATAGATTTCGGTAGTGATGTCGGAATGCTTCGTGGTAAGTGTGCACCGACATATATTTTTTTTTCCTCTCTTTATCGACCGCACAAAATTTGGAATGAGAGAAGTCATCATTATTACCATTCTCACAGCTGTACTCAAGCTATTGTAAATAAGATGGACATAACCCAAAATGAGAAATAATAGAGAAAAGGAAGTTGAAATAAGCGACAAAACTTCTAAAAAAGGTGACAAAAGAGCAAAACAAATATAGTAAAAATCTGTTAAGCAACAGCCTAGGTAAAGAAAGTGTGAAGGACACAGAAAATATAACAATGAGAAGCGGCGACAGAGAGGTGAAAGTGGGGACAGGGGCAGAGAGAGTAAACAAGGAAGTGAGGAATGAAGGAAAGTCCCCAAATGAAAAAAGAAGGGGAGAAAGGAATAAAGCAAAAAGGGACGCAGCAAGGAAGGAGGGCGAGAGAGAAATAAGGGAGGAATGTATACAGGAAGGTGAGAAAGAAACTAAATAAGACGGAAAGAAGGCACATAGAATGAAAAGGAGGAAGGTAAAAGGAAGGAATATTAAAAGGAAGTATGGAAGGTAAAGAAATACAAATGAAAGCCAAAAGAAAGAAAGGATGCAATGACTAAACGAACGAACGAACGAATGAATGAATGAATGAATGAATGAATAAATGAATGAGTGAATGAATGGATGGGAAAAGGAAGCCATGGGTGGAACGAGAAAGAAAGGAAAAAGAGAGAGGGACGGTCGAAAGAAAGGAAGGAAGGTTGCAAGCAAGCAAATAAGAAGAGAAGAGGAGGAAGGCAATGAGGAAGGGATGACGGAAAGTTGGAAGGCCGGAAACCAATGGAAGGAAGGAGAAAAAACTTGACAAGACAGGAAAGATGGGGAAGTGAGAAAGAGAGCAGAGATGAATGTAGGAAGATAGGCGGATAAGGGACAGGAAGGGGGGCAGTCAGGCAGGTAAAGGCAGGCAGGGATTAGGGAAGACAAATAGTTAAGCAAATAAGGAGACAGGTAGGTAGTAGGGATGGTAAAAGGTTAGGGAGATGGGACAGGTAGGCGCACAGGCATACGGGAAGGCAGAAGGGTATGCAAGAAATGTTAGGCGGACAGAAAGGTAGGTAAGTATCAGAGAAGGCAAACAGTATGGCAACGATGAAGGTAAGAGGTATTGGGGAAATCAAATCGGTATACCGGTATTAGGAAAAGCAAATAGGTGGCCAAAAAAAAAAAAATTGTG
>NC_137004.1:24071923-24089423 GCF_032717465.1 Coenobita brevimanus
CCCAGGAACAGTCCTCATCTATCACCTCCCACCATTCCCCTCCCCAGCATCACTCCCCACTCTCATTTCCTCATCACTCACATCCCCAACAGCATACCCCGCCTATCACCTCCCCACCACTCACTCCCTCTTTATGTCTTACCTTCATCTCCCCACCACTACCTCCTACAGCACCACTTCCAACCACTCCCCTCCTCAGTATCACTCTCTCTCTCACCCTCCCTCCTCTCATCATTAATTTCATTCCCTCTCACTAGCATCAACCAGCTTCATCTCCCGATCATCACACCCTATCCTCCTCATCTTCATCTATCGGATAGTCCCTTCCCCAATATCATTCCCTCACCTCCTCAGATACTTTCATCATTCCCCATTACCATCTCCCCACCACTTCCCTCCCCAGCATCACTCCCACCCTTCATCCCCCCATCATTTCCCTCTCTAGCATCACTCCCCGTCCTCATCTCCCCACTCTCCAAGGCTCCTCACTAACCTCGCTCTCCCTGCCTCCCCTTCTCGCTTTGAAGACCACTGAGGTGACTGACTACATCAAGTGCGTGCGTGCGTGCGTGTGGCCAGGAGGTGTAAGTCTACGTGTGTGGGTGTGCGTGTGTGTGCTTTTGCGTAAGTGAGAGTGTGGATGTGTGTGAGTATGTGAATGTGTAGATGTGTGTGTGTGTGTGTGTGTGTGTGTGTGTGTGTGTGTGTGTGTGTGTGTGTGTGTGTGTGTGTGTGTGTGTGTGTGTGTGTGTGTGTGTGTGTGTGTGTGTGTGTGTGTGTGTGTGTGTGTGTGTGTGTGTGTGTGTGTGTGTGTGTGTGTGTGTGTGTGTGTGTGTGTGTGTGTGTGTGTGTGTGCGTTCAAAGACGAAAATGAATACAAAGAAACGCCGGCATCATCAACGTACCAAAAAGTAGAAGGAGAAAAAGTGAACGAGAACTGAATTGGACACCACCTGATCCCGTGCGTGAAAAATCTGTTTCATACCACCTGGGATGTGAACCCCAAGCCCGCCAGGTGACATGCAACAACACTACCACTGCACCACCCTAGATCCACAGAACCTTGCAACAACCTCTGCGATAAATACTTTGGACTCTCACTGTTCTTACACTTATTTCTCTTTTTCCTTCCTGTTTTTTCTTTCCCATTTCCTTGTAACAAAATATCAGAAACTCTAAAAGCAGTGCAGTCTTGTGGCAGTGCTTTACTTTGTCACTTAGCAAGCTTAGGGAACATGTAT
The DNA here is from genome assembly GCF_032717465.1 of Coenobita brevimanus. Classification (NCBI taxonomy): domain Eukaryota; kingdom Metazoa; phylum Arthropoda; class Malacostraca; order Decapoda; family Coenobitidae; genus Coenobita; species Coenobita brevimanus. Next base: position 24,073,165 of record NC_137004.1, read on the forward strand.
TATAGCAGTGGAAAAAATAAGACATCAAAACAGAAATATAAAAATGTGTTCGAACTGTTTCATATAGACCAAACAATGTTACTTAGAGGACAGCGGAAAGATGTCCAAAGTACCGGTAGTGTCATTTGTCTTTTCAACAAGCTGTCGGTTCTAAGTTAGGAATATTCTTACATATCTTTTTTATAAACTTTATATATATTTTGTATCACTGTATCCTTCATTCATTCAAATATACAAATCTTTTTTAGTATCGCCGTCTCCTACAACTTACGTGTGTTGCCTTGGTCTTCTTTCCACCCCAAACCGCCTGTCAACAAAGCTTACTTCTTTTTTTTTTGTCTTGTCGATACAAAAATAATGCTATAACAAAAAAATATATTAATTCATTGAAAAACCTACTAACAGTGCTGGACTCTGACATTTTGATATTCAGAATGATGTTTTTCAGTATTAAATCCACTTTAACAAACAACAACAGCAACAACCAACCTCGCTCTCATAGTTTGTACATCTGGCACTAATTACGATGGACCCTGTAAGTTCTTTGATATTTGAAATGTTATCCTTTTATTTAACTTCATTTATTACCATCACCTGCAACAACCAACCTTCCTCTCTGTTTCTATAGCAATTACGATGGACTTTACGGGTTCTCTGATATCCGAACTAGTATCATTAATATATTATTCTATCACTACCTGGTATTTGAGAGGGACGCCTTCGTGTGGTAGCACCAATATGACCAGGCTGTGGGGCTGTCTGGTTATACAAGTCCCTCAATTCTCTCCCACTCCCTAAAATGGAGTATGGTGGACTGCGGAAGAAGGGTAACTTCATCCTGCAGTCCATCGGGTTGACGTTCAGATGTGCAACTACTATTAGCATTACCACCACCAGCTAAAACAACAATAACCAGCCTAGTTCTGCCACTTTGCATACGAACCACGATAGACTCTACAGATTCTTTAATACCCCGAACAATATCTCCTATAAAACTACATCTGACACCACAGCCACCAACAAGCAGCCTTGCTCACTTGCTCTACACAGCGACGGATACTCGTATTTCCTCTTCCACTCAATTCCATCTTTTGCTTCTTTCCTCAACTTACTCCTCACTTGACACCTCCCTTCACTCTCCACGTTGTCCCTCCCTCTCCCATCTTTGACATGCGAAACATTTAATTTTTTTTATAACAACATTCCCCACTTCATTTCTTCATTCCTATTTTCTATTTTTCTCTAATTCTAAGCCTCCATTCCCATTTCACATATTCCTTCCCTCTACGTTCTTTGATATCTGAAATAGAATTTGTTTTTATAACTGCACCTCTTACCATCAAAAACAACAACCAGCCACGCTCTTTTAGTCCCTTTTCCCTTGTTTCCCATGCATTGCTCCTTTCCTCTACTAAGCTCTCATTTTATCCCTGTCTTCCCTTTGAACATTTTTTTCCCTCTTCATTCTCCGATATCCGGTACAGTAAGTCCCATTACAAGTGGGCCTGGAGATTTCGTAACACCTCTTCCTAGCGATTTATTTTGCATATTACACTTCCGTATCCTCCTGCATGCTATACACACAAAGTACGTCGATAGTAAAATGATATACAAGCATCCTATCGAATGCTAGTTTATATTATGCAAAATATATCGCTAACGAAGGGTTGTTACGAAGCCTCCTATGCAACCTATAAACAGTTCAGTAACTTAAACAGGATTAGGCTACATTCTACAACCACCACCACCAACAACAACAATCAACCTTGCTCTCTCACTCTACCTTTAGTCAGGATGAAGTCAGTAGCCTTGCTCCGCCAGTTTCTCGGCAGGGTGTAGAATTTCCTCTTGCTCACTTTCTTCTTACTCTTCTTTTTCCCTTCCCCGTCTCCCTCCTCTTCGTCCTCCTCGTCCAGTCGCATATTCGGTGCCAATGTGGAGGTCTTGTTGATGGAGACTCTAGGCGGACCATCCACTTTTTCTGTGGCCGTCTCCGTTCTCTCCACCTCTACCTCCTCCACAACAGGGAGTGGGGTGGCCGAGGCAAGAGGAATGGAGGAAGAGGAGGGAGGGGGCGGAGGAGGTGAAGGCGAGGCACAAAAGGAAGACGAGGAAGACGGAGGAGAGGAGGAAGAAGAGAAAGAGACCGAAGGAGAGACAGAAACGTTCCTCTTCGTTGTACCAAGTATTTCAGAAACCTGGCGGAGGGAGACCACATGCTTCTCGGACTTCAAGCTACAGTCCTCGTGCCTCGAGGGGGAGGACTTCGAGGTGGAGGCAGCTTCATCCTTCAGGCCCTCCTTCCCTTCCTTCAGTCCCTCCTTTCCCCCCTCCTTCAGCTCCCCCTTGATGACCTCCGTGGGCTGCGGTTCCCCTCGCTCGCCCTCGTGTTGGGTCCACAGCAGAACCATCGTCACACCAAAGTTCGTATGTCAGCCACAATAAAAAAAAGTTTCCTTTCTTTTTTCAGTAGGATCTGTCTAATTCTTTTTCTTAATTTCCAGGATCAAAATACTTCCTCTTCCTCGACAAAGTTTTTCTGGTTGCCAAGTCTTTTTCTTATGGATTCCACATGGTTTCGTTAATCATCATCATCAGTCTTGGAGATTATTCACTCATTAGAATAACCACTAAAATCAGGGAAAAGATACACAAAATTATGTTAAAAATGCTGTATTATCATGAAATTAATCCAGCTGTTACTTTCACAGATTCAGTATTTTCCTAGTTTTCATTACCTCTCTCTCTCACTCTCTCTCTCTCTCTCTCTCTCTCTCTCTCTCTCTCTCTCAAACAACTCGTAGGCACGTTCCATGTGTCCATTAGCCTATGGTCTCTTTCTACACACAAATATCATCATCGTCATATAATTATCACCATCATCATCATCATCATCATCATCATCGTGACCCACATAACCCTACCCCCCTAAAAAAAAAAAAAAAATAGTCACCCGTATCGATGCAATCTTTGTTTTCATCGGCTGCCTAACGTACAAGTCACGCAAGCACAGACGCGCGCGCACACGCACACACACACACACACACACACACACACACACACACACACACACACACACACACACACACACACACACACACAGATAAATATACTAAGACACAAACAGACAAACAAATGTATAAAGACAAGCACAAACAAGCAGACACAAGGACAAATAAACACACACACACACACACACACACACACACACACACACACACACACACACACACACACACACACACAAAACCCACCACAATAGGCACACAAAAGTCCACACATTTCCGCCAGGAGTGCGCGAGGTTTGGGGTGGAAAGGAAGTGACGGTGACTGAAAGTACTGTAGAGAGAGCGAATGTAAAGAGAGCTGTAGAGAGAGACAGAGTGACAGAGAGGGCTGCAGCGAGAGACAGAAGGCTGTAGGATGGGATAAGGGGCTGTAGAGACGGCTATGGGTTGTAGGGTGGTATAGAGAGCAGTAAAGAAGGATACACAGCTGGAGAGCGCTATAGAGGGCTGTAGAAACGGACAGACGGCTGTGGGTTGGTAGTGAGGGTTGTATAGTGAGACAGAGGGCTGTGGAAAGGGACAGAAGGTTGTAGGGTGGGACACAGGGCTGTAGAGAGGGTTAAGGTTGTGTAGGGTGGGACACAGGGCTGTAGAGAGGGTTAAGGTTGTAGGTTGGTATGGAGAGCGGTAGAGTGGGATAGGGGGCCGTAAAGGAGGACAGTGGGCTGCACGGCGGGATAGAGAGCTGTAGGGCAGGACGGAGTCCTGTAGGGTTATACAGGGCTGAAGGAAAGAAATAGAGCTGTAGGATGGGACAGAAGGCGGTAGAGAGGGACAGAGGGCTGCAGGGTACTACAGAGAGGGATAATGAGTTGTAGAGTGGGACAGAGGGGTCTGTGGTAATATAGAGGACTTCGGAGTGATACAGGATTGCAGAGGGGGGGAAGAGGGCTGTGGGGTGAGATGGAGGGCTGAAGAGACGGGACAGAGGTTTGCAGGATGAAACAAAGGGCTGCAGAGAGACACAGGGTGGGACAAAGAGCCGTAGGGAGGGATAAAGAGATGCAGAGAGGGCTAAGGACTGTAGGGTGAGATAGAGAGGTATAGAGAGGACTGTCAAAGTTGTAAGGGTACAGGGCTGGACAGAGGGCTGTAGAGAGGATTATGATAGTGGATATGAGCCGAGAGATGATGTAATGACTTTGGGTGGTGGGAATTGTATAGGAAGTACTCCTAAGTAAATACGCTGTACAGAAGGTTGTGATGGCTATCGTGCTACATCATCAAATTCCCTGCAATCACGACTTGGTATTGAAACTGCGTGAGTGGCCAAGTTCTGTCATAAATACACACACACACACACACACACACACACACACACACACACATATTACATATATATATATATATATATATATATATATATATATATATATATATATATATATATATATATATATATATATATATATATGTATATATCCATCCATCATCCAATCCTACATTGCCCCCTGAGGAGCGCAGCGCAGAAGCCCGGGGCTAACCAGTTAGTCCCGACATTTAAGATGAGAGTGACCAGCCTCACTCATCCCTGAGTGGCATTACATGAGCAATCAACTCCAACCACCCTTGGATATAAACCTTCACCGGCTCAATCCGACTTGAGCGCAATAATTACCCACTAAACCACCAGGCGCCAAATATATATATATATATATATATATATATACAAACGCTATATTCATAGGTTGATGGCAGGATGGTAACCCCCCATCACCACGCTGCCACCAGAATATACGATATATATATATGAATAAAGCTACAATTACTGATCGTTTATATAAAAATAAAAAACAAAACATTTACGCCAAAATATAAAAAAGCCTAAAAAATGAATAAAGGTAGAACTCAGATAATAAAAAATATAGTTACCTTTCTATGAGTTACATTTTCATTTATTTTTACCTATATTTTTATAATGCAAGTGAAAATACGTAAAAAATGCGTACATATAGAGAGAAGACAGAAATGAATAAATAGTACAGTGTCATGACAATGAACTATGAATAAGATTATCAAGAATAAGATCAACAAATGAACGATACAAAGCGAATATTATATAAAAAAGTATATGAAAGGAAGGAGAGTGAAGAGGGAAATGACAGAAGGTGAGAGAGGAGAGGACAGAAGGTGGGAGGAAAAGAAGGGAGGGATGGAAGGAAGGAGAGAGAAGGCAAGGCAGGAGACAGGGGAAGGATGAGAGGCGAGAAGGTACTGTACGGGGAAGATTGAAGAGATGGACATGAAGTAAGGATGGGATGGGGGGAGATGGGAATGGAGAGAAAGGGAGGATGAAGATGGGGAAGCAGATGGAGGCAGGAAAAATAAAAGGAGAAACGGAGGAAAGGAGAGAGAAATAGGAAGGAGGGAGAGAGGAAAAGGAAGGAAAGAGGGAGAGAAAGCAGTAGAGATAATAGGAATGGAGGAATGACAGGAAAGAAAAGGAAAGGAGTGTGTGTGTGTGTGTGTGTGTGTGTGTGTGTGTGTGTGTGTGTGTGTGTGTGTGTGTGTGTGTGTGTGTGTGTGTGTGTGAGAGAGAGAGAGAGAGAGAGAGAGAGAGAGAGAGAGTAACAAAGGAGGAGGACACGAAAAAGAGGGAGGAAAGAATGAGAAATAGTAGGAGATAAGAAGGGAAAGAGGGATGGAATGAACAACGGGAAAGAATAAGAGAAGAAGGAAAGGAAGGAGGAGAGCAAGGAGCGGTAGAAGGGAAGGCGGGGGAGAAGGAGAGAGAGTATGGCAGTGAAGGAAGGGAAATGGGCAGGGTAATGGGATGGTAATGATGGGAAGTAAAGGGTTGAAGGCCGAGGGTGAATGGGTTCAACCACATCACCTCCTCCTTCCTTCACCCTTCCTTCATTTCATTCATTTTTTTTTCCTACCAGCGTACTTCCTTCACCCTTCCTTCATTTCATTCATTTTTGTTTCCTACCAGCCTTCTTCCTTCACCCTTCCTTCACGTCATTCACTAATACGTTTGTTTTCTATCATCCTACTTCCTTCACCTTCCTTCATTTCATTCATTTATATTTCTGCTTACTGCTATCCTACTTCTTTTACCCTCCCTTCCGTTCACTCACTTATAATTCTGTTTCCTATCATAAGTTCTTCCTTCCTTCATTTTCCTTCATTTCATTCCCTTACCGTACATTTCTATTCCTACCATCCTATTTCCTTCATCCTTCCTTCACTTCATTCACTTATAATTCTGTTTCCTAATCATGTTATCATATTTCAGGTTTTGAAGATGGACGCCTATCCGAGATGGCCCTGACTTTATGTCCTTCTCCTCTCTCCCTATCCCGAGAGGAGGATGGCGAACTGCAGGAGAAGGGCAAGTTCAGTCTGCAGTCCACTGGGTTCACGTCCAGATAAGAGTGAGGCCACAACATTACAATTTTATTTCTGCCTCTCACTTTATATCCTCTGTTCTGCATTAACCTCTTCGGTATTACATCTTCTTCCTAACAGTCTTGCTACCCTAGGATGCAGTTATGCAGTTTGCAGGAGACTTTACATGATAACTGGTTAAACAAAAGCAATTAACTCATTTACTGTCATATATTCATTTTTCATCTCTTTTCCATACTTTCCTACCCCTCATTACTCATTCAGTTTCTCCATTTCATTTCTTTACCATTATTTTTGTCTCCTTCCTTTCATTCCTTATTCTGTCCTATTCTGTTCAGCCCAAGGACGCCTATTATTGTTCTCTTATGGCTGTTTTGCAATATCTTCTCAATTTATTTTTTTCTTTCAGCAATCTATCATTGCTTTCATTCACCGTTATGATTCTTATACATTATATTAATCCTATCCTTAGTTGGGAAAAAGATGATGATGATGATGATGACATTTACTCAGGCAGTTTTCCTGTTTTTTTTTTCCACTGGGTACTTTCTCTGATGATAGTTTTCCTATTTTTGTGTTACCCTTTTCTTTCTTCCGGATCCTACCCACCCAATTAATTAATAGAAAAATAGGGCTATGGTAATGACGTGCAGGTACACTCGCACCAAAAAGTATCGGTGCAGAATATGTGTTAAATATTATGACACACGGAACAAAGGTAACTGGAAATTGCGGTTCTGTCCTCCCACACGCAGGCATCCCAGACAACAGATGAATGCTATTTCAAATACCTCTTGTGTCCTCCATAATGAGAAGGGAATGGCAGTATTTGTTATAATATATACAGGTATTAACGGGCTGTCACTGCCACATGATCGAAACATTCCGGATGGCATCGGACCCACAATGCACCGATAGTTTTTGGTGCGAGTGTGCATATAATCAGTCCTGTTCCTTGATATATGTGTTTCTGCCACGGCCCTCTTCCACTGCTATTCATCCATGCATTCTTATATCTACATACACACCCACCACCACATCCACTCACACTCGTATTCACACCCACATCCACCCACACTCACACCCACGCCCAACCACACCCACACCCACACCCATATCCAACCACATCTACATCCACATCCGCACCCATACCCACACCCACATCCATATTCTCACAACTCCAGCTTCCTTCTGAGCACCCACCCGCTTTAACACTGTTCTACCTACACCTGCACTCCAACTACACCCTTTACCTCCATCCCACCTACACCTCCACTCCACCTACAACTCTTTACCTACCTCCCACCTACACCTCCACTTCACCTACACCCTTTACCTTCCTCCCACCTCTACCTACACCTAATCTACACTCTTTACATCCATCCCATCTACACCTTCACCCCATCTACATTCGTTCCCCCCCATCTCATTTACATCCCTACTCCATTTACACCCTTTACCTCCATTCCACCTACACCACCTGCACCTCCACCCCAACTACACTTTTTACCTTCATCTCACCTACACCTTAACTCCATCTACATCCATTCCCTCCATTCCACCTTCACCTCCAACCCCTCTACACCCTTTTCCTCCATTCCACTTACAACACCCCATCTACAACTACACTCATTCCACCACACCAACACCCTTTACTCTCACTGTCACCTACATCCTTTACAGCCACCCCCACATACACATTCTGACACACTCCACTCACTAGTACGTTATCTGGTCCCACTACATCCTTTTCTTCCACTCTCTGTCTCCCACACAATCCAACCCCTCGCACTCAGCCACCATCCACCATCTGATTCTAAACCACGCACTCCCCCAGCCTCCTTCCCTCCCTTCCCTCCCCACTCCGCTCCCAGCACCCACTGGTCCTTCATGTTCATTACGGACTGAATCTGGCCGGAACGGAAACGATCTTGATTTCTTGTCATATAAGAAACTCAACTCTCTCCTGACACTGCTTTCTCTAACACCAATGCAATATATATATATATATGTATGTATATATATATATATATATATATATATATATATATATGTGTGTGTGTGTGTGTGTGTGTGTGTGTGTGTGTGTGTGTGTGTGTGTGTGTGTGTGTGTGTGTGTGTGTGTGTGTGTGTGTGTGTGTGTGTGTGTGTACATACTGTACAAAGGCGACTGTGGGGAAAAATATTACCATTCGGTCAACACAGAGACACGCACACAAAAACTCACATGACACAAATACAACTATTCTTGCATTTACAGTTGCAGAAATATACGACCACGAAACTGCAAACAGACTCACACATTGTCACGTTTTTACGTATATACTCTACATACCATCACACCCACATTACCAAACCTACACTGACGTAACTCAGACTCGGTTCGTGAACACATCATAATACACAGATTCATGTCCACGCAATACATACAGTTCCCCCTACCCCCACCCCCACACACATTCAGCGCATACAAGTACATCCATGCATAAAACACATTCAATCCACACACACACACACACACACACACACACACACACACACACACACACACACACACACACACACACACACACACCAACAAAGCATCTACACGCATACATTAACATTTCAATACACCCAACACAAGGACACCAAAATGCAAGGACGCTAAAACACAAGGACACACACACACACACATACACACACACACACACACACACACACACACACACACACACACACACACACACCACTGCCCTTGCATATGACAATGTTTACCCCCGTCACTTGTACGGCCTCTGAGGGAAGCACTTAACTCTCACAACACTTTAACTGAATGAACGATGATAATACTGAATAAAGAAATACCCCCAAAACAACAACAACAACAACAACAACAACAACCGGATTCAAACCTGCTTGAGGTCATAGCCGGATTGGACAGCAGCTAAAATATGAGGTCAGTACACCCCCCCCCCCACCAGTCCTGTTATAGCTGGTGCAAGGAAACTGCCAAGACACGGGTGCAGCGACAGGCAAAATATTCGCACTATCCAGAAGCCACTGCGTTTGTAAGATCCGTATTTTAAATCACACTGTACCCGTATCACCGTCTTCTCAGAGAATTATTTTGCATATTACTCCTTAAAATAGTTTTGTATGTTACCTGTATCGTTTTAATATCGGCATTGTTTTCACTGATAATGAGCAAGAGAACACGGAGGTATTATTTGAAAAAAAAAAAAAACGCAAAGAAGGAGGTATTAGGAAATCCCCTGAAGCCACTATGAATACAATCCAAAGTCAAGGGATTCAGAGGTAGCCTCTGCTGTTTGGGATTTTTGTTTGCCTTATTGTTTTTGCTGTCAGGTGGTTTTAATCAGCTAGGGGGAGACCTCTTGCAGTTGAGTTACGAGCAGCTTCTGGTTACCTTCAGTAAGATTACATTCTAAAAATTATATCCTACTCCTGTTGCTGCCAGACTATATTATTGACTATATTATTCAGCTTAAGTGAGACCATTCGCTGTAAAGACCTTATTATGATTGTTTCTTACTCCTACAGTCTGTGAATGTAAATAATATCGTTTTCTGATAACCCGAATCGAACAATACAGACAAACCGTGCTGAAGATGGATTTAGTTTCTCCTTGTCTAAAGCGTTATTTCTGTTTTTTCTCTGTATAGTATGATTTTGCTTAATAAAGACCCCAAACCGTACAGGTGCCAAACAGTTCCCCTCAGGTACTCCATTATGACGATCAATTTACCATCTTCCGGTACTGTCGGCTACTGTCAAATGATCTGACTCAATTCAATCTAATAGAAATCTCAGACAGGCTACTCATGTAGTTATTGTCACACACCCACAAAATTAAAGGAGAAAACAGAACAAAAATTTATGTCAGTAAATGAACCACTGATTCTTATTGGTAAAGGTGGCTGTGCCAACGTGACACACACACACACACACACACACACACACACACACACACACACACACACACACACACATACACAAGTAATTAAACAATTCACAAACGACTTCCACATGGTTAACCACATTAAGGCCAAGACACACAAAGATGTTCACAAAAAACAGTGTCAGTAAAACAGTCTAATCTTCGTTACTAAATAAACGCACGCTAAGACATACATAAAAGGAACAGTAAAGAAAATCCGCAGAAACTTCTCGGATGGACGCTACATACAACCGATTATACACGCACAAATCCACAAGACAACCAATACATTCAGCCACTCTCATGAGCCAGAATTTATATGTTGGTAATCGCCATGGAGGAGTTTTATGGTAAATGCCTTTCGAATGCACGACAGTTACTAAGGCAGACGATCATTTTCTGCTAAGTGTTAACCTTCGCCTAGAATACGACACAACAGATGGACGCCACACCTGATGAGGGGAGGTGGCGGGCTGCGTGAGGGTGGCGCCAGGGAGCGAGGCTGACTGTGCGCCTGACTACTGGCGCCAACCCCACACTGTTCTCCCCCACCCCTCCTGATCCCCCCCCCATCCCCAACTGAAGCAGGGAGGGGTGAGCAAGGGTGGAGGAGGAAAGGGGGAAGTGCAGGAGGATGGGATGGAGTATAAAAGGGGATGAGGGGGTGGGGATTCAGGGAGAGGGTGGATATCTAGAGAGGGATGTTATGCGAGGTGTTCCAGTGAGTAGGGAAGGAACGGAGGAAAAGGGGGAAGACAGTGGGGAGGAAAGAGAGGTGAAGTGGGAGAAACGATGAAGGACAAAGGCAGAGAGAAAAGGGAGGATGGAACAAGGATGTTGGAAAATGGATGAGGAAAAGTAAAAAAAAAAAAAAAAAATGGAGAGGGGAGGAGGGAGAAGGAACGAGGAAGAGAGGAGAATTGCTGGCGGTGGAGTATGGAATTAACGGAATGAAGAAGAGAGGATGAGGAAGTGGAAGGTATCTAGAGCGGTATGTCCTGAGAGTGATGGGTGTGGATAGGAAGGGATGAGGGAGAGGGAGTAAGGGAGAAGGGAATATCTGAAGAGGAGAGTGTTGAGAAGGGTGATTGTCAGTAAGCAGAGGGTTAGATGCAACAGGGAGGGGTTGACAGAGTGGGCTGGGATAAGGGAAGTAAAGAAGGACAGAAAGGGAGAGGGAGGACGGCCTATCTGGAGAGGACGAAAAAGGAGTGCATGAACGACAGGAGTTTATGGAGAGCAGGACTGACGGCAGAGGAGGGAATAAGATTGGAAGGGATATTTGAAGTGAGGGAGGTGGAGTGGGAGAGGAGGGAGGGCGCCGAGAGAGATAAGACGGCAAGGGACATCAGGAGAGAGGTGGAGAGAAGATGAAAAAAATGATATGTGGAGAAAGGTGGAGAAGTTGCAGGGCTGAAAGAGACGAAGTAGTTTACTAAGAGCTTCTATCTATACACCTATTACCAGAGGCCTAATCCCTGGATTCTTTCAGGTAAGCCTCGACAGCTAAATGTCCCTAACGCCACTGCCTGCCACTCTTCCTCATAGTTCTACCAATTTATCCTTGTATCCCATTCCTGGTCTTCCTCTTCTTATTCTCTCAACAGCCTTTAAGGTAAAGTGGTGCTTTTTTCTTTAGCTATTTTTACTGCTTCCAGATTACCATTTTAAATTAATGAAAGACTTCGTACTGAAGGGGTTACTGGATATGTGTGTGTGTGTGTGTGTGTGTGTGTGTGTGTGTGTGTGTGTAACACCTGAAATGAAAAGTCTCACCTAAATTGGATGTTCTGAAGACAGAAACCATAACTGAAAAAACAATGACACAGTAGTGGAAAAAAATTACGTTCACCTCTTAATGAGCACTGACATAATTAACATAATCATTTTCGTCAGTATCAATGGACAACCCTTGCAGTGCGATGACTTTAAATTACTATACTTTCTCTCCCACCAGACTAGTTTCACCAGTTTACTCGTAGGGAGAGATATTTCAAATTCGACGAGTTAAATGTAGCCTTCAACAGCTTCACTTCAGGACATCTCCCCTAAGCTAAAGAAAATCGTCTGATAGTTGTTAGAATAAACTACATATGATCACTGAATGCTAATACCCTTTTGTAGTTCTTTCACCTTAATTTGGTCAAATTTTTGGTCCTTTTGCGGAGAACTTCACATAGTTCAGGGACAGTAAAAGATAATTCTACGGCTCTATATCCGTTCCATAGCATCCCTTAATGACCAGCATCATATTCTACCATTAATCTATTGTTATCGCTCAGTATTCAAGAGATGGCAGCTTTAGGCCACGTTAGTGTTAAAAGAATATAGCAAACATGTTTATTAACATTATCATCATCATCGAAACCCTTAGTGCCGCGACGCATACCAGAGCAGTGACGTCACCCCCCATCCCCTGCCCCCACCAGTGAATTATTACCCTATTCTCCCCACTAATTATGGCGCATTACCCACAAAACCCCTAATGACTCTACACACTCTAATGGACGGGCGTTTGGACCTGCCTGTGTCTGTGCGAGTAATTGATTGGTTTTTGTTTGTATTCATCAGACGGGATCATAAAGAGTGAGTGAGTGTACTGTCCCTTTTTCCTCCTGTTGGTACTTTTTGAAAATTTCCCGTACTATGGGTGTGATTTATTATTGTATTTAGGCTGATACCAGAATGAATTTGCTTGGCTGAGTGAACACCCCAAATAATAATATGATAAAATAAAAAAAATAAAATAAACACACGAATAAAGCACACCAAATCACCGTCACAATATATAAATGAAAGATAAATAACCTTTCCGCCTTTCTGTTCCTACTTATCCTTTACGCGCTTCTAGGCTACAACCACTTGAATTTGTTCCCTTGAAAGAAGTCCTAGCAAAAAACCAGACACCTATGAACTCGCACGCCAACACGATAATGAAGACATTTTAGTCATATACTTCAGAAAGAGTTGTTACCTATTAGAATTATTCATGTTTTTTTTCTAAGCAATCTAGCAACGCCTAATAATCTGCATTTTACAACCACTGTTAGTCGAAGGTCTTGTCATTCTAAAAGAGATTTGATGGAGAGTTGCGTAAGTCATCATCATCATCATCATCATTCCCATCACCATTATCATAATCATCATTCTCATCTTAATTCCCATTAGATAATGACTATACAAAATCTGTCTTCATCTTGAACCATTTTATTGTTTTAGATGCACTTTATTTCCTCCTAATATCATACATTTAAATAAAAACATACCATGAGATACCTTTAAAGTCCAGTTTTAAAAACTTATTAACCTTCTTATCACCGTCTGTTATTAATTCTATACAGTAAAAAGAAAGAACTCAAGGCTGAGTGCAAAAACTGTCCGTTGTAAAGAATTCTGAATAAAAAAAGGGAGAGAAATCCTAATTCAAGATCCAATCATTTAGAGATGCCCAGACATTTTCTTGCGTTGAAAACTATGGAATGAGGAAGACAGACTGAGGAATACAGTTTAAGACTTTCGCTCTTCAGACGATATTCCTCAGCTGGGGAAAGTCTTAATAACCATGGGATCAATCGTAAGTAGTGACATGGAGAGGGTTTTTATACAGTATGAATAAAGACATATTTAATGATCTGATATAGGCGGAATTATACATTACTTAGTGTACTTATACATACATATGTACCTATCTACCCATCTATTTGTCTATCTTTATACTCACATACATACATAGACAGACAGATAGATAGGCAGAGGTATTTAATCATCGTCCCACCTCCTTTTAACTCATCCACAGATGGGCGTGGTGTCGTGTGATAAAGAAAAGACCACAACGAATTCACTATGCATTTCTGCAATGAAACACAAGGAATAAATCGTAGGCAGAACGAAAAATATTCCCCCTCCCCCTCCATGAAAGCCATCATGAATTTCCTCCAATATCCACAAACCACAGACACAACTGAATAAACTGGCGAAATAGTTGGGGTAAAATTCCAACCACATGTCCGTACTGAGCACACAGGCGGCGTCTGGCTGTGGGTGGAGTGGGTGTAGTGTGTGGGCTGGGTGGGTGGCGAGGCTGGGTGGAGTACGTTCGTGTAGCGCCATCTGTTGCTGTGCGGCTAGACTAATGGACCGCAGATGCAGCTTTGGTATGCTTAGTTGAAGATGCTTGGACACGCTACATACATTCCTTTTAAACTCTTCAATTCGATTACGTGTTTCGCAGTGTACATATTCTTACTACTACTAGACGATTTTATCTATTTCAAGAGAGCCATCTCTTAGTGAAGTACTCAGTGAAGTCTGTACTAAACTTCTCCGCTTCGGACTCTCTCCCTAAATTAAATCATCTGAGGGTGGCAATAACAAAAAAAATAATAAATAATGATAATAACAGCAAAATTACTAACGATAGCAATAACTATCATTACCAAGCACAACAAAAACGAAAATAAAAAAAAGGCAAAAAAATATGGGGGCAGAATAGATCAATATTATCTTACAAGTCATAAACAAAATTCGTCACACTGTCATACTGAATCGCGTCGCCGCAAAACTCGTGAGAATCCAAGCCTCATAAACACTGCACTCGGCTTCGGCCCGCCAATACTCCGCCACAGCCAACTTCTGAGGATTTTGGCGCCAATCGCCTTTTCAGTCATCGCAGTTTCAAGGTTACATTTCTTGGGTAAAAAATGAAAAGGTTTAAAAGTTAAAAATGAAGCCTGTCAAACACTTCACGTACCGCAAGAAAACACCGAGGAAAAAATAGCAATGACGTACCACAAGCGCCTGGAGCCGAAGTCGACGCTACACCGGTATCTCCAACTGGAACGTAAACAAAAAACACGGTTGCCCCCCCTCCGGAAGAGCATAATAACACGCGCTGGTGACGTCACACGCAGAGGGGTGACGGAGAACACTAACCTTTATCTACCTACCATCATCCCTACCATCAAATCTTCTTTACCTGTTATATCTGTTTTCATCTATTTGGCGTCTCTCTCGTTTTACCCGTCTACGTTATTTGGGCTACTGTTGTTTTATGTTTTTCGTCGTGTTTTTCTTTTACAATGTACATTATCCCTCGTTTAACTTTTTTCACAAATTCTCTCTCAGTCGCTGTTTATCTGTCTTTCCATCTTCGTTCTCGTCCCCCATAATCCTGGATTGGCTACATATTCCGTTGTCTACAGCAGAGCTTTTTAATTAGTCTGTCTGTCTGTCTCTGTCATTCTCTCTCACTCTCTCTCTCTCTCTCCCTCTTATCTACCCTCCTTCCGCAATCCATGACATCAAACCAGCCTTTTGTACCTAATTACGTGCTTAGTTTTTGTTATTCGCTCCCATTACGTTTATTTTTCTCCATTAATAATCTGACTTTCCTTTATTACCCTCCATTCCATTTTTTTTTTTTGCATCTTTTCTCTCTTCATTTGTTTTTGGCTTCCGTTTTTTTTTTTTTTCTGAGTGTCGTTAAGAGTTTCTTGTATCTTTTAAACATCGACTTGCTTATTTCTTTCACTCCTCATTCCTGTTGTTTAAGTCCTCTTCCTCCAGCACTTCACCGGATCTCTCTCTCTCTCTCTCTCTCTCTCTCTCTCTCTCCACGCCGCTTTCTCTACGCTCCCTACCTACATCTCTCTCACCCCTAATTTCCTTTTTTTCCATCCTTAATATCCCCTAATTCCTCCGTACTTTCCTCCCCTCCTCTCATTTTCCACCAACTCAGCGGAAATAAACATGTCTTTACCATTTCTTCATTCCGTATTCGTGGGTCCAAAGGAAGAGGAGGGTTTGGGGTGGATGGAAAGGGATGGTGGTGGTGGTGGTGGTGGTGGTGGTGGTGGTGGTGGTGGTGGTGGTGGTGATGATGATGATGATGATGATGATGA
>NC_137004.1:24094423-24099423 GCF_032717465.1 Coenobita brevimanus
GTGGTGGTGGTGGTGATGGTGGTGGTGATGGTGGTGGTGGTGAGTGCTGTGGTGATGTATACTGAACATATACCAAGCAAATAGGTATTCATCTCTACAGCTACGCCTATTAATGCAAAACTGTTCTTAAAAAAACATTTTTTTCTTGTTACGGACAGTGATGTGTTACCTACGTAGTGACAAACATACAGGATAATCACAGCCAAATATTTGAGAGAGAGAGAGAGAGAGAGAGAGAGAGAGAATCAGTATACAGCTCTTACTGATAATACTGCACCACATATTTTTCGAATTTTTTATTTACGCCTTTTTTTTTATTTAGTCGTCTAGTTTTCTCCACGTCCTTTTCTGTCCCTCATCATAGTACAGGACACTTTCATATCTTTTACCCAATTCGTAATGTCAGGCAAATCCAAAAAACCCTCTGTGTATTTCTTTGTAATTATTGATGAATCTGTTCAATGTACTGTACCTTACCTATATCCGCCGCTTTCATTCCAGTTTGTCTTAGCTGATTCCACAGTTGTCTTTTCGTAATTCCCGACATATCCTTTTCCAGGCCTATTTCGAATTTCGACATTGGAACTTTATGTCCTTTACCTAGTTCGTTATTCTCTTTTTTCTGTCTTCTCTTAATGCTCGTCATTTTTCCTGAACGTCTCATTCATTCATTGCTGTTTCATCTTATTATCTCTTATCATATTCAGCAATATCATTAGTCTCAGCTATTCGATATTTTCTGTCCTTGCCTTGTCCTTGCACCTCTCTAGTGAATTGTTCAATCTGACATTTTCCTCTCTGTATTTCATTACACTGTTCATCAACTTGCTGGATTTTTTAGTAGCAATTTTATTTGATTCAGTGTCATATATGTTACGTACACACATAACTGACGTTTCCCACCTTAACATTTTATCCCTGTATTCTTCTCTCACTATCAGCATTTGTTTACCCTCGCTTTTTACATCTGCTATTGAAGGCTGGTGGATGTTGTGTTTGCATTTTGTCTCTGTCTCTTTCTGTCTATCTGTCTGTCTGCCTAGCGGATTGCAGAGGATACCAATGGTTGAGTCATGAAAAACATTTACGGGGAAGTTACAAAAAATCCAAGGATGAAGCGATTAAATATTGGTGAACGTACGACAGAACACACGGACACAGTCGCACTCTCAGTAAACAATAAACGTGCAGGGTAAAATCTTTAGAGTACACAAGAGATTTTTACAGACTTCGGTGGAAGTTGTCTGAAGTCTGAGAGGCCTTAGTGAACAACTCAGGGTCGCAGATGCGATATGCCCTCTTATGAAAGCTTTATTATTATTATTATTATTATTATTATTATTATTATTATTAACCTCTTTAATCCCGTGACGTTCTTTCCATTACGATTTTGTTGTTTTTTGACGATATCAGCAATGGTAAAACTTTTCTACCTAGATGGCTTAGACAGAGCCATCATTAACCCCAAAACTTCGAGGGGGTTCTTCGTAGTGGTGTCTAGACTAGATAAAAAAATAAATCGTAATAGAGGGGTTACGCTTTTGTTGTAACTTCCGCGCCCATTTTTTTTTTTTTTTTTTTAGTTCGCAACTGGAAGTACTCGGACTCAGTTTTCGGGCCGGTCAGACTGGTGGACTCACCTTGTATCACTTTGTCAGGTCACTCTGCAGTACAGTTAGGGTCCTGCATTGCCGACTAATTCGGATTGTGTTTTTGCAGAAGATTAGGACTTTCCACAAACTAATAAATGAATGAAAAACAGATATTATATAAATTGAAATGTGCTGTTTGCATTAATGATCCTCGTACAGTCGACATAGACAGTCTAACTTCTCTTCTACTAAGTTTCCTTTGTTTCTTATCTGTTTCTGTCGGTATCTTCAATGTCATACAAGTTACGTACAACCGGCCCGAGGCCCCAGACCACAACACCATACACAAACAATCGTACCTCAACACCCTCCCTCATCCCATTCCCTCCCGTCGTCTCTCAAACTGTCCTCCGATTGGCTGAGGCGACGTCCACGGGGCCAATCAGAAAGCGCGTCACCACACTCAATTTGCTGGTCATCCACTCTTACGAAAGCAGCGGGAAGATAAGTGTTTGGCGGTCCATCGGCTTAGGGCTACGAATTCCCTCTCAGTTTCGTCTCGTCCCTCATAGTTTCACTCGTCATTAGGACTCTGTTAGCGGACCCTATCACATGAAGTGAAACATAAACTTACGAGACAGGGTACATTTTGCATGTTTCAGATTGCTTGGTTATGATTTCAATTTGGTTTTGCTTGGTGGTGTCCGGCAACCGAGTCTTCTCCAAGTCAACGACACCTAGCTAAGGAACACACTACCTGCCCCCCCCCCTTTACTCTTCTTCCTCTCCCCCTTTTCCTTCTTCCTCCCTCCCTCCCATTCGTCTTCCTTTCTTTCCTTTCCTCCTCCCCCCTTCCCTTCCTACCTCCATTCCCTATTAATCTTCTTTCCCTTTTTTCTTTTCTATCTTCTCCTCCGTCTTTTTTTTTTCCTCCTCTCTCCCTCTCTACTTTCTCTCCCTCCTATCCTTTCCCCCCCTCTCTTCCTCCCTTTTTCCTCTTTTTCCACAGTCCTTTTCCTCTCACTCCCTTCTTTCCTCATTTCCTTCACCTCCATCCCTCCCATCATTCCTTCCCTCCTTTCCCTCTCAACTCCCTCGAGGCAAAGGTAACCACATCGCCTCTCACTCTCTCCCCCCTCCTCCAACCCTTCTCTCTCCTCAGTTCCTCCTCCTCTTCCTTCCTGCACCTGTTTCCTCTCTTCCTCCACACACACACACACACACACACACACACACACACACACACACACACACACACACACACACACACACACACACCACTTTCCTCATCTCTTTATTCCTATGCTCATTCCACGGGACTAGCGAAAGATAATCTCTGAAAAAAAAAAACTCTCCGTATACAAATAATATAAATAAAAGACTCTCCTTGGGTGGAGGGGGTTAATAGCACTTAGCAATCTCCATTAACTCATTCAGCCTGAGGACGTCTTTGCATTTTAGCGCCAGACGATTTTATTAATCTTACAAGAGGCCCTTTGAACTCTATACATATAAGTTTTCGATCATACTCCTCCTCCTCTCTCTCTCTCTCTTAGATATTCACGACAGTTTTCCTTTACTACAGTGCGGTCTTTCTCACTTTTTCCTGCCGGCGTGGACTGGAGGAATAGGCAGGTGGGTGAGAGAAAAGGGGCGAGGGGGTACAAGTGTCAGCCAATCCCCTGCTTAACAATCCCTTTCAAGTTCTCACTGAAAAAAGTTGTTCCAGTTGCATCCATCATATCCTAACTTACCATCATCAATGAGAAGGTAAACAATTTGAGGCGTTCACATAAGTGGCTATTAAATCATGGAATTCGTACACAATCCCCTTTGCTAGTGATAATGTTTGAGAGAGAGAGAGAGAGAGAGAGAGAGTAGTGAAGCCGAACAAATACCGTACCACAGCAAGACTCCTCCACTATATTCTATATTTGTCTCAAAAGCCATGTTTAATCCCTCCACTCGAATGACGCATTACTTTTTTATTCAAGGTCCTTCCTGACGATTTTATCTAGTTAGAAGAGTTTTTTTTTTTTTTTAACTGGGGGGGGGGTGCTAGATACGGACTTCATTAACCCCTTCACATCAACACGTCTCCCAAATGTTGAATGAAATAGCCAGGAGGTAACTAGAATAACTGGAGAAACGTCATCGTCGTGACAGGGTTCATGAAGTTCTCTCACAACATTCCTCACAAGAACCTGATGGTGCACGATGCTACGGCTGCTGATGATATATGCACATAACACCCTCCGGCTCCCAGGACTCACTCACTGAATACACCGATTTGACGTCAGCATGAGAAAAATCCTACTGCTGTCATCGAACGTGGGAGGGTTAATGGCACCATCATTATTCTCAAGAGTCATATGACTTACTCTCTGCGGAAAAATATTGCCTGACTTAAGCTGGAATAATATTCTAGAGTTATGCAGACCATGAAAAGGGTTACGGTGGCAGCACAAACACTAAGGCTACTATAACTCACTCTCAATTAAACAGATACGTCTGGCGTTGAATGCAATAGAATGCTGGAATTGTCCCGACCATGAAATGGTTAACACTCTTGAACACAAATAAACTATTAAACAAAACCTAGCAAAATCTGCCGCTAACAATAAAAAAAAAAAAAAAAAACAGTATACAGTAAATGAAGAAACATGACATCCGCTTATCATGGCTGGGAACTCACTTTCGAATACAGGCACAATGATCGCCACATTGCCAATGCAGTTACACATTACTGATAATCAATAGCTGGAATAATTTAAAATGTTACTGTGTACAGGTTACGCCTGCTCCAAAAATCATGATGTATAACAATATCATGCTTGACGTTATGGCTCATCACATCAATCATCATCACGGCTGCGAGCAACAACAATAGGTAGGAGAACATCAATTTCAGACATGGATTTCAGCATAAGAATATGAAGAATTTCTGAAAAAGTCATGCCGCGTCTCGCTCTGGTTGGCAATACTGGTGGCGGCAACAGCAACACCAACACTTGCAGGTGTGACACGTGACGAAAATAACAATGGAATGACACCACACACGAAGGAAACTAGTGAGGAAATAATGTTTGACTATATGAACAAATAGCGAGTTCTTCGGGCCAAGCACTTACCAGATAATATACAATAGATCAAGAAACCTCATATATATATATATATATATATATATATATATATATATATATATATATATATATATATATATATATATATATATATATATATATATATTGCCAAGTCTGTTGTACTGGTCTTACCGTGTTTTATAAGAGAACTGTAGTAATTCAGAGTGTCATTCTATCGCTGCCCTAAAACAGTTTAATCTAATTTCATCTTAAGTTGCAAAGCACCTGTCTCCAAACACTGTACAATACATACTAAACCAAATGC
>NC_137004.1:24104423-24251923 GCF_032717465.1 Coenobita brevimanus
GTTGAAACAGGGATGTGTCATGTCTCCATGATTGTTCAATCTGTACATGGATGGGGTAATAAAAGAGGTACAAGGTAGGGTAGTGGATGTTGGAGTGGCCCTGGTGAGAGAGGATAGTGTTTGGAAACTCCCTGTACTGTTGTTTGCAGATGATACTGTGTTGTTGAGTGAAGACGAAGGGGAGCTGCAAGGCTTGGTGGATGAGTTTGAGAGAGTGTGTAAGAAACGGAATCTAAAGGTGAATGTAGGGAAGAGTAAAGTGATGGTCTTTGAGAGAGGTGAAGTCAGTGAATGTACAGCGAGGTTGGATGGTGAGGAATTGGAAAATGTGAGTACGTTTAAGTACTTGGGTAGTTTGATGAGTAAGGATGGAGGTTTGGAGGGTGAAGTGCTTGAAAGGGTACAGCAGGGAAGAAAGGTTGCTGGTTCTTTGAAAGCAGTGATAAGAAACAGGGAAGTGAGCATGGAAGTGAAAAAGTTACTACATGACAGTATTGTGATACCAACTCTAACGTACGGAAGTGAAGCTTGGACGTTGTTGGAAGGACACAAGTCAAGAGTGAGAGCCGTGGAAATGAGCTATTTAAGAGGAGCCTGTGGAGTCACATGGAGAGACAGGTTGACGAATGAGGATATAAAGAAGCGTTGTGGTGTTGATGTGGATGTGATAGGAAGCGTTATGAGGAACACACTGAGGTGGTTTGGCCATGTGGAGAGGATGGAGGGTGAAAGACTGACGAAGAGAGTGTATGTGAGTGAGGTGGAGGGGGAAAGAGGGAGGGGGTGGCCGAGGATGAGATGGAGAGATGGGGTGGAGAGGTATATGAGAGAGGGGGTGTGAGTTGGGAGCCGGGGAGTGAACTGGCGGGGGACAGGGCGACTTGGAGGCGATTTGTTTGTGGCCACCCCAAACGGGATTGAGGCGTCTGGCAATATATATATATATATATATATATATATATATATATATAAATATATATATATATATATATATATATATATATATATATATATATATATATATATATATATATATATATATAAACTAGTTCATATTCCGTAATTTTTATTTTATGCCACTTAAGGTACAAATTTTTTCATCTTGAGCCGTCCATAACAGCTTCACCCCCTTCGCTCCACCTTCCCTTCACTTTCCCCTTTTCATTGTTTTCCTTTCGTCCTCTCCTTTACATCTCGCCATCGTTATCAACTCTTTCCCTACTGTGGACGCAAATAAATATTTTATTTAGATTAATACCAGAGGATTTCATTCAGTCGAGAGAAATCCTGGATGTCTGAGTTAAAAGGTATCTCGGCTAACTCTTCCGTTGCTATAGACACACCTGGGTGTTTTACTGTGGATAACGCTGGATGATTTTGGTAATTCAATGAGAAAGTGAAGTAACTGCTGTGATAGTTAAATAATCCAGTTCCTTCTTTGCCTACAAAACTTTTTTTTTTTTTTTTTTTTTTCAGTTTAGCTACCTGTGTATTGATGATCTCTCCATTCTCCTTTCTTTGTTAACCAGCTCAATCCGGTGACGTAAATGTTCTGTTTATGCAACCTCTGGCTGAGCATATTCATTATAAAGGTTTCTTATTACGAAGGGGGGTGAATATTCTCATGAACT
Organism: Coenobita brevimanus; assembly: GCF_032717465.1. NCBI lineage: Eukaryota > Metazoa > Arthropoda > Malacostraca > Decapoda > Coenobitidae > Coenobita > Coenobita brevimanus. The sequence goes on from NC_137004.1 coordinate 24,106,055, forward strand.
GAAGAGAATCACATGGGGATAGCTGAACTGCATCAAAAAAAGTTTCTCAGATTGAAGGGGTTAATTTCCTGTCGTGTTTTATGTTTTACTGTTTCACTTATGTCCTTCAGCTCTGTGTTGGTTCGACTGTCATTTTTTTTTTTTTCTATCATTCTCAATAACATCTTTCCGCTTCTTCCACTTGATCAACTCTGTGGTTCTTCGTATGACCGTCTTCGTATATTTCATTGTGTTCTGTCTTGAAGCCCATGTTCCATTGTCTTTTCTCAATTCTTTCATTATCTTTTAATTCTTTCAGCCATTCTTTCACTTTATATTATATTTTGGTCTTCATACCGCAGTGTGGACATATACAGTACTGCAATTGCTCAGTTTCTTTCTTTCTCTTTCTACTTCTTTCTTCTTCTTCTTTCTCCTCCTCCTCCTCCTCTTTCTCCTTCTTAACACTTTTCAGTTCCCTTCCTTTATTTCTTCACCAAATTGCTTAAGACTTGGCACAATTGATCCCTGTCAGTTTTTTTGGCTTCTCAAATGGTCAAAGGTCAAACCACACATGCGCTAAAATTTTGGCATCTTGTGTTCTTGTATATTCACCAGTCATCATGGTACTGTAATTTGCACAAAAGTTATCAGTGCACTATAGCTGTGTGGAGACCATATTGCACTCCCATGGGAATGTTTACGATCTTTATTTCATTCAGCCTTAACATTTTCACTCAGTCCAAATTTTCATGCCCAAGAATGGGGCTGGATTTTTTTTTTTTTTTTTCATTCTACGGATTAGATTCTTTCTAATGGGCATTATGAAGCTCATTTTTGGTGTGGATATTTTGGCCTGTGCAGTGCAGCCGAGAATTTTAAAGAACTGAATATGAGATCATGGGTGTACAACGACCCAATTCAATGGGTGGTCTGTTGGTAGTTTTATTGCTTCCGTGCTCTCATGTGCCTATATCTGGAGCCCTCCCACACTATGGTTTCGTGAGGAATAGGAATACGCGATGATGATGATGATGATGATGATGATGACACATTCTTGTATCGGCTTTTTTAATTCTTCCCCTTTACATATTTTTAGTTTCATTCTCTTACCTTTTTCTAATGTCACATGTTACCTTCCCTTTTCATTCCTTTTTCATTCACTTTCTTTCCACCCTTCCACACCCTTTTTCAGTCTCGCTCTTCATTTTCCATTCTTCTATCATCTTTCATACTTCTCTTTCCTTCCATTCCCTCCTTTTGTCTCGGCTTCATCCTTCCTTCAATTTCTATACCATCGCTTTTGTCCCTTCCTTTCCCGACATTTTTCTTGGAATCCATTGCCAACATTAACTATCCACCCTTATAGCCTCAATCTCCAACCAATCACACATCGCCCTACAGCCCTGAATCAACCACCATCCAATCGCAGAGGCCAGGGGAAATTTGCGGGTATTTGGTTGGCCGAGAGCTTCAGGACAGGGAAGAACAAAAAGTCATGAATAGGGAAATAGGGGAGAAAGTTCACCCTCTGGTTGTGCGTACCCTGGAGCCAACTGACTGACTCTCTCTCTCTCTCTCTCTGCATCCGTTTTGTGATCAGCATTCTCTTTTTCTGATTCTCTGATTGTATGTAATTTGATTTTTATTCTCTCTCTCTCTCTCTCTCTCTCTCTCTCTGTGTGCATCAGTTTTGTGATCTCCTGCACTCTCTTTTTCTGATTCTTTGATTGTATGTAATTTTATATATATATATATATATATATATATATATATATATATATATATATATATATATATATATATATTTCTCTCTCTCTCTCTCTCTCTCTCTCTCTCTCATTAATCCCTTTCTCCCCTTCCTTCCTCATCTTACCCTTCCTCTCTCTCTCTGTAATCCTCCCTAATGCTCTGTCTGCATGTATGTCTTCTAGTTTTTCTCTGAAGTTAGTGAATAATATCCTATGGGCATTACTGATACTGATATTAATCTATGAATAAGAAAACGTGCCACGCAGTCTCTCAGTATAGGTGCCATTAAAGGGATTAATAAACATCAGTATATTTTGATCCACTAGATACTGTAAATAAACCTGTTCAATTCGACGAGGTATCTATACTCAGTTTTCGTTTCTTCCAGACGACTTATTATTTTTTTTTTTAGGAAAGATTTTTCGAACTATAGGGATTAAATATATCCTTCATTAACCTTCAGTGCGAGAAGGCTTTCTTAAGTTCAGTACAACTGTCGTTAGGCTGAAAGGGTTAAAAATCTCTTGGTTGCAGTAACTGATGTTACAGTAGCTAAAACTACCTCGAAGTGACTCCTTCATCAAAACGGATTAAAAAACTTAAGTCTTACGACCACTAGACGACTTATTAAGCTAAGAGACCCTCTCAGACTGAAAAAGTTAATCACAGTATGTTCTAATTCCATCACTTCGATGGCGTCCTTCTTTAATTTTATTCCTGTTACTTCCACATGACTAAATTCAGTTCAGGAGAAACTTCTCAGATCACAAGAGTAAACGATCTGTCTAGTAAAGGCACCTCAGTTCTACAGAAAAATGACTCGTTGCACAGTGTGTGATAGACCCTATGAGCACAGACCTACCCTTATACAGCCAATCAACAGACCCTTTACACTGTCTGGAAGCTGTGTCAAAGCCTAAAGTAAATTCGCTAACCTAACCAGTAATAATCAAGAGGTCTGGAATCTCGCTTCACTGGTTCGGAACCCCAGACGTGAAAGAAATATATTATTATTCGTGATTTTACAGTCGGCATCAAAAGTCTGTCGCCTCTCCTCTTTTTCTTGCCACAGACTTTTGAAAATCTCTGTGATGAATCCACAACAACCAACACTGATAACACTGATCTGTAGTTAAATAAAGCCATTAGTGTCGAATGGTACAAATTCATCATGCTGAGTTTCAAAGTCCACGGAGAGAAAAGCACGGGAGGCGACAGGACTTTTGATGTCGACTGTACATCTACTAAAAGTTGTCCTGGGAGCAGAATCAAAAGCAGAGCTATTGCCAAATCTTTTTTTTTTTTTTTTTTTTTTTTTCTCAAAGAGGGAGACGACAATGTGAGTCTCCTATCTCTTGTTCTTCCTGCCAATACTCAGTTAATTTTAACTAGGCGTAACATTGCCACCTCCCCCTCCTAAAAGCTGAGCTGTATCAAGAAAAAATCACAAGAACCGTGCCAGTCACGAAGAAGTGAAATGGAAAGGACGCTGAGCCTTGGCACTGTTCTACCCTGTCACTGTGCTAAGTGAAATACGCAGCCAAAGGAGGACAATCTCTACCTAATTCAGTAAAGGAACTATAGTACTGACAGGGAAATGATCGTTTGTTAGGGAATCTCGCTCAGTTCTGAACTGTGTGTGTGTGTGTGTGTGTGTGTGTGTGTGTGTGTGTGTGTGTGTGTGTGTGTGTGTTTTGCATCCCACTCTGAACACAGACTTTACAGTCCGTTCCCTGAGGCCCAGCAATCCTCCTACATATCATACACCTCCACATGCCACCACTTCGGCGTTAACACTCCCCGTCCATACTGAATCTATGCAAGGGCCGTCTCATACAGGACTGGTGTATTGGTATTAGCGGGGGTGTTTTGACATGTATGAGGGTCTTATGGTAGATCAGTAAAGCCTGATTTAACGAAATTCAAACCCTTGAGCTGTTCCCCTTCCCAGGCGGGATTCGAGCCTGGGTGAATTAGGACTGAAAGCCACCTCTACCAACTCACCCACCGCCTCCCTAGCATATTTCTGTGCACTGTCCCAGAAATATTCGTAGCACCTCTTCCGTAGCGATTTATTCTGCACATATCTATCTATCTATCTATTGCCAGACGCCTCAATCCCGTTCGGGGTGGCCACAAACAAATCGCCTCCACGTCGCCCTGTCCCCTGCCATTTCACTACCCCGCTCCCAACTCACACCCCCCTCTCTCATATACCTCTCCACCCCATCCCTCCATCTCATCCTCGGCCACCCCCTCCCTCTTCCCCCCTCCACCTCACTCACATACACTCTCTTCGTCAGTCTTTCAACCTCCATCCTCTCCACATGGCCAAACCACCTCAGTGTATTCCTCCTAACGCTTCCTATCACATCCACATCCACACCACAACGCTCCTTTATATCCTCATTTGTCAGCCTGTCTCTCCATGTGACTCCACAGGCTCCTCTTAAACAACTCATTCCATTATCCTGAATGTTTTAATAATATCACATATACTGATACAATTTCCATGAACTACATAAAAGACGATATCACGGGGCAATATGCAAAAATAAATCAATGAAAAAAATGCGTTACGAAATCTCCTAGACAACCGAGAACCCGACCCTATGTAGATGAATGTGTCCTGGTGGCTTCACTGGTCGGACACTCAAGCAATATTATAGTTTTGCCACCTTTGATTGTCATCGTTTCTCTCTCTCTCTCTCTCTCTCTCTCTCTCTCTCTCTCTCTCTCTCTCTCTCTCTCTCTCTCTCTCATTTCCTTCCTAGTTTTCTCCCTGTAATCAGGTCATGCCTTTCCTTCTCTCCCCCTTTCTCTTTGTCTGTCACGTCATGTCTCGTTCATTATATTATCATTACTTCTGATTAACCAGCCTGTCTCCTCACTTTCACTCTCTTCAATTATCTGTTTGCGTTTCATTTATTCCCCCCCCCTTCTCTCTCTCTCTCTCTCTCTCTCTCTCTCTCATGGCTGGGAAAGGTGATGAAAGAGATATTGGCGGTTTTGGCAAGGCAGCTATGGTACGTTTGGCAATATGTTATCTGAGTTTGGCTCTCTTTCTTCGATTATTTTCCTACAGTGTTCTCTACGATCGATTTTTTAATAATTTATCACTAGCACATTCTTCGTTTTTCCTATATTTTTTTGCGTCAAATTTCAAGTCACTGAGTGAGAACCAGAACAAGAAGTATTAACAATGAATGATAGAAATTTTGTACATTTTCACTACTGTCGAAATCCACGCATTATTGTAATATAAATATTTAGATTTTTTTTTAACGCATTAGCTAGTATGCATAGTATTCATAAAGCGTACATTTATGCATTATTCAAGTATACAACAAATAATTTGAGCTAAAATGTATTAGCTACTATTTTCTTTGATTACTAGATTATCGACTCATATCTTTGAGAATAATAATGGAAAAGACGTTAGGATGTGAGGAATACACAAGAACTACCTTACAAAGAAACTGCACAATAAAATTATGAAATTTGAACCCTTTCTAGGTAATCAACCGCGACTTTTCCTCGTCTAGAAAGGTTAGTGGGACGAAGGCCAAAACATAAATGTCACCGTCACAAGGCTATCATTTTCTTCGGGGTTTAATTTAGAGAAAACGAACAAATCTGGTGGAAACAGAGCGGCTGACTGAGCTATTTTCCACAAAAGCCTTGCCATTATATTTTAAATGTTTAAAATGCAGTATGGACAATTGCAACTGCCGATAATTAGTTATATAATTATTCTAATTATGAGAAAGGGTAATGCAATAGTCTTAACATGATGTATTGGTAATTATGAAATGGGCCGTAGGATAGTGTAACTTGCTATATATTTCCCCTGTGAAGGTAGACGTTTGGGTGAGACGAAATACCGAATCAGCGGTCATTTACCGAATCGTCACCGAAGCGGGGTTTTTTTTATTAAAATATAATTTTTATCACCATATAGGTTCATCCACTCCTACACTGGCTACAGTTCGCGGAAGTGTTTTGCCTTTCGCACGACAACTAGCCTTGGCAGATTTGTAGTTTGTATAAATATTGATTTAACATGCATATATATTCATCTGCACAGTAAATCAATATTTATGTATAACAGAAGTCTGTCCAGGCGAGTTTGCGATCTAAAGGGGAAATACGTGCTAACTTTAGCACGATTTTGCTCTGGATCCTGATTTTTGGATTAAGAGTTAAATTAAGCACAATTTTTTGACCGGATTTCAGATAATTTGGTGTGTATGAATCTATATGGTGGTAAAAATTATATTTTCCTATCAAAACTCAAAAGTGCCGATTTGGTTCCGATTCGGTAAACGACCGCCGATTCGGTACTTCGTCGCTCTCTCTATGGGAGGGAGAAATCTTTAAACAACAAGCACCGCGGATGATTGTGATTTGATCCTCTGGAGGCTCTGGTGAATAACTAACTTAGCAGCAGCATCTGAATAAGGCGCTTACATGCTCTGAACATGTTCATGGAAGCAAGTGCCGTGAGGGGGAGAGCTTATGTGTGTTGTGAAAAGAGAGAATTTATGCATGTTGTCGCGAACCAGCCTGTCACGTCTTTGAAGTGCGGGGAAAAGTGTAGACATAAAAGCTCACGGTGTTGTGCCAATCAGTGTACGCATGAGACAGCTTTATGCATAATTTATTCATCTGCGTGGTTATTTCACTCAAATATACTGTCTAGTTTTCTAAGTCTCTTCCTCATGCAGGAATAGATGATAATGAAATCTTTCCTCCTCCTCCTTTGCCTTCGCATCAGTGCTCTTGTTGTTTTCACGACTATTTTTCATTATTTCGTTTTCCTGTTCACATTTATAATCGCTGTTTATGTTCACTCTCCTTTCAAACCCGTGCATATGGGTATAATGTTTCCATCTGCCTTTTTAAAACGGAGTGAAGCTTAAAAGAACAACGATGTAACATGCGGAATCCCCATATAGACTCTTAACCTTTTTTTTTTTTTTAATGCAAGAAAGAAGGAACCAAAGGCCAGGGGAGAGGCGGTTGCTGAATCGGTAGAAAGGCGGCTTGCAGTCCTGATGGACCCAGGTTCGAATCCTGGCTGGGGCAGGGGACAGTTTAAGGATTTGAATTTCATAAAAAGCAGACTTTCCTGATCTGCCAGATGACCCGCCGACATGTCGTAAAAATACCCCCGCTAATACCAATACACCAGTCCTGTATGAGACAGCCCTAGCATGTATTCAATATGGACGGTGGGTGTTAGCGCCAAAGTGGTGACATGTGGACGTGTAGGAGGACTACTGGGCCTTGGGATAGGCTACTGCCCCCAAGCTATAGGCCCTGAAGCCTTTGCCCAGAGTCGGACACAAAAAAAAAAAAAAGGGGGGGGCCAGCAAATATGGAAATTGTGAGTATATGGGCTTACGACCAAATTTTACTGAGCACCCCATTCATAATTCAGTATTTCTTTTTTTTTTTTCCGATATCCTGGCCACCTTATTTACATGTAAAATAGCAGGTAGAAAGCTTAAGTTGTTGACAGACTAATGTGACAAACAAGAACAAAGGCAGAAAAGATAAAATCAGACTATCAAAACTCCGTTCCAAAAATGAATGAATTTTATGACATTAATTTCCAGTATGAGTGCACCGGAAAAATTACATACGTACAGGAATGGAGGTGAACCTTCACAGCTGCCTTGCTGTTGACAGTTACGTACAGGATTGGAAACGACCCTGCGCAACTGCCTTAATGATTACAGTTTAATAATAATACTTAATCACCTTCCTCCTTTATGGCAATGAGTGATACGTAATTAGAATATCAGTGTTGCCATCGATGACCATTTTTCCTACCTGAAGTATTACTTTCCTCATCGAGAAAATCTTGCTAAGCTTCGCCATATAAATGGCAAAGGCTTCATGTTTTCGTCAGCATTATTATTTTTCTTCACATTTTCTTTTTTTTTATCCTGATATTAAACATGAAGGTGCCCTAGGGTAATCCATGTCCTTGTGCCAAATATAAATAGCCTTGACCTATTTTTGAAGGTAATAAACTCATTTATATTATAAAAATTGCATATTTGAAATTGAAATATCTCATAAACTAATTGGGATACAGCTATTTGGTTGAAAATCCTATGATAAAAGTGTTTGCTGAAAAATTTTGGCTCGATATTTTGCCATTTAGCCTAGTGGAAATTACCGATTTACAATCTGCTGAGTTTCCTCTTTGCAACGCGTTTTACAGAAAACTACGAAAGCTTTAGAGTTTAGAGCTATTACTTTCCACAAACACACATTTTATATATATATATATATATATATATATATATATATATATATATATATATATATATATATCGCTCTGGTTCCTTTTATGATTCTGAAGGTTTATAGTTACAATTAAACATACAGTTAGCCAATTATTGAGACAAACGTAAAATTTACACATGCGTTCTTCGACACCTTTCATCAGATCTTGTTTATATTACACAAAAAGTTACCTTGGGCCTTCAGATCTTGTTTATATTACACATACCTCATATACCATATGGCGAAGCTTCCTTGTTGTGGCTACACAATAACAATGGGTAACTATAGTTATTATTATTCTCGTTGTGGCCAGACGATTTAACATGATGGCCTAGGAGAAACTTTTCGAACTAGGGGAGGTCGCTAAGCCTTCATGAACCCCTTCACTACGTTGACGCACTATTTCTTTTTTTTAATTCTTGCTAAACGTTTACTATTTCAGCCCAACAGTGTTAACTGGAAGAGTTACATTATAGCCTTCATTAACCCTTTCACCACCCGGGGGCCCAGAGACTAAAACAAACAAATACAAATAATAATAATAATCACCTTATGATTAATGTTACTTAAAAGTAACGATAATAAACTATAACAGACGTCATCGGATGTAAGGTATTAAGGCAGGGACGTAAAAATGATAACGTTTGTGCAGAGAGAGAGAGACAGAGAGAGAGAGAGATCACAGTCTCTTTATCTATCTATCTATCTATAAATTACCTGCTGGCACATTCTGGGAGTGATAATTTCTCCTGCTGTTCCTCTCCTACCTTGCCCATCCACCTTATTCTCAGTCCACTTCCTCCTCCTCCTATTCACCTCAATCATGCACCCTTTTAGCTAATGCATCACTCTCCACTCCATCCACACTATCGCAACATCCCCCCCCAAAACACACACACACACACACACACACACACACACACACACACTCTTTTTCTTTGGGTCTCCGGTCTGATCTTTCTCCACACACACACACACACACACAAACACACCACAGAGCCACCCATCCTTCAGTCTGTCCTATCCCTTCCCGGTCCCTCCACAGCCGCTACTGAAATAACCAGTGGTGGAGTGGGTTATGTTTTCACCTGTTTCTCCCTGTGAGTCTGCTTCTTTCTGTCCGTGTGTCTTGATATGCGTGTCTGCTTCTTTGTCTGTCTCCATTCCTTTGTATACTGTATGTGTATACATTTTTATCTGTCTGCGTTTTTTTTTTTTTTTTCTGTCAGTCTGTATGTCCTGCTGTCCACTGGGTTAAGGAAATGCTAATGGAAGGACCATGATGAAAATTTGTGGATAAAATTTCATCGCATCAAGGAAGAAGCCGTTTACTGCTGAAAGTACGTCAATACATGAACCCAGCAGTGCTGTCAAAATATGAATACCGTACATGGTGCCACAACCTGACCTCAGAAATATGAAGATTGGTTTTCGTAGTTTCTTAAAGGATTCGAACTAAAGCACTAGAACTGTTTAGCGTGGGGATGGTATGATCTCTACCGAATGTCTTTGTTTTTCACTGCTTTCAACCTCTGCCTATATAATTCTGCATCGTCTCAGCTTCAGAGTTGGACGACATTACTGGGAACAATAACCGATCAATAAAGGCTTTATTTAGTCCCATAACACAGATAAAAACGCTGAATAATGAGTTTCGTGTTCCACCAATATCAGTTCATGAAAAAAAAAAAAGTTTCCTTTTGATGGTCAGGACAACGGCCGAGACAACTCTGGTATTCTAAGCCCACTAACACTAGTCGATTTTATTAGGATGATAGTGAGATACAGGAACCATACAGTGTTACTTCTGGTTCCACTCACTCTCATATGATCGAGAACTCGAGTATTCTACGCCAGCTAACGACGGACAATATTATTCAGCTGAGTGAGTCATAGGAACCTGAGTGTATAAATCTGACGAAGGAACAAAATATACAATACCCGTCCATCACCACTGACGGTATAATGAGGCGTGTCTTAACCCTCAAAACAGACTGGTGATACAGGCCAATAAATGAGTTACTCAATTAGTTGCGGTTTTTGTCTACAGCTGATTGAGGGGGAAACCAGGCCATAAATGTACCCTACGCACGAGTAAATAAAAAAGAAACTGATGAATAAACAAATAATCTAGCATATAAGGAAAATAATAAATGTAAACATCAAAAGGTACACACACACACACACACACACACACACACACACACACACACACACACACACACACACACACACACACCAGTAGATCACACAGTCATGCACTTGTCATGGAGACCTTTGAATTTTCTGTTTTATATTTCGTCATTGTAAACTCAGTCAATGGCCTGAAGCCTTAATCACAGAGGAGGTGGCCATGAAGAAATAATTTCCATGCTGCTTTTGCCTCCGCCATCAGGATGTCCTTCCTCTGGCTCACATTACCTTCATTCATATCGGTATATGTACCTCTCCAACTTATCTCCGGAGCAGCATGTGGATGAGGTTGTCGTAATCTAGAGGGAGGGTAGCCAGATGGCGGAGAACATAGTGACATGGAGAAGATTTGTACGTACCCACCCAGACCAGGATTAATACGTCTGGGTATGTACGCAGAGAAAAATTAACATAACAAAGGATATAACAGATAATGTTAAATAATATTAGCTAAACTAACTGACAATATGAAAATCGCAAATCAAAATGATTAAACTTTATACGCAAAAAAATTTCCCTACACACGATTGCGTAAAAGATAGGCTGAGGGAAAAAAAAAAAAAAGCTACATGAAACTAACCAGAGGCAAAAACTAAGCGTGATACTGCACATCCAAATCGCAGCATTGGGAAAGAAGCTATACTGTGTGTATATATTTATATATATATATATATATATATATATATATATATATATATATATATATACATATATATATATATATATATATATATATATATATATATATACATATATATATATATATATATATATATATATATATATATATATATATATATATATATATATATATAATATCCAAATAGAATGATGATGATGGCGATGATGCTTAAATAACTTGAATTACCATCTATTTCCTCTCCACTCCACACCCCGCCACATTCCACTTCCCTTGCATCCGACATCAGTAAGCAGAAGGAATGCACACCCGATCCCCTCTCTTCAACCAGTTCAGCGAAAGATCACTATTATTCTCTCCTTGTTCGTTCAGACCATTTTATTCAGCTTGGGAGAGGCTTCTTAATCAGGACGGGTTAGATACAGCTTTCATGAACACCAAACCTAATAGCATTCCTTCCAAAGTTGAATAAAATCGTCTGATGAAAGCAATACACAAAAAAACAGACAATGGCAGAAACAGACAATGGGCATCCTTTCCATAGCATAAAATTCTAGCGTTAATCTATTGTTAAAATACAGCACTGAGGATGGAAGGCTGGATCATATAGTCCAAGCTAGAGTAACAAAAAAAAAAAAAAAAAAAAAAATCCCAAGGTAAATGTGTCAATAGTCTCGGTGTGACTTTCTCTTGGGGTTTGTCTAAGAAAGATAATATTACGGTTCTCGCTAAAACAGTTTTTGTAAAAGTGTGTGTGTGTGTGTGTGTGTGTGTGTGTGTGTGTGTGTGTGTGTGTGTGTGTGTGTGTGTGTGTGTGTGTGTGTGTGTGTGTGTGTGTGTGTGTGTGTGTGTGTGTGTGTGTGTGTGTGTGTGTGTGTGTGTGTGTGTGTGTGTGTGTGTGTGTGTGTGTGTGTGTGTGTGTGTGTGTGTGTGTGTGTGTGCGCACGCGTAATCCAAAACTTGTCATCTTATTGCTTACTCACTCCAGTTCCTCTCACTTCGTGGCAGTGTTGCATCATTCCTTCTCGTGTGCCGCCAATACACCTGACACTGTCCTTCTGACTTCTCTGAACTAACATGAAATCAGATATGTAGTGCCTATAGTAAAGAAAAAAAAAAGTCACATTCTAAATGGTTAATGAGGCTTCCTTGCACTTTTTCCTTACCATTCTGTCTTTTCGCTCCTCCCGTCCATCATTCTATATATATATATATATATATATATATATATATATATATATATATATATATATATATATATATATATATATATATATATTGGCACGTGGTTCATTACTAATCCCTTATGCGTTTCTTATACCTTTTATGATAGTGGTAAAAAGACTGAGTACACACAAGAGGGCAGTAGTGTGGAAAGTAAATCGCCAGGGAAAATGTATCAGGGAGCTTCCTTAATCGACGGAAACACGGGCTAAAGGCAACGATAATCACAAGATCTAAGAAGAAAACTGTAAGATGCGCTAATAACTCTATGAATACAATGAAATCTTCCTGTTCTTGCACCCGTCAGACGATTCTATTTATCAGAGGAGAAGCCTCTCGTAGTAAAGGCGTTAGCTTAAAAAATATTCAGTACGATGATGTCTTTGTAATTTTATTCTTGCTCCCTCCAGCTGATTTACTTCACCTTGTGTTAGGCTTCCAGTAATGAATGTGTTTGAAAGCCGCCATCAACTCCCTCGCTACCATGGCGTTTTATCATTATACCCGAAAAAGTATCATTATTAGACGACTGTATTACCTGTCGTAGTGAAGGGGTAAGGAAAAAGATAAGAAACAAATAAATAAAGTGAACAGTGTGACATATTTACCAAGATCCGGTATTTCGATGGACATCTTGTGTGACGTCAAGAGTAAACACTGTCAACACCTGCAGACTCTCCTCTTCACTCACCTGTGGGAAAGAAACATTATCAGCTGAACATTATTAGAAAATATAAGAAATTTTTTCATCATCATCATCATCATCATTCCAGTTCATTATCGTCGTCATCCCATATGATGATGATCATCATCATCGTCATTATCTGCATTATTTTTTCCCACACTTTTTTTTTGAGTAAGCAGAATCCAGAAACTAGCGATCGATATTAATAAAACGAAATTGTTACAGTGTCTAGAGCAACTGTAGCTTCAGGTAGGTGTCTTTTCACTTCATCAACCTTGACCTTTAACCCATGACCTTCATAATCGAACGTGACCTAGATGTGGTCAGTAGCTACCAGCCTACAAAAAGTGTGGCTTCAAGGTCATGGTTCGCAAAAACTAGAGCCCGAAGAATTAGAGAGCAAAAAAAAAAAAAAACTACCCACTATGCGAGAGGTCAGTACACGGTATGCTAATGATCTGAAATACACTGGCATTTTTGCATCCACTTCTGCTAAATTAAACCGTTTCTCGTATCTTACATTTTCGTATCATCATACTGTATTACTGAGTTCCTTTGGTGGTGGAAAGGGTGCCACTGATATAACAAGGTGGCTTCATTGCCCGGTTATACAAACATCCCTCAGCTCTCTCCCTGTCCTTCTATGTTCAAGAGAAGGATGGTGGACTTGTAAGGAAAGGGCAAGATAAGCCTGCAGTCTTTCATAGTCACTTTTCACTTGAGCCTGGGACCACCACAATAACAACTGGGTTTCTTTGCTTATGTTTTCATCTCATTTCTTCTCCCATGATTCATTTCTTCCCAAGGTTATTTTTATTACTGAAGTCATAGCTTCAATTATATTATTCATGAAGACCCCCCCCCCTCTCTCTCTCTCTCTCTCTCTCTCTCTCTCTCTCTCTCAGATTCTTCCTTCTCACTTTCCTTTTGTTCTTCCTTTTCCACATCCTTTAATATCTTTTCTTTATTAGTCATGCGTGCCCCCTCTTCTCCCTTGTCATTTTCCCTCTCTTTTCTCATTTCCCATTCCAGTCCTTCTCTTTCTTTTCTCTCAAGTTTTCTCTCCTCCTCCCCTTACGTTTACTGTTCCAAATTCTTTTCTTTTTTGCTCTTTTCCTCTCTCTTCCATCTCACTCTTCATTCAAACTCCTTTTTTCCTTTCCTTCTCGTTTTGCGTTCCTTTCTTCAGTTTGCTCTACCTCTCTCTTCCTTCTTTCTTTTTCGTTTTCCTCTCCTTTCCCTCTATATTTCCCGCCGCCCTCTTCTTCTCATTCCATCTCTTTTCTCATTTCTCTCTAGTTTTCCTTCTTGATTACCTATTCTCTCACTTCAGTTTTTCCTTTGCTTTCCTATCCGCCTTCCACTTCCTTTCTATCTCCTGTTTCCTCTCCCTCTTCCCTTTTCTTTCCCTTCCGTCTTTCCTTTCCTTATCTCTACGCTCATTTTTCTCTCCTTTCTATCTTTTTTCTTCCCCCCTCTTTTCATCTATCTACCTGTGTACCTATCTATCTCTCTCTATCTAGCCAACTATCTACTTTTCCTTTCTCCTTTCTCTCCCCTTTGCCTGTCATCCCTTCTCTTTTTTCTCTCTCTCACTCTCCTTTACCTCCCTTCTCACACTTCGTTCCCCTTTCTCTTCTATTCCCCTCTTCCTGTACCCTACTCCCTCTCTCTTTTCCCCCCTTTCCTTCCTCTCTTCCTCTTTCTCCTCTCTCTCCATTCTCCTGGCCTCTCCCGCCCCACATGTAAATATTGACCTTAATTCACTACAGAATAGGTCCTTTGGAATGCCTGCCACCTCATACCCACCGCCTCCTGCCTCGCCCCACCACCCACCTGCCTGCCTCACCGTACCTCACCACCCACCTGCCTACCTCACCCTTCCTCACCATCCACCTGCCTACCTCACCCTGCCTCACCACCTACCTACCTCGTTCTGCCTTGGTCGTAATTATATCCAGCCTGCCTCACTCTACCAACCTACGTTGGCTCTCTTAACCACCTGCCTTATCCCGAACTTTCTACCTGTCCCCTGCCTCACCTCAGCTGCCTACCTCATTACATTCTGCCTCATCTCTCTGGCTTCTCCCTCTCTTTCATGCAATCTTAATCTTCCGTCTTCTTCCGCCCTTCATAATTCTCTTTCTCTCTCTCTCTCTCTCTCTCTCTCTCTCTCTCTGTCGGCCTGTCAGTTTCTGTCTGTCTGTCACTTTCACTTTCTTTTTCTCTCCTCTCTCGCCCTCACCCTCACCCTCACCTCACCCTGACTGTCTCTGTCTCTGTTTGTCTGTCTCCCCCCTCTCCCCCTCCTCTCTCTCTCTCTCTCTCTCTCTCTCTCTCACCTCCTCTGCCTTGTATTTTTAATTTCTCATTCAATATATTCAGTCGTTCTCCTCTCCTTTCCTGTCACTTTTCTCATCCTCTTCCTTTCCTTCTTTTCTTACTTTTTCTCATGTTCGCCTCTCTTTTCTCCCCTACTCCTCTCTCCTTCCTCCTCCCTCTCTCCTTTCTCCTCGTCCCCTTTTCCACTCTCTCTTTCTCTCTTCTTTGTTCAGGTTCAATTAACTGTTATTAGCTCCTTAGCACCGTCTTTCTTCGACTCCCCCCCCTCTCTCTCTCTCTCTCTCTCTCTCGTATGCTTATACCACATCGCATCCTTATAACAGTGAATACATATAAGCTATACAACTTTATATCGTTCGTGACACACACATCTTTCTGCTCACATCCATTATCATTTTTCCCTGGTACTGTCGCCAAGACAGACCATTATAACATTCCTTGGACCCTTATCAAGACCTCCATTTAACTCATCCATTACTAGCACTGTATAACTCAATCATATCTCTCATTTAACCCAACAATTACTAACACTGTAACTCTATAATCTCTACCCTTTAACATTACAACTCTATCAACTCTTCCTTTTAACTTTATCCATTACAAACACTATACTTCTATCAACTCTTCACTCTAACCCACCCATCACTAACATTCTATAACTCTTTGCTATGCTTTCAGTTACTTGGTCATTTTTCAACCTTATGCTTCAATTTCACGCTGCCATTCCGAAGTACACATGCAATCACCAGCGCCATTTTCATAACCCATAACTTATACTTGACAGAGGCGTTAGATGCAGATGTAATTAATGATTCACTTCATTACGATACCAGGGAAAACAATGTGCAATAATTTCCGAAACCCGGTGACGCAATCATATGAGTCCATTCGAGTTTTTAGAATAGGTGGGAGTTTCATGGCTGTTTGAGTGAAGAGGAGGATTGACATTACTGACCGCAATGATACCTTGAGCCGATAGTCACTCGTTCCTCGCTTCCATTCATCATTCATAAGACCCATTCTCTTTCTACGAGTGCTCACACCTGACTTTGTTCAAGTGACACCTTTCCAATTATTAACTTCATTCTTTCTTCATATCGCACAACACCATTACATCATACCTTCCATCCATGAAAACTTCCACTTCTATTTTTTTTACTTTTTTTTTTCCACAGTTCATTCACACTTACCACAATCACAACGTCATACGAGACACTCAACTCAACCCTTTCACGATCGCGTCTTCTCTAGTGTTACATTCCAGCGAGCGCCAGTCATTGTATTCCAATTCAGATTAAGTCATAAGAGCCTGAGGGGGCTAGTACTGTCCCGTTAAACCGTCTCGTGATCGGGGCAACTCTGGCATTTTATTTCAGATAACGTCAGATGCTTTTATTACGCCGAGACAATTTCACACAAGATCGAGGGTGTTAATACCGTCTCTACGGTAACCTGCGTTTGACATTCACATTTACTGCTGGCAGACAATTTCAGTCACTTTTGGAGAGGTCGATAGTTCAAAAGGAGTCAGTGAACACTACAGTATACTATATCTAACACCTTCAGTTGTAAAGGTGTGTCCAAGATGTATAAAACTGTCTAGCGGTACGAAGAGTAAAATTTATAATTATCACGGGATTCAAGGGGTTACGTGGACCCCGCATATCTTTTATTTATATCTATATCTATCTATCTATCTATGTATATGCGTATATTTACAATGTACTTATTTCGTTCTGAGGGGAGGGACTGGGAAGGGTAAGTAAATATATTTTTTTTATTCCTGGGAGACTTTCTCGCACCTCTTCCATAGCGATTCATATCATATTAAAGTTTAGTAATCTTTTATATATTATTTGTAATCTTTATACCGGTACATATTTCATAATTAATACGCAATAACATGTAAATGTAACAGATATAAGCTAGTAAGGTAAAGGTGCTAGAGTGTAGCCATAACAGTGGGAATACTGACCTCTACCATACACCACCTTCCTCTCCCAGTCGCACTTAACGACGCGAGGGAATGTGTGGGTGGCATTCTTTCTTCCCTGTCCATTAAGATACCTGACGTTAAACACGAAAAAATCATCTGAGATGTGTAATAAAGCTTGTTATTGTTGCTGTTGTTGTTTTTGACGAGTAACCCCGATCTGTCTGGCCGAGCAGAACCATTAACCGCAGGCAAGCAACCGCCTCTGTAGGGACGGCTCGTATGCAGTGAACCAATGTTACCATGCGGTAGACAGTGTCTTGCCACAGCGAAGCGCGAGGAAGAGTGTGGAGATTTGGCTCCCGGGTGGACGCCGCATTTGCGTCTCTCCTCTCAATTAACAGAGACATTTTAATGGGCTGCACATCACCCGTTTTTTGGTTATATGGTTACCAACAAGCGTTTCAAACTGTTTCGTGTGTTACAGGAAACCAATAGGCTTGTCAGCGTATGTCCACCCGAAGTAAAGAGAGAGAGAGAGTTACATTATACCACACAGGCATGGCGTTCCCGGGAAAGTGGTTCAGTGATGTAATTAAAACCTTCATCTTCACCATCCTACCTGTACTTTCCACTTGCCATTCCTTAGATTTTAATGGGGACACGCATCAGAGGAAAAAGGTCTAATGTACTCTCTCTCTCGCTGATGAATAAAATCGTCTGAGGCTGACAATTTTATTATAAAAAAGCGTTATCATACAGACGGGTTAATATTCCCAAGAGAAATAGTATCTACTGCTCAAGAGAGAGAGAGAGAGAGAGAAATGGAGAAATGAATTCCCCGAGCTAGGCAACTAAGGCCATATAGCCCCGCTGGGGTTACAGGAGGGAGCTACCCCTCCCGGCAACGGTAGCCCGGGCGAGGCTCGAACTTGCGACCTCCCGATCACAAGCTCAGCGCGCTACCACTGTGCTACCGCGCCCCCCCAGAGAGAGAGAGAGAGAGAGAGAGAATATCAGCAAGTAAGAGATACGCAGCAACAATAAGAATAATGAAAAACTACGAGGCCGAAGATAAACAGTGAATAAACGAGAAAGAAGTGAAATAGAGCTCCTCCTGGGCTAGTATCAACGCCACAGCCTCTCCTGGGAACCCTTACTCACCCTCCAACTCTCCCCCCTCCCTTCTCTCTCTCTCTCTCTCTCTCTCTCTCTCAACTGTGGACCCCCTGGCAGATTAAAGCTTTCATCTCACCACTGCCCTCTAGCGATGGAACTCTAAAATATGAACCTCACTTTCTCGTCCATAGATGGCTCTGTCGTTCACTGTCCCTTCTGGCTTGTACTACAGACTCACAGCGCTTAAAACGAGGGATGGAAATGATGGAAAGAAAAGAGGGAGAGAGAACGGAAATTAATGCATAGAGAAAATGAAACAGGAGGAAAGGTAAAGGAGAAGGGGAAAAAATTATGGACAGGAAGAAGTTGCTGAAAAAAAAAAATAATAATAATAATACATGAGGGGGAGGGAGGAAAGGAGGGTAACATGAAGAAATGAAAGACTGTTTAAAAAGGCTAAAACGAACGGCAGAGAAATAATGGTCAGTAAGAAGGACTGGAAGAGATTTCACGAGATGAAAATGTGAAAGGAAATATAAAAGCACATGTTAATGATGTTACTGAAAGATAACGAATGAATGGGATTAAAGCATGTGAAGGAATGAAGTATGAATGCAAAAAAATGAAGTGGATAAAAGAAAAAAAAAAAGGAAGTGAGCGGTGACAAAAAAAGGAAAACAAAATACAGTAAAAGAAGAGGAAGGTAATAAAAAGAAGGGAAGAAACTAGAGGGAAAGGAATGAGACGGAGGAAGGGGAAGAAAATATACGGAAGGGAAGGATGTGACGTGAAGGGAAGGGTACGAACAGATGGAAATTACTGAAAATGAAGGGACGAGAAGGAAATGAAAGGATGGGAAATAAATTGAAGGGAAGGGAATAAAGACACCTGGAGTAGAAATGAAGGCAGAGGAAGAAAATGAAGTAAATGAAAGAAGTGAAGGGAAGGGGAAAATGGAGAGAGTAAATAAAATAAAAGTAACAGAAAAAAGGTGAAGAATTAGTCAGAAAATGAAGAGAGTAACTGGGACAGTAAAAGAAAAATAAATAAATAATAAAGGGAGGAAAATAAAAAAGGATCAGAAGAGAATCATGGAGAGGGAAAAAATGCAAGGAAAATTAGAAACTGGAGATAAAGGAATAAAATGAAGGGATGGGAAAGGAAAGGAGTGACCCAGTGTGACCTGTAATGGGCCTCGCTACATTACTCTCTCTCTCTCTCTCTCTCTCTTCTTCTTCTTCTTTTTCTTCTTCATTCTTCTCTTTTCCTTCCACATCTTTCTATTTCGCCATCTCTCTCTCTCTCTCTCTCTCTCTTCAAATCTCCCTCCTTTATACATCTCTCTCCCCTCGTCTCCTCCCCTCCTCCCCCCTCCATGTTTTTATCTCCCCTCCACCACTCTTTCCCTGTATTTCATTCACATTTCCCGCAATCCTGTATCCCTTTCATCTTTCTCCCTCCTCTCACTCTTCTCCCTTTCACCTTTCTCTCTCCCTCCTCTCGCTCATTTTCCTTTCACCTTTCTCTCTTTCTCCTCTCACTCTTCTCCCTTTCACTTTTCTCTCTTCCTTCTCTCACTCTTCTCCCTCTCACCTTACTCTCTTCCTCTTCTCACTTTTTCTCCTTTCATCTTTCTCTCTTCCTCTTCTCACTCTTCTCCCTGCCACCTTTTTCTCTTCCTCCTCTCACTCTTCTCCCTGCCATCTTTTTCTCTTCTCCTCTCACTATTCTCCCTTCCTTCCTTCCTTCCTCTCCTCCTCCTACTTTCCCCTCCTCCCTGTTTTCCTGCTTTATCGCCTTCTTACAAATCACTTCACAATTTACGTACACACGACAGGGAAATTTCCGACCCACAATAAAAACATTTCTTTTTTCCCCTAAATTATTACTACTTCTTTAATCATTTAGCGAAGAGGATAAAATAAGTAATATTTATTTGTCTCTTATTCCTTTCTCTCATCACCATTAATCTTAGCACACGTGTTTTTTTGTTACCCTTTTCACTCGCTTTTTTCACTCGTTCTTTTCCTTAGCTCTTTTCATTCGTTTTTTTCCTTAGCTTTTTTCCTTCGTTCTTTTCATTAGCTCTTCTCATTCACTTTTTTCTTTCGTTCTTTTCCTTCGCTCTTTTCATTTGCTCTTTTCATTGGGTCTTTTATTGTCTCTTTCCATTATCTCTTTTCATTAGCTCTTTCAATTTGCTCTTTTCATTAGCTCTTTCCATTAGCTCTTTTCATTCCCTCTTTTTATGCCATCTTTTCATTTACTCTTATCATTCACACTTTTCCTTCACTCTTCACTGGCTCTTTTCATGAGCAATTTGCATTGTTTTTTCACTAGCTCTTTTCATTCCTTCTTTTCATTGGCTTATATCATTCACTCTTTTCATTAGCTCTTTTCATTAGCTCTTTTCATTAGCTCTTTTCATTAGCTCTTTTCATTCGCTCTTTTCAGTCATTCTTTATTTGCTCTTTTCATTGGCTCTTTTTTTTAGCTTTTTTCAATGGCTCTTTTCATTAGCTCTTATCAGTCATTCTTTATTTGCTCTTTTCATTGGCTCTTTTCATTAGCTCTTTTCATTCCTATTTCTAGTTGAAGGAGATAAATATATAACAACTACTAGCCTTTTACATTCTTCAATTACCATAACCATTAACACCTTTTTCTTTCACATTTTTAAAAGCTATTATTTTCTTTCTTTTTCTTCCTATAGATTACCTCCTTACTTTTCCTGACAAGAACTTTCCTCATTTGTTATATATTTTGTCTTCTGCCTCATCCCAGTGTCATGTTTTAACTCTCTCTCTCTCTCTCTCTCTCTCACCTTGACCCACTCTGTCCTTGAGTAGACATTGATTTTCCCTCCATCCCTCCACCTGGCTCTGACCCTCTCTCCACCTGGTTAGACCTTTCCTCCACCTGGTCTCACTTTTCCTCCACCTTACGTCATTTTTCCTCCACCTTCCCTACAAAGGAGTTACAAAGGCTTTTGTGACACCTTCACCTGACCTCACTTTCTCTCCACCTTCTCTCCACCTGACCTCGCTTTCTCTCCACCTTGCCTCCACCTGACGATCTTTTCTCCAACTCGTCTCCATCTGACTTCACTTTCCTCTTCTTCTTTCCGCCTGATATTACTTTCCTCCACCTCCATCCACCCCAACCTTCCTTCCACCTGACCTCACTTTCCTTCCACTTTACCTGACTTTCCTTCCACATTTCCTCCTCTTTCCCCTCCACATTTCGTCCACCTGACATCACTTTCCCTCCACATTTCCTCCACCTGACTTCACTTTCCCTCCACCTTTCCTCCACTTGATCTCACTTTCCTTCATCTCCCCTCCACCTACCCCGGCCTTCATTCCACCTCATCTCCCACATTTCTTCCACCTAATTTGTTCGTCTCTGCCACTTCACTTTGGCTTTTCCATCCTCTCTCTATTTATTTCCAGTTTTCCACCTTTATTTCTCAATCTTTGCTCACTCTTCCATTTTCATACTCTTACCATTTCAATTAATTCTGCCTTTTGCATTAATCTTTCCCCCTCCTCCTCCTCTCTCTCTCTCTCTCTCTCTCTTCTCCTCTCGCCCACCACCGTTCCACCCTGCCTTAACCCCCTCATCCACTTACTTCCACCTCACTAACCACGGGAAATTAGTCTGGCCTCCACCGCCACCATCCCTCCACGTCCTCCACATTACATAATACACACACACACACACACACACACACACACACACACACGCACACACATACACACACACACACACACACACACACACACACACACACACACACACACACACACACACACACACACACGTATGTACATACTCGTACAAACACACACTGTCTGTCTGTCTGTCTCTGTCTGTCTCTGTCTGTCTCTCTCTCTCTCTCTCCTCATAATTTTACGATTCCACTTTCAGTCCTCTTTCACTTCCTCACTTTCTCTACCCACCAGATTTTTTTTTTTCATATTTTCTCCAGTTTACACATTTACCCTCAACCATTCTTCTTTTCATTTTTCCATCACCTCCTTATTTTTTTGTTCCTTTCTACATTTCATTCACTTTTCTATTTTTCTCTCCATCTCGCTTTTTTTCCTCTCTCTCTCCACTCATTTTCATCCTCACACTTTTTTTCTACATATTCCCTCCACCTTACAGTTCTCTCCATTTTGCCCTCACCTTCTCATTTTTCCCTCCACCTCATCCTACTTCTCTCCACCTTCCCTCCATCTTACCTTCCTTCTCTCCACCCTCCTTCCACCTCGCATTTCTTTTTCCTCCACTGCCGGTTCACCTCATAACTCTCTCTTTCCACTTCATCTCTCCTTCCCCTCCACTTTCTCTCAGGTTTAACTTCCTCTCTCTCTCTCTCTCCCCCCCTCCCCCCTCTCTCTCTCTCTTCCTACCCCAATCTACCTCTCCCTTCCATCTTATCTTTCTTTTTTCGCGTTTTTTCTTTGCCTTCTTTTGTTCAGTGCTAATCAGCTCTTTTACTTCCACACTAATATCTTCTCTTCCTTTTCCTTCGTCTGTCCTTCTTTCCAAGCAGTTAATTTGTTCTCATTCTCCCTCTTCCCTTTCTAATTTTTTCCTTTCCTTTTTTCCTTTCTACGTTTTCCATAAATTCTTCCTTATTCTTTTTCCCATTCCTCTTTCTTTTTATTTTCCTCACGCTCTCTCTCTCTCTCTCTTCCACTTTACCGCTTTCTCTGCATTGTTCTTTCTTTCTTTCTTTCGATTTTCTCATTTCCTCTCCTTTCATTATCATCTCTCTCTTGCTTTCCACGCTTTACACATATTCTCTGTTCTCTGTTGCCTTCTCCTTCCCTTCATTTCTTATCCCTTCCCTCCCTTCCTATCCTCTCCGCTTTCTTCCATTCTTTCTCCTATTCTCCCGTCTTACCCTCCACTTCTCTCTCTCTCTCTCTCTCTCAACCTCACCTCACCTTCCCTCTCATTAAAAAATACTAAAAGCCCTTAACTCACCTCGCTATCTCCCCTCGGTTCGTGAGCAGAATCCGGATAGCGGTGAGAACGCAAACACTGAGGAACACGCTGGGAGGGAGACTGGGGCATTGTGGGATGAGGTAATGGAGGATTTACGGCAGAAGGGAAGAGGCAATTGTGTTTTTTTCTGAAGGAGTCGAGAGGGAGAGGGTAGGGGGAACTGAGGGAGATGGTAGGGAGAAGGGAAGGGAAGGGGAACAGGGAGGGGTGAGGGGAAGAAGAGACACAGTAGGGGAAATATTAATAGGGGAAGTTAAGAGAGTGAGACGAAAGGGAAAGGAAGTGATGGAGATGTTATGGAGAGGGGAAAGAGAGTTATAGAGGAGGGAAAAGGGAAGGGAAGGGGAATGGAGACGGAGTGAAGGACGGGATGAAGAAAGTTGGAAGGAGAAAGTGACATGACGGGAAATGGGAGGAAATGAATAAGATGACGAACAAGAAGGTAAGGGGAGAGGAGGAGAGAGGGGGTAGAAGAGAGGAAGGAAGGAAGGGGAATGGAAAAACAAAGAAGGAAATGGCAAAGAAAATGAAAGATAGAGCCAAAAAGTGGTGTGTGATGACAGTGAAGCAGATTAAAGAAGACAGAGGATATGACAATAAAGAAGACGGAAGATAAGAAGGTGTGGCAAAAAGGCAGAAGAAGGAAGATAAGAGGATATGATATTAAAGTAGAGGAAGGAGGATAAGGGGATATAAATTGAGGAAGGTTTAAAAAGGCAGGGAGGGATGGAAATAGAGGAAGAATGGGGGGGGTGATAATTGACAGAGAGACGGGAATAAGCCGATATTTAATAAGGGGCAGAATATTCGTAGTGTCAAAAATGGTGAGCAGGAAGCGTGAGATAAAGGAGGGTAAAAGGAAGGAGGGATGATTTAAGAGAAATGATGATTCTAGATAATGAGAAGGTGGAAAACAGGATAAGGGAAGGAGATAAGAGAAAAAAATCAGTGAAGGAACCGCCAGTAAAAAAAAAAAAAAGAGGGTGATGATAACTTAAAAGGAAGGAAAATAAAAGATACGATACGGGAAGGACTGAGTAAGAGAGACGGAAGAAAGGAACATAAATGGAAGGATGTGAGGAGAACAGGAAGGAAAACATGAAGGCAAAAGGTTGGGAGAATTAAGAAAGTATTAAGAGAAATGAATGGAGGTAAATGAAGATTGAAGTAGTTTAAAGAAAACGTGAGAGAGAGAGAGAGAGAGAGAGATAAATGTCAGTCAAGAACCCTAAAACAAGAAAAAAAAAAGAAAAAATAGCACACGTAGCAACCATAAAGAAAAGCTTAGAATCCGCAGAAGTAATTTGAACTAAAGTCGTCTCCTCCGGGGTCTCTCACACAAAGCTTAGCACGGAGAGGAGAGGAAGAGGGAAGAGGAGGAAGGGGAAGGAAGAAAAGAGTATGTGGAGAATGAGAAAGGAAAAAAATGGAAAGGGGAGGAGAGAGAAAAAAAATGGACTAGGTAAGAGCATGGAAAGAAGGAAGGTCGATGGAAAGGAGGTTAGGAAGAAGGAAAGGAGGGAATACGAAGAGAATGGAATGCGTGGAAAGGAAAGAAGAAGAGGGAACAGAGAGGAAGAAGGCATGGAGGTAAGAATGACAGACTGGAAAGCGTGGAAAGAAAGAGAGAGGAGTGAAAAAAGAGACGAGGAAGAGGTAAGGGAGGGGACATACAAAAAGGTGTTCAGATCGTGGATAGGAAGAAAGAAGGATAAGAAACGAGGGAATACGAGAAAGTATGAAATCATGGAAAGAGAGGTAAGAAGGAAAGACTAGAAAAGGGAAGGAAGGGAATCAAAAATAAACAGACATCTTGGCAGGGACGAAAGAAGGACAGGAGAGTGAATGAAGAGGATACGAGAATGCATGAGAGGGTGGAATAAGCAGGAAGGAAGAGGGGAAGGGAAATGGAAGGGATTAGAAAGGGTCTGGAAGAAATGAAAAGAAAGAGAAAAGGAAGGAAAGAAGAGAAGAAGACGAAGAAGAAGAAGAGGAATGATGATGATGATGATGATGATGATGATGATGATGATGATGAGGAGGAGGAGGAGGAGGAGGAAAGATAAATATATATATATATATATATATATATATATATATATATATATATACATACAGAGAGAGAGAGAGAGAGAGAGAGAGAGAGAGAGAGAGATAAAAACGGGGACTGGGTCATATAAATTGGTTGACTAGACACACAATCTCCACTTCTGACACATTTCCTCTCCTTCACGATATAAACTGCATGACTAGTTTTCATGACACATTATTCCTCACATGACACACTATTCCTCACATGATACACTATTCCTCACATGACACACTATTCCTCACATGACACACTATTCCTCACATGACACACTATTCCTCACATGACATACTATTGCTCAAATGACACACTGTTCCTCACATGACACAGTATGCCTCACATGACACTATTCCTCACAGATAAGACGAATTTCATGCTAATTACACTGACATTTCCCTTTCCTTGCAATACCCATCTCGTGATCACTTTCCACATCACACCCAAAACTTTGCATAATGTTTTAATATTTTGTACTGGCTCTGAAACTCTTTTAGGATGGTTCTTCAAATTCATCTAGGGCTAAATTCTAGATGGCAGAGGAAACTTCGTAGCGCCGTTATCTTAGCAATTAATTATATATTTCACAATGATATATTTGTATTGCTTATTTATTTTTAATTCTGACAAAGTTTGCTTTAATAACGTCCAAAAGAATAAAAGATTGTAATATAAATAGCAATGAAAAATATGTCTTGGTGTCCTAAGCCAACTAGAATGCAGACGTTAGTGCATTATTGTTACTCTAACTTTACTGGTGTTCATTAGAGTTGCGTGGTTTTGCTGCCTGTATGGTTAGCTGGCTGTCTGATTGTCTGTCAGGACATTCATGCATAGATAAACGGGTATACGCGGACACATACACATAGACTAACACAGATGAAAACAACTATGCACACAAACAGGCATAAAGGTTTACACACAGGCAGACATAAAAAAAGTGTACCAAAAAAAAAAAAAGTGTCCAAAGAAGTAAATGATATACGCAGTCTGAGGAACTGACACATAGACAAACAGACACACAGACAGACACATACAGACAAAAAGACACACAAACACACATACAAAAATGCGGACACATAAAGAGACATACACACAAAACAAAAAGATAAACAAACAAAATGGTACATATTTACACACAAAAAAACAACGACAAACACAAACATGTATGTAGAAAAACAATGATATACATACAGCAAACAGCTACATACAAAACATGTATACACACAAACAAACATGCAGACACACACACACACACACACACACACACACACACACACACACACACACACACTAATGTAAAAATACAATCAAACCGGAACACATATAACAGAGAGGCACATAGAAACCCGTGCACAGAAACAAAGATACACACAGATATACATGTATACACGCAGGCAGATATACACCAGCAAACTGGTAAACACAAACAAACGAATACCGCCAAATTACTACTCACAAAAAATAAATTACACACACACACACACACACACACACACACGGAGCCTAGAAGTGAAGGGTCTAAGTAATAATGCACGGCATATGAAGCAGGAATGTTTGCCGCAGGAGACGCACACGTACGTTTATATAGTCATATTCTGAATAGACGTCCACACGACGGGGGAGTACGTTCACGGAGACTACTACTACTACTACTACTACTACTACTACACACACACACACACACACACACACACACACAATACAGCAGAGCAACAAGAGAAAAACAAGTCAATACACACATACACATACTGTACATCAGCATAATTACATGCTGGTGGAGGTACACGCACACGTCTACACACACAAACACAACAAGACACACACATACATACGTGTACATATCTGCATAATTCCACACAGCTTCACACGTTCATAAAAAATACAAAAACATGTAAAATTACGTACACTTAGAAACAAATGCACATACTGTACATACATAAACTATTTAATAAAAACACACACAAGAAAGTACTGCCACACATATGTACACAGACATACACATACCAACGTCCACACACACACACACACACACACACACACACACACACACACACACACACACACACGTGTATGATGCACTCACTAGCCCACACGCACACACTATAAACATATACATTATAAACACGCACGTACTTCACACATAGATACTGGTTGCACGCTTGTCAAGCACGCACACACACACACACACACACACACACACACACACACACACACACACACACAATCTTCCTTCTCCTGTACAGCCAAAAAATAAATTGCCTGAAAAAAAAAATGTAGGGAATGCCCCGACAGTATCATGTAAAGGAAATGAGAGAGTGTGAGTGAGCGAGATGATTATTGACGTGAGGGAAAAAATATAATTATCAGGGAATAATAAAAAAGATAAAACATACACCAGGATACGTCGTGGTCTTATTACCTTTGCGAGCGGAGATGGAGGTTATGTATTGAACCCTGTATGTCTGTCTGCCTGTTAGTCTGTCTGTTCACAAGACATATAAAAAGGTTATTGATGGAGTTCATTGAAATTTTGTGAATACGTGGGTCATAGCCCAAGGAAGAGTTGATTCAATTTTCAAGGTGATCTGAGCTGTCTGGTATGGGAGTTGGCGGAGGTATGCGCTCTCTGCCTGTTGTCGTTTTCCTTGCTGTTGGTGTTGTTATTATATTCTTCATGTTTTTGTTCTTTTTCATTATCATCATCATCATCATCATCATTATCATCACCACCATCAATAATATTTATTTATTTATTTATTTATTATTATTATTATTATTATTATTATTATTATTATTAGCGGTAGTAGTAGTAACAGCAATAGCAGTATATCATCATCATCATTATTATTATTTTATTATTATTATTATTATTATTATTATTGTTATTATTATTATTATTATTATTATTATTATTATAAAAACAACATCCAATCCCATTTTGCCCATCTAAACACGAGTGTAGGAGTCCGGGAAAAGGCTACCCTGTCCCGATATTTAAGGCAACAGTGACCACCCTCATCCTCCCCTGAGTGGCATTACCCGAGCAACAAACCCAAACCAACCCTCCAGATGGCACTCATATGGGGTCTCTCTGACTGAAGCATCTTATCGCACTAAACCACCAGGCGTCATTCCAGTAAAGGAATTATTATTATTATAATTATTAATACTATTATTCGCCTTCTGCTGCTTATGTTTTCTTCTTCCTCTCCATCTTCTTCTTATTATTATTACTTCCGCCAAGGAGCTTATGTTTTCACCCTTGTCCGTTTGTTTGTTTGTTTATTGGTTGGTTGGTTTGTGATTAAGATTACACAAAAACTACTGGACGGATTTCCACGAAACTTGGTAGAAGAATGGGCCTTGGCCCAGAATAGACTCCTTTAAATTTTGGTGCGGATCCATTAGGTGCGGATCCAGGATTTTTTTTTTTTTTTTTCACTTTCTTTAACATTGCGAGATAGGGCGTTTTTCAACATTTTCGTAAAATTTTCCGTGAATATTGCATGTAGCTTGATGAAAAAAATAAATAAATAAAAATAACAGGCATATTTAGGATGTTGGTATCTACGAATGTGTACAGTTTGGCGCGGATCCATACAAAGTTTCGGATCTAGCGGATTTAAATATACTTTTATAGGGGGGTAGTCTTTTTCCATATTGGATCAGACTAGACTGAATTAAAAGGGACTGCATGTTGGGCCTTGGCGGAAGTATGCGCCCTACTGAGTGCCATTCTAGTTATAAATTATTTTATTCTTATTAATAATTATCACCATCATCATCATTATCATTTACCATCATCATCATTATCAACATCATTACAGCTATTGCTGCTAAAAGTCCACACACGCATAAAACATAGTTTCATAAGTGATCACCCACACGTACACATGTAGACCTTCACTCACGTACACACGTGCACACATAGTATCTGTTTCGGATAATATTCATTAAACTAGAATGTCGTTCAATTAGCGGTAATACTGAGAGAGAGAGAGAGAGAGAGAGAGAGAGAGAGAGAGAGAGAGAGAGAGAGAGAGAGAGAGAGAATTATATTACTACTTGTGCCCAAAAATTAATATATACGAGAAAGGGATTATGAATGAAATACCCTGCTTGCTTTTCTCCCTTCCTTCCCTCATTCCCTTTTCATTTGCTTTTTCTTATCCTCTCGCAGCTGCTGTAGTTATCGTCTCTTCTTCACTTCATCCCCCCCTTCTCTCTCTCTCTCTCTTTCTTCCAAGCCCCACTCTTCAATTTACTCTCGTACTCTATCACTCCGCCTCATTTTCGGTCCTACTCTCCCCACTCTCCCATTAACTTCTCCCATCTCCATAGAGAGAGAGAGAGAGAGAGAGAGAGTGTGTGTGTGTGTGTGTGTGTGTGTGTGTGTGTGTGTGTGTGTGTGTGTGTGTGTGTGTGTGTGTGTGTGTGTGTGTGTGTGTGTGTGTGTGTGGTTTGTTTTGTGGCAGCATAGTTTACAACTTTAGAGTTTCGCATTCGGGGTGATGCTGTCTGGAAGGTACCCCTTCAACCCTACATTCCAGCACGCACGTATGCACGCACGATGCACACACGCACACACAGACAGACACAGACATACACACACACACACAGACAGACACAGACATACACACACACACACAGACAGACACAGACATACACACACACACAGACAGACACAGACAGACAGATACACACATACACACACACAGACATACACAGATAGACAGACAGACAGACAGACAGACACACACACACACAGACACACACACACACACACACACACACACACACACACACACACACACACACACACGCACACGCACAAATCCTCTTTCCAGGGCAAACTGGGGTATGGACTGAGCTAATGGTTCAGTCCTTGGGATCCGCTGAAGTATTTTTAATTGTATTTTGCTCTTTCCAGACAGGTTTATTCAGCTTGGAGGGAGACTTGTTCACCTGAAAAAGATACGGTACGCCCTCCATAAACCCCTTTAATACCTGTAGCCTGTCCTACACTGAACATGTCTTGAATCAGTGAAAGTTAAATAATAGAAGGCGTGACCAAAACGAAGAAGTTCAGACCTGCACAGTACTGGATTGAGTAAAACTGTTATAACTGTCTGATAGCAACAAGAATATTATTATACCGTATATACGACACTGGACTGACAGGACAATGCTTGAATACTCTCGAAAAGATAAAGGGATGCCAACAGTAATTAATTATGGATATATCACGGTTGCGAAAAATTATACTTTTGTGGAAACTAAGTAATATTAAAAAACTTTAATGATGGAAGAGAGCGTCGAGGGATTTTGTTTTAATCTTCGCGCCTTGTGTTGTAAGTAATTGCTCACTGAAGGAAAAGCACTTACGAAAAGTATAAATGCAGATAGCTTTCAATTTCATTACAGAGCATTAACTTTTATTTCTGCCCCAGCCATGACATATAAAAAAAATAGACATTACACAATTAATTCATTTACGCTGAAGGAGTGGTTTCAGGTGCTGTAATAATGGGAGCAATGAAAGCAATTATGCTCTTAATGAGTTTGCTTTTTAGCTGCAAACACTTCATAAAATGTTCTGGCTGTAACCACAAGAGGCGCCCTAGTAATGAATGAGTTAATGGAGATGTTTCAACCTCTTCCTTATGACAGATTTTCCCTTAGCTTAATAAAATCGTCCAGCGGTAATCACAGCTAAGAAAAGCCATCCTTGCATTGAGTGGGTTACTGGGGACGCTCTAACCTCTCTAGTATGATAGGCCTCTGCACAGCGGCCGGCAGTAAACACAATAAAACACAAGACGTCACAGGATTGGTATGTGTTAGTGGAGACATCTTGTGGCCCCGGTACTACGAAATGTCTTCCCTATGCTAACCTTAAGTTGTACTAGGAAAATACATAATACAGAAATAACAAAATACAATGGAAATAGTTTTCACTGTGCAAGGGCTAAAGGAAAACAAACTGATAGTAAAAACAATCGTGGTACTGGTTTCAGTGGTAGCAGAGGTGAAAAAAACAAGTGGATGTGTTGACAAGACTTGGCACTGTTAGAGGTGTCATGTGTGGCACCGGCACAGTGCCAGTGAGGACCATTGTCCTTACACACACACACACACACACACACACACACACACACACACACACACAGTTTTAATTTCTTTGTTCTTACGTAACTCGACTGCTCTGTTTTCCCGGCCTTTTTCCCGTTCATTTCTTCATAATAACCTATATAATGAACTCGCTTCTCGCCCCCCCTCTCTTGTGTTGCATAACTCTCTCTCTCTCTCCCTTCCCCTCTCTCCATTTTTCCCTCCCTCCCCCCTCCTTTCTCTCCCTCTCCTCCTCGCGCAACCTTTCTTTCTCCCTGCGTCCCACCTCCCTCCCCTACTCCCATTAGGCTAACTCTAATACAATGCCTCGCCCTTTCTTCCTTTCTCACAGCCTCTCTCACTCTCCTACTCTCTCTCTCTCTCTCAGACACATGCTCCCTTCCTATATCTTATCCACAACGCTTCCTCTCTCTCACATCCTTTATCCTCTCTCTCTCTCTCTCTCTCTCTCTCCTACACACACACACACACACACACACACACACACACACACACACTTTCTCTCTCTCTCTCTCTCTCTCTCTCTCTCTCTTAATCCCCACAATCCCTTATACTTCCACACATTATCGCACATCTCCCCATACTCCCTTACACTCCCTCACTCCCACACTCCCATACTCCCTCACTTCCACACACTCACTCCCCCACACTCCCTCACATCCACACACGCCCTCACTCCGCTATACTCACAAACACAACCTTACCCCCACACACTTCCTCATCCCCTACACTCCCATATATTCCCAAGCTCCCACACACTTCCTCACTCCCAGAACACTCACTCCTCACACATTCCTTCATCTCCCTCACACTCCCTCACTTCCACACACTCACTCCCACACCCTCCTCACCCCCTCACCCTCACTCCCCATACTCCATCATTCCCTGTTTTCTTTCAGTCTGTCACACACGATTGTTATATGTTTGGAAAATTAGTTTCAACCCAGCAGATAACTTCACCCCGTCCCAACAAGCCTCTTGGTATCTGTATTTCCTACGTATTCTTATGTACATTTCCATACTGCTCCATTTGCCCTTGATGTATTACTCTTTTTCTCCCACTCCTGCTGTACTCTCTCTCACCCGCTCACACTTTCCCCTCCTCAAACGAGTACTCTCTCACTCCCCCACACTACATCACACTTTGTCGTCTATGCAGTCTCACTCCCCACACTTCCTTCACCCTTCACTCACCTACACATCTTCAATCTCTCTCACTCTCCTCCACACTCCGTCATTCTTCTACTTTCTCCCCCTATCACACACTTCCTCCTCCCACACTCCCTCACACTCCCCCCTGCCTCACTCTGGTAGGTAAGCTTTAAGTCTATGTATAGAGCCAGACACTACCAGACACTGGGCCCCTCCCTCCTTCTACTTCTCCCACTACCCTCCCTCCCTCTCTCTTTCCATCCATTCCCCCCTCCCTTCCCCCACTCCTTCTTTTCTTTGTCTTTCCTTCTCATCTCTTTCCCATTCATTTCCTCTGTTTCAGTCCATCCTTCTCATCTTCTGTCTCTTCAACCCTCTCCCTCCCTCACTCTTTCTCTTTTTCTCCCTCCTGTCCTTTCTCCTTCCTCTTTTCCCCCCTCCCCTTCCTATCCCCCTTCCCTCTACCCCCACACTCTGTCTCTCATACACACACCCTCACCACGTCTGGGTCACTTACCCCTCTCACACCACCCACTAGGTCATTTCTCAGTGGGTCACACCTCAAAGCTCACCTGGTATTATGTTACATCTCATACGACCTTCATTATAAATAACTGGTATAATGTTACATCTCTAATGGCTATAAAGAACTGTTATTATGCTACATCTCTTACGATATTCACTATAAACAAATGGTATTAAGTTTCGTCTTTTACGACCTCCATTGTAAACACCTGCTGTTATGTTACATCCCTTATGACCCTGACTATAACACCTAAAATTTTTTACAACTCTTCTATTTTCTCTAACAACACTTGGTTTGATATTACTGTTCCTTCAGCTTCATTAATACCGCCTGACATTAAGTTACAACTCTTCCGCCTTCAATTATAATATTTGATCCTATGTTACAACTTTTGCGAGGACATTTTCATTAAAAACACTTGGCATTATGTTACTACTCTTACAAACATAACTATCACAGTCGGTATTATGTTACAACTAGTACATATTCACTAATAACACCTGGTACTGTCTTACAAGTCTTAACACCTCCTTCATCACACCTACTGTAATAAGCCACACCTAGTGCTATGTTTCATAACCCCCACTTTTAATTTTGTTGTATCTGGTATTATGTAACAATCTACCACCCCACTCTGTCACACCTGGTATATACTGTGTTACACGGCCTACACTTCCTTAGGACCTAGAAAGCTGTTTAGACGTTTTTTCCACCGGTTTTTCATATTACATCTTAACCTCTTCCCTACGAGAGGCTTCCCTTAGGTTGGGCAAAATAACCTTGTGGTGGACAGAATAAAACATAATTATATAACAGGTATTATCGCACTACAGGGATTATCTAAGACTGTTGTTAACCCCATCACTACGAGACACCTTCCCGAAGCCGAAGAAAATAGTTTGGAGGTGACAAGAACAAATATAAGAGATGTCATTGCACTAAGAGGGTTAATATGTTCCTCTATGTTGCCTATATCTCTCTGAGTCGACATGGCTTGCATAAATAACCTATAAAGAGAACACTGCCGTGCCTTAATGCGGAAATGACCTAGTAACGAAGAGGTGTTTGGGACGCATCAAAGACGACAGTTTGGCTCAGTGTCTCTACATTGCTTGTCTCTTACCAACGCACTATCAACCCCTTCAGCATGAGGATGTAAACTTTGCCTTATTCTTTTTCCAGACGATTTATTCAGAAGCAGAGAGGATTTTCGAAGTGAGTTAACATGCAACCAAATACAGCCTTGATGGCTGCAGCAAGAGCTACAAAAAGGCATAATCGTACCGAATGGGGTAAAGCTGAGATGACGAAAGTGCGTGCAAACCATTTTGTTTCTGAGGGACATTTATGGAGCTGTTGTGAGTAAAAAAAAAAACGTCACGACTGCATGTAACCCTAAAAGTAAACTACAGAGTGAACCGACAGTGAGGCAAGGAAGCTAATCACGCTGTACTCTCAATAAGGGTTTCATATATGACTGTGAGTATCCCTACTCTCACCCTTTAAGCTTTAACCCTTTCAGTCTCAAGATGTCTTTGTCATTTCACTCTTGCTACCTCCAGACAATGTGCTTAGCTTTTGAGAGGATTATATAAAGCATTCATTAACTCGTTCACCAGTAAGAGGCTCTCCTAACATCAACATTATCGTCTGGAGATAGCAAGAACTAATGTTAAATACGTCAACGATTCGTGAGGCTAATAATATGGCTTTTAGTCTCTCAATGAATATCTCACTTCCAATTTCATATTAAATTTACAGTTTTTTTTTCCTCTGTCATCTCTCACTTTTTGACGATTTCTTTTCACTTGGATGACGCCATTATATTTTGCTTTTATTCTTGCAACTTCCAGACGATCCTATTAAGCTCAGAAGAAGCCCATCGTAGTGAAGGAGTAAGAAATGATCTCCCATTAATTACGACAGGTCCTTTGTTAGATGGCTAAAACTGTCTAGAGGTTGCTGGAACACACACACACACACACACACACACACACACACACACACACACACACACACACACACACACACACACACACACACACACACACACACACACACACACACACACACACACACACACACAATGAACTGAGTGTCTGACTTCTATTATCCCACATGGTCTCGCAGTCTCCCACATGTCACACCCCACAGCATCTCTTGCAACCTCTCACACTTGGTATATCACACAGTACCTCGCAGGCATCACCTCATAAGATTTCTCACGCTTCATGATCCACCGAATATCTCACACTCTTTCACAAACAGCACACCCTACCTCACATTCTCTCACGCACTGCCACCCCGTCAACAGTTTCTCACACCTGACATTTCACGTCTGTATTACGGTATTAAAACGGAATGCGCGACAATAAAAAAACAAATCTCTGCCTTCTGACGGTCATTCCTGGAGCAACTGTAACTTTTAGATGTGGTTGTCCAGCATCCCACATTACAGAGTGTAGTCAGCAAGGATCCAATAGGGAGAGACATATTTTTATCATAATTACGTGCTTTAAAAATTATCGTCCAATATGGGAAGTTTGTCCACACCTGGGAGGGATCATACTTTCGTCAGCTTAGGAGACTTAAGCACTTTCCCTAGCGATTAATTTAGCATATAACACCTTCATTTTACCTGGTACAATAATTTGGTTTCCCTAGCGATTAATTTAGCATATAACACCTTCATTTTACCTGGTACAATAATTTGGTTTCTCTTACACGTACACTCACATCGTTGGCGTAAAAATCACAGACAGAAGGATGACCGTGGTAACTCTCTTATTCCATTCCCCATGACGCCAGACGATTATATTCAACTAGAAGTGAGACATTGGAGGCCAAAAGGGTTAACGTAATACATATATAACAAGAAGCAGGTAAGAGTGAGGTGTTAAAACGGTCCCTTAAGCAAAAAGAATACGGTCCTCAGCCTGTCACACGCACAGTCTTATTCGTTGCCTCATTCTTAACACCTCAGAGTCTCATGCATCTTACACTTTTCAGTAACTCAACTTTCATTCCATGTATGTAGGTTCTTATGCCATCATCGTCTCTCTCTCTCTCTCTCTCTCCTTTCACATACCTCTTATACCACCTGGCCCTTCATACATTATACATACTTTGGGGAGAGGAGAGGGAAGGGAAGAGGCTGGTGTGTGTGTGTGTGTGTGTGTGTGTGTGTGTGTGTGTGTGTGTGTGTGTGTGTGTGTGAGAGAGAGAGAGAGAGAGAGAGAGAGAGAGAGAGAGAGAGAGAGAGAGAGAGAGAGCATGACTGATTGGGTGCATGTGTTAATGAATGGAAAATCACGTATGTTTGCTCGTGTGGGTTATACTCGTAATTACCAACTCTGAGTGCGTGTGTATGCATGAATGACCGTATACGTGTGTGTGTGTGTGTGTGTGTGTGTGTGTGTGTGTGTGTGTGTGTGTGTGTGTGTGTGTGTGTGTGTGTGTGTGTGTGTGTGTGTGTGCGTGCGTGCGTGCGTGCGTGCGTGTCTGTGTGTATGTGTGTGTTACAGAGAGAGAGAGAGAGAGAGAGTGTGTGTGTGTGTGTGTGTGTGTGTGTGTGTGTGTGTGTGTGTGTGTGTGTGTGTGTGTGTGTGTGTGTGTGTGTGTGTGCGTGCGTGCGTGCGTGCGTGCGTGCGTGCGTGCGTGCGTGCGTGCGTGCGTGCGTGCGTGCGTCTGTGTGTGTGTGTATGTGTGTGTTACAGAGAGAGAGAGAGAGAGAGAGAGAGTGTGTGTGTGTGTGTGTGTGTGTGTGTGTGTGTGTGTGTGTGTGTGTGTGTGTGTGTGTGTGTGTGTGTGTGTGCGTGCGTGCGTGCGTGCGTGCGTGCGTGCGTGCGTGCGTGTGTGCGTGCGTGCGTGCGTGCGTGTCTGTGTGTGTGTGTGTGTGTGTTAGAGAGAGAGAGAGAGAGAGAGAGAGAGAGTGTGTGTGTGTGTGTGTGTGTGTGTGTGTGTGTGTGTGTGTGTGTGTGTGTGTGTGTGTGCGTGCGTGCGTGCGTGCGTGCGTGCGTGCGTGCGTGCGTGCGTGTGTGTGTGTGTGTGTGAGCGTTTGCATATGTGCGTGCTTTCATTTGTCTGCGTGTGCGAGAGGTAGTGTGTCTCCATGTGCATATATCCCTTACCATGTGCGTGTGTGTTGTGTGTGCGTCTCCATGTGCGTGTGTGCGTATGGTACGGAGGATGCAGGTAAGATGTCTTTATTAGAGGTGATCTAATTCCCAACACTGCAGTCAGGCCTCAGGCACCCCCTCCTTTCCCTCCTTTATTCATTTCTGCTTTCATTTCTGTCTTCCTATCTGCTTTCATTTCTCTCTTATAATCTACTTTTATTTCTATCATCCATGCTGGTTTCATGTCTTTATTCATTCGTGGATTATTTTTGCCTCCTTGTGTTCTTTCTTTTTCTCTTCATTCACTTCAGTTTTCCTCTTATTCTTCCTTCATTCCATTTTTTGCGCCTATACTTTGTCATTAATTCCTGTCTTTATTCATGGATTTATTTACCCTCGTCTGATATTATTTTTTGTCTTTTTGTTGGCAATTTCATTACTTAAATATCTGTTTAATTTCTCTTTTCTCGTTCTTTCCCGTTCTGATCCACAACTTCATTTCTATCTTCCTTTTCTCCCCTCCTTCGTTCTTCTCCATGGATATTCTCAGTACTCTCTGCTTTCCTACTTTCATCCAAAAATAACCCTTTCTACTTTCCAAACCTGCTTTGATTCTTGCCTGCACTCTTTGTTGCATTTGTCTCTCCTCTCTTCACACCTTCCTCAGTGTTTCCCTATTCCTGCTGCAACTTCATTCCTGTCTGCTTTCATATATCTTTCCTTTCTGATTACCTTCCTGCTTCTGACCTGTCTGCATTCCTGGCTTTATTTGTCCTCCTTTTCTACCTTCCGTCCATCCTGTTCCTCCACTCCTACTTTCAGTTCTACCTGCCTTGTTTCTGTTTTCTATTTCTGCCATTCTTCGTGCTTTCGTCACGATTCCCCTTTTTTCCCTTTCATTTATGTCTTTCCTTTCTCTTATCCCCTCTACTTCCTTGGTCGTCCTTTCATTCCTGTCTGTTTTCAATTTATTTTCTCATCCTAAATCCTTCCTGCGTCCATCCCGGCCCGTCTGTCTCCACTTGTACCCG
Organism: Coenobita brevimanus; assembly: GCF_032717465.1. Taxonomy (NCBI): domain Eukaryota; kingdom Metazoa; phylum Arthropoda; class Malacostraca; order Decapoda; family Coenobitidae; genus Coenobita; species Coenobita brevimanus. Next base: position 24,144,290 of record NC_137004.1, read on the forward strand.
ACAATGCGTGCTTGAGTGCTTAAATGTCTTAGTTCCCCCCCCCTCTCCTCCACTAATACGATTCCTACTGTGTGTGTGTGTGTGTGTGTGTGTGTGTGTGTGTGTGTGAAAGAGAGAGAGAGAGAGAGAGAGAGAGAGAGAGAGAGAGAGTGAGAGAGAGAGTATAATTAACAAATGAGACAGTCAGACCAGTTAAAGTTCTTAAGTATATTTCTTAAAGTTAACGAGTGTATTTCCTAGAATTAAAGTTAACACTTGAGTGACAGGGGATTCCAGCCAATGCCCGAGGGATGTTCTGAGTATAATGTACAGTCTCAGTTAATTCCATCCATCCATTGCCAGACGCCATGTATCCCAAATGGGGTGGTCAAGGGCTTAGAGTTAATTGTTTTACAGGGAGGGGCACTAATCCTCCACCAACCCCACTTGACGTAGGGATGCCAACAGCATCTGGTGTTCCCAGGCGGTCACCCATCCAAGTACTAACCAGACCCAACGTTGCTTAATTATTTATATTACACGGGTTGCGAAACAGTGGCAAGCAATTCCAACCCACACTACTAGAGACTGCATCGCCGCTTAAACACAGAAATGCAATTACTTTCGAAATAACAAAGTTTCGTGTGCAAGGTATTTTCGAAACAAGTGCATGTCTAAAGCGATATTAATAAGTCAACTGGCATGGCGTATATTACGTGGTGGTACTTTCCAAGGCCCCATCCATCTCCTTGACCTTGAAAAATATGAAAAAATAACAGTGCACAGAGAAGCTCATAAAACACTGCGCTCGCGACTAGCCAGATCTTACCTCCCTTGCCTAAGGAGGTTACCGGGGCCAGGTGGGTGGCATGCAGGGGTTAAAGAGATGCATGACTCTTATTGGAGGTCTTGAGATAAATGTTGGGTCTGCATCTGCACTGTTAGCACCGCCTCCCACTGAACGACATGAAGAAGGCCGCAGCATACCGAAGGGGTACGTGTGTGTGTGTGTGTGTGTGTGTGTGTGTGTGTGTAATTCACCGGGTCGGTCAGGATCACTTGATGGTCGTGATCGTCAGCTTTTACCCTCCCGGAAGGGAGCTGAGAGCTCATATAGTCCGATCTAAGGGCAAGGCTGTGACCTTCACACACGCACACACCCGTCCCCTTGCTCAAGGGGGAAAGTAACCACCCACTTCGTCAGTGGAACTTTTCGCAACCTGAGCCAGGCGCGAACTCCCGTCCACCAGTTGGCAAGCGAGAGCGTTACCACTGCACCAGCGAGCGGTGTGTGTGTGTGTGTGTGTGTGTGTGTGTGTGTGTGTGTGTGTGTGTGTGTGTGTGTGTGTGTGTGTGTGTGTGTGTGTGTGTGTGTGTGTGTGTGTGTGTGTGTGTGTGTGTGTGTGTGTGTGTGTGTGTGTCACATCCATTGCTTTTACCTGCCTGCCTGCCTGTGTTGTGCCTGCAGCCAATCAGTCCAGTCCTCTCCATCTCTCTCGCCGGGATGCAATGCAGGGGTGGGGTGGCAGGGCAGGGAGGGGAGGCAGGTGAGGAGAAAGGAGGGGGGATGCGTGGGAGGAGAGGTACTGGGAGGGGAGGAGGGGGAAGAGAGGAATGGAATGAGAGGGAAAGTGTGATGTCGAGCTGGTGTGAGAGGGGTGATGAGAGAGTGATGGTGCATGGAAAGGGTGGAAGGAGAGGGGAATGGAAGAGAGGAAGACTGGCAGGAGAACGGGATGGGAGACGAGAGGATGGGAGGGAAAGAGTGGGATAGGAGGAGTAGGAGAGGGGAGGAGTAGGAATTAGGAGTGGGAGATGGAAGGACTGGGAAGAGTGGGAAGGAGGAGTAAGAGGGGAGGAATGGGAGGAGAAGGAAGAGGAGACGAGTGGGGAGAGTGAGGGGAGGAGTGGCAGGAGGGTGGAATGGGAGAGGGAGTGGAAAGATATGGCTGTGGGGGAGGGGGAGGGGGATGGAGAGGGGTGACAGGAAAGGGGACCAGAAGGAAATGACAGCTGGACGGGAGGAGGAGGAAAAGAGAGTGGAAGAAGCGCGGAGTATGAATGGGAAAAAGTGTGAGGGGTACGTGGCAGGGAGTGAGGAAAGACGAGAGGGGAGGGGAAAGGTAAGGGGAACAGGAGGAGGGATGAAAAAGATGAGAGGGAAGGGGAAATGGAGTGGAAGAAGAGAGGGGAAAGGGGAAGGAAGAGGAGGGGACTTGGATAGGGAAAGGTAAGTGGAAAGGGTGGGGTGATGACAGGAGGAGAGGAATGAAGCGGAGGGGGAGGGGGATGCAGGGAAGGGGAAAGGGGCGGTACAAGGTCTCGCATCAATAACAATGTTGGTAAATGCCACGCCCCCGGTACACCCCCCTAGTACACTTAGCCACACCCCAGTACACTTAGCTAAACTTCTGTACACTTAACCACACAGCAGTCCACCTAACCATATGCCAATACACTTTGCCACACCCCAGTACACAGCCAAATCTCAGTACACTTTGCCACACCCCAGTACACTTAGTCAAATCTCAGTACACTTAGCTGCATCTAAATACACTAACCCAATACACTAGGCCACCCCCCAGTAAACTTAGCCATATGTCCTCACCAACCCGCAGGACACTCAGCCACATTCCAGTGCACTTACCCAGTACACTTAGCCATATCCTAGTACGTTAACACACTACACTTAGCCACATAGCAGTACACTAACAGAGTGTACTTAGCCACACCCCAGTACACTAATCCAGTACACTTAGCCACACCCCAGTACACAAACCCAGTACACTTAGCCACACCCCAGTACACTAACCCAGTACACTTAGCCACACCCCAGTACACTAACCCAGTACACTTAGCCACACCCCAGTACACTAACCCAGTACACTTAGCCACACCCCAGTACACTAACCCAGTACACTTAGCCACACCCCAGTACACTAACCAGGTACACTTAGTCACACTCCAGTACACTAACCCAGTACACTTAGCCACACCCCAGTACACTTAGCCACACCCCGGTACATTATCCCAGTACACTTAGCCACACCCCAGTACACTATCCCAGTACACTTAGCCACACCCAGTACACTAACCCTGTACACTTAGCCACACCCAGTACACTAACCCTGTACACTTAACCACACATAGTACACTAACCCTGTACACTTAGCCACACCCAGTACACTAACCCCGTACACTTAGCCACACCCAGTACACTAACCCAGTACACTTAGCCACATCTCGGTACACCAAGGCACACCTTAGAATACTGTGCCAGTGTGTGCGTTGTGCATGTGTGTATGTGTAAGTTTACGTGTATGTGTGTATGTGTATGCGTGTGTGTAGTGTGTGCATGTGTATTTGTACCGTGTGTGTATGTGTATGTGTGTGTGTGTATGTATGTGTGTGTGTGTGTGTGTGTGTGTGTGTGTGTGTGTGTGTGTGTGTGTGTGTGTGTGTGTGTGTGTGTGTGTGTGTGTGTGTGTGTGTAAGTGAGTGGGGGTGCAGGTGTTGGTAAGTCAGGTGTAGTGGGTGAAACAAACTACCTGGGGAGGCAGGCCACGGCACACAACGAGCCCAATAAATTCACATTATACTCGTGAAGGCAAAGGCGAACAACCGTAAAGGAATATATACTGATAATGGAAACTGGTGAGGAAAGCATTTAATTTGTAAAGAAAAAGAATTAATCAGAAATGAAAAAAGTTTACTATTTCGTGTAACACTAAGTTGGTAATGGAAAAGATTTAATAGAAAAAAGGAAAGAAAATTAGGTCAAAATTACGCAGCGTGAACTTGACCCGTGACCTTGACCTCTAATTGACGTGCACCCAAGCCTGAATGATTCCTTCCCATCCCCCCACACAGTATACAGTACGTGCCAAGTTGAAGCCAAATCGACCAGGCATTCCTGAGATGACGCCCTGCCCTGGCTCTGAACCCTGACCCGTAACTCTGACCTTCAATCCATCTACACCAAAATCGATTCACTCCTTCAGACATATACACAACGCTTGCGGCGTTTTTTTTTTTTTTTTTTTTTTTTTACAAAAGATGAACAGAAGAAAAAACAAATATGAAAAAATCCATACACCAGATTACAGGTGTCATCTGTTCATTAAAAAATTCTGTAACGGTTGGGCCTGAACTGCTGAAGGCTGAAGTTTGACAGGAAACTAATCTGGAAAAGCGAGTTCTAAAGAGAAGCAGTTCTGGGAATAAATGAATTCTGAGACGCAGAAGTGTGGTCCAAATTTGATCAAACATTAATGAAATATTTGGCTAACATACATGCATACATACATATATACACATACCATATATACTGTATATACACACATACACAGTATCCAGCTTCTGTAATGAGCTGATGTTATATTTAAAATGGCTCTCATCCAGGTAAAATAAACGATGAAGGCCGTCAATACACCTATAAGTAATAAAGTTAATTCGTCCTTTTTTATGCATATGGAATCGAAGAAAAGAAAAAGTAATATATCTTGTAAAAAAATATAAAATACAAGTTGATTAATCAAAGCTTCCAATCCGGTTATCGTTGGATGCTTAATTTCATAAACTGTATAAATTTTCTTGGTGTCTGAGATCTTAACTTAGAGGAACTGCCAATGTCCATCACCGTCATCATCATCATTATTATCATCATCAAGAACTATAAATGCTGTAATCCGGCCCATACTACCAGTTTTATGAACGGGAAGGGTAGGATTTAGAACCAGGGAAATATAAAAAATGCAAATACAGAATTAATTACGGTTATTTAAATTGGGATGAGAAGATACTGGAGAAAGAAAGCAAAAAATATATGTAGGAGAGGCATCGTTTGTGCGCCTAGTACTCACCCATTCACTGCAATATCTGTTCCCTGAAAACAGTAGAAGCTTGACCATGATCCGAGACTTTGACCATTGGCTTGTCTGGCCTAAAATTATCCCGGATCATCCAAAAATAACATACAACTCCCACGGTTGGGGCGGTTTAATACGGCCAAAAATACCAAGTGCTGTTAGTTGCTGTTCAAGGTCTATAAAAAAGAAGGCAAGGGACTGAATGGGGTAGGAGGCAAGAAAGCTGGAGGGGAGAGTAGAAAATCAGTACGAAAAGGTCAAGGGAAGAGAGAAAGAATGAGAAGAGGAATGAGAAATGGAAAGAGTTGGAAGTGTATGTAGAGCAGGAAAAGGAGGACTGTGAGATAAGGAGCTGAGAATGAGGATGGGGACAAGGAAAGTAGCAAGGAGGAAAGGAAAGAATTAAGAAAGCAGGAGGAGGAGAGATGAGAAGCAAGGTAGGAATGGCAGGGAGTGGGAGGGGTGAGTGGGAGAGGGTGAGAGAAAGGGAAGGAAGGCTGAGGGTAGTAAAGGGGGAAGGGAAGATGGAGGTGTGGAAAGTGAGACGAAATAAAGGAAGGTGGAGGGAGGAGAGATGGGAAACAAGGAAAGAGTGCTAGGAGGTGAGCGGGAGAGGACAGAGTGGGCAGAGGAGGACACGGGAAAAAAAATGAAAGGTGAGAGGTGGGAGGAGGTAGGGAAAATGCGAGAGGGCATGGAAAGGGGGACGGCTGAAAGGAAAGTGTGAGGGGCAGGGATGGGAAACAAGCAAAGGGTTGGAGACGAGAGGAAGAGGGAGAGGGATAGGGCGGGAACAGAAGAAAGAAAAAGGGGGTTGAGAGAGGGTAGGGAAGGAGGGACAGTTGACACAGAAAGTGAAAGGGAGGGCACAGAAAGTGCGAGGGCAGAAAGGAAGGTGGGAAGAGGAGTAGGAATGGAAAATACAGAAATGGTGGAGGAGGGAGGGGGAGTGGAAAAAAGGAAATGGTGAGGATAGAAAGCAAAGGCGGGAAAGGAAGGTTGATAGTCCGAAGGGGTAGTAGAGGAGGAGGCGAGGAAAGCGGGAAGGTGAAAAGAAGGATGGAAGAGACATGAATGAGGAATAAGGGAAAGATGGGAGAGGAGAGGGAAATAATGAGCAGGGAGAAGGAAAGAAAAATTGAGGGGAGAGAGGTGGGTGGAGACAGTAGGGTAGGGAGCATGGAAGGGAGCATGGAAAATGAGAGGGAACTGGGAAGGGGAAAGGCACATAAGGTGGATGGGAGACTGGAAATGGGAGGGTAGGACTGGGTGTGAAAGGGGGCAAGTAGGGGAGGGGACTGGGTGCAGGAAGGGGGCATATGGAAATTGGAGAGGCGGACTACATTTGAGAGTAGGGGCATTTGGAATGTGGAAGGGAGCGAGGGGAAAGGATGACGAGGGAAGGAAGGACAAGGACGTCTGGTGTGACACAGCCAGCTGTTGACTGACACTCTAATGCACTTACCAGACATGGATTGCAAGTCTGGGACAAATCCTTAAATATTCATGGAGTTGTCTGATGACGGGGGAGCCACACGCCAAGCCGCACTGTGCACTGTGAGAGTGGATCTTGACAACTAAAACAAGCATCCTATATCCCTCTCCAGTGCATATCTTCGGCCCAATGCTGTATCACATATCGCAACTACTGTACAATGATCACGGTTATATTTTTTTATTTAGCTATATGTTTTACTCTTTCAAGGAGAGTGTGGAATACCAAATAAATCACACAATCTTTTTCCTTGATTGTTCAGCTTTTCCGCTGCAAAAATCAACCGATGTTTCCACTTCCTCATGTCTATACCTGATTACGTCTTCAATGACCTTTCCTAATCCATCCCTCACCTTACTGATGCTATCTAGCACCTGTAATTCAGGTTTCTAAATATCAGAATATCTTGACTGGAATGGCCTTGATATCGGATTTCTCTTTCCTTATATTTTTAGGCAACATTGTACATGGTTTTTCACGAATATGAAAAAACAGATTTTTTTTTCCTTCAAAGAAGGAAGTAAATGCTGAAAGCCAGCAAAAGTTGTTTTACTTAAAGAAAGCTGAACACAAGAATGCTAAAATCAACACCTGATGATTTGAGATGCTTAAACAGTATTACGCTTAAAAGACTGGAGGTCATAGGGAGAGGGAATCTAAATAAGGAAGAATGTCTCAGAGTTGACCAGCTGTGTGGGACATGAGGGACTGGGAACATCCATTGGTTCTTTCACAGGAAGTTTGAAGAAGGACATATATATATCGTAAATATACTGCACATAGAGTCTAGACAATACGACACGTAAAAGTAATAAACATAGATTCTAAAACTAAAATAATTCAGATGAATAAAAAATAAAGCATATATATGATAAATATGGATGAATAATGTTTATGACGTCTTAAACAACAAGCAAACAGCACTCTGAGTGCGCATACCTCGGCCAACGCCTAGACCAGACAACTCAGAATCACCACCAAAATATAATAAAATCTTTCCTGGCCCATAACCCATACATCCACTAAATATAAATGAAATCCATCAATTACCTTTTGAGATATCTTGTCGACAATCAAGGAAACAGAAAAAAAAAAAAAAATCCTGGATCGGCATCTGGATCCGAATCAGCCTCAAAATCTAATACACTTTTCCTAGACCAGTGGGCTATCCCTCCAGAAAATCTCATCGAAATTTGACTTTAAATTTTACAGATATTAGAAGGACAGACAGACGGACAGACATCACATAACCTCCGCCCGACTTCATTGGAGGTAAAGCTAGAATTTGTCGTTGTTGCTGTTGTTCCAGGTCTATCTGAACGAGAACCCAGTGCAGTGTAGAACGAAGTTGCCCTTTCTTGCAATAATGTGGGTAGAACGTTAATTAATGTATATAAAAGCGTAATTCAAGATATACAAACATTAAGTAAAATAGATAAAACGAAAATTAAGACAGAAACGTAAACTGATGTAGATAAAAACATTAACTGATACACATAAAAACGTAAATTAACAAAGGTAAAAACGTACAGACAGATAAAAACTCAAATATAGATAAAAACATAATTAAACATCGGTAAAAAGGTCGATTACTAAGGCCAAAGGTGATATGTTGGAGATGCTGGTGGGTGGGTGGCTGGGTGCGTCACGTTGCGGGTTATCCTTCACCCTGGTACTTTTAATGCCGGGGTCTTGAACAGGTGGGCCTTCAGGGACCAATTAATTCACCCACCTTACCCCCTGACCTAGTTTGCCACGCACGCACCCACGCACCCCCCCCCCCCAACACACGTAGCTTCCTCTTAAAAATTTAGGCTACAGTCTCTCTCTCTCTCTCTCTCTCTCTCTCTCTCTCTCTCTCTCTCTCTCTCTCCCCAGCACTGTCACGCAAGCTTCATACATGCAGAGTAGAGTCCCCTGTCAGCACCTAAAAATACTGCCACTTCAATTCATATTTCCACCTACAACTCACACACCTAAATTGATAGTGATGGAGAAATACTGGTGAGTGTGAAAGTGAGTGAGGGGTTCATGTGAGAGGCGAGTGGGAGTGGTGAATGAGTGGGTAATGGGTCAACAGGTTTGTAGATGAGTAAATTGGTGGGTACTGTAAACCAAATATGTAAGTGCGGAAATAGAAAAACAGAAAGGTATATGGGTAAAGTGAGCTGAACAGCTTCTAGAATCTGTGGATAAGATGTGAATGGTAAAAGAATGCCAATGGCCGAAAGTGAGCAGTAAATGAGCGATGTGAGTGAGGAAAGAAATGAAACGAAAGGTGCGTCGAAATTAGTGGAAATGAGTTAGTGGAAATCAGTGGCGACATAGTGGATACAGGTATTATATGACTGGCACTGAATGGCATGGCTGACCAACGTGTGTGGAGAAATGAGTTTGAGAGTGATTGGCTGATGGTTGAAAAAAAAAGAAAAGAAATGAATGAGGCGAATGACATGAGATGGTTGGGATGAAGAGTAGATAGAGTGATGATTATAAGCGAGTGGTGGAGTTGTGCGTAGATGGGGTGGGCGGATAAGCGAAGTGGTGAGTCAATGTGGGTGGTGAAGTTACGAGAAAATGGAGCAGAATGATGAGTGAATATCTCGGTCGAGTGGTGAGTGAGGTTGAGGTCTTATAAGCAAAGTGATGAAGTGGCCAGTGAGGTGTACTGGGAATGAGTGAATGAGGTGACAGGGTGGTGAATGAGTCGGGTATACAAGTGAATGGGGCTGGGGAATGAGGACTGAATGATGTTGCAGTGTGATGAGTGAAAATAGTGGTGAACTGAATGAGTGAGGTAGTGTTATGATGAGTGAGTGATGTGGTGGCTACGAATGAGTGAATCAGCGGAGTGAAGAGTGAGTGAGGAGAGGGGGTGATGAGTGTGGTAGTGGTGTGGTGAGGGAGGAGAAGTAATGAATAAGTAATGCGGTGGTATGACATGAGTAAGGTAAACTACCTGGTGGGTGAGTGAGTGTAATGATGAGTTAGCGGGCCGTAAAGGATAACGAAGTGGATGAGAATAATTTAAGTGAGCGACACGGAGGTAAAAAAAGGGAGCGGAGGTGACTAAGGTGAGGGTGAGTGAGGGTGCAAGGGGTTAAGGGGGACGGAGGTGAAGGTTAGAGGAGAGTGAGGGAGGCAAGAGGAGACTATAGTGGGAAATGAGAGAGGAAATAGGAGGATTGGAAGGGGTGAGAGAGGGGATGGGTGTAGGAGGAGACGAGTGACAGTAAGAGAAGGGTTAGTGAGTTCAAAGAAGGTAAGGGGATGGGGGTACGGATGAAGTGAGACAGAAGGGGGCAGAGGAGAGAGGTATGAATGGATCGGCTAAAAGGTGGGGTGAGGGGTAAGGCACGGGGCGAGGGGAAGTGAGAGGGGAGGATAAAAGGATATGAGAAGCGTGAGAGGGGGAGGAGGGAGGACTGGTGGGTGTTTAAGGGAGGGGAGAGGGGCCAGGTACACAAACTAATCAGCAAAATTGACTCCCCCTCACCTGGCCAATTAATTTTACCTGGTCATAAGGCTAGTAGGACAGTGAACACCGTCCCTGTGAAAGTGATATTACTTGTACTAAGGACATTTTGATGACAGTCTTTGAAGTTCTTGTCTACGTGCATTAGGGGTGAGAGTGCAGTTGGCTGGTTAGGGTATTTTGGAGAGAGGAGGGGGGGTGATGAAGAGGGTAGGCAAGGGAAGGGAGGGTAAGAAAGATGGAGCGAGATGGAAAATGTAGAAAGAACAGGGAGAAATAAAGGAGAAACGAGAGAGAGAGAGAGAGAGAGAGAGAGAGAGAGAGAGAGAGAGAGAGAGAGAGAGAGAGAGAGAGTGAAGAGGGAGAAAACGAAGAGGATCGAGGATGAGGAAAAGGGGGAAGAGAAGCGAGAAGAGGATGGATAACGTGAGGCTGGAACAATATTGACACAAATATTAAACGGATTACTGTACATGATCTCTTCCCTCAGCCCTTCCCCTCTCCTCAGCTTCCCCTTCATATCTCTCTTCCCCTCCTTGCTTTTAATCCCTGGCTTTTTCCTTCCTAAGCATGAGATCAGACCTACTTCCTGATTCATTCTCTCTCTCTCTCTCTCTCTCTCTCTCTCTCTCTCTCTTATATATATATATATATATATATATATATATATATATATATATATATATATATATATATATATATACCGGTACTGGTATGTTTTATATGTACATTATACATATTATATAAATATGTACTTATAAAAATCCTTCTATCTCTCTTTCCCTATCTATATTTATCTCTCTGTCTATCTATATCTCTGTCTATCTATCTATATGTATATATCTATCTATCTAGCTAGCCAGCTATATCCATTTATATATCTATTTATATGTATATGAGTTTGCAGAAAGAAATACAGCTGGAGGAAAAGATAACAGACGGAGTGAAGGACTAACTGGCTGAACTGCAAGAAACTGTCAGTGTAGCAGAAAAAGGCCAGATATGAGGTGGAAACATGAAGCAGAGAAGAACAGTGCATAGGAATAAAATGACGAAACACAGACACAGTCCCTCGAGTCACTGAGAAGGTTGGATGAGTCCTTTGTTCAGCAGCGGACCTCATATTGCTGCTGCTGCTATCTTAAATCCATCTCTCCTCTCCCTCTTCCTTTCCATTTCTCCCTCTCTACAGCAGAGGAGACTTTGGCGTAGATTCCACTCTTCTCTTCCCTTCTCCTTCCCCCTAACCATCATCTACCGGGTAATTTAGAGCAGTGCGTCCTCTTTCTTCCCCTCCCTTCCCTTCCCTCCCTCATTCTCGCGTCTACCTATTAATTCATTTCCTTGTGACCTCCCCTTTACCTCCCCACACCTCACCGTCCCACCCCTCCCCTTTTTCCATTCCCTCCCCCCACCCTCTTAAGCCAAATTAGGTCTCCTTTCCCTCCTCCATCACTGAAATTCCCCTCCTTTCACCCCCTCATTACCAAAGCCCCCCACCCCTCCCCTCTCTCTTCCCTTGTTTTTTCTTTCTCCTTTCCTGATTATTTCCTCCCACCCCCCTCACCCGCGTCCTTCCCTCTTCCCTCTCATACTATCTGTTCTTATTTTCCCTTAGTTTCCATTCTCTCTCTCTCTCTCTCTCTCTCTCTCTCTCTCTCTCTCTCTCTCTCTTTTCCTCGTTCCCTCTCTCTATTTCCTTTGCTCCTCCCTGCATATTTCCTCTCACCCTCTCTTTCTCTCCTTTCTCTTCTTAATTCCTCCTCCTTTCCGCATTTCCCCCTCGGTTTTTATTTCCTCTTCCCTTCTCCTCTCCTGTTTCCCTCATCTGTTTCTCTCTCTACTCCAATTCTTTCCCCCTCTATTTTTTCTCTACCCATCTCTTTCAAAACTGTATCATACTATATTCTATTTCTCGCTCTCAATTTCTTACCATTTCTTCCTCTTTCCTTTCTTTGATTCTCATCCTCCTACTCATTTCTTCTCTTTCATATTCCTCTCCCTCCTTCTCCTTGCTTATTTCCTCTCCCTATTTCCGTCTCTCCTTCCTGTTTGTTCTTTCCACATTTTCTTCCTTCCTCCTCTTCCACCTTTTCTCTCTCCTTTCCTACTGTCTTCTCTTTTCCCCTTTTCCTCCCTCTCCATGCTATTCTCTACCTGCCGCTTTGCTCCCTTCCCCTCTCCTTCCCTCATCCCTTATAACTTCCTCTCCCCTTTTCCCATTTTCCTCCTCCCCGCTTATTTTCTCTCCAGCCCTTCTCTCCCCTCTGGTGTTTACTTTCCCCCTCTCTTTTCTTCCTTTCCTCTCCTTCTCCTCCAGAGTTATCCTTTTTTCCTCTTCTTTGCTATTCTGTTACTTCTAAACGTGCTCTCTCTCTCTCTTTTTTTCTTTTAATTAAATATTCTCTTTCCTTCCTCTCTCCTCTTCCTCCCTTTTTTACTAACATTTTTTTCCCTCTTCTTTCTTTCCCTGTTAACTCTGTCTCCCATTTCTTAGCTTCTCTCCTTCCTGTATATATTTTCTCTTCCTCGTCCTCCTCAGCTTCTTCGTCTTAATCTCTTCACTACAAGAGATTCTTCCAAAAATGAGTGAAATCGTCAGGTCGTAAAGGGAATGTAAATATAAATCGTCCTCACACTGAAGGGGTTAAATTAATCTTCCTTCTCTCCCCTTCTCCTGTCGTCACATTTTCTAGGCTATTTCTTGTCCCCCTCACCCTTCTTTGGTTATTTCTTCCCTCTCTTAGGTATATTTTTCTTCACCCCTCTTACCCCCTCCTCGTTTTCTATTTTCGTTCATTCATTGCAACTCTGTCTTTCCTTTCATCTCTTCTCCAGATTTACCTTTTTCTTCTCTACATCTTTTTTATTCGATTACTTCTCCCTCTCTCTCTCTCTCTCTCTCTCTCTCTCTCTCTCTCCTGCCATTCCCTCAAAAACAATACAGTAATCTAATCCAGCCCTCTTCCCATCGCTACATTCTATTATCCACTTTTCTCTTTTCTAGTCATATTTCCTCCCCTTATCACTCTTTATATTTCTTCATGCCATTAATCAAGTCCTCTTTCCTTCACTTCCTCTCTCCTACCTTCTACCCTCTACGACAGTCTCCTTTCTCCTCTGTCACACATCCTCTTCCTCTTGTTTCCTCTCTTCCTACTTCTTCCTCTGCTTCTAAATTTTCTCTCCTCCATCTAAATGAAGCTGTTCTTCCTTTTTCCTCCCCCTTTTCCCTCCGCTACGACCCCCTGTCTGTCCTACTTTCCCCTCTCCTTCCTGCTTATTTATGTTCCCCATCCCTCCACCTTCCCTCTTCTAATTAAGCACTTTGTCTTCGCCACTCTTTCCCTCCTCTCCCAGCGTCTCTTCATTTTTAGATGTGGGAGCATCTCTTGAAGCGACCCTGTCCGTTTGTCAATCACTAACGTTTGTCGGACGCGAAGTTCTTCACTCCCGTAGAATATCGCGAAACCTTATACGCGTGTAATGATAATATTGGTCCCACGGCTATCCCATGGGGTTATATTTGTTCCTCTTCTTTCCTGCCTTTCTATCTCCTCTCCTCTCCTCTTCATTCTCTACTTCTTCCTTCTCTTATACACTCAACTCTATCCTCTGCTTCTCTTCCCTCTTCTATTATCTCCTTTCCCCTCTTATTCCCTCCACTGCTATCTCCATTCTTCTCAACTTTCTTCTCTCTCTCACAATTAATGCCTCTACCCCTTTGCATTCTCTTACTTTTTCTCTCTCTTAATTAGGTACTTCCTTTCCCTTTTCTTCTCTCCTACTATTTCTTTTCCCCCTGTTCTCTCTCTCTCTCTCTCTCTCTCTCTCTCTCTCTCTCTCTCTCTCTCTCTCTCTCTCTCTCTCTTATTAACTTCTCTCACTTATTTCATTCTTTTTTCCCTCTACGCCAACCTCATTCCTCCTTAGCCTCTCTCACCCCTACATCTAACCTCCTACTCTTTCACCTCCACGCCTCCCCTTCCCTCCCTCCTCCCCCATATCTCCCCTCCCCCTCCTCTGTCCCCTCTTATGCTGATGGGGCGTGTCCAGTTAACATCACCTCCCTCCCCCCAACCTTCACCCCTCCTTTGTCCTCATCACATCACCACACCACACCTTTCACCACACCACACATTCTATACATATCACCAAACCACATAAACTATACATTCTCCACATCGTTCCCAAACCACACCACACCACAAATCACACCACACTATCACACCACACTATATCACACCACACTGCACCACACCGCACATCACACCACACATCATACTATGCTTATCACCACAGCAGTCCAGTACCACACTATACCACTCATCATATTATTCACCATACCTTGCGCTACATCGTTCCTACAACACACGACACTACACCACACCAAATCATTCATACACTTCACCGTACCTGTCCCCATTACTTCATCACATCACACCACACCACACCCAACACATCACATTATACTATACCTCACCTCTTGTTGCCAGTGACACACCTTCAGTACATTTCTTATAACTCTTAATGTGTTCAAAAAAGGCACATTTGGAGATTTTTTGCATACTTCACAGTCCTTATCAGCACATCATTATCATCACTACCAATTTAAAGCAAACCTACTGTATTTCCCACTAATATGAATACTATGGAGAGGAAGAGTCAAAACTATCATTAGGTGCCTAGTCAGATGACCCATACAGTTAATAAAATCACTCCTCAAGCCCTGGAGATAATCGGTTCCACCCCACAGACAAAATTATCTTAATATTAATGCTTCCTGTAAGTTTTTTCTAAAAAACACCTGTAGGACAGAGCCGTTCAAGAGACTGCTAGGTAAAAAAAAGGGGGGGTGGGGGAATTCTTGCTATGTGTCACCCCCCTCCCACACACACACATTTCATACGAGTATATCATCTCTCTCTCTCTCTCTCTCGTCAGTTCTGTTGCTTCCTGAGAGTCCATTCCTTGCTTTCTGACATAATTACATTCTATATTATAACTTTTTAAAATATTCCACGTCCCCTCCTATCTCTAAACTCACAATTTATTTTTATTATCACCACGCTAGTCATAGTAAGTCTCCCAAAATGGCCATATCGTCGAAGCACACACAGCCCTATCCCACATATTTCAGGGGGTCTCAATACTGCCTCTTCAACACAGACTCAGCACCAATCATTTATTCCTGGACAGTCCTATTCCCACTGCCTTCACTCTAGACTTTTCACACTCATACCATACCAAACTTTCAAGACACGTATATCAGTTCAAGATTAACACTCTTAGGCTTCTGTGACTCAGCCAAGACTGAATAAAATCGTCTGGTACTAGCCAAAATTAAAAAGTGGAGTTGACATTTTCATGAGGAGGCAAATGGAGAAATATGACACTTCAGGCTCTTACGACTGACCAACAATTGAATGGAATCGTACAGTGTTTGGCGACATTAAACAGCTGAGTTGAGGCGAATACGAGAGGGTTATTAGCGTATGAGTACTAAAACACCTATACGTAAGCTAGTTCTTTTACACCGTTAATACTCAAATTCAGGATCTATAGCAAAACCTCCATAATTCCAGCCACCTCTCATCCCCGCGCCTATCTTTCCTCTACATCTATTTCACACCTGCCTTTCTTAATCAGCTGCACCAAGGTAAGCTCCTCTACCATTTCGAGTCCTTCTCCATTTGTGTTTGATAGTGAAAATGCCACGGTCGCCTGAGTTTGGTGAGAGTGGGAGTAAAATATCTTAATGGTGTAGTCCCGAGGGCATCACACACACACACACACACACACACACACACACACACACACACACACACACAGTCTCTCTCTCTCTCTCTCTCTCTCTCCGTATAGATAGGATTGAGGGGGATTTGAGGAGACTGAACCCAACACTGAAAACACAGCAGGCCAGTGTTACCTCCAATGTAATCCCTCACAAATCCCATCGGACTTCATGTGTATATTTTTGGAGATTTTGCAATTAAAAAAAAAACGCAGACAAACAACCAATCAAAAAGACAAACAACCAAGCTAACAGACAAACAGACAGGGGTGGGCACATAACCTCGCCCCTCGTACGGTAGCGGAGGTCGACAGTGGGAAAAAAAAAGAAAATTAGTCAGCTTTTTTTTTTTTTCCTGGCTGAAATATAAATAATGCAAACCCCGGACTCCGACCCAGCCCTAAAGGAGTCACGCCATCGGGGGAGGGGAGAATGAGGGGGAAGGAGCAAAGGTGGAGAGGGGAGAAGGAGGGGGAAGGAGCGAAGGTGGAGAGGGGAGAAGGAGGGGGAAGGAGCAAAGGTGGAGAGGGGAGAAGGAGGGGGAAGGAGCGAAGGTGGAGAGGGGAGAAGGAGGGGGAAGGAGCGAAGGTGGAGAGGGGAGAAGGAGGGGGAAGGAGCGAAGGTGGAGAGGGGAGAATGAGGGGGAAGGAGCGAAGGTGGAGAAGGGACAATGAGGGGGAAGGAGCGATGGTGGAAGGGGGAGAATGACGGGGAAGGAGCGAAGGTGGAGAAGGGAGAATGAGGGGGAAGGGGCGAAGGTGGAGCGGGGGAGAATGAGGGGGAAGGAGAGAAGGTGGAGTGGGGAGAATGAGGGGGAAGGAGTGCAGGTGGAGAAGGGAGGGATTGTGGGGGAGACGCGAGGGTGGGGTGTGTAAGAGAGAGGGTTGAGAGAAAGGAATGATGAGGGGGGAGAGGAGAAGAGTGGGAAGGAGGAAAGGGAGTGAGAAGAGTGAGAGAGAAGATGAAAACGGAGGGAGTGATGAGGGAGGGAAATGGAAGGGGGTGTTGGGTATGGAAGAATAGGGAGCACTGGAAGGAGAGGATGTATGGGGGACGGGGGGGGGGGGGAAGGATGGAAAGGAAGGGAGAGAGGGAGGAGGGAATTGAACTTTTGTGAATGGGGAGAGGGAGAAGGGAAAGGAGGACAAAAAAGGGACAGAGGAAGGATGGAAAGGAAGAGAGAGAGGGGAAGAAGAGAGGGAGGAGAGAAATAAGGGAGAGAGGAAGGAGTTGGGAGGGGGAGAAGAGGAGGGAGAGAAAGAAGGGAAAAGTGGAGAAAGAGAATGGGGGAGAGAGAGAGAGAGAGAGAGAGAGAGAGAGAGAGAGAGAGAGAGAGAGAGAGAGAGATGTCGGCTACAGAGAGAAGGGGGGTGAGAGGAGAAAGTAGGGGAGAGGCGTGAAAAAGAGGAGGTGATGGAGGTGTTAGCTGCATAGGAAAGGGGGGGAGGAAAAGGAAAAAAGGGTGGGGGAGGTGTAAACTACTAAAGGGAGAGGTGGGAGAAAGAGGAGCAATTGGAGAGGGGTAGAAAAAGGGGAGAGAAAGGCGGAGAGCTGGGAGAAGGGAGAAAAAGGAGGGGTAAGGTGTGAGCAAGATGAGAAAGGGGTAGTGGAGGTGTGGGATACTGTGGGGATAGAGGGGAAGGGATGGTGGGAGAGGTAGGTATGGTGTGGGTGGTGGAGGGATGATGAAGAGTGACAGAGGCAGCGAGGGGAGGGAAGTGGTGATCGAGCGACTCAGTGTGACGGAGTGAAGGGTGACACAGAGAAGAGTGGCTATGAGGTGAAGTATTTTAGTTCACTAAATTTTTATGTTAACCTCAGTGCATACTGTACATACGAGTATACAGGATACAGTTACAAATGATATTTTCAGTACGATAATATGCTCGTGTCACCAATATGCGTCATTTGGCTTACGGGAGATCTCTGGGAAGGATAAGGTTGACAAATGTATCCAATAACCCCTCCAATACGATGACGTCGTTGTTTCTTTATTCAAAATACCCCCAGATGATTTTATTCAACAATGGAGAAACTGCCAGTAGCGCAAAGACTATAATATACAAACGCCCAGATCATTTTTTTTTTTTTTTTTTTTCAGTGCACATTACCTGTGCGATTTCGAAACGGAAACTCCCCAAAGGATGGAGTCCAGAAGTTTAGATGAACTTTCTAAACAAAAGAATTTTAATATGGGAGTGGCGAGTGTGTGGATCAGCCTCACACGGATATTCTCAGGCACACTCCAACAGCACCCTGGTCAGTCAATGTACGAGGTTCCGTGATCCCTGTCTTCACGTCCAGCGATGACGTCGGCAGCGGAGGGAAAAATACACTGCCCTTTATCACCTTCAGTTTGATGACGTCTATTTTTAAGCAAGTTTTGCCATCCCCAGGCGACTTCATATAACTCAAGAAATACCTCTTGTATTAAAGGGTTAATGACGGCAATTTATAACTCCTCCATTTCGAAAAGCCTTTAATTAGCTGAAAAAATTATCTGCATGAAGCAAGAATAAAATGAAAGAGACATCTTACCGAAAAGTAAACAAAATTCAAATGAATAAATCCACGGGTGTAAGGTTCGGAGATCTCGAAGTTAAGATCTTTTATAAAGATAATCTACGACTTTAATATGCAGAAGGCAGAAGGACAATGTCAGTCCAACAAACGTCGTCCTTCACAAGTGATAACGTATAAAAAGCCAAAATCAAGATCCGTTAACTTCGAGGTACGTAAATATACTGCATCTTCTAAACAGGATCTAAGCAAAGGGAAAGACACAGCGAGGAAGTGTTCTACAGCTGACCAGTTGTGATCGGGAAAAAAATAACACCAACTAATTCTTGCTTTTGACACCGGAACAGAAAAGAACGAGAGTATGTGGAGAGTCAGGTGAAGCATGAAACAAGTAAGGTAGGGACACAAGGATATACATATTCATGCAGCAGTATACAGTTATAAACATGTACACATAAACACTTAAAACATGTTATAATCTCTTGCAACTAGATACTGTAAATAAAATATGTACGTGATAGATATTTAAACGAAAGGAAGATTCGAACTCTTTCTCTAGCAGTTCAGTTGTGTACACTGATATCCTTGAGATGAATAATTAGACAATGAGCAATAACTTTGAAAACTAGTGATATGATCTTCGGAGGCAACGAAACTTCTCAGAATACTGAGTAAGAGTGTCATAATAAAAAAGATCGATATTACTGTCCGCACTAATACCTCGATAGACATGCACGTCGTGTGGTGCCCTGGTCTAAAGATGATAAATTTGTTGGTGAGCGAACAATTTATGTGGTTTAAATGTTTTCACTTAAAGATAAAAGAGATGTGAAGTGAAATACTGTAATTAGCTGGTTAAACATACAACATGAATATTACACACAGATGAACACATACACACATACATACACAAACACAGACTCACGTTCATTGCACAAAGAACACAAAGCTTCTCAACAACCCCAACCGCAACGTACAAACACATACTCACACACCCATTACACTAAAAGTACGTAGCTCTTTTCAGCACACACACACACACACACACACACACACACACACACACACACACACACACACACACACACACACCTAAAAATATATCGTAGACACCTAAAAATATATCGTACTGACTCTCTCATAACACACACACATACACACACACACACACACACAACTAAAAATAAACTTTACAGCTTCTCTCAATAAACACACACACACATACATACATACATACATACACATACACATAAATGCATACATATACACACTCACGTAAACACACACTAACGATACTCGGTCTCTCACTACACACACACACACACACACACACACACACACACACACACACACAAAGGTTAGTGATTGCAGGTGAGAGGCTTCAGGGGGGTATATGAGGGAAAGGGGTGGAAGGGAGGAGGGGGAAGTGGGATATACCAAAGGGGTGAGAGGGGAAGGGACTGGAGGGGAGGAACAGGACAGAGAGGGGAAGGAGGAGAAACGGGAAGGAAATGAGAGGGAAGGGAGGAGGAGGGGCAAATGACGGAGGCAAAGAGTACGTGTGTGAGTGGGGAGTGGGAGCATCAGTAGAGGTAAAAATGGAGTCGAGGGATTAACAGAGAGAGTAATGGACAAGGAAGGGTGGTGGAAGAAAGGACAAGGCAAGGAAGAGGGAAGGGGAAAGGGAAGGGATGGCTACAGCATTAAGGGAAAGGGGGAGGTAGGGGGAAGGAAGGCTATGCTAGAGACGGGAATGGCCGAGTAGAACGAGGGAAGAAGCAGACGGGAATAAAGTGTAGGAATATATGTAAGAGGGAAAGAGGGAAGGGAGGAGGAAAATGTGGAAAAGTGGAGAAAGGGAAGAAGTGAGGAGGAGGGGAGAGAAGGAGGGAAGGGAAGGGAAAAATGAGAGAATCGCGAAGAGAGAGAAGGGGAAAGTGTGAGGAACTGGAAGAAAAGAGAAAGAAGATGTCGGGAAATAGAACGCCTCTGACAAGATGGTAGAAGGTTAGGGTACACAGAACGAGAGGGAAGAGGGGGTGGCAGAAGGGGTGAAAAGAGAAATCACATAAAAATTATTATATTATCGTAACTAATCCAGCTGATAGGTGTTAGAGGGGTGTCGTCAAACTCAGTCCTTCCCAAGGGTCACACTTCAATTCTGTTGATCGTCTGAGGGCCAAGTCTACCTAACCTTATCGAAATCAGCGTAGCAGACCTAAGTATGAGATCCTTTGGATAAATTAATGCTAACACTGAAAGACTCGCATTAAAAAAAATGGGAAAAAATAAATTTCATTTGAAAACAAAATGAACGCAGGCTACTCTAACAATTATAAGTTAGATAAGCATACTTTAAGTTAAGCAAGGCTGGGTTAGGTTAGGATGGCTAAGGTTTTGTTTTGAAAAGTGCAATTAATTTACTGCATGTAATTTTGTGACAATCAACACTCCTTATCAATTTCAGCTGGTGACTAACAACTTTTGTTCCCATTCACTATAAGCTACAATGACCACTGACCTCAAATATATGTAGAAACAATAAGATCATACCGGTTATGCGAGCATCAACTCACCCAGAATTGTGGTACGTGTGTCACTGGCAGCCTCGACCAGCGTGTTTACGTTTTGCACTTCGTCCGAATTTATCAAAATAGAGAATACGTTTCCAGATTTCCATCAGATTGGTGAACTATATTTGCACACTGTACTATAAATTAGTTCTTAAAAGTGCAAAATCTGCAACATTAAATTAGAAACTTCTTGAATGAAAATAATACCGATATAATATATATAATACGGCAAAGCCGCAGCCTATTCAAACGTTCGGAGAAGTTCCACATGCCTTCTAACTCTTGCAGATTAATTGGCTTCTGCTTCAAGTTATTGATACTACTTAAAATAAAAAAGTTTCGTGACATATTTGTTCCCAATTAAATTATTCAAATGGTATTTTTATCAGTCAAATTATCAATAAATATTTCCTAACAGTGCTGTAATATTTGTTCACTTGATCACATGACAAATTTTATGAGATTTCCGTTTGTTAAGTTTCATTTTTTCTTAGGTCATCAGGGACACTCTTTTTCTCTTCGAGGGCCACATATGGTCCACGGGTCACCAGTTTGATCCCCTCTGTACTAGATCATCTCCTGGAGCGTAGTTTGGTAAGTTACAACCTACGGTTTTTCCGGATGCAAGGTGCTTCACTCCTGTTGACTTTAACGAAGTCCTCTGTCACAACACTCAAGATTCCATATTTATGTAGTACTTTTGCACTAATTCATTTTTTCCTACGTCCAGACGGTTTTATCCAGTTGAAGGGAGACTTTTCCATATAGAGGACTCAAGTAGAGCCCTCAGTAACCCAGTTCACTACTGAAGGGTTCGCCTAAGTTGTGCCAGTTAGTCTAGAAGTTGCAGGAATAAAACAGAAAATACGTCAACTATTGAAAGAATTGGTGAAAATGAAAGGACACTTACATATAACAGACTAGTGTTCCATAATATCGAAATAAAAACAACTAATAATTTGATCCTACACACACGAACAAACATTTAATTTTTTTCTTGGCCCATTGCTTTGGATAACAAAATCTGTCCTCTCTCTCTTTTCAGGGCTCTCAGGTTTCAAGAGCCCGTAGAGCAATTTCCCCCCCCCCCCTCCCGGCTCTCTCTCTCTCTTTTTTTCTTACTCAGGCTGCCTACATCCTCCTCTTCCTCCTCCTCCTCCTCCTCCTCATCATCATCATCATCATCTTATATGTCGGCTCTTCTCAAAAGCATCTGTATATCACACGCCTATCCAATTTATCTTTTTTTTTTTTTTTTTTTTTTTTACCAATTATTTATGTTCTTCGTCTTTCTTTTTGTCAGACCCACAGGGGCGGCAAAATGTAGTGCTCGCCCCTAGCTGTGTCACTCCCTTCCTCCCTCCCTCCCTTACTCAGGGGGTTTCTGTACCTCCTTGAAAAGGGGTCCAGGTCTTATGGGAGGAGTGTTAAAAAAAA
Organism: Coenobita brevimanus; assembly: GCF_032717465.1. Classification (NCBI taxonomy): domain Eukaryota; kingdom Metazoa; phylum Arthropoda; class Malacostraca; order Decapoda; family Coenobitidae; genus Coenobita; species Coenobita brevimanus. Next base: position 24,166,431 of record NC_137004.1, read on the forward strand.
CGTAATTTTGCACAGTGGTAGACTTCCCCCCGGGTCCAGTTAAAGGCAAGGCTGGACACCCGATGGATGCGATCCCCGGGTGTCCTACCCAGAACCCTTAGCCACGGCCTTTTTTTTTTATTATTATTATTATTTTTTTACCTAGAAACACGTATTTTTGCAGAACTACAGCTTCATTAGCGCACGTTTATAGCTTGGTGAGACCCTCGAGAAGCAGCCCCCACCGCGACTGTGTCCTCTTTCAGTCTTGTACAAAGTCACTATGCATGGCCTAAGTTTTTAACCGGAGAACATGAAATTTTACATATTGATAAACATTCACTTCGGCCAAGTTTTAGGAGGCGCAGATCCATCCAGGGTCACGCCTGGACAGGGGCCTCCGGGGGTTCTAGTAAAGCAATTATGCACGACCATAGTTTTTAACTTGGGAACATGAAATTTTGCGCACTGGTAAGCGTTTACCGCGGCCACATTTTTGGCAGAGTGGGACTTCCAATAACAAACCCCACGGGAAGAATTGCCCCTAAGAGGAATAAAGCCATTGTATTTATGTAGGCACACGAAATTTTGCACTGTAGTAGACCTTCCCCCGAATCAGAGTTTATAAAAGGTGGGACCCCCCCTGGTTCGCCCCACAGTCTCCCCCGTATATATATACTTGTTTCTTCCTCCTTAAAATATTGCTGGGGTGGTCGTGGCTATCGAAGATGCCCCATTTCTGGTTAGATCATCATCTTTGCCATTCTTTCCCTAAATCATCAACTTGCACCAATCCTCACTCTCAGGCTTCAGTCAAACTCTGTACGAGCTCAATTAATTTCTTTCACCAATATTTGATCAATACTGCAGAGCTGGATGATGTCGTCAAAGGGTTTATCTTATTTTAAAAGTATGTGTATGCTGTCTTCATTCACCAACCTACCTATATATCATTTTGCATCAATTATCCTCACCCTCAGGCGTCAATCAGTTAAATTACTTTCCACCGTTTATTCAATTTCTTGACTCACGCACGCTTTAGATTATCTTATCATCCATCACTTTTCTCCATTAAGCATCTGTTCTTGCATCAATTATCCTCATTCAGGGATCAATCAATCACACATCTACTTTAACTTTGTACCAGTTTTTCTATCTCTCGTTCTTCATGCCACTTAGCCAACCTTCCTGACCATCAGCCCCTCTCCCAACGTCTTGCTCTCATAACTATTCGCCTCACAGGCATCCAGGAATCACAACACCATCCAAGTTCATTTCTCTGTTTATTTTCCACCTCACGTTTTTCATTCTCTTTACCCAACCTTCCTGCCCATCATCTTTTCCCAATAGCATCACCTTATTTCGGATCTCACAGGCATCAAGGAATCACACTGCTATTTCCTTTTACTTTAACTTAGCCCATATATTGCGATCTTTCCATCTTGAATGACAAGTTGTTACAACGGATTAACGCAACAGTATGATGTTGATCACAAACATATGCTATGGAACCGATGTAAAGCCGCAGTAATGACTTTTTCTGACAGGCAGCTACGTGAAGTAAACTTCAAGGGGACAGAAATCTTGGCCAAGTTAAGGTGAAAGAACCATAGTCCAGATACTTTTCTGAGTGAACTATTTATCACCTGCTTTGTACCTCTTCATTCTCTTTGGCTAATCATCCCTTCGATCACCCTCTCTCTATGTGATCCTGCATCGGATTTCATTTCCAAGCAATTATTCATTTTTAATGTGTGTTTTATTGCTTTACATTAGTGCGGTACATGAATTTTATTCGGCAGGAGCACTCTTGATATCTTTTGGTGGGAAGTGTTAAAACAATGATGATGATGATGATGATGAAACATTGGCAATTAATACAAAGTATTTTCCAATGAACAGTGTTACAATTCAGTCCATTCTCTGCATTCCAAGTTTGTTGTCTGCCTTTTCAACAAGCTCTCGCTACAGCATCATACTGTGTCCATCTCTCCCCAGTTCTATTATGTACTTGGAAATTTATAACCTTGATTCTATTTTGGATAAGCTCAAAGTGCACTGGTTACTGGGCGGGAGTGGGAACTGGCTTGTTGGGTGTGTTGTTATTCTGGGGCACGGTGTGGGATGTGCTTGTGGGTATAAACAGAGACGGAAGGAGGGAGAGAAGAGGGCTGGTTAAAGGAAAGAGGAGGAGGGAACAGGGAGGGAGGAAGGGAGGGCTAACACAAGGAAGAAGAGGGAGAACAGAGAGATAGCACAGTGAGGAAGAGGGAGGGAAGAGGGACAGAACATGGGAGAAGAGAAAGGAGGAGAGCTTAAGCAAAGGGGTGGAGAGGGAAAGAAATGGAGGGAAGAGGAAATATAAAGGGTGAAAAGGGAAGCAGAAATCGGTGAAGAGAGAGGGAAGGAATGAAGAGGTGCAAAGCAAGATATGGATTTTTTATGTATCCGTAGTCCGTTCCCGATGCCACAAAATCATCCAAGTCTACACACAACAGAAGGCTCACAAACCTTCACATATCGCCACTAGGTCACTGATAACCACTCATCATACTGGATACATTCTACGTTGGTCTCACTATGGACTGGTGTATTGGAATTCGAGGGGGTGATATTTTGAGTGCGTCTTGTGGGCGATTAGATAAAGCTACTGTAACGAAATTCAAACGAATTTCAAATCACCAAACTGGTCCCTTTCCAGCCGTAGATTGATCGAGCGTCATATCGAACAGAAGTCAAAATAATTACCACTGGAAAAGGAATGAAGAGGGAAGAAACATGCAAATGGATGAAAGAGACTGACAGAATGCTGAGGGGAGAAGAGTGAGGAGGAGAGGAAGGAATGAGGATGGGTAAGGAGGAAGAAAAGAAGGGAAATATGTGAACAGGAGCGAGAACACACAAGTAAAGACGATAAAGGTGACTGGAGTACGTTTGTTGATCCATACTAGGCAGCTCATGTTTACGGAAGGAGATAGGAGAATGGAACAAAGGAAGGGTGGGTAAAGGAGGGGTGAGGAAGGGAGGAGAGGGAAGGAGGGCAGAGAGTTAGGAGGGGGGGAAAGAGGGAAGAGCATGGAGGAAAAGAGGGATGTGCAGGAGATAAAGACAGAGGAGAAGGAGGGAAGGCAAGGGAAGGAGAGGGAAGGAGAGAAGAGAGGGAGAGCTGAGAGGAGAGGGGAACAGAATAGGAGAGTAGGGAGGAAAGGATGTGTGAGGAGGGAAGGAGTTGTAGGAAAAGAATGACAGGAGAAATGTGGAGAGAGGGAAGGAGGGGTGAAAAGAGTGTGAAGGAGAGATGATAGAGGGAAAGAGTAATGCACAGGAAGAAACGGTGAGAAAGGAGGAAAGAAACAGAAAGGAAGGCGAGGAAAAGCGATGGGAGAAGGGGGAAGGAAATGCGAAAAAAATAAAAAAGGGAACGAGGTACTAAAGGAGGGGAATAAATGGTGAGAACGACGGAAAGGATGAAAGTAATGAAGAAAAAGGGGTGAAGAAAATATGAAGACAGGATTTTTAGCGGGAGGAGAGGAGAGGAACATTGGGTTTGTTGCTGTTTGTTTTCCTTCGTTTTTTTTTTTTTCTCGTATGAAGGAAGGAAGGAAAAATGAAGGGGAGAGAAGGGAGGAAGATAAGGAAGAAGGAATGACGAGGGAGGAGGACGGGAGAAGAGATGAAGAATGTGAGAGGTGGTGAGTGAAAAAGGAGGGAAGGAGAGAAAGGGTAAATTTTATTATTAAGGAATGAGGAAGGGTTAAAGTGGGAAAATGAGAAAATGGGAGAGAGAGAGAGAGAGAGAGAGAGAGAGAGAGGAAGCCTTAGACATCTTCCTCCCCTACTCCCTCTTCCTCCTCCCTTTCTTCTTCCTCCCCTCCTCCCCCTCGTCTCTCTCTCCTCAAACCTTTCTCTCTCTCTCTCTCTCTCTCTCTCTCCTGACCTTTCTCTCCCTTCCTCCTTTACTTGCTTTCCCTCGTTCATCATTTCTCTCTCTCTCTCTCTCTCTCTCTCTCTCTCTCTTCCTTCCTCCTTTACTTGCTTTCCCTCGTTCATCATTTCTCTCTCTCTCTCTCTCTCTCTCTCTCTCTCTCTCTCTCTCTCGCCTGACCTTTTTCTCCCTTCCTCCTTCACTTGCTTTCCCCGCCCCCTCTCTCTCTCTCTCCTGACCTTTTTCTCCCTTCCTCCTTCACTTGCTTTCCCTCTCTCTCTCTCTCTATATCGTGAATCAGGCTGTTAAGTCAGTTGGTGTAAGTAGCTAAGTGGGTGGGTGTGTGAGTCAAGAGGGGTTGTCTACTGCCCACACTTATATACCTCTCTCTCTCTCTCTCTCTCTCTCTCTCTCTCTCTCTCTCTCTCTCTCTCTCTCTCTCCATCTAACCATCAATAACTCCTATCATTCTTTCAATCTCCACTTGTTCAGCTATCCACCCATTCACATATCTCTATTTTTACCATTGAGTTATGCTGCTCTTTGGATCTGTCTGTTTCTTTTTGTACGCTTACTCCTTTTGAGCGCGTACGTGTGTGTGTGTGTGTGTGTGTGTGTGTGTGTGTGTGTGTGTGTGTGTGTGTGTGTGTGTGTGTGTGTGTGTGTGTGTGTGTGTGTGTGTGTGTGTGTGTGTGTGTGTGTGTGTGTGTGTGTGTCTGTCTGTCTGTCTGTCTGTCTGTCTGTCTGTGTCTGTGTGTGTCTGTGTATGTGTGTGTGTAAAAGTATATTAATTAATAAATAAATTAGATATATCTGTATTCCTTAGTTGCTATTTATGTGTTATTTTCACTGCACCAGTCTGAGTAGTACATATTTTGTGTAATATTTCGAAAGAGAATTATTTATTTTTCTTCTCACATTTTGATCTCCATCCTAGTCTCTCTCTCTCTCTCTCTCTCTCTCTCTCTCTCTCTCTCTCTCTCTCACTCTTCTCCAGTTCTCTTCTGTGCTGATTCACTTCCTTCCAATTAAATTCGTTCCTCGTTAGTCATTTTCCCTCCCTCTCTGCTTCCTCTGCTCTAGCTGTCTTCTCCAAAATCCTTCGCATTCTACTCTCTCCTCATTTTTTTATATATATATATACCCGCTGTTATTGTCTTTTTCCACTTTTCTTCAAAATATTTTTCCGGTTTTTCTTCCGATACATTTTTGAATTCTCTCAGTCTTTCCTCCTGCTTCTTCTCTCTCCTTTCTGTTTATCTCTCCCTTCCTCTCTCTCTCTCTCTCTCTCTCTCTCTCTCTCTCTCTCTCTCTCTCTCTCTCAGTTCATTCTCTATCCCTACTCGTTCTTAAAATCTCTTCCTATAACAATTCCTACACTCACTAGACTTCATATTACCCCAATCTTGGTATCATTTTCAGCCTCCCATTTCCCCTATCTTTCCTTCTCCATGTCTAGCTCCTTCTCCATCTTTCCTTCTTCTATCTCTGTCTTACCTTTTCTACTTTCAACCTTTTTCCATATCTTTTAATTGCATTATTTCACATATCGCTTTCTTTTTTTTATCTCGTCCTTTGCAGTAACTTCTTTTCTCTTTCTGTTTCGTTCCTCATCTGTTCCCAATTCTTTCTTCATCTTCATTCTTCATTTTTCCTTTCTCTCCTCCTCCTCCTTCTCCATTTCCTTCCCTCCCATTTCTCAGTTTTTATATCTCTTACTCCATGACCTTTTTTTTTTTTTTTTTCTATCCCTCTAGCCTCTCTCTCTCTCTCTCTCTCTCTCTCCCATTCTCTTCTCTGCCTTCTTGCTTTCTCGCTCTCTCTTTCTCCCCTTCCTCCTTCCTTCCTTCCTTCTCCACGCTTCCTTCCTCCTCCTCCTACCCTTCCTTCCTAGCCTCTTAACTCAGTCCTTTAAGTCCTCGGTCCACCTCTCACCCTCCTCCTAAGTTCCCTCGTTCCTCTTGTTTAAGCGTCTCTCTCTCTCTCTCTCTCTCTCTCTCTCTCTCTCTCTCTCCCCCTGTGTGTGTGTGTGTGTGTGTGTGTGTGTGTGTGTGTGTGTGTGTGTGTGTGTGTATGTGTTTCTTTTTCCTCTCTCAGTTTTTTCCTCCTCCTCCTCCTCCTTCTCCTCCCTCCCACTCTTTCTCTCTCTAACAAATTTAATCTTTCATTGCCCATAAAACGAACGAGAAATAGCACCTGGGGCTCGCAACGGTGCTCTGTGTGCATCAGTGAATTTTGCGTGCGTGCGTGCCTGTGTTTGTGTGTGTGTATGTGTGTTTTTTGTGTGTGTGTGTGTGTGTGAGTTAGGCATATGTATTAGTATGTTATGCGTATCTGTGCTTTTATTTCCTGTGTGTGAGTGCGTTTGCGTGTTAGAGAATAATGTGCACCGTGTGTGTGTGTGTGTGTGTGTGTGTGTGTGTGTGTGTGTGTGTGTGTGTGTGTGTGTGTGTGTGTGTGTGTGTGTGTGTGTGTGTGTGTGTGTGTGTGTGTGTGTGTGTGTGTGTGTGTGTGTGTGTGTGTGTGTGTGTGTGTGTGTGTGTGTGTGTGTGTGTGTGTACTTTAGGTGTAAATGCGTTTTAGTGTTTACTGTATGTGAGTATGCTTTAGCCCTTAGAGACTGAGATACTTCCCTAACTCAACTGATTAAAAATATCTGACGGAAGACACAGCAAACTCCTCAATTCCTTCACTAATATCCCGCCTAATCTTTTATTGCCCGCGTAGTGAGCAGGTAGTAATTTTGGCCACGTCTGTCTCTCTCTGTGGCTGTTTGTGCGTCAGTGTGTGTGTGTGTGTGTGTGTGTGTGTGTGTGTGTGTGTGTGTGTGTGTGTGTGTGTGTGTGTGTGTGTGTGTGTGTGTGTGTGTGTGTTCAGGTTCTAAATATTGAATAAGTTGACCTTGAAACCATACCTAGGGGAAATTCTAAGGTCATGGGTCAGTGGGGTAAGGAAAAAAAAATGGCTGTTACGATGGGATTCTAGGTTTACTCTTGCTTATGCCAGACGATTTTCTTCATCCTATGCGAAGCCTCTGGTGATGAAAAGGTTAGAAGAAACTGAAGCAATCTTGGCTACCCCTGCAATACCAGGCGCAGATTTATGGCAGACTAACTCTTGCATATACTAGAGGAACAATGTTATCTGTCAAAATATATACAATAAATACCTTACTACAATAAATACCTTACTACATAAACTGCACTTGCCTGTTTTATTGTACTGTTATGACTGAAACAAACAAAGTGCCTTTTTATCTGTTTATTTATATGAATTAATTGGTAATTCTACTGACAATCTGGCCACCCCTTATCCAAATTACGATTACATTCTATTCCACTCATACTACGCCTAGACTGAGAGCCCTCGTAGTGAAGGGGTTAGACACGTGTTACTATACCTAGATAAAAAAGAAAAGTTTTGTCTCAGCAACTGCTTAATTACTTCAGAACAACAATGGATTTTATATCTGATTCTTCCTATATCGTCAATATTTTACTGAGTTTTGAGAAGACTGAAGTAATTGGGGTGGTTAGATACAGCCTTCAGTGACTCCTTTATTATGTGGGGTTTTGCCTAAGTTAAAAATAATCGACTGAAGGTAGCAAGAACATAGCAGAAAATAAGTCATCGGATGGAAAGGGTTAAAGATTAGTTAGGGTAGTTCTCAAGTTGCATGTGCGTCTGGGTATGTTTTGTGCGTGCGTGTGGGCATGTGCGTGTGCGTGCTCGCTTAATCTTTCCACTTCCGGATACAATCTCCAGAATCACAGGTCTCACTGAACTGAAGTCCGTCTGTCTGTCTCTTTCTGTCTGTCCGTCTGTCTGTCTGTATGTATGTATGTATGTATGTATGTCTCGTGCGCCATTCTTCTCCTTCCCTTCTCCTCCGCCTCCCCTCCCCCTTCTTTTGTTCACCGGCACTTTCTCCCTTTCCCTCCCTCTCTCTTCCAGGAACAAATTAAAGAACAATGGCATCCTCGTTTTCTTTTAGTCCCCTGATGAAAGGGATGGGAGAAAAAGAAAGAGTGACCAAGAGAGGGGAAAGAGATCAAAGAAAGAACGGCATGACGAAGCAGAATAACGAAAAAGATCCAGAAGGAATATAAATATATATATATATATATATATATATATATATATATATATATATATATATATATATATATATATATATATAAATATATATATATATATATATATATATATATATATATATGTACTACAATCCGTTTATGCCTCGTCAAGAGCGTAGGGGCCCGAGGCTGGCCTAATCAGTCCCTTGCTTGCATTATGCAAGCGATAAACACCAACCAATCCTCGAATGTAAACCCTTGCTGGTTCCATTCAGTTGGAGTGCCTAAACCCACTTGAACACCGAGCGTCATTTGGTTATATGGTCACCACCAAACATGATAAATGTCTTCTTGGGTTACAGGAAATCGTTTGACTTGTCACTCAGCATAGATTCCTCTGAAGCCGATATTGGGTGGCCTCATCTGCCACGCAGTGTGGATGTATGTCGGTATATATTATGTGCAACATGAAATGCCTACCGGTATATATGCCTAATGATGAATATACGAAAATGTGTGTATATGTGTAACAATTTCTAAAAATTGTTTGACAGTTATTATAGAATGTGTACAATTACATGCCCCGAAAAACCTAAGGTAAAAAGAGAAAGATGAAGAAAGAGAGGAATAAACAATGACCAAGTGGAGAAGTTGAGGTCGGAAAAGAATAAGAGTTGTGTGGACTAATGGCAAAAAGGCTAAGAAATTCCTGACAGCTGGGTCGGAGAGAAAGCAGGAGCAGAAATGCCTGAAATGGTAAGAAGAAGAAAAAAAAAAGTGAGGTAAACCATGGAAGGATGTGGAGGGGTTAGGTGGGAGAATGTAATGTTGGACGGTGGAGAAGGTGAGAATTGTATGTGGGAAGGTGGACGGATGAGGTGAGAGTGTATATGTGAGAGGATGATGAGGGACTGAGTGGGTGGGTGAGGGGATGAGGTGGATGAGTATATGTGGAACGGTGGAGCATTGTAGGAGATGGTTGTTGCTGAATAAGGATATATATGCTTGAGAGTGTTTTAAATGAACCGTATAACAAGAGATCGTTATTGAAGTGAGAGAGAGAGAGAGAGAGAGAGAGAGAGAGAGAGAGAGAGAGAGAGAGAGAGAGAGAGAGAGAGGGAGAGAAATCATTCGCTCTCTTTAACTGAATAAAAGGCATGGGTCATCTCTTGGAACTAAACAAGAGAAATGGAGAGAATGAAGGAAAAGGAAAAAATGGAGGTGGCAGGCGTGAGGTATTTTTTTTAGCCTATTTATAGCTATAGTGTGTGTGTGTGTGTGTGTGTGTGTGTGTGTGTGTGTGTGTGTGTGTGTGTGTGTGTGTGTGTGTGTGTGTGTGTGTGTGTGTGTGTGTGTGCGTGAAGACGAAACAGATAGACAGATAGATAGATAAACAGACAGTGAAAATAAATATCATCATCAACTCAACGGCGCAAAAAGATCATGAAAAAAAAATGCAGCCTCCACCCTGCACAGAAAACCCAAAGAAAAGAAAAATCACCAAAAACTCCACAAAGACCGTCCGAAAATGTGAAAAAAATGGAGGCCAGGGAGGAATCGAACCCGGGACACCCAATACCAGCAGTGTCAGGACTCGAACCGGTCATTTTGGGAGGGTGAGAGGCCAGGATGTGGAGGCTTCGGAGGGGTTGGCTCATCTTCCACCAGAGGGGTGAAATGAAGGTGTGTGTGAGTGTGTGTGTGTGGAGGGGGGGGGGAGTGGAGTGTGTTTGTGGGAAGTAGTGTGCGTGTGTGTGTGTGTGGAGGGGGGGGGAGTGGAGTGTGTTTGTGGGAAGTAGTGTGTGTGTGTGTGTGTGTGTGTGTGTGTGTGTGTGTGTGTGTGTGTGTGTGTGTGTGTGTGTGTGTGTGTGTGTGTCTGAGAGAGAGAGAGAGAGAGAGAGAGAGAGAGAGAGAGAGAGAGAGAGAGAATCAAGTAGGATGAACAGAATGACGAGAATGAACAGGAGGAGGAAAAAATTCACTAAGCCAAGAAACTGGAGCTATTGATGTCAGAAGAAGATGTCAAGTAGAAGTGAGGGAGATGAGGAAAGCAAGATGTCAAATGGGTGAGTCAAAGGGAATGTGTTAAGGGGAATTAGTGAGGGAGATTGAGTCATTTTAGCAAGAAAGGATACGTATTGATTGTGAATAGTGGGTGGGTGATGGTAAGGGGGAAGATGGAAGGAGATAGGGGGCCTGAGATTGATGGTGATGATGATGATGATGATGTGATGTGGTGTGATGTGATGTGATGTGATGTGGTGTGATGTGATGTGATGTGGTGTGTGTGTGTGTGTGTGTGTGTGTGTGTGTGTGTGTGTGTGTGTGTGTGTGTGTGTGTGTGTGTGTGTGTGTGTGTGTGTGTGTGTGTGTGTGTGTGTGTGTGTGTGTGTGTGTGTGTGTGTGTGTGTGTGTAGGAAAGAGAGAGAGAGAGACAGACAGAGAATAAATATTACAGCCCCTCCTCTACCCACCCCGCCTCCTCCCCTGTGTTCTGTCTGGCTGGCTGGCTGTGTGGTCTGTCTGTCTTTCTATGTCTCTGTGCCCTGTCTCTCTCTGTCTTCCTATGTCTCTGTGCCCAATCCCTCTGTCTTCCTGTCTGTGTCCTGCCTCACTGTCTCCGTATGTCTCTGTCCCCTGTTTCTGTTTTCTTGTGTCTCTGTGTCGTCTCTCTGTCTTTGTTGTCTGCGATATCTGCCATTGGTGCAAAGGATGCTTCCCCTTCTGTCTGTATGGTCTGTCTGTCTGCGCTGTCTGTCTGTCTCCTGTCTGCACTCTATGTCCGTCTTCCTGTCTGTGCTCTACGTTTGTCTTCTTGTCTTTGTGGTCTGTTCCGTTTCCTGTGTTTCTGGTCTCCCTGTCTGTGCGGTCTGCGGGTCTTTCTGTCTGTATGATGTTATGTTGGTCTCCCTGTCTGTTGTCCTCCCTGTCATTTGGTCTCCCTTTCCGCTGGTCTTTCTGTCTGTATGATGTTATGTTGGTCTCCCTGTCTGTTGTCCTCCCTGTCATTTGGTCTCCCTTTCCGCTGGTCTCCCTGTCTGTTGGTCTTCTTGTCTGTGAGATCTGTTGGTCACCTATTTCCATCTGCCTCTTTCTTCCTTACTCACAAACATCATCAATTTCACATCCCCTTCCTCGCTTTCATCTTCCCCCTCAGCACTGTTTATTATCCACAGCCCTAAGCATCATTTCTGGCTAATATGACTCATCTCCTCCTGACTCACTTCTTCCTGATTCATCTCACTGACTCATCTCCCACTGACACATCTCCTCACTCGTCTCTCTTTTACTATCTCCCGCGACTTACCTCTCACACCTTCTTGATTCATCTTGCAGTAATTCACCCTTTATTCATTTCCAGTGACCCATATCCCCATCTCACTCCAGTTTGACTCATATACTATTAACTCACCTCTGAATCACCTCTGGCTCATCTCCCCTTGACTTCCTTCCCCTTGACTCACCTCCTCTGACTCATTTTCCCCTGACCCATCTCTCATTTATTTCATTTGACTCAATTTCAGCTGAGCCATTTCTTGCCTCATCCTTCTGACTCGCTCCTCTTGACTCATATCCCTTTATCTTATCTCCGAGGAACGTTCTCTTTTGACTCATCTCCCCTACGCTTTCCTCTCCTTGACTCATTTTGTTTCTCTTCTCTTCTATTATGTCTCGTGGTTCATTTTCCTTTTCCTTTACTCATAATCTTGATTCATCTCTCGACCCGTCACCCTTAGACTCATTCCCTCTGACTCACCTCCTTGACGCATCTCCCTTTGACTCATCTCCCTGACTCACTGTGTTTCCTCCTGTCCCTCACCTCTGCCTTAAATCTCGTCCTTTCTGAGACCATTAGCTTCATTTCCGAATCTGGGAATTTATTTACCTCCTATTCATCCATTTTGACTTACTTCCTCTTTTCTCTGACCCAAGCGTCCCTCTCTCTCTCTCTCTCTCTCTCTCTCTCTCTCACATCCTACTACCCCTCCTCTCTCATTCGTCCATCTCTCCCGACGTTCCCCCCCCCTCTCTCTCTCTCTCTCTCATCTTCGTCTCCCTCCCCCATCCCACACTCTCTCTCTTTCCACCCCCTCTCACTTCTCCATCTTTTTCCTTCCTCTCTCTCCCTCTCTCTCTCTCTCACTCTCTCCCCCTCCCTAGCAGACACATCTCTCTTTGCACAAGCACTGAATTTCAAATAGTTACTTGCCGATCTTCACCACCGTGTGTGTGTGTGTGTGTGTGTGTGTGTGTGTGTGTGTGTGTGTGTGTGTGTGTGTGTGTGTGTGTGTGTGTGTGTGTGTGTGTGTGTGTGTGTGTGTGTGTGTGTGTGTGTGTGTGTGTGTGTGTGTGTGTGTGTGTGTGTACTTGTTTATAGGAAAGAATATTTATGTGAGTGTGTGAAACTGTTACACATATATAAATGTGTGTGTGTGTGTGTGTGTGTGTGTGTGTGTGTGTGTGTGTGTGTGTGTGTGTGTGTGTGTGTGTGTGTGTGTGTGTGTGTGTGTGTGTGTGTGTGTGTGTGTGTGTGTGTGTGTGTGTGTGGTGTGTGCGTGTGTAAGGGAGCTGTACTGACACTCACATCTTTACAAATTACTGTACAGTATACGTAAGCTCATGTGTATATTTTTTTGTGATGCACAGAACGTTCAATCGTTGGCAATAATACCTCTGCATTTTAGGGGTTTCGATCCTCTTGAATATTAATGCTAAGGCAATATTAGTGCAACCTCTCACAGCATGCGGCGTCATACCTACAGACAGACAGAGACAAACGGATACACAGATAGACAGACAGGTAGATAGATGGGAAGAAATACAGATACATGAGTAGACTGAATGAGAAATAGGCAGCATCTCGCATATTCATAGGTTCTTTGCAATTTTCACAGTGTAAAAGAACTAATGACCGCAACTATGTGTGAGTCGGTTTATGTATGTGCGTCCATAAAATATACTTACATATGTGTACGTTTGCTCTTAAGCTTACATGTCGCGTGTGTGTCAACTGTACTCACTCACCTGAAAGTAAAGAAAGAATATTTAAGTAAATTAAAGTTAAATTACTTAACAGTTTTACATGGGATTACGAGAGAGAGAGAGAGAGAGAGAGAGAATACCTGGTGTGTTGTATCATTAATGATTATGAATATGCACTGTGTGTCTTCTCAGTGTGTGTGTGTGTGTGTGTGTGTGTGTGTGTGTGTGTGTGTGTGTGTGTGTGTGTGTGTGTGTGTGTGTGTGTGTGTGTGTGTGTGTGTGTGTGTGTGTGTGTGTGTGTGTGTGTGTGTGTGTGTGTGTGTGTGTGTGTGTGTGTGTGTGTGTGTGTGTGTGTGTGTATTAAGTGTCCATGTAAGGCAGGGAGAAGACTTGAAACTGCAGGGGGAGGAAGGAAGAAGGGGATGATGGAAGGTTAATTAAAGAAGGAAGGAATGAAATCACGAAGGAAAAGCAGGATGAATGAATGAATAAGGAAATAATGAAGGAAAGGAGGAAAGGAATGAAGACAAGAACAAAAAAAGACGAGAGAGAGAGAGAGAGAGAGAGAGACAGAGAGAGAGAGAGAGATAAGGGACAGTTTCCAATAATCCACCGTGAAAAGAGAGGAAATGAGGGAGTTGAAAGGACAGGGAGGGACACAGTGACAGAAATGGATAGGAAGAAGAAAATGGAAAAACTAGTAAAGAATGAAAGAAGGGAAAGGGAAAGAGAGGAGTGGGAAGAAGAAAGGGAGAGGGAAGGAGAGGAATGGGAAGATGGAAGGGGATAGGGAAGGAGAGGGGACTGAAGGAATATACATACAAAAAAAGAAAAGTGATGGGAAGAGGGATTATCTCATTTTTTCTTCCTTTCCATCCATTTTTTTTTAATATGTTCTTTCTTTTCTTCCTCCTTGCTCTTTTCTTCTTCCATCCCTGTCCCCTCTTCTTTCTCTGATTTTTCTCTCCTTCTGTCTTCCCTCCCCTCTCTTCTTCTTCTTCTACCCCTACCCTTATTTCATGTCTTACTCCTTTCTTTTTCGGCCTTCTCTTTCCTTCCATCTTTTTTGCCCAGTTTTTTACTTCCTCTTCCTTCCTTCCATCCCTCGATAACTTCTTTCTTTCCCATAATATTGTCCTTTTCTTCTTTCTTTTTCTTCTCCCATCCCTTATCTCTCTTCTTTCTATGCCTCTTCTTCCTTCTACTCTCTTCCATCATTTTTTCATTCTCTTCTTTATACCTCTTCTTCTTTCCTTTCCCTCTTTTTTTTTTTGTCTAACTTATCATCCATCTCCTTTTCGAGTTCTCTCACACTTTCCATCACTCTTTTCGTTTTTATTTAACTTGGCTTTGTTTTCTTACTCAAGGTTCCGTGTATGTATGTATGTATGTATTATAATTCATTTATATATCTTTATTTCATATCATGGTACCTTCACTTCTATATTCTCCAATTTTTCTTACTCTTCTATATTCCTTACTTCATCATCATCTATCACTTTCATTCTCTTTATCCTTCATTTATTATTACACGCATTAATTTTATATATTTTAACGTCTCTACATTTCTCTCTCTCTGTCTCTCGGTCTCGGTCTCTCTCTCTCTCTGTCTCTCGGTCTCGGTCTCTCTCTCTCTCTCTCTCTCTCGTTCGAGGACGAATGCACACACACGTAGACTGATACCATAAATTTAGGCACCAGACTTGCACACACACGCACGCGTATATATAGTGACACACTGACCATCTCTCTCTCTCTCTCTCTCTCTCTCATATCCTCTTGAACTCAGGAGCTGTATTAAATTCACTCTCCTACGACACAATATCGATCACACTAAGCGAGCAGCCCAGAAGTACAGGGGATACTGAAGTTACATGTTATACAATAATACCTTACTCCTGAGCTAAATACAATCGCTTGACGGTAGGATGTATGCAGTGAAGGAGTGTCTGGCCTGGATCACTGCGAGTACTGGTGATAATTCTCCTTTATTTCCCTGGGCATATGTTTTGAAGAGGCAACGGGATATTTGCAAACGCCTACAGCTTAAGCACCCTCATAAAAATAAAACACACATGGTTGAAGCCAAACACACACATACACACACACACACACACACACACACACACACACACACACACACACACACACACACACAAAACCATAAAAAACAACCTCGAAAGGATCAACAGATCTGTTGCTGTCTGCTTTCCTTTGTACTACTTTATACTCTCTCTCTCTCTCTCTCTCTCTCTCTCTCTCTCTCTCTTACACACACACACACACACACACACACACACACACACACACACACACACACACATCATAACAAACAACCTAGAAAGGATCAACAAATCTGTTGCTGTTTACTTTCCTTTGTACTACTTTATACACTCTCTCTCTCTCTCTCTCTCTCTCTCTCTCTCACACACACACACACACACACACACACACACACACACACACACACACACATTCACACACACACGTAATTTCCTCACTCCAAGGAAAATAAGACAGACGCAAGCTGGGAACCAAATAAACACATACACATTCACCAGGGGTACACACAAACAAACACACATGCATATTACTTTACCTGTGCACATAAATACACACACACACGAGAGAGAGAGAGAGAGAGAGAGAGAGAGAGAGAGAGAGAGAGAGAGAGAGAGAAACTAGCTCAATTCGGAGGCAGTATGCAGGCAGGGAGGGTGTGAGTGAGTTGGGACCACCTTTGCCTCTTGTTTACTCTCCTGCCTCTCTTTTTATCACTTTTCCCTTCTTCCTCATTCTTTCTCACTTTATTCTTTCTCTTTCATCCTTCCCTCCAGTCTTATTTTTTCTTCTTCCTTATTTTTCAGTCGATTTTCATTCATCACTCATTTTTTCTTTCTTCCTTATTCTTCATCTTTCATTCTCTCGTCTTTCCGTTTTATCTTTCATGTACTTTCTCGTTCGCCCTTCGCTGTAGTTCCTTTTCCTACTCTTCCTTATTCTCATTAGCGTCCCCATTCTTTAATTTCCTTAATATATTTCCCTCTCTTGGTTTTTCTTTTTCATTCTTCATTCTTTCATTTTTTCGATTTTCCTCAGACTTCATTCCTGCTATTCTTTCTTCCTTCTTATTCCTCCCTTTTCATTATCTTGTCATTTCTCTCTTTTTTTTTTTTTTTTTTTACTTTTTCATTCTTTTTCTCCTTGTTTTTCTCATCCCCCTTCCTCATTCCTCTGATTTTTAAATACCTCTCTTAATATTCCTTTTTCCTCCTGTCTTTTCCTACCTCTTTCTCTTTCTTTCTGCTCCCTTTTTCCTCTTTTCTTCTCCGCCTAGTCCCCCTCTTTCTCTCTACCTTTTTCTTTCACGACTTTTCTCCTCTTTCTCCTTATATCTTCCCATTTTCACAACATTCTTTCTTCAGTAGTTCCTCCTCCTCCTCCTCCTCCTCCCCTTCTTCTTCTTCTTCTTCCTCCTCCTTTTCCTCTTCTTCTCTTCCTCTTCACACCCAGTCTTCATCCCGCCCCCCATGCCTCAATCTTTCGTAATTTGTTCTCCTCTCCTCCTCTTCCTCCTCCTCACATACGTCCTATCTTACTCCCTAATCTCTCTTACTTCTTCCTCTTCTCCACATCTCCTCCTCCTCCTCTTTCTCCTCTTTTCTTTATTCTTATCTGTTTCCTTCATCAGATGCTCTTATTTCCATCCTATAAAATTTTTCCTTCTCCCCTTCCTCCTCCTCTATCCTCTACTCCTCTCTTGCCTCTTCCTTGCTCCTCTCTCACCTCCCTCTTCCAACTTCCTCGCATCTATCTCACTTCTTCTTTCCCAGTCTTCCTTCTATATCATTCTATCATCTCTCTTATTCTACTTTCTTTTTTCTTTTTCCTTGTATCCTATTGTACCTCCTTCCTTACTCTTTCTTTTTTCTTTCATCCATACCTTGTCTTGGAGTAACAGAAAAGGTAAGAGAGAGTCTATTTAAAATAACAACCTCGAAAGGAACAATAGATCTGTTGCTATTTGTTTCCCTTTGTCCTCTCTCTTTTTTTTTTTCTCCGTTTATATCATCCTTTTCCATTCTCCCTCTTCCCTCTTCCTTCTCCCTCTCAATCTTCCTCATTTTTCTTCCATTTCTTTCTCCTCCCTCTCCCTCCTTTCCACTTTCCACTCCCGCCTCACTTCTTCATTCTCCTTCCCTCATCCCTCTCTCCTTTCGTCCTCCTTCTTCCTCCTTCCTCCCTTATTCCTCTCCGCCGTAACTGCCTCCTCCGTCTCTCTGCTTTACTATCGCCTTCCTCCTTAATGCCCCCTCCGTGCTTGCCTCTTTCCTCTCCCTCATTTCCCTCCTCCTTAGGCATTAGTCTTCTCTCTCTCTATCTCTCTCTCTCTCTCTCATACACACACACACACACACACACACACACACACACACACACACACACACACACACACACACACACACACTCTGTCATCGTCCCTTTCATCTTGCCCCATCCCATCACCCCCTCTATTCATCACCTCTAAGCGTCTACCTGCTGGAAATAACTCACTCACCTTAATTCATTGCCTTTGACTCACTACTCCTCATTTCCTCATTTTCTTTCTGACACCATTAGCTTCATTTCTCAGCTGGGTATGTTTTCCTTCTCCTAATTGCTCTATTCATCCTACTCTCTCTCTCTCTCTCTCTCCCTCTCTCTCTTTCTCTCATGGTCCTTGGAAATGCTAGTGAATGTGGTAGGTAATGATGGTGATTGTGGAGGATAGTGTTGGTGAATGTGGCAAAGCTATGTTTATGTTGATGATCGTGGTCATGTTGGTGATTATGATAACACTGGCGACTGTGGCAGGCGATGTTGGTGATTGTGGTAGGTAATGTTGGTGATTGTGGTAGGTAATGTTGGTGATTGTGGTAGGTAATGTTAATGATTGTGGTAAGCGATGTTGGTGATTGTGGTAGGTAATGTTGGTGATTGTGGCAGGAGATGTTGGTGATTGTGGTAGGTAATGTTGGTGACTGTGCTAGGCGATGTTGGTGATTGTGGTAGGTAATGTTAATGTTTGCTGTAGGCAATGCTGGTGATTGTGGCAGGCGATACTGGTGATTGTGGCAGACGATGTTGGTGAGTGTGGTAGGCGATGATGGTGATTGTGGTGGTCGATGGTGATTGTGGCTGTCGGTTAGTGACTGCTGTAGGCAATGTTGGTGATTGTGGCAGGCGATATTGGTGATTGTGGCAGACGATGTTGGTGATTGTGGTAGGCAATGTTGGTGATTGGGGTGGTGGATGTTGGTGATTAGAGAGAGCCGAAGGTCAGGCTCCCCTTAAGTATCAGACGTAATGGCTATAGCAGGACATTGAGGGATCTAAGGGTAAGTAGGACGGTAAGTAGGTAGGCAGGGATCGGTAGGTAGGACTGGTAAGTACTGGAGACAGGCATATGTAGCTAGGACGGTTAGGTAAGTCGGTGTTTGTAGATAAAGCGTGTAAGTAAGTAGGCATCTGTAGGTAAGACGTGTAAGTAGACATGCATCTGCTGAGAGGACAGGTTAAGTACGCAGGTATACTGTGGTAGGTAGGCGGAATATGTAGGTGGGTAGGGATCGGTAGGTAGGCATGGTCTGTGTGGGAGACGATGTGTAAGTAGGTAGCCATCTGTAGTTAGAACATGTAAGCAGTAGACATCGGTAAGTAGGGATGGTTGGTGGGAGGACTGGGGTGAGTAGGACGGTATCGGTAAGTAGGGACTGACTGTGGCTATGAAGGTTGGTAAGTGGGCTGGGAATGGTAGGTGGTTGGCGTGTGGGTAAGTAGGAATTTAAGTAGGGAGGAAAGACTGAGTGGGTGTGTTTGATGGGTAAGTAGGAGTGGCAGGGAAGGTTGGGCTGGTGTGGTGGATGGGTAAGTAGGAATGTAAGTAGGTAGGGAAAGGTGGTGGGTGGTTATAATATGTAAGGGTGTAAGTACTGTAGGTATCACGGGTAGAAATACTCGATAAACCGAAAACAAATGTAGGAAATAAGGGTTGGGGAGGTAAGTAGGTAGGCAGGTAGGCAGGCAAGTAGGTAGGTAGTAAGTAAGTAGGTAGGTAGACAAGTAAGTAGATAAATCGAGTAGGTAGGCAGGTACGAATGTATGTATTTATGTATGAAGCTAAATAGGTAAGTGGGTAGGTAGGTTAATTACAAAATAGGCAGGTAAATAGGTAGGAAGGCAAGTACGTAGACAGAAAGGTAGACAGGTAGGCAGGCAGGCAGAAAAGTAGGTAAAGTAGGTAGGCAAACAGACAGGTGGATAGGTAATTGGGGAGGTAGTTGGGTAAATATGAAGGTAGACACAGGCACATAAGCAAGTAGGTATGTAGGTAGGTGGGTAATAATGCAGTAAGTAGGTAGGTTAGTAGGAAGTGAGTAAGGGAGAGGAGAAGATTAGGGAGAATTATTAAGACTGAGGAGGCTATGAGGGTGAGAAAGAGAGATTAAGGGAAGAAAGGAAGGTATGTGTGTGTGTGTGTGTGTGTGTGTGTGTGTGTGTGTGTGTGTGTGTGTGTGTGTGTGTGTGTGTGGAGAGAGAGAGAGAGAGAGAGAGAGAGAGAGAGAAAAGGAGAGGAGAGAGGAATGAAGGATAGAAGAGAAGGGAAGGAAGAAGTGGAAGCGAGGAGAGGGGGAAGAGCACGAATAGTAGAGAGAGAGGAACGGAAGAGTGAAGGAGAGAAGAGAAGAAGTAGAGGAGACTAGAGAATAAGAAATAGAGAAGAGAGAAGAGACGAAGGGGAGAGAAGAGAAAAAGAAGAGAAAAAAGAAGAAAAAGCGAGAAGAAAAGATAAGAAAGGAAAGCAGGAAGAGTAAGGGAGGGATAGAAAGAGTGGAGGAGGAGGAGGAGGAGAAGTAGAAGAAGAAGAAGAAGAAGAAGAAGAAGAAGAAGAAGAAGAAAAAGAAGAAGAAGAAGAAGAAGAGGAGGAAGAAGAAGAAGAGAAAAGAGGAGAGGAAGAGAGGAGCGGAGAGGAGGGGAGGAAGAGTTTGTATTCAGAGGAAGAATTGAAGGTCAGACAAAAATTCGGTTCTGGGAAGAAAAAGGTATTATGTGGAGTGACTCAGGCATTCGCTCCACCCCTCTTCCACCTGCTCCACCCAGGCTCTTCCTCTACCCATTCCACTTTATCTCTTTCCCATCTCCACCCCTTATATCCCTCCTCTTCCCCCGTTTCATCTGCTCCACCCCATCTTTTTCTCCCCAAAACTCTTCCTCCATCCCTTCCAATTTATCTCTGCATGTTTCCATTCTCTTCCATTCCCTCCACCTTAATTTTTGTCCTCTACTTTCCTCCATCCTCTTTCCACTCATCTTCCACCCGACTTCCACCTGCTCCACCCCTCTTCCCCTCCATGCTCTTCCTCCTCCTCCATTCACCCTACCTCTTCCTTTCGCCAATCTCTTCCACTCTACACCCTCCCATATACTTTATCATATCTTCACCTTTCCACTCATCTTCCATCCACTCCACTCTCCCTTCCACTTGTTCTACCTTTTCTTCCTCTCTTACCCCACTTCAATCCCTCCACTATCAACTCCACTCCCTCTTTTACTATATTCCACGTCACAAAATTTTCCACTTCTCCTCCACTTCCCCCATCTTGCTTCCACCTGCTTGTATCTTCTTTCTTCCTCCTAACATGGTCATTCCATTTTCATTCTCACCACTTCTCCATTTCAGCCCTTCGTCGTCACTTCCTTCGCTCTCCCTTATGCTCTACGCCCTGCCTGCATCACTCTCCACTCTCCATTTAGTCTTTCCCACCTGCTCCCCTTCATCTTCCACCTCCTCCACTTTTCCTCCACCTCTTACCTATGTTCTCGCCCTCTCTTAACCATTCCTCTTCCATCCCTCCACTTTCTGTCCATCTTTTTCTGCTCACTCATACCGCTCGTCACTACTCCGGGTTAGCGCCATCAGTTCACCTGGCCATTATCTGCTTCTTCCACTTTTATCCACCTGCATTATTCAGTTTTTCACCCAGCAATCATCCACTTTCCCCTTCCACCTTGAAAACCGTTCCTCCCTCATCAATTTCACTTAACTCCACACACCTGCCGCTAACGTAACTCCACTCTCATCCACTCACACTACATTCTGTCCACTCTACATGTCTTTACCATTTTAACCCACCGCTTGTGACCCCTTCAGACTGAGGATCTAGTTTCCATTTTTTTCCTCTTGCCTCTACCAGACGATTTTATTCAGCTTAGGAGAGGCCGAGGGAGAGAAGACGTAAATAAAGCCTCTATCTAACCCCTCCATTTCGGAAAGCCTGTCTAAGGGGAGTAAAATCGTCTGGAAGTAGCGAGAATCGAAGAGGAAATACGCCACAGCATGGACAGAGTTTGCTTGCCGTCCATACTCCCTGCCTCATCAACTCTCCCCAAGGCCTTCCATCCATCCACTCGACTCTCCTTCCATCCAAAACCTTCCAGCCATACTTTATTTTTTTCTCACCCATTCTGTCTTTCATCCACCCAGCCACTTCACGATCCACCCTTTCCACGAACCATCCACTACGCCGTAACTCTCCTCCTACCCCACCTACCAACCATCCACTCCATCATACATCTTCCACCCACCTATTACTCATTCCATCTTCCACCTACACACCCACCAACCATCCGTTCCACTTTCCGTTTGCCAACCAACCACTCCATCCACCAGCCACTCCTCCTTCCACTAACTAACCACACACCGACTATTCCACTGTCCATCCACCCATTCCACCATCCAGGCAATCACGATCCATCCACCACCACTCCAGCTTCCATCTACCAACCAACCCTCCATTAAATCCACAATTTCTCCACTAACCAATCATCCATCCATCCATCCCCTCCACCTACCATCCAACAATTAATTGATAAACCATCTACTGCAACGCTCAGCCGCTCCACCTTCCACCAACTACTCGCCTGCCATCCACCCACCCCAGCCATCCTCCACTTCAACCATCCTTCCATCCACCACTCCAATCATCCACCAACCAGCCACCCTTCCATCCACTTCACCATCTAACCAACTACCCATTCCACCCCTCAACCACCCCATCACCCAAGCTCCCATCCATCCATCCATCCATACATTGCACCTTCTGTCTCGTCACACAACACTTTACCATCTATCCATCCAACCATTCCACCATCTATCCACATATTTTACCATCCACCCACAAATCCACTCTACCATCCATCCATCCATCCACCCTGACCTCGTCCGCATCCGCCCACATCCCGCCCACACCCACTTCTTGCCCGCCCTCAATTACGAGGGAGCGGGGCGAGACGGGGGGGGGAGGGGAGAGAGGAGGGGGGAGGGTAGAGAGGATGGAGATGGGAGGGGAAGAAAGGAGAGGGGAGACAGGAAGGGGAGAAGTCAAAAGGGCAGGAGAGAGGGGAAGAGGGAGAAGGGAAGAGGAGGGGAATGAGAGAAAGAAGAAGAGGGAAGGGGGATGGGAAAGAGAAAGAGAGGAGGAAACAAAGAGGAGGGGGAGGGGAAAGAGGAGGAAGGAGAAAGGAGGAGGAGGGGAAAGAAAGGAGGTAGGAGATGGGAGGTGCAGTGAGAAGGGAGGGGGAGAGGGAAAGGGGAGGGAGGGGATTGGGGAGGGGGAGCTTAATTACTGGTGCTAAGATGAACTATTTTCTTGTAGAGGGAAAAAGAGGGGAGGGGAAGAAATTGAGGGGAGAGGAGGGGAGGAAGGGGGAGGAAAGCGGGAAGAAAGGAGAGGAAGTGGAAGGAGAGACTGAAGGAACAGGTGTAGAGGAAGAGAGGGAAAAGAAGGGAAGGAAAGAAATGGGGAGAGGAAGGGGAGACTGAGGGAAAAATCTGGGGAGGTGAAGGGGAGGAAACGAAGAGAGGGAAGAAAGGGAAGGAGAAGGAAAAGGGAAGGAGAGTATAGGATAAAGCGGAGTATGGGGTGGGAGAGGAGGGGAAGGAGGGAGGGAAAAGGAGGAAAAAAAAGACAAAAGAGGGAGGATTAAAGACAGAGAGAGGGGAACACGGCTGGGGTGAGGGAGAGGTGGATGTGGGGAGGGAATGGAGGGAGACAGGAAAGAAAGAGGGAGAGGGGTGAGGGTTGGGGGAAGAGGAAGGGGAGGAGGAAGAGTGGTTATTTTGGTAGTGGTAATTTTGGTAGCTACACTAATGGGTGGAGGTGGAGGAAGCAATTCTGGTGGTGGTGACAGTGGTGGTGATAGTGGTGGGGGTGGTGGCAATGAAAAGAATATTGATGGTAGTGACTGTGGTGGTAGTAGTTGTGGCAGAGGTAGTTGTAGTGTTAAGTGGTGACAGTGCTGGGGTGCAGTGGTGGTGGAAATGGTGACAATGGAGGAGATGGTGACATGGCGGTGGTAGTGGAGATGGTAACAGTAGCAATAATCGCAGTGATAGTGACAGAAGTGGAGCTTGTAGTAAGCTTGTGGTGGTGATAGTGATAAGCTCGTGATGGACGAAGTGGCGATAGTGGTGGTGGTGGTGGCAGAAGGAATGTAAGTGGTGGTAATGGTGATGGTGGAAGGAATATACCGGTAAGTGGCGGTAATGGTACAATGGTGGCAGGGAGTGTGGTGGTGGTGAGGGTGGAAGAATTGTTGATTGTTGTAAAAGAGGCCCTGTTGTCCTAGTGATTGTGGTGTGGATGACATGTACAGTAAGTGGAGGTAATTGTGGTGGAGACTACGATGGTGATGATGCCAGACGGAATATAGATGGTTAGAAAAAAGGCATTGTGGTGGTGGTGGTGGTGGTGGTGGCGGCCTTGGTTGTGGTAGGTAAAAGGATGGTTGTGACAGTGATGGATGATGACTGTGGTAGCGACTGTAACTGTGTCTGATAAACTCTGGTAGTCTTGATAACGGTTGTGGGCTGGTAGGCATGGTGGTGTGTGTGATTGGTGTTTCAGTAGTAGTAGTGGTTGTGAAGAGTAATATATGGCGATAGTTGTAATTTTTTGGTAGTATTAGAGGTATTATTAATGGCTGTTGCTGACAAGGTATGGTGATAACTGTGAATATTGTAGCAGTAATATTAGTGGTATTACTGCATTGGAGGTTGTGGTTGTAGGGGACTGTTATTGTGGTAGCAGTAGTAGTGGTGGTGGTTGTATCAGTTTTTTTTTTTTTAATTCAAGAAAGAAGGAACCAATGGCTGGAATCCGGAAGATTGTTCCCTCCAAGAAAAAACAATAACAAAACAACAGAGCGCCAAATTCAAGATCCGTTCATTTCGAGATGCCTGGACACACTGCGTTTGAAAGACTAGAGATCAGAGGCAATAGGAAATACAGACAGAAGGAGAAAGTTCCAGAGTTGACCTGTTGCATGCATGAAGGACTGGGAGTAACGGTTAACTCTTGTATTAGAGAGTTGGACAGAAAAGAGATGGGAGTTTGTTGCTAGATGGGTGCTACGCGCCCGCCGTAGTGGTGGAGGGATGCAAGCAGAGAGTTCAGAGGAGCAGTGACCATTGAAATAGCGACAGAAAAGAGATAAAGATGCAACAGTACGGTGAACAGAAAGAAGTTGAAGGGGACCAGTAAGAAGAGAGTTAATGAGACGAAAAGGCTTTGATTCCATCTTGTTGTGGCAGTAGATTACATTGCAGACACACTGTTTTTGTGACTGAGATAGCAGGTGTTATACACGATAATGACTGTGGATGTGGTGGCAGTGTGGCAGGGAGAACACTGTGGTACTTGGTTAATACTGTGGTTGGTATGGTTGAAAAAAAAAAAAATGGAGGTGATGGTGGTAGAAGGTGTGTTGTTGGAGAATGGTTGTGTCTGGTGGGGAGCTGTGTTGGAATGGAAGATATAGTGATGATAATGGGAAGTAGTCAGTGCCATTACATACCGGTAATAATGGGAAACAGAGATGGGCGGAGCTTGCGCTTGTATAATAGTGAGAAGTAGGGTGGTAGGTGAGGGCGACCTACCATCCATCCACTCGATGTAAGACTATCTTTGTGTGGCTCTGCGCTGGGTGACAAGCTATATGGTTTTCTGTTGTCCAGGAAACATCCATGACGTTGAGCGTTAACCACATAACCAACAACTGAACCCCTGGTGGTCTAACTGGGTGCTCCAACCGGATGTGACTCTAACGTGTTCAGTTTCAGGAGCGGCTGGAGTTTTTTTGTTCACATAATACTGCTCAGGGAAGAGTGGCTGAATCTCTCGCCTTAAACATGTGAACTGAGTTTCCTAGTCACGGAACCCTAAGTTTCTGATGCAACGCATCACCGGATGATGGGTGGATGCATGGAAACAGAATTATGCTGCTGCAGCTGATGATGATGATGAAAGCAGACAGAATCTGACTTAAAGGAAGACTGAGAAGATGATGACCAAGAATGTGACTGCAGGGTAAATGGAAGTCGTTGATAAGAGGGAAGGTGCCTTGGCTACAATGGAGGTAGTGGGCGTTAGTGGTGATAAAGGAGTTTGAATGATTATTTTTCTAAGTGATAATAAGAATATCGGATTTTTCATTGGCCAGTGATACTAAGCATTTTTTTTTTTTCATCAGTCGATATAGTTTCACATGAGGATGGTTATGAAGGTTCGATACTCTAATAAGAAATGAAATATCTAATAAAAATCACGACAACTGCCTCTACACAGCGGCAAAGACCTCTGGTTTCTGATTTAACTATGATTTCTTTCTTTATTAGACGATATGCATATGACGGACTTGGTAAAGACCCGTCGTTAGTTATTTATCTCAATGCCCTAAAGAGGAAGTAACATACGGGCTGGAGATGGTTGCTCATTCATTGTCCTGCCAGGCCACACTCTCAGTAACAGGGCTTGTGCCAACAGTGCAACTCACACAAATGGAGCCTGACACATTTGTCACCAAAGACACAACGGCTGCTTTTGAATATATGGTTAGCCAAGCTTCATTAGGTTACTTCACAGAGTTTCATGCTCTGGTGAAGAAATTTTAAAGGCAGACAATGTTTTCCCATAATCTCTTCCAGTTTTGTGCATTTTGAGAACACACAACCTCAGCTGGGAGACTTAAAAGTATGCCAGCCTCCTGTGTTTGAGTGCGTTAGGGTGACTCCAAACGACAAAGACCTGGTGATAAACGAAAAATTATATCTACCATGAGATTATGATGAGATGACAAATTTTAGTGCAAGGAAGACCAAGTTTGTTTAATCTAGGAAATAGACGATCAAACAACAGTCAGTTGGACTGGTTGTGAAGACTTGCGATCGTATGTTGTGCCCTACCTCTGTATAATCTTGTCAAACTACTAGTTATTAAAAGTTCATTCTGCATATTAAAGAGTACAGTTTACTGAATATTTCCAAAAGTTTGTATGCATTAACTGGTGGTCCAGTGGGCTAAGGACGCCAGTCGGGGTGATGGTTACGTGCTACGGGCTGGCTGGAAATACCAAGGGGTGGCTAAAGCTTACTAGATCATGTAATCCCACCAGGGAGTACGCCAGTCAACTGCCCACGAAACATATTCTAAGCTAATATGTTATCTTAAATATTTTTCTAATCACTACTTGCACCATTACTGATAACATTCAAGAGCCACTGCTGCAAACTGCAACCATAAATCTCCTGTCACACTCACCAGTCCATACTTCTATCATACTTCTCCTATCACAGTCACCACATTCCATGTCACCACCATTTGTACCCCATCACACTCACTAGTCCATACTGCTACCACACAACCCCTCCCACACTCATCACAGCCCCTATTGTTACAGTAGCTACCTCTCCTACCACACTCACCACATTTCATGTAGCTACCATAGCTCTCCTGTCACACTCACTACAGCTTCTTTTCTTTCCATACGGTACCTCTCCTACTACACTCATCTCAGTCATTACTACAACCATACCAAACCTACCACAAGAGTTATTCTCCCTACTGCTACACTTACCACATTTATCATTTTATCCTGCCACAGACATTACAATTACCAGCACAATCACAGCTACTCTCCTCCTGCCACAGCTTCCACAGGAGCTGCTGCGGTTAATTTTTACTCAGAGAACTAGGCTACCACATATACACTACAGCCACAACAAATCTCTTACCACACTCGTCAGTTTCCAGTGCTTCTTTTTCTCCGACCACACACACACACACACACACACACACACACACACACACACACACACATACAAAATACTAAAACCTCAGCCGCAGTTATGCTTCTCCTACCACATTCGCCACAACTTCCAGTGTTACATTTTTATACACCACAGTAGCCTGCTACCACAAATAGCACTTTAAACCACACCGTCTCCTACCTCACTACACATTTGTCTGAGCTACCATTTGTCCTGGCAAAAAAAAAAAAAAAAAAAAAAAAAAAAGCCAGTTATACCTCTCCTTCCACAATAGTTAGTACCGTATACCGCTACAGGTAATTCATCCATCATAGTACTGCTACAAATAATACTACAAGCTGGTAGGCAACGATGGCCAGCTCTAAGCTGACCAAGCTTTGTCAGCGACCGAAAGTAAGTTTCGACATTAAATGTCATTTCTATATGGAGGTACTCCAGTGCAACATTCCACCCAAGAATCATGGCCCTGACTTAAGGGTCTTCGGGGCCTTAGCATTTCCCATGAGCAAGGTCGTAATTTTAGCTCTTTTCATATTTTCTGCACCTGATGACCTTTGATCCCTGACCTGGCAGATATAGGTCATGCATGTACGAAGCACACTTGTAGTACTCATTAACGTCTATAAACATGCAAAGTTTCATTCGATTTCATCCACCCACTGAGGAACTAGGGAACTTGAAATGCGCGGAATGGTCCACCAGGGGTGCAACTTTAAGGTGGCGCTGCCAGCGACTGGAGGTGAGTTTCGTCACTACATGTCATTTTTGTGTAGATGTACTCCAGCGCAACATTCCCTCCAAGAATCATGGCCCTGGATTTATAATCTTCAGAGCCTTAGCATTTTGTGCGAGCATAGTCATAATTTTAGCTATTTTCATCGTTTTCGCATTTGATGACCTTGGACTCCTGACCTGGCCAATGCGATAGGAAGATGTAGCAATAGTCAATGTCCATAAACATGCAAACTTTCATTCAGTCCCATCGAGCCGCTGGGGAACTAGGGGGACATTTTTGAAAACAGGAACTGGTTGCCAGAGATGCTGAGGTCAATCTTCACAGGGTTGCTCTTCGAACACTAGAGGAGAGAAGGGAAAAATGGATGGCACACTTCCGATAGGGGATGCCTTCGACATTACGCATAAAGAAGTCAGAGCTTCCTAGGCCCATTAGTAATGCTTCTACAGCTCAAAACGTAAAAGTAAGAAAAAAAAGTGTGTTTTCGGCAGTTGCTGGGCAACGAGTACTTGCCTACCAACCAAAACCTTGCGGACACAACTAGGTCATAGGCTGGTCATTGTGTCCATTTTTGGTCGGAATCGGTTAATTCTGAAAGGTAGAAGTGCCTGCCACAATTAAACAAAAAGGAATACTAGACAGAAAAAAAGAAAGAAAGAGAACGCCACTAACAAGAAGGACAGCATGGAGCTGGCCAACAACCACAGCAAGTCTCTTACCACATCCACCACAGATACTAGCGCTATATTTTCACACACCACAGTTCTACCACAGATACACTGGCTACCACCACCAGCCACGGAAAGTCTCTCACCACACCCGCCACACATGCACAACAGATGCTAGTAGTAGGAGACATTTTTTATTTATTTCTTTGTTTCCTTTACTAATTAATTTACCGTTGGATATTTCTAAACACACAGTATCTCCCTAACCGAGCGATCTTGCACACTTCACCTTCCCTGGACCACCATGATGTCTTTTATTATGGTATACTTTTGCTGCCTTCTGATGACTTTATTTAGCTTAGGAAAAGTATCTTGCACTGAAGGGGTTAATGAAGGCTGCGCTAACCTCACCACGGGGAAGGTCTCAGCTGAATGTAATCGTCAGGCAGCAGCATGAATAAAACGAAAAGGACGTCCTCGGACTGAAGGGGTTAATATGGGTTAATGTAATCGAGAATGCTATCCTCTGACATCCATTCTATCCACAGTCCACAACAACAACTTCCCTTATTAACACTCTACTCCACTCCATTCCATCACGCATCAATTCCATCGTCAGTCGATACCCATAGTCTACAGCATTTCCATCCACCCACCTACCGGTAACACCTCTTTGCATCAGCCACCACAACCATTAACCAGATTTCTAGCCACTCAGCAAACACAACCACAACTACCACAAAAACCGTTATAACTCTACTACTATTTACAACCATACACTATACATACAACAACCTTATTCATAATCCTCGCTAGCCAACTTGCCAGGATATCCCCACCCTATCCTAACAGTCGCCTCTAATTGCCTAGTTTTCCGACCACGTTTCAGACAACGACAACTGCAACCAAGCCCACGCGTACTATATTTCCAACTTTTTACCATACACAACCTTTACTACCACAAGTGGGACCAAAACCACATAACTAAGTTATTAACCACTTATCAGACACGCCACAATCACAACTATCAGCAAAATCTACCATAACTACGCTATAAAAAGATTCGAAATATGTAAGACACACAACCGCAACAACTTATAAGTCACGCAAGCGCATCAACCAACTTCCAACCACATACCTGACACACAACCACAACTACCAAGTATCGCCATAAGCACAATAACCAAGTTTCCGATCATACAGGACACAGCCACGTCTACCACAACAACTACCACAACCACATTAGGTAAACTTGCACCACAGAATAGCCACAAAACTGCATCTAGCACATCACCTACCATAATCACACCAAATTTATCTCCAACCACTTACCAGGCACACAACCATATTTACCACAACAACCACAGCCACACCAGCTAAATATCAAATCAGATATCACACACACAACCACAACACTGAACAACACACACTATAAGCTTAGAAATACTCACAAGACACAACTACAACAACCACAGCTACCAAACAACCAGCCTAACCCCCGTGGCTAAATTTCCAACCGCCTACCAGACACACAACCACAACTACCACAACCATCAGCAACCTAGACTGTCACATACAAACCCACAACCACCATCTATTCATCTACTCATCTGTCAACTCTCCACTCCAGCCATTTTCCCCATTTAAACCAATTTCGTTGTGCCATTTCCTCCACTAATGTTCCACTCTTCCCTTCCACTAAGAATTCTTACCCTTCATCCACCAACGCACACGCATCCACCCACATACATAATCACATCCATTCATATACATGTACACATCTACTTCCCCCACACATATTATATTCCCCTCCACACACAACGTAACAAATACATACACACACACACACACACACACACACACACACACACACACACACACACACACACACACACACACACACACGAAGGGAGGAAAAACTCACCATGTTTTCCAACGTTATACTCAGTGTCATATCCGACTAAACACATATGACAACACTGCCTAAGCACTAGTATAAAACAAACACACATCTCTAAACAGTAGCTCACCACATCTTGAAACCATTTAAAATAGTAAAATCCCTTATTATTATTATTAATAATAATATTATTATTATTATTCACTTGATTGCACTGAGCACTTGACCCTCGTGCGGTGTGGTGCGGTGAGGATCTGTCCTTTCTCCTCTTGGGGCTAGGATACGAATAAATGTGTGTGGATGAGTAAATTGCGAGTGGGTCGTCTTCTCTGGGCTATCCCCCTTACTTTGGGGGAAGCAGCCTAGGTATATAGATAGATTATTATTATTATTATTATTATTATTATTATCATGAATAGGGTGGGTGGGTGGTTGTTGTGCTGAGTAACCTAGGTCTGTCTGGCCGAGCAGATCATCGACTGCAGGCAATAAATCTCCTCAGTAGGACCATCCCAGCAGTGAAATGAATTTCTTTTGTGGCTGACAGTGCGTTGCCTAAGCAAAGCGAGAAGAGTGTGGAGGTTTGGTTCCCAAATGGACGCTGCATTTGCGTCTTTCCATCGAGTTAATAGGAGACAGAAGGCTCCACATCACCACGTTAATTGGTTACCTGGTTACCACCCAGCACTGCAAATGGTTACTTGGGTAAGAGGAAACCTTTAAGTTTGTCACTCAGTGCAGAGCCACCTGAAGTGTGTGAACTGTAATAAAAAAGTGACAGGAAGGATGGGAGAAATAGGAAGAGAAAAAGGCAGAGAGAGAAAAAAAATGATAAAGGTGAAAGTGGAAGTAGGCAGCACTACATTAAGTAAATGAATGCTGGACGCCATGGAATGCCAGCTGAATGGGGTGGACAGAACTCAGAAACAGTGAAAAGACAACACAAAAGTAAGAGAACTGCAACTAAACTGTCATACAGTAACGAAACACACCTCCTTCCATTTGACTTTCTAAATATCAAATTCTCAAAAGAATGTGAGTTACAGTACACCACCATTTTCTCATCCTCCAAGCCCTGTAAACATCATCAGTGCCAAGCGATAATAGGTACACCTCCATTGACTAATCAGCCAGACCTTCGATCAATTATCTGTGTGTCAAACTTAGCTAATTGGTGTACACGTCTATCCACTGATTCTTTACAACTTGAGGCTGTCAGAGTGCCAAGCTAAAACAGGCCGCACCACCATGCACTCACCCTCCAATGCTTCAAAATATCATCTGAAGTGACTAAGGAATATGAGCCACATCTCTATCCACTGAACTAAAAAAAGTACCAAAGGAATATAAACCACACCACGCTTCACTCATCTTTTAAGTCTTCCAAACACCATCTGAGTGCCAAGCTAAAACGGGACTCATCACCAGTAAATCACCCATCAAGACTCTGCAATGTCAAGAGGATGGATGAGGCAAGGAGAAGATTGAGGAGGGGAATGGGTGGTAAAGGAAGAAGAAGGGAGAGGAAGAGGAGAAATGGGTGGTGGATGAAAGAAGTGGGAGGAGAAAAAGAGGGAGAGACGAGAAGAGGGCGAAGTAGGAGGAAAGAAGTGATGTAGATGATCAGGAAAGAGAAGAGAAAGAACGAGTTAACGTCTTCAAATCGAGGATGTCTTTGACAGGACTATTTTTTGATTTATGAGAACCCATTCGAAATGGCTGGGTTAGACGCACGTCTACTGTTCCGTTTCCAGAAGGCTTTTCAAAAGTGGAACAAACTCGTCTAATGGGAGTCTGATTGAAATGAAACTGATCTCATCGGAGTCTCAGAGGAAGCAGCGGAGAGAAGTAACGGGTAGAGGCGAGAGGAGACCAGTGCTAGACTGACCTTGAAGAAGTGGCCACGCGTCCTTGATCGCCCGACTGGCTGACCTTGAACGGCTGAGTCCCAAATATAAGAGTGACCGCCGGGAGCACCACGACAACAGATGCTATAATGGCTGGATCCACACAGACAGACCTAAAACACACATGCATACACAAAACAGACCGAAAACATAAAGACCTCAGTACAGTAACATAAAAGAACTTTCACTGATACTCAAACACTAGCACATAGGGAATGACAAACAAACATACATACATACATACATATAAAACACACACACACACACACACACACACACACACACATATATATATATATATATATATATCTATATATATATATATATATATATATATATATATACAGAGAGAGAGAGAGAGAGAGAGAGAGAGGGGGGGGGGAGGTGAGTGCCCCGCGAGACAGACAGAGACATGGGTAAAGACGTAGACTCGCAAGTAATTATAGCTTTCTTTGGTCCCACGACAATTTGACGACAAAACCCTACATTACAGTCTCTCTCTCTCTCTCTCTCTCTCTCTCTCTCTCTCTCTGTCGAACTTTCTTTTTGCCTCTCATATTTTTCCTTACAGTCCAGATCATCTCTCACTAGTTCCACCTCCCTCCCCACCCCCTCCTCTCTCTCAATCACGGGTGGCCATTCAGTCTTTTTAGCCCATTACCGTGAAACGATTTGACATTTGAGGTGATGCCTATGAGAAGGAGAGAGAGAGAGAGAGACAGACAGACAGACAGAGAGAATGTGTGTGTGTTTCTTCACGTTCTCTTATTGTAATCAAGTTTCATCTGAAAGGAAATGTTTAGTTTAAAAAAATAATTTATAACCGTTCAAAAATATCTAATTTGTTTTTCATTCAGGACACACATCCTTGGTTTGCTACTCCGTTTACTTTCCCTTTTTTTCGTCTTTTTCTTTCTTTATTTTTTTGTTTTATTTATTTATTTATTTTTTTTGCTTTCGTGTGTGAGACTCTTGGTACAGACTAGCAACTCTGTTCCTTGTGGCCCAGTACCGCGTAATCCAAGTTCTCACGGAAGGACAATAGATACAACAGATCGAGTTCCTGGTCACACCAAAGACAGCGCTAGTGTATTGCTTGCCCACCGCATTTCTTGAAGCCGAAAAATCCCATGCAGCACTGTGTACTGGAAACAACACTGGGTATCCCTATGGCGTGTAGGTGGGTTTGTGGATGGGTGATGAACGTACAGTATTACATAACAAAATCTAGTGCAGTATTATATCTCTTAAAAGCATTGAGATTGAACCCGCATTGTCAGGATTAACAAAGTACTCCTGTAACCACTAACCACAAGGCCACAAGTACTACCATTATCATCGTCGTCGTCGTCGTCGTCCCATAACTCACTACCATGCAAAGGATGGGCAGGATTCAGACAATGAAAACGTAAACGCGAAAGAATCAGTCCGGGAATACACAGCTAAATAAATAATACATTTTCTGGTTTTTCTTTCAACCCCTCGATATGTTTAGCCATATAGCTTTTCGTAACCTATTCACTGTGTCGATTTTTTATAACATTTAAGATATCCTCAGATAATTTTGTTCTTGTTGCCACAAGGCATTTTTTTTTTTTTTCGCCACTGGAGAGACCTTTCTTGGAGAGAGGGGTTACGTATGAAAACATTTTTATTTTTACTCATCACCACGCGATCATCCTCTGGTTAAACGAGATACCTCGCGCTGGAGGTGCTAGTGGGGCAGGTACAATACCAAGATATTGATGTAATGGTAATGCCGGTGCTGCTGGGTATAATGTGAGACTAAACACTGGGTGCTAAAGTGAGATGAGTTGTGTGGTTAGAGAGAGAGAGAGAGAGAGAGAGAGAGAGAGAGAGAGAGAGAGAGAGAGAGAGAGAGAGAGAGAGAGAGAGAGAGAGAGAGAGTGCAAACTGATAGTGATGCTGAAGTAAAGGATGATAGAGGAGGTGAGGAGTGGAGTGAGAGAGGCGAGAGATGGGGTGAGGGGTGGAGGGAAGATGAGGAAAAGGGTTAGGCATGGAGGGAAGGAAGGGGTGGGGGTGGCCAGAGGGAAGGGGCAAGAAGTGGAATGAAGGAGGTAGAGTGCCAGAAGTTTGGCACGATACAGCACACTATTTCGGACCATGACGACAAGCTCTCTTAAGCGGCACCAAGGGCTTGCCAAGCACTACAGAAATACTACTTTTACTACCGCCCCTGTTGCTGCCGCTACTACTGCCGCCACAACACCGAATACTACTACTACTACTACTATTACCACGCTGCTGCTTTTTTCTGTTATATAAAGAAATTACACTTTATTTCAATTTCCGTGTCTTCACCATATGTCATATTTCTTAGCTCTGAGAATAACGGAGGAAGTTTACCATCCGCATAGGATATGCGTGTTATAAAAGGTGATAAATGTTGCAGCAGTGAGGAATATAAACCCACCCTTTTGCACTGGCACTGAGACAGGGCGACCCCACCAACCAGCACATGTGTTGCAGTGTTGAACCTTGTATTGCCAGTAGGTGGGAAGATGGTGCTTAGGTGAGTTTTTCTCTTTTGGTTCGTGTCCTT
The DNA here is from genome assembly GCF_032717465.1 of Coenobita brevimanus. Classification (NCBI taxonomy): domain Eukaryota; kingdom Metazoa; phylum Arthropoda; class Malacostraca; order Decapoda; family Coenobitidae; genus Coenobita; species Coenobita brevimanus. The sequence goes on from NC_137004.1 coordinate 24,201,317, forward strand.
AGTAAGGTTAAATAGCCGTGCTCTGGATCTGGTCCCATATGAATAATGGGAACTGTGCTGGACTGGTTCTTTATTACATAATGATCAGCTTAATATGCTAACTACCACTACTACTGCAGCTACAAAGTACTTTAGTGGTCTGGATGGCAGTGCGGCCATCTGGCAATTCCACTGATCACATGTGCTGGATTTTAATGCCAGTGGGCAACTGAGTTGGAACTTGAATCCTCTCCAGGTGGAGTCAGCCCCCTTGCCAATCGGTCCTAAGCCAGCGTGATACGGCATGAAAACCCCTCCCTAGTGGAGAAGTGTGGCCCTCCAGTGGACCAGTCATGGACGCCCCAGTGTGCCGATGAACATGGTTGTCACTACTGATACTATTACTACTACTGCTATCAGCTTAACCGTACTGCTACATTCACGCTACCGTCACGTTTCACACACACACACACACACACACACACACACACACACACACACACACACACACACACACACACACACACACACACACACACTTGGACTTATCTTGGAAAGATCATATTACATCTCTTGTAAAATCTGCTTCCAAGAGATTGGGTGTGCTAAGCCGACTCCGTTCCTTTACCCCTGCACAAGTGTTGACTCTATACACGGGTTTTATCCGCCCCTGCGTGGAGTACAACTCTCATGTGAGGGGAGGCTCCCCACATACAGCTCTTCTCAATAGGGTGGAGTCAAAGGCTTTTCTTCTCATTCACTCTCCCCCTCTTACTGACTCCCTTCAACCTCTGTCTCTTCGCCGCACTGTTGCATCTTTATCTCTTTTCTATCGCTACTTCAATGGTCACTGTTCCTCTGAACTGTCTGCATGCATTCCTCCACCTCTACGACGGGCGCGTAGCACCCGTCTAGCAGCAGACTCTCACCCCTTTTCTATCCAACTCTCTAATGCAAGAGTTAACCGTTACTCCCAGTCCTTCATTTATGCAACAGGTCGGCTCTGGAACTGTCTTCCTCTGTCTATATTTCCTGCTTCCTATGATCTCCAGTCTTTCAAAAGCAGTGTGTCCAGGCATCTCGAAATGAATGGATCCTGAATTTGGCTCTCTCTTGTATTTTGTTTTTCTCTTGGAAGGAACAATTTTGCGGGCTCGTTGCCTTTGGTTCCTTCTTCCTCACATAAAACACACACACACACACACACACACACACACACACACACACACACACACACACACACACACACACATCCATCTAATTTTCACACTTCTAAAGCTAAATATTATCATTCGCGAAAACAAATTCCACAACTGTGTCTCAACTCCTGAAAGACCTGACCACCACCACCACCACCACTACATACAATTACCACAGCTGCCAACACCATCACCACTACCTCCACTAGGTTACTTACCACAACTACGATTTCCAACACTACTTACCGCCACCACAAACACCACAATTGCTACCATTATATACCACCACCATCATCACCACACCACCACAACCCTTCTTTACCACCCTGCTCGTTACTGTGCTGCCATAATTGCCTTCTGTGTAATTATCCTCTGCGTCCAAGTCAAATTACCGCTAAGAACCAGCCCACCACCCACATCAACAGCCATCACCACCACCACCACCATCACCACCACCATAACCACCACCACCATCATCATCACTATCACAACCACCACCACCACCACAACCATCACCACCACCATCACCATCACAACCACCATCACCATCACAACCATCACCACCACCACAACCACCAGTACCATCATTATCATGTCACCACCACATCATTGTCATCAAAATATCCCTACCGAAATATCACCACCACCACCACAAGCACAGCATCCCTATTTCCATCACAACCAAAGCCAGCCTCATCACCATCATTATCCCAACACTCACAAGATTATTATTACTACCTGGACCACAATATCCTAATAATCATCATCTTAACATCGACACCACCACTATCATAACCACCAGCATCATCACAACGAAATAATCCTTAAAATCATCTGCATATCATCATCACCACCTTCACCACTGTTACAGCTACATCGACGTCATTGCTAAAACCACAGCCACATCATCACCAACACCATCACCTCGATCACATCACAACCAAAAATTATCACCGCACAACCACAACCAAACTTTAGATATGGTCGTCACCATCAGGACCGCCCGAGAACCGCATCTTCATCACCATCGCCACAACACTCCAACAACAATCACAAGATAAGAGTCACTATAGCTGGTTCACATTCATTTAACCCAAATTTTTTGTCATTTTGTAACTTATTTCACGTAGCTTATGCCAGAAAAAGACAATGCGACAGTTCTACATCCTTTCCGTGGCACTTTTTCGTGACGAACACCATATTCCAGTATTAACAAGCGCCTCGCAGCCCTGTGGAGCGGCCCAGCACTCGTCTAATTAGAGCTGTTTTTGAAACGCGAATCGCTTTGGAGCAACTGCTTTCCGCCCCTACCAGGCCAGAGATGCATGATACTCCATGGAAATGCCCGGCCGCATTTTCCATGTACACATACCGTAACACCAATGGGGACAAGTATTAGGAACTAAAACACTCCTTCAGAAAACTTCAATCGACATGAAACTGAAACTTGCCCAACTGGGACGCAGTTCCAACCATCCAAGTTTCATCAAAATCCCTTTTCCAAGTTTTGGCTGCTCTACTGTACACACACACACACACACACACACACACACACACACACACACACACACACACACCGGATTATGCTATACTGATTGTATTGTAACAACTCAACATTCAAGATGGAGAGACTGCAAATTTTAGGCCAAGCTGGTGTAGAAGGAGTACCGGTATACCACATGAAGCGAATAAAGAGTGAGAAGGAAAAAGGAGCAGTAGAATGAAAAGAAGGAAGGATACGGGAGGAGAGTGAAGGAGTGAGGATGGCGTGTCTTGGGAGGAGGGATCGTTATTGGGTAGGATCAGAAATTCTTGGGAGATAATTTTTGTCGAAGTTACCCCTTACAAGATGCGGCGTCTGGCAAGATACCACTGTATAAATAGACTGACACTGCCATTTCTCTTTTTAGGCTTCGTTAGCGTGGCCACTATACCATGATGGAATCTTTGGTCCCATTTGTACCAGACACTGCCACACACAAGACATACCACACACACACACACACACACACACACACACACACAAAGCATACCGTACACTACCACATACAAAACACTCCACCCATTAAGCCTAGCACACCAACATAGAATCACTACCATATATAGGTAGCAGACCAGCACTAAGCATAGCACACGCTGGACATACCATACACTACCATACACAGGGTATAACATACACTACCACACACAGGGCATACCACACACATGGCATAGGGTACACTAACATACACTACCACACACAAGGCATACCACACACATGGCATAGCATACACTACCACACACAAGGCATACCACACACATGGCATAGCATACACTACCACACACAAAGGCATACCACACACATGGCATAGCATACACTATCATACTAAAAGCATATCACATACTACCAGACACACACAAGGCATACCATACACTGCCACACCTTATACTCTCAGGCTCCAGACTGCTGTCACTATAATACTAGAATCAATACCGTCTTCCACTAAATTCTTACTATCTCTACCAAAACGCCTCCCACGACTTCCACATTTCCCACAACGACTACCACAATTTTTCTCACCAATACCACAAATCTCACCACCAATACCACACTTACTACCACCAATACTACAGTTGCTACCACCACCACCACAGTTACTACCAACACTACCACAATCTCCCATCGTTACCACAGTTTCTACCGAAACTACTACAATTCCAACCACAACCATCACCACAGCTCCTACCACCACTATCACAGCTCCTACCACCACTACCACAGCTCCTACCACCACTATCACAGTTCCTAAAAGCACTACTACAGTTCCTTAAACCATTACCACAATTTTTACCACCAATGCCACATTTCCCACCAATGCCACATATCCCACCACTACCACAATCCCCACCACAACCACAATTCCCACCACTACCACAATTCCCACCACCAGTGCAATTCCTACTGACTGCTACAATTCTTACCACAGTTCCCAACACCACTGCCACAATTCCCACCACCAATACAATTCCTACCACATCTACCACAGTTCTTTCCTAGACTACCATTGTTCCTACCACCTGTACCACAATTCTTTCCTATACCACCATTATTCCTACCACCACTATCAGATTCCCGATTTCCACTACCAGCACCTCTACCAGATTGTCTATCATCAATACCACAATCCCTACCACCACTACCGCCATTCTCACCACCACTACCACAATTCCTACCACCACCTCTACCCATTTTCTCTATTGTATGAGTGATCCATTTTCATTTCCACTGCTTCCTTTACCATTAAAAACAAACTTCCACTTACACCATACACCCACACCAACACCTCCACCGTCTACCACTAATACCACCTCCACACCTCCAGTATCTCCACATATCCATCATCACCACCCCTACACTGGCTAAACCAAACTATCTCCATCACTATCACCACCACGAAATTTTACATCCACGGCTCCTACAAAATACATCACCTCCATCACCACACTTTACAACCATCATCATAGCATACCTACACCAACTTGTTTCACAGCACCACACCACTCCACCACCAGACTATACCACCACACCACAATACGTCTCCACTCCACACCACACCACACCACACCGCACCACACTCACTCTAACATCACACCATGCCGCAACATACCAAACCATATCACACCACTTCACCAGCACATCATTCCACCACCACTCCAGCCATATCACACCACGCCACACTGCGTCAGGATTACAGCACACCACTCCACCACTCCACACCACACCACCACAAATCCACCTGCACTTCCACTACATCCCTGGCAACTTTACAACTGCATAACATGATGAAATGAGCCCTCTGAGAAAACACCACCAGGCCTCCTCATCCTTCCCTCAAACCCCTTCCCCCCTTTCCCTCCCCTCAAACCCCTCCTCTTTTCCTCCCCCCTAACCCCTCCTCCTTTCCTCCCCCCTAACCCCTCCTCCTTTCCTCCCCCTCTAGTAGTCTATCTTTCCTTCCCAGCACCACTTCTCCTTCCTCCTCTTCCTGCATTTCTCCTTCCTTCCCATTATATTTCGTCTCTCCTTTTCACAAAACTTGCTTTCCAGTATTCCTTCTCCCTCCTCCCCTTCTTCCTCTCCTTTTTCTTCATTCTTCCTCTCGTCCCCTTTCCCTTCCCATAAGCTCTTCCTTCTTCTCACTCTCCCTCTTTCTATACTCCTCCCACTCCCCTTCTTTTATAATTCTCCTTATCTTCTTGCACTCCTCCCTAATTTGTCCTTCACACATCTTTCCTCTTCCCACTATCTCTTCCCCTTTCTCTCCTCTCCCACTAGTTCTCCTACCCCACCTGCATTTCTCCTCTATTCCTCTTTCATATACCTTTCCTTCTCTCTCTCCAATGCCTCCCATCCTTCCCTTCTATCCCGAGCCCATCTCCTCCCTCCCTCCGTACCTTTTATGCTGCTCTCTCATATCCTCGCTGGGTGGTCATATATCCTTGGTATTAGCTTACTTGACCTTTTATTCCTGGTTTTTCTCTCCAGCATGTCTCCTCTTCTTTCTCTCCAGCTCACATCCTCCCCTTTCTCTCCAGAACACCTCCTCTCCTCTCTCTTCAGCACACCCTCTTCTTTCTCCACCAATCTCCCTCTTCTCTCTTCTTACCCTACTCTATAACCTCTTTCTTCTCCCCCTCCAGATCCTCCAATACCTCACCTCTCCATCTCTGACACGCTCCTTGATCTGACCCAACCTGTCTCTTCCCTACTCATTCCTCAAACACTTCCTCTCCCTCGTCTAATTCCTCTGTTTTCCCCTTCCCACAATCCTTTCCCCTCTCCCACTCACACATTTTCTTGCCCTCTCCTTTACTTCTCACTCCCCCACACTATTTACCACTTACTCCCCTTCCACTTCCTTCTCCGCGACTCCACTCCTTCTTCCTCCTCCTCCTCCCCTTCTCCTCCCTCCCCCTACTCTTCCTCACATTCTAGCCCCCTCCTCACCTTAATTCCCCTCATTTACCTTCCCTTCCCATCCCGTCCCTTCCCTTCCCCTCGGCCGCTTTAATATGAGGTCAGGTGAGGGAGGAGGAAAGGAGGTCAAGGTTAGAGGAAAGGAGGGGAATAGGGAGAGAGAGGGGGGGGGAGAGGAGGGAAGGGGAAAGGAAGGAAAGAGGGAAGAGAGGTGGAGGGGAAGAGGGAGAAGGGGAACGAGGGAGGAAGGGGCTGGAAAAGGGGAGTGGAGAAGAAAAATGTGGAGGTTGAGAAAAGAGAGAGAGTGTGAATTTAACAGGAGGAGGCCATGTGAGAGGCGCAGGAAGTTGAGGAAAGGAGGGAAAGAAAGGAAAGGGACAGGAGCGGAGAGGAGAAAGGGTGAGAGGTAAAGAGACAGGGGGAGGGAGGAAAGAGGGAGGAAGGGAGGAACAAGAGAGCATAAACATGAGAGGAAGGAAGAAAGTGAAAAGAGGAAAGGAAGGGCGGATGAAAAAGAGAATAAAGAAGGGAAAAAAAGGAAGAGAAGTAAAATGAAAAGGAGGGAGAAGAAGGGAGGAAAAGAAGAGAGGAGAGGAGAGATGGGAACCAAAAGGGAGGGAGGGAGAGACAGCAAGGAGAAGGGAGGGAAAGACGATGAGAGAAAAAGAGGAGAGGAAAGAGAGAGAATGTAAGAGGAATGGAGGGAAAGATGAGAGGAGAATAAGATCGTAACAGGCAAAAATGATGAAGAAAAAGAAATATGAGGTGAAGAAATGACAATACTCGTTTGAGAGAGAGAGAGAGAGAGAGAGAGAGAGAGAGAGAGAGAGAGGCGACAATCACAGGTGAGAAGAGTTTACGAGGACAGAAAAATGGAAAGGAGGAGGAGGAGGAGGAGGAGGAGGAAAAAGTTAAGGCTGTGGTGAAAGGGAGGAAGAGGAAATGGAGCTAGTGGAATGAAGGAGGAGAGATTGTGGAAGGGGGGAAGAGGAGGAGGAAGACGAGGGAAGTGAAAAAGGTGAAAAGATTAAAATAAATGAAGGAGCAGAGATGAAAAATAGAGATGAGAGGAAACAGAGAAAAAGAAAATGATGAAAATGGTGAGAGAGAGAGAGAGAGAGAGAGAAGAGGAAGGAGTGACGGAAACAGACAAGAACAAAAGTACCAAGACAACAGTAAATAAACAAACAAAAGATAAGTAAGGATTTATGGCATTGAAACAACCACCTAAGAAACAAGACGAGAAACATGACGAGGAATAGGAAGGCCTATGTACCAAAAATACAGAAAAATGAAAAAATGAAACACTACATATGAAAATGAAAAAAACACGAAATAATTATGAAGGCTTGGACAAATATTGCCCACATAAATTTTCCCATTTATAATAAAAAAATAAAAAAAAAACACGAAAACCGAGTAAACAGCAGAGCATAAAACCTCCATTTTTTTTCCATACAAAAGAGCTTTTCTGTACGACACGTTTTCCTCCCCACCCCGAAGCAATGAGTCGTGCGGGTGGCAGTGAGGCGCGGGGACCCACTCGCTTAGCATAACGTACGTGCAATGCGATACTATCCGCTTCCAATAGCCCCTCAATAATTAACAATGGCTTTAGCAACGGAAATCAACGCCATGATCCATATTTCATGCTTTAAAGATGGACATTAAGGGGAGGAAATTGGGTGTGTATTATTATCATTATTATTTTTTTTTGGAGTTCGGTTCCGTTAAGAAATGGCTGAAAACTTAGCCCCCTCACTCCGATGGCGTGGTTTTAAGTTTATTCTTGCTACTTTTAAACATTCAGCTCAACTCAGCAGAACCCTCTAGCTCTCTAGTTAAAAAAGGCACTAATAAAGACTATCTAATCCTTCCACTTCGAGGTCTGCCCTTAGTTCAATACGACTGTGAGGACGTAGAAGCAACTGATGTATGTCAAGAGAGTGAAGGGAGTAAAATGTACAGTACAAGCTATTTTTACAGGCAGTGGGAATGATATTAGGTGATCTATGAGGAAGAGGAAAGAAACTGCTTTGGGAATATTTTACTTTCCTGCTCTCAAACTTTTCGAGAATCTAATATGGGTTGGGAATTGTGATAATGGGGGATTTGTGAGGCAGATGAAGTGAGTGGCGTAGCGTGGGTGAAGATAGATGAATAATGCAGGCGGTGATGAGCGAGGATGAGGTAGAGCTAGGAGGGTGAGGTAGGTGGAGGATGAGGTAGGTGGAGGATAAGGTAAGTGAAGGATGAGGTAAGTGGAAGATGAGGTAGGTGGAGAATGAGGTAGGTGGAGGATGAGGTAGGTGGAGGATGAGGCAGATGGAAGGTGAGGTAGGTGGAAGATGAGGTAGGTGGAGGATGAGGAAGGTGTGGGTGAGGAAGGAGGAATAATGCAGATGGAGTGAGGATGGGACTGTGACGGGCAAGGATATGGTAGGAATGGTGGCAAAGGAGGATCACGAGTGAGCAGAGTGAGGTGGATGATGAGCAGAGTGAGTTCAAGGACTGAGTAGAGTAAGAAGAGTGAGGTGGTGATGAATGAGTAGCGATGGTGGGGAGGTAAGGATCTGGTGAAGGAAGGTGGAGGGTGAGGCAGCTATGAGTAAAGCAGGTGGAGGGTGAGATAGGTGTAAGTGAGGCAGGTGGAGGGTGAGATAGGTGTAAGTGAGGCAGGTGGAGGCTAAGGCAGGTGTCAGTAAGGCAGGCAGATGTGAATGGTGGAAAGGAATGCAGGTGTGGGTGAGGTACAAATGGTGGAGGGTGAGGTAGACGGATGGTAAGGTAGGGATGGGTGACGCAGATGTTGGTGAAGCTGAATAGGGCAGGTGGAGTGTGAGGTGCCGGGGAAGTGGAGGCATGACCGAGTTGTGGATAAGGTGAGGAATGAAGCAAGAGGTGAGGATGGTGTAGCTGTGGAGAAGACAAGGAAGGGTGAGGTAGAGTGAAAAGGAAGGCAGGGAAGAGTGATGCAGGCAAAGATGAGGCTGGAGTGAGATGAGAGTGAGAAAAAAAAGCGTGAGGCAGGAACTATGAGCTAATTAGGCAGACAGGAGGTGTAGGTGTGGCAGGAAAGGTGAGGCAGGAGTGAGATGAGGGTGAGAAAACAAAAGTGAGGCAGGATCAATGCGCTAATTTGGCAGGCAGGAGGCGAGGGTGAGGGAGACAAGGATAAGTAAGGAAGGATCAGGGTTTGAGTGAGGCATGCAGGAGGTGATAGGCAGGGAATGGTGAGGCAGCGAAGGATGAGGCAGGCAGAGGTGAGGGAGATTAAGGATGAATTGAAGATGTGGGTAAAGCAGGAGGTGTGAGTGAGGCAGGTCTGGGGTGTGTAAGAAACAGACTGAGGATAAACAAGAAGAGGAAAGACATACTTTAGGTGTGGAAGAAGCAAGGAGAGGTGAGGAGGGAAAACGGTGTGGATGAGGCAGAAACTGTGAATGCGGCAGAAGGGAGGAAGGCATGAAGGGGAGGGGCTCGAGCGAGGTGTGGGTGAGGAAGGGAGAAATGGGGGAGGCGCCAGGGTGAGGCAGGACAGTATTGATTACAAGGACAAAGGATCGATATCTGGTGGACAAGGCTGCTTCCGCCGGCTTAGGGGCGTGGCAGGGTGAGGCAGGGGAGCCAGAGGTAGGTGAAAGAATGGTAGAGTGAGGCAGAGGGATAGAGGTAGGTGGAGGGAGGGTTAGGTAAAGGTATGGCGTGGTACGGCAGGCGGAGGTAGGGTAAGAAGAGACAAATGGAGGCAGAGGAAAGACAGTGAGGCAAGGGAAGGTAGAGGTAGCTTGAAGTAACTAGAGGTATGGTATTATAAGTAGGAACAGTGGAAAGTGAGGTAGGAGGAGGTATTATAGGGTGAGACCAGTGTGAGGCAGGTGACATGGAGGTATGGTAGGGTGAGACAAAAGGACGCAGAGGGAGAGAGGGTGAGGTGGGGTGAGGCAGGGTGAAGTGCAGTTGTCAGAAGTAGGGGGGAGAAGGTGGATGTGTGGAATGGTGTGCAGGGTGAGACAAGGAAAACGATGAACGAAGGAGGGAGGGACAGCACTGATATGACTGGGATAGGAAACGGTGTGGCAGAGAGGCAGGGGAGGCTGGAGCCGAGTGATGCAGGTGAAGGTATGATAGGATGAAGCAAGGAAAACAGGGTGAGGTTGGGCAGGCAGATGTTAGGTGAGATTTGGCAGGGTGAGAAAGGACAGGCAGAGGTTTAGTGAGGTAGGTGCAGGTTTGTGGGGTGTTAATGGGAAGGGATGATGCAATGATGGGTAAGATAGGACAAGGTGAGACAGGGGGAGGTAAGTGATGGTAGGGTGAGGAAGGAAAAAATGAGGCACCACTAGGATAAAGTAGGAATATGTGGCACAGGAAAGGGTAAGGCAGGGATATTGAGGCAGGGCAGGGTGAGACAGCAGTGAGTGAGGTGGAACAGGGCGAGGTAGGGATGAGATAAGTGGGGTAGGGCAGGAAAAAACAGGGTTGAGATGAGTGAGGTAGAGAAAGATGAGGTGAGGATGGTGAGGTGGGGCCGGATGATGCTGGGATACTGAGGCAGAACAAGGTGAGGCACGGATGAAATGACAAGAGGTTAGGTTAGCCAAGGTGGGGCCAGGTGAGGCAGGGATGCAATGAGTGAGGTCGGATAGGGTGAGGCAGGGAGAAACAGGACAGGATGAGACTGGAATAGTGTGGTGGGACAGGGTCAGGCAGGGATGGGTAAGATAAGACAGGACAAATGAGGTAGGACATGATGAGGCACTAGGGGAGATAAGGCACAGTCAAGAAAGTCAGAGATGGGTGGGGAGCAGAAGAAATAGACAAGGCAAGGAAAAGTTAAAATGAAGAGTGAACAAGTGAGAAACAAGAAAGTCAGGAAGGGTGAGAGAGAACAGAGTGTGGTATTGGCAGGGTGAAGCAGGACAGGGAGAGGGACAGGGGAGTGGAGGCCCGTGGCAAGGCAGGAAAAGGCAGAGTAAGGCAGAGACGACTTTCCTTGAGCATCGATCGGATCTACAAGGAAGTCATTAAGGCAGAGTTTATTGGTGAGACAAGGACGGAAATTACTGATGTGTGTGTGTGTGTGTGTGTGTGTGTGTGTGAGAGAGAGAGAGAGAGAGAGAGAGAGAGAGAGAGAGAGAGAGAGAGAGAGAGAGAGAGAGAGAGAGAGAGAGAGAGAGAGAGAGAGAGAGAGAGAGAGAGAGAGAGAATGTGTGGTTGAAATGTGAGCATATTTGTTTATATGCTTTTTGTGCTAATATATAAGCCTTCATTCGAGTTCAGATTACCTGTTCTGAATACCTGTTCCTAGCACCTGTCCTATACACACACACACACACACACACACACACACACACACACACACACACACACACACACACACACACATACACACACACACACGTCAAACACCATCCCAGTTTAATACACCCCCACACATCGCGAATATTTACGCAAGTGCCACCTCCCACACCTGCCATGCTTTTAGTCCCATCATCTCTACCCCCACACCTGACACACATATATATCTGATCCGTCATAAAGAAGCACGAATGTACATACACACTCACGCACATACATACTTACACATATACGGTACATACATACATACATACATACATACTGTACACACATGGACAAAAACATGCGCTTACATACACGCATACATGCACACACACACACATACCTGATTTTCATAAGGCAACACGAGGACACATATACACATACATACATACTGTATACACATAAACGCACGCACTCATACATAAACACATTAATACATACATACACACACAATCGCACGCACACACACATACATACATTCACACACACACACACACACACACACACACACACACACACACACACACACACACACACACACACACACACACACACACACATTAATCTGATCCGGCCATAACTCCACACCTGTGCACACCTTCATCACACACCTGCCACGTACACCTGTCAATTAAGGGGCGATATACGATGAAATTGCACATACTTGGCCCTTCATACATTATACATCCTTTGGGGAGAGGAGAGGGAAGGGGAGAGGTTGGTGAGAGAGAGAGAGAGAGAGAGAGAGAGAGAAGATGAACAGACAGGACATTGGGAGTCGATAGGAAACTGTGTGAAAAGAAAAGGGGATAAAAAGAGAATAGAGGAGAAAGAAAGGGATGGAGAGAGGCAGTGGAAAAGTTAAAGGAGGGAGGGGTGCGGGCAGAAAGGGGGAAAATGGGGAGGATGAAAGGGAGAGGAACGGAAGGGGAAAGGAAAGAGAAGAGGAAGAAAAGGAGCACCACAAAGCGTGAAATGAGGGTTGAAAAAATGAGAACGAGGAAGGAAGAAAAATTGCTAAGGATGGGGAGAGGAGGACAGGGGAGAAAAAATGGGAAAAAAGGAGGAAAGGGGAGAAAAGGGAGATTGCAAGGAGTGAAAGGAATGGAGAAAAGGAGAGGATAATAGGGAGAGATGAGAACGGAAGGGAAGGGAGAGCGCAAAAAGGGAGAGGAATAGCGGAAGAAGAAGAAGAAAGGTGAGGAAGCAAGGTAAGAGAGAAGTGGGACAAAGAAAGGAAAGAAGGGAGGAAAGGGCAAACAAAGAAGGGAGGGAGAGGAGGAAAGGAAGCGATTAAAAGACAGGAAAGGAAGAAAGAAAAGAAATAATATAAAGCAGAGAGAGAAAAGTGAGGAGAAGAAAGAGAAGTAGAAGAATAGGAGGAAAGAGAAAGAAGGGAATGGAGAAGGAGGCCAACAAAGAAAAGAACAACAGGAAAAAGAGAAGCGGAGAAAGGGGGCATTTGAAACGGAGAAAGAAACGGGAATGAAGGAAAAGAAACAGAGTGAAGGGAAAGACAGGAAAACAAAGGAAGAGAACGGAGAGAAAGAAGGGACGGGAAAGAGAGAGAAAGAGAAAAGAGAAAGGAAGAAAATAAAGAGACAAAAAGAAAAAGAAGGAAGAGGACAGGGAAAGAGAAGAAGAGAGGATGTGAGAGAATGGAAAAGATAATAAAAAAAAGAAAGGAGAGGAAAGGAGGAAGTTGAGATAGAGGAAGACGCTTGTTGGATAAGGGGAAAAAATGAAAGCAAGGAAGAGGAGGAGAAAGGAGTGAAGAGAGGAGAGAATAAGGACATGAAACTGTAGAAAAGAGATGAAGCTGAGATGAGGGAAAAGAAAAAAGATGGAAGGAAACAAAGTGAGAGAAAGAAGAGATGTTCAGAGGGACGTGAGAGGGAGCTGGGAAGAGAAAGAAAAGGAATGAAACAAGAAAAGGAAAGGAAAAGGACGTGCAAGAAATAAGAGAAGAGGAAAAGTAGCAAAAGGAAAGGAGGGGAGGATGGAAAGCAAAGGGATGAGCCAGGAAGTGAAAGGAGGCTCGATAGATGCCGGAAGAAGGGGAAAGTAAGGCGAAGAGGAGAGAAAAGGAAATGAAATGAAGACCCGGACATATATCTCTATCTATCTACTATATCCATCTATCTACCTATCTAAATAAGAGAGAGAGAGAGAGAGAGAGATGACAAGGTGTAAAAAAGAGAAAGAAAAAAAAGTGACGCTTGTTAATATGTAAAGAGAAGTGGTGACAGAGAGAGAGAGGTTGACAGACAGACATTCAGACAGTCACCAGGCTCTATCGATTGGTGCTGTCTCTTCACGGTCTCTCTCTCTCTCTCTCTCTCTCTTTTTCTGTGCGTGGGCGGGTGAGGGTGTGTTTGCTTCCCAGTTTGTGTATGTGGGAATTCCTGTTAGTGTGTGTGTGTGTGTGTGTGTGTGTGTGTGTGTAAGCAATTATGACTGCGTGTGTGTGGGTGATTATATTATGTGATACAATGCGTCCGAGAACGTATTTCCCATGTGTGTATGTGTGTACTAGTGTGTGTGTGTGTGTGTGTGTGTGTGTGTCTGTATGTGTGTGTTTCTCTCTCTCTCTCTCTCTCTCTCTGTATATATACAGTATATATATATATATATATATATATATATATATATATATATATATATATATATATATATATATATATATATATCACGTGATATACATAATGCGCATGTGCATGATGGAATATCACAGAGAGTTTGTGTATGTATGTGTGTATATGCCAGAGTAGGTACAGTCGCGGCACATAGTCCTTGACCAGCGTATAAGGGAAAGTCAATGCCACCACAGGGCTACAGTGCGTTGGAACACGTTCCCTTACACCCCCTGCCTCCTTCCCCCATCACCCCCTGCAGGGGGTGTAAGGGAACGTGTTCCGACGCACTGCAGCCCTGTGATGGCATTGACTTTCCCTTATACCCTGGCAAGGACTATGTGCCGCGACTGTACCTGTGACGCGGTGTGCGTGTTTATGAGAGTAGGCTATGCGCTAGTTTGTTTGCTTGTGTGTGTGTGTGTGTGTGTATGTGTGTGTGTGTGTGTGTGTGTGAGAGAGAGAGAGAGAGAGAAAGAGAGAGAGAGAGAGAGTAACAGTGTCTATCTATATTAAGGTGTGTCGTGTGTGCATTACGACACCTGTGCATCCAAGAGACCTGCGCAGGTGTGTGTGTGTGTGTGTGTGTGTGTGTGTGTGTGTGTGTGTGTGTGTGTGTGTGTGTGTGTGTGTGTGGTCACCTTTGTGCCGTGAAATGTGTCAGTCTTGTGTCTTTTTTAACACTCCCGTAACACAAACTTAACATTAACTCTCAGTATTAGCCCTACAGCCTAAATAACCTACATGAGTATCGGTTAACACTGTTCCATGTAACTTAACATTATCTAACAAACTTAACATCAGCGAACATGATTAAAACCCCGATTAACATTTAAGTTCTGAGTTCTAGAAAGTGTGTTTATTCGTATTTTCCTCTGTTTAACATTAATATATCTTTATCTAATACTAAATTTGACTAAACCTGAATTAAAATGTGATTATTTTTCCTACAAATCTTAAAAACATCTGATCAAACATTACGTAAAGTTTTCATTATCCAGACTAAACTGTAAGCGTTTTGGAATGTGTTAGCGCTGGTCTGTCTCTCTTACTAGCATTTCTTCACCTAACACTAACTTGAATTTAACTTGTAATAATGCTAGATTGTCTGCCAGTATATGTGCCTATGTAACTAACATTTTTTAGACACAAAAACTCTTCCCAACAATTCACAATAAAACCGTAACTATAACAAATAAGCACATATTGTTAGAATGTGTTAGCACCTCTGTTCCCCTCACACTAACATTTCTATAATACTGACGTAATGGGACTATTGACACCACCATTCTAACAGTATATGTATTTTTTTTTACTTTAACTTGGCCTAAAATTACTATCTCACCCTCGTGACTACTGAGCTGTAACAGCAGATTAACACTCGAATATGATGACAGTCATAAAGAAGTCTATGTCTATGGAAAGGATGTAGAGCCTCATCAGTGTCTTTTTCTGTCACTCAGCTACTTGAAATATGCTGCAAAAGGATGGAAATCTAATCCAAGTTAACGCTAACCAGAACAGTATACAGAGCGCATTTTAAACATTTTTCTCTTTTACTCCCAATCAAATCATTACCCTCTTTAGGCCACATATTTCTTAAATGTATTGTAAGGGGTATGTGGTCCTCGTACCGCCTTTTGCAAGTGATTTAGTATGTCTGTTGTACCTTTACATTATCTTTCATAATGTTTATAACTACCGATATATTTTTAGTGCAGAAATAATCGTATCTCGGCAACATACAGATGGATACTGAAGTGCAATGCAGTGGGTGAACCGGTAAGAGAGACGTGCTAATGATATCTCCAGAGCCACAGCTCCGACACAAACGTTGATCAGCCAGTGACAAGAGGCGCTACCGATAATACTAGCAGGAAGACGGCGATTTCTTAACATTTATTCTAACTGTTTCCAGATTATTTTACCTTGCTGAGTGCTGGGTTGTGCAACTTTCCTCAGCTTACACGCCCCAAATTAAGATGTATCCCAACCAACACACCCTCATCTCATAAAAAGTCTTGATAGATAAAAAAGGGCTGAATCAACATCCAAAATATACTGAGTTCAACTTTTTTGAGGGGTATACTTGTTGAAAAAACTAAGTACCCTGGAAATAAGAAGACCTGTATCGGTATTTTTTCATAAGGGCACAAGACAAATTCTCCCACTGGCTGAAATTAATAAAACACGTGAATTACTTAGTCTTACCAGAAAAAATACAGTTTAGTTTCTTTTTCATATTTTATCTTCTCGAACAGACAATATGAAAATAGACGATGGTAAAATTAGATATGGAACTGTGCAGTAAGTGATTAGATGCAAGCAAGGATTGAAATACTGCGGCAGTGCATCCAAGGGCAACTTATGTAGGGCACCCCCTGCTGAGGCTCCATCAACCCTTGTGAGTGAAGAGGTTAATCGAATGTTTATCAAAAGCAGAAGCCATATTCTTAGCCAGCATTCACCAGGAAATTAACTTACCCAGCACTGGCTATTACCTCCATCGTCCACCAGCACCAAAAATACCAGCCACGTAGTAAACAATCTCTAATTACACCCAGAATTAGCCCCTTGCATTAAATGAGGCCCTTCTTCCTTAATTTTAAAAAAATTCCCTACTCACATAAAAAGACGTAATCGTAGTGAAAGGATTACCGAGAAGTGATAGAAAATAATGAAATGACAGAGGCCTAGACAGAGGATGGTGGTAGGAGGAAGTTGGATATTGTCGCCGTCAATTTCTTTTCTGACATTTTTTTTAACTCCTCTCTCTCTCTCTCTCTCTCTCTCTCTCTCTCTCTCCATAATTTTTCTCTTTCCTCCTTTCCCCCCCTTCCATCTCAAGCGATCTTCCTAGCTTCTCTCTTTTCCTTTTTTCCTCTGGTAACATATATCATCATATGTTTAAAATTTTCTCCTTGGATAGTCTTCTCTTCTTCTAATTTCGACAAACAAAATAAAGAGAAAAAACACGTGAGACAAAAGATAGAGGAAAAGGAGAGAGAAGAGAAATTGAGAGAGTGGAGAAAATAAAATCAAGAAAGACTAAGACGAAAGGTTGAAAAGAAACGGTACGACAATGTGAGAGAGAGAGAGAGAGAGAGAGAGAGAGAGAGTAAAGAAAATATAGGGCACAGTGTTGGTACGTGAGGGTGATGTGGAGGAACAGCTGCTGGCGGGGCACTTTGGGAAAGAAGGAAGGAAGGAAGGAAGGAAGGAAGGATGGAAGGAAGGAAGGAAGGGAGGATGGATGGAAGAAGGAAGGAAGGAAGGAAGGAAGGGAGGATGGATGGAAGAAGGAAGGAAGGAAGGAAGGAAGGAAGGAGGGAGGGAGGGAGGGAGGGAGGAAGGGATTGATAATTTTTAGATAAATAGTAAATTACTGTGCAATATTTTCATTATTTCAAAGGGATGAGAGTGCATACGCAGGGAGGGAGAGAAGGAAGAAAGGAAGGAAGGAAGGAAGGAAGAAAAGAAGGAAGGGAGGAAGGAAGGAGGGAAGGAAGGAGGGGTGGAGAGAGAGAGAGAGAGAGAGAGAGAGAGAGAGAGAGAGAGGGAGGGAGGGAGAAATGGAGGGGAGGGAGGAAGGGAGAGGGGAGGGGATAGAAGGAAGGACGATGGAGGGAGGGAGGGAGGGAGTGAAGAAAGAAAAAAAGAAAGAAATGAAGGAGGGAGTGAGGAGGAGAAGAGAAGGTAAGGATGAAGAAAGAAGGGTGGATGGAAGAAGGAAGGGGGAAGGGAGGGGTAGAAGTGAGGGAGAGAGAAGGGAAGGTGTTAAGGTATGCTGTAAGGGATGGAGGGAAGGAAGGAAGGAAGGAGGAAAGGGAGGGAGGAAGGAATGAAGATATGAGGAAGTAAAACTGAAGATAAATGACAGGAAGGAAGAAAGAAAAGGGGATGGAGGAAAGGATATAAAGAATGAGGGAGGGAAGAAAGGAAGGGGGAAGGAAGAAAGGAAGGAGGGGAAGCAAAAAGGAAGTAAGGAAGGAAGAATGAGGTGAATAAATATAAAAGAAAAAAAGAATAAGGAAAAAGGAAGGAGTGAAACAATCGAAAGAAAAAACAAAAGAAAAGGAGATAAAGATAAAGAACGAAGGATGAAAAGTGGAAGTAAAGGATGTTAAGAAGGAAAGAACGAAGGAAAGATGAAGAAACGGAAGAAGGAAGAAAGTTAAGGATGGAGAGAGAGAGGGAGAGAGAGAGAGAGAGAGAGAGAGAGTCTTGAATAACACCCCCAACAACGCACTCACTCGGCAGGGGGCCTCTCTCTGAAGGCGGTCACCCGCAAACACACTTACTAACCTCACCTCAACACACTTAGCCTGACCTTGCACCCACACCTGGAGGGGTGAGACGGTGGATGGATGGATGGGTGGATGCGGAGATAGACTGCATACTGGATGGAGTGATGGAAGGAAGGCTGACTAGATGGATGGATGGATGGATGGACATATACTACAGAGTGGATGGATGGATACAGAGATAAACTGAACATATACGTTACTGGATGGAATGATGGAAGGATGGGTGGCTGGCTGGCTGGATGGATGGATGGACAGATACTAAAGGCTAGATGGATGGATTGAAAGACAGATACTAACGGATGAATGGATGGATGGATGGATGGATGGAAAGAGAAGGTTGGATGAATGAATCAGTGGAATGGTATGGGATGGAACAGAATGAATGGGTAAGAAAATCAACTGAACAAGGAATGGCTGGGTGGGGACTGACGGATGAACAGAGAGAAAGATTGAATGATGGATGGAAAAATGGAAAGAGGGATGGAAGGATGGATATATGAATGAAAATATGGATGTAGGGGGAGACAGACTGAGGGATGGATGGTTCGATGGATGGATGGACGGTTGGGAGACAGACTGCGGATGTATGGTGACACCGGTGGAAGGATGGATGGGTGGATATATGAGTTGATGGATGGAAGGATGGATGGGTGGATAGATGAGTGGATGGATGGAAGGATTGATGGGTGGATAGATGGGTTGATGGATGGAAGGATGGATGGGTGGATAGATGTGTGGATGGAAGGATGAAGAGATGGATGGCTGAGTGGAGAGAGAGTTAGATAGAAAGATAGATCTAAGGGAGATATCAAAGAACAGGGAAGTGCGAATGGAGAAAGTACCAGTTAAAATGGGAAAGTGGAGAGAGAGAAGAGGGTGGGAGAGTTGTTGAGAGAGGCACGGCGAACACGTTAGGCATAGCAACGAGAGAGAGAGAGAGAGAGAGAGAGAGAGAGAGAGAGAGAGAGAGAGGGGGGGGGAAATATGGGGAGTGGGGTGAAAGAGAGGAGCAAGAAGGGAGTGAGGAGGGGAGGGAGAGAAAGAGTGATGTGATGACTAATGGATAAAGGGAAGGGAGGGAGAAGTGATGTCGAGAGAGAGAGAGAGAGAGAGAGAGAGAGAGAGAGAGAGAGAGAGAGAGAGAGAGAGAGAAGGGGGGGGAGTGAAGTAAGAGGAGGAAAAGTATTGCCGTAGTTTTGGTGGGGTGAAGGGGGGTGGTGTGAGGGGGAAGGGAGGAGGTGGGGGTGGAAGGGAGGTATTATTGAGAGGCCTAGTGTGAGGGGAAAACGAGAGAGAGAGAGAGAGAGAGAGAGAGAGAACAAGAAGAGAGAAGGAAGAGGGAGAGGTTAGAGGAATGAAAGAGGGAAAGAAGAGAAGGAAAAGAATGAGGAGGGGGAGACACAGGAGAGAGAGAGGTGAGATAAAGAGAAGAGAAACAAGCGAAGGGAATGAGGGAAGAGAAGTGACAGGAGAGGAAGAGAGGGAAGCAAATGAAGAAACTGAGGGAGGAGAGGTGAGGGGAGTGGGGAGAAGGGGAGAATGGAGGAGAGGAAGAACAGAGTGGTGAAAGAAGTAGGAATAAAAAAGGAAGAGAAGGTGAGACGGCTGTGATGAGGAGGTAGGAGAGCTGAGGGAGAAGAGACGGGGGGAGAGATGAAGGGGAGGAGGAATCAAGAGAATTGAGGGGGAGGAGGGGAGAGGAGGAGTGATGAGGGAGAGGAGCACGTAGGAGTGGTGAGCGGGAGGAGGAATGAAAGGTAGTGGGAGAGGAAGAAGGAGGAAAGGTGAGGAGAGAGGACAAGAGGGAAAACAAGCGGCGGGAATTAGGAAGAAGTGAGGGGAGGAGGAGAGAAGGAAGGGGGGGGGGGTGGAAAAGAACTGGAGAGACAGATACAGATCTAACAATGTGGAAGGGAGAACAGAAAGGAAGAGAAAATAGGAGGAAGAGAGAGAAGGAAGAGGGGGACTGAGAAAGGGCGAGGAGGGAAAATTAGTGCGCTGAGGGGAAAAGAGGCTGGAGGAGACGGTGGGGGGAGGGGGAGAAGGCTGGGGGAGGGGGAGGAAAGCGGCCTAAGAGGGGAGGAGGGAAAGATAAACTGAGAGAAATGATGAGGTGCGATGTAAGGGGATGAGCGGGAAGAGGAAGAGAGGAACAGGTGGAGAGGGGGAGAGGGAAGGGAAAGGAACAGAGGGAAGGCAGAAGGGAGCAAATAGCAGAAGAAGGGAGAGAAAAAAATGTGATGTAAAAGAAGGGTGGGAGGGATCAGAAAGCATGGAAGAAGGAAGAAAGAATAAGCAAGGAAAAGGATAAAAGTGGGAAGAAGAAAGGAGGGGAAGGGAATGTGAGGAAGTGAGGGGGAGAGGCAAGGAAGGAGCGGAAGTTAAGAATGAAGGAAGACAGGGAATAATCAAGGAAGAACACAGAAGCGGGGAAGAAGGCAGAAAGGGAGGGAAAGCTAAAGAACTAGGAGAATTAATAAAGAAGGAAGGCAGGGAAGAGGCAAGGGGGAGAACAGAAGTAGGGGTAGGGATGGGAAAGGAAGAGAGGGAGGAAAGTTAGAAAGACATAAGCAGAGGAAGGGAGAGGGGGAGAGGATGAGAGGGAAAAGGTAAAGGAGGAAAGGGAGGGAAGATGACAGGGAAGGTAAGGGTGAGGGTGCTAAGGGACGTAAAAGCCTACGGTAAGTTAGAGGAAAAAAGTAGAGCCTCATCCCTCCCCTCACTTCCCCTCTATTTTTACCATTTACTCTAGCGCGCGCGCGCGTGCGTGTGTGTGTGTGTGTGTGTGTGTGTGTGTGTGTGTGTGTGTGTGTGTGTGTGTGTGTGTGTGTGTGTGTGTGTGTGTGAGAGAGAGAGAGAGAGAGAGAGAGAGAGAGAGAGAGAGAATGTGTATGCGTAACTCTGAGAGTGCAAGTTTGAATGCCTGCATGTATGCCTCGACGAAGTCAAGATTATACAGTGTAACTGGTGTGTGCTCAAACTCCTCTGGTGTCTCACTCGATAACCTACAACTTGGTAAATCCCAGTGGTTTGGCCCTTAGATGAGCGAACCTTTTTGTTTTCGTGGCTGTGTACTACCCAAAAAATTCAAACTTCAACTCCAAAAACTCCGCCTTCCAAAACTTATCGATTTTGAAGATCACTCACTAAATCAGCCACTAACGAAGCTTCAGACTGGTGAGTAAAACTTGCTAACGCGGCGGTGAACCATCAAAACAAAACCCCAACTTCCACCCCCAACAAAAACGCCTTCCCGAAACTTACCCATTTCGAGGATCGTTCACTAAATCCTCCTCTAACGAAGCCTTAAACTGGGAGATGGGTCGATGGATGTCTCGCGTAATCCTCTCTAACTGAGCCTCCTGAATCGCGGAACAAGCACTGAGCGGCCAACCAGCGGAACAAGGGAATAAGACTAGTACCACTGAGGGCCTCGCGGAGAGTGAAACACGCACGTCCTCCCTCACCGACCTCTGAATCCACACTAACCACCAGACTCCCGAACCTGCCTGTGCCGCATGGGCCCTGCTGAACTGATCCCGACGCCTGCTCCTGCCCAGAGACTTGCAGGGTTGCCATAACTGCTATTTTTCTCGAAATAGTAATAACATCCTGACCCTCATTCTTGCCTAAAGGTGGCGTGAGGTAAAGTCAGCGAACAATGAAAGAGAAAGCCCAAAAACAAGAAAATCATCATTTGCATGGCCAGTGGAATAAGCCACGCAATTATTCAATTTTTTTTTCACTCATTATTCATTAACAATACTACTACTACTACTACTACTAATGATAACAATGATAATAACAACAACAACAACAACAACAATAATAATAATAATAATAATAATAATAATAATAATAGGCATTCAAAGTGCAATACCCGCACTGACAATCGGTCTATAAGCTCGTCCGCACAACTTGTGAGCATCTGTGGTTCGGGGGCATAGTAAAAAAAAAAAAAAAAAAAAATCCTGAAGACGTGATGGACTGAAGCACCTGAACGCTTCTGAACTACTGTTTATGCTTCGAAACTAATGACTAAACGCGTTCGGACTGGACAGACGCCCATTGATCGTGTTAAAGGCCTAACTTTTGCTCCTGCCCCTGTGAGCCTGACCTTTGACCGATGGTTTTCAAAATCGGACTGCTTTATCCTTACTTAACCCTCGAAGCAAGTCGGATCAAAAGTGTTGAAACTGACCTTATCCAGTGACCTTGATATATGGCCAATTGTCCTGAAAATAGAATATCATTCTTGGCCAACTTTAAGCCATTCTACCAAGTGTCATTCAGATCGAATAAAACATATTTGTGTTGAAGGGTCAAACCTTTGACCTTAGAGAAAAGACCCGGCAACGTCGCACCGTCGCCCAGGAATAGGTGAAGTATTTCGGCTAATCAAGCCAAAAAATCATTAGGAAAACCTTGCTTTGAATTAAACCAACCTATACCTAACCAGCTCAGGCCCAGCCTAACGTTAACCTACCATAATACCTTACCTTGTTTGGGGAGATGACAAAGGTGCGACGATGCCGAGTCTTTTCTCGAGGCGCTCGATCCGACCGGGCCAAGATGACTGGATGACAAATTATACCCGAAGAAAAATAATTGCCCCCCCCCCACCCTCTTGTTGGTCTGAGGGCCGAACGATTTGACTCTCCTCTGTGACCTTGACCTTTGACTCATTGTTCTCAAACTCGAATCTCTTCGTTCTTGGCTGACCCTCAGTCCTTCCACCAAGCTTGGCCCAAATCAAATGAAAAACTCTTTAAGTAATAGGGTCGAACATCTGACCTCGCCCTGTGACCTTGGCCTTTAACAGACTGTTCTAAAAATGGAATGCCTTCATCTTTCCTTTATTCTGAACACACCCACAAGGTTTGGTCTACATCTAATAAAGACTATTTAAGTTGACCTTGCCACGTGACTTTGACTTTTGACCTCTTATGTTCTCAAAAATAGTAGGTCAACATCTTGGCAGACTCTAAGTTCTCCCACCAGGTTGGTTCACATTAGATCAAAACTCTTAAGCTTAATTTGTTCTCAGACACACAAGGGTCGAACTTTTATCATGCTCTGTGATCTTGACCATTGACTGATTGCTCTTGAAACTGAATCCCTTCGTTCTCACCTTACCCCCAACCCTTCCACCAAGTTTGGTCTAAACTGGATCAGCATCGTTTTATGTTACCTGCTATGGGACCTCGAATTTTGAAATTTCCCAGTGGCTTTGACCTTAGATAATTCTCACAATCGAAAATATTCATCACTGCTTTACCCTGAACCTTTTCATACAGTCAGGTTTCCTCAGGCCAAGATATTATTATGTTGCCTCTACCTTGACCTTTGACGTAGTAAAAAAAAAAAAAAAGTCAACCTTTGGAGTGGCCCTCAACTCTTATACTAAATTTAATCGGATAAAAAATGTATATTCCCTCCCCCCGATACACAGAGATCAAAAAGTCACATCCGTCTCTCTCTTGCCAGAGCGGGTGCAAGAAGCATAATGATAACAATGATGACATAAAACAACATAAACACAATCAAAGCACGAAAAATAGGCCATCACGAAAGCTAGTTTCTATATACCAGACAAATAATACACAATTTAATTAAAATACTATGCGTGGTTCGGCCCAATTTTTCGTGCATACTTCACCTCTAAAAATAACACATAGTTGGAAATAATATAAAATCATACCTTCACTGCACGTCATTTTTTCCATTTCACGCAAAGATAGCCTCGCTTTTTTAATGCAAGGCCGAACCATTGCAATTGCACGGGGGTTTGGCTGGAGTCATGTTTATTGCGAGAAAATGTTGCACCGTTGAAGAGGAGCAGTGCAGGGGTTACTAATGCCTTAATTCAATGGACGTTTTCATATTACCTTTTCGTACGTATTTTAATGCATGTGTTGCCTGAAGGAGAGAGAGAGAGAGAGAGAGAGAGAGAGAGAGAGAGAGAAAGAGAAAGAGTGAGAGATTGAGAGTCACGTTCAGGCACAGCTGACCTCATCACGGAAGTTATTACGCCACTCACTTTAAACTTAGTCTCTCTCTCTCTCTCTCTCTCTCTCTCTCACACACACACACACACACACACACACACACACACACACACACACACATTTCGAACAGACGGCACACGAACACGATTTTTGTAACAGCACTCTAACACACTATCTCAGCATCTCTAATTGAAATAGGAAAGTATACGAGTGTAACAGAGAGGGGAAGAGAGGAGATGAAAGGGGATGTGGAGGGAGGAGTGGATATGGAGGGAGAAGAGAGTGTGATGAGGGTGATGTGGAGGACAGTAGAGAGGGGTAGGGTACTGGGGAAAACTGACGTGGCGAAGAAGTGAGCGTGTATATATGGGTAAGGGGTGGGGGCATGGGGTGAAAATGAGACCGTGATTTGGATGAGGGTGAGGGTGAGGGTGAGGGTGAGTGGTGAGGGTGAGGGGTGAGGGTGAGATAGAGGTGAGGTGTGAGGGGGATGGTAAGTCACTGGGATATGTGGATGAACATGAACTCGCAGACGCAAGCTGAAGTTGCTCCCCTCCTGCAGTCCACCTCCTCTCTTTCAATGGAGAGGGAGTGAGTTGAGAAGCTCTGTATCACTGGGCAACAGAGTCATCGGGTTTTATCACTGCCACCGAGCAGAGGTGCTACTCTCCAGCTCCTGTGGACTTAACTTTTCTTTCTTCATGCTCCTTCACTCCATCTTTTCCTCCATCATCATCTTTTTGCTTCTCTCCTCTCTTTTCATATAGTCTTCCTCGCTCTCGTCTTTCTTATTTCTTGTTGTCCTCTCTCCTTTAATCTGTCTGTCTGTCTGTCTCTCTAAGCTCTCAACTCGTCCCTCCTTCTGTCCTAACCTTATTCCTTATTTCCTGTCTGTCTGTCTGTCTGTCTTTGTCTCTGTCTGTCTGTTTGTCTGTCTGTCTGTTTGTCTGTCTGTCAGTCTCTCTCTAAGCTCTCACCTCGTCCCTCCTTCTGTCCTAACCTCCTTATTCCCTATTTCCTCTCGTCCTCTTAGTCTGTTTCCATCTCTGTAACTTTACCCCTTTCTTACCTCTTCTCTCCTCCTTCCCTAGCAGTCTTCTTTCCGTCTTCCCTCCCTCCTTTTTCCTTCCTTCCAACCATCCCGAACTTTTTGAACTCTTCTTCCCTTCTTTTCTGTACTTTTTCCAGTTCCCTTCATATTTTGCCTAGTTCTTTCCATCTCTAACCCTTCCTCTTTTCCTTACGTATCCATCATTCATCATTTATTCTCCTTTATTTTCCTTCTCCCCTTCCTCATTTTGTCTCTTCGTCTTTCCCCCTCCTTTTCCTCTCCCTCCTTCTCTCCTCCTCCTGTTTTGTCTCTTCGTCTTCTCCCCTACTATTCTTCTGTTTGCCATCTAATTCTCCTCTCTTCTCTTCCTAATCGTCTCACCCTCTCCTGCTCCCCTCCCTTCATCTCTCCCCTTTCCTCCTTACACGCCTTGTCTCTGTCTTAGGCCTGTTTTCCCCCGCTAATCTCTTTTCCATCTCCTGCTTCCCTTACTCTCCCTCCCTCCCGTGTTCCCTTCTTAATCACTCCTTACCTTACTCTTTTCCACTCACAACATTCTCCATGTTATCGCTCTCTCTCTCTCTCTCTCTCTCTCTCCTATTTTTCTATCCTCCAGTAGTTTTTTGCCCCATCAGGAGAGTAGGAGACCAGGGCTAGGCTACTCAGTCCCAACATTTAAGGCTAAGGTGACCAGGCTCACACTTCCCTGATTGGCATTATGGAAACAATAAAACCAAACCTTTCCTCGGATGCCAACTCTTACAGACTCAATCCAGTTGGAGCTCCTTAACCCACTCAACCACCAGGCGTCATTTGGTTTTATATGGTTACCACCCAGCGTCGGAAATGGCTTACTGGATGATGGACTACCCCACCTAGAACTTTTTTGACTTGCTCTAAAATGTTCTTTGTTTTGCTTATTCTTCTCATTTGTTTACCATCCACCTTTCTTACTGCACCCCTCTTCACTCATCTTCTCTCCCCCCCCTCCCGCCATCCCCATCCCTCCCTACCACCCCTTACTTCCTCCCTCACCCCACTCCCCTTCTCCCATCCCTCCTCTCCCCCTCCATTCCTCCCCTCGTCTTACGTAACCTCAAACTTCAATCAACGCCGTCCATCATCCTGTTTATCTATCTGCCGTCCAATCTACCAGTCTACCCCTCGTCTCCACATTTACCTCTTTCGGTGCTACTTCTGAAGAGTCTGTTACCACTATTTCTACCACCACAAGCACCACTACCGCTGCACCACATCAACCACCACCAACATCACATACAACACACTTACCACCACCGCAGCCGCCGCCACAACACCATATCTGCCACGTCTACCAACAAACTTACCATTACTAGCACCACTGCCACCACCACACATAACACTAATTACATTACCACTACCATAACTACCACACCCATCCCTATTACTACCACCACCTCCACCGCTACCGCCGCACCACCACCTCCAACACCACGGCCATTACCACCATCACACCTATCAAAACCACGCCTACCACCACCATCACTACCACCATTATTTACCACTCCCTTACCTATCACCACCATACCTACAACGACCACCACCACCACCATACCCACCACCACCACCAAGCAGACCATCGTTATCACCACTACTGCTACCACCACACCTACCACCACCATCACCACCACACCTACCACCATCACCACCATTACCAGCAGCTTAACAAGAGCCCCATTACCTTCCTTACCATTTTGCTGAAACTTGGAGAAGCCGAAGTTGTAATTGAGTTTCTCTTATAATGATTACTCTCTCTCTCTCTCTCTCTTTCTCCTTATATGCTACCTTCTCATCTCTCAAGGTATCTTTCCCTCTCTCTCTCTCTCTCTCTCTCTCTCTCTCTCTCTCTCTCTCTCTCTCTCTCTCTCTCTCTCCCCTCCAGCCTCTCCAATCTAAGCATCACCTTGGGACTTCACTAACCCTATAAGACCCCCTACCTTTTAGCTCCTCCAACTCTATCACTGCCTAAAAATCTCTCTCGCTCTCTCTCTCTCTCTCTCTCTCTCTCTCTCTCCCTCCCTCCCTCCCTCACTCCCTCCCTCTCTCTCTCTCTCTCTCTCTCTCTCTCTCTCTCTCTCTCTCTCCCTCCCTCCCTCCCTCCCTCTCTCTCTCTCTCTCTCTCTCTCTCTCTTACTTTTCCCTCCTCTTATCATAGCCTCCTCCTCTTCTTCCTCCTCCTCCTCCTCCTCGTGCTTCTCCTTTTTCTTCATGTTCTTGTTCTTCTTCGTCAAATCATAGCTACCCCTATCATCCCCCTCCCGTCTCCTTCTCTCCTTCTCTCTCTCTCTCTCTCTTTACTTTCCCATTCATCCCCGTTCCTCTTTAGCCTTTTTCATCCCTCCCCCATCCCTTCCTCCCTCCTCCCAACTTTTTCCTCTCTCCCTCCCCACCTATCGTTTTTACTCCCCCTTCCCTCATTTTCTCCCTACTTTTTCCCCTCCCTCCGTCCCTTCCCCGTCCCTCCTTCCTCACTACTGTTTTCCCCTCTACTCTTCCCGAACATCTACCTTCCTGCTTCTCACTCCATACCACTTTTTCTTCCTCCCTCCCTCATTTCTTCCGTGCGTTTTGTCTCCCTCCACACTCCCTTCTTTCCTTCCCTCCCTCCCTCCATCCCTTCCGTTTTTCTTCTTACAAAATCTCTTTCTCCTTCTCTCCCTCCCCGCTCTCCCTCTCCTGCTTCCTCCCTCCTTTCTCATTTTCCCTCTTCTTCTTCCCCTCTTCCGTTTTCCGTCTTACAAAATTTCTTCCTCCTTCACTTTCCCCTCCCCCCTCTCTCTCCTCTGCCTCTTCTACTACCTCCCTCCTCTCTCACTCCCCCTCCTTTCTCTCTCTCTCTCTCTCTTTTTTCCTACCTTATTAAATCCCCTGTTCCCTTCATTTCTTTTTAACTCTTTCTCTCCATCAGCATTCTATCCTATATTTGTCCCTCGCTTCCTTCCCTTGACTCCATCTCTCCTCTCTCCATCTCTTCCTTTCCCCTTCACTTTTCTTTTCTCAAATCACCATTCTCTCTCTTCCCTCTCCTTGTTTATTCTCCATACATCACCTCTTCTTCCTCTTTTCTCTTCCTTTCCTCCTTTCTCGCTACCCTTCTCCTCTCACTCTCCCCACTCTCCCCCTCCTTCCCTCCATCACTCCCTTTCTTCTCCCCTCCCCTTTATCCACTTTTCTTTTTCTTCCTCCTTACCTCTTGCCCCCTCTTCTCCTCGCTCCTTCCCCGATCCCTTTCCTTCCTTCCCTCCCCCCCCCACTCGTGGCACCCGGGGTTAAGTGACACTTGGCACTGCCGGCATCAGAGTGCCTTATACTGCTTAATGTGTGTGTGTGTGTGTGTGTGTGTGTGTGTGTGTGTGTGTGTGTGTGCTCAGGTATGTTTATGTTTGTGAATGTGCGTGTGTGCAGCCAAAAAGAATCGAGGTGGCAGAGTCCGAAGGAACACGGAAATAGCGATAACTTGTGCCATGTGTGTGTATCGACTAAGTTGGCTGTTCTAGGAAAAGTTAAATATAAATGTTGTTTATCCAGTGAGTGTTTCATTCCGTTATTGGCAGATATTCGGGTAAGCAGGAGTTGCGGCAAGAGTACCGTTCACAAACACATGATGTGCTGCTTGGTTAATGGCCATGTTGTTCGCAAACACATGAGCAGTAACCATCAGAAACTAGATTTTCGGCCTTTACCTTATCAATCTACTTTATTTCCTCCTACTTCTGGTTATATATGATGCGGCTAGTTAAACTCATGAACATGTACTTCATTACACACATGAAGCATAGACGCAGTTTTTATTTTACTGGCCAGTACACGAGTACTTGCATCACCTACTCTATAAATCAACAGCACCATGGCAACGTTGTACATATATTATTGCCACTAATATCATTATCAATAAAACAAACAAATATGCTGAAGTGTACGTGACAGACAGGTGTAATGCGGACATACGAGACAAGTGTGTGAATTTTACCATGTGCGCTAAGGACTGTACAAGAATACGTACGAGTATATACATATACACACATATAAAAATGTATATCTATCTATCTATCTATATTTCTATATCTATCTATCTATATCTATGTATCTATGTATCTATCTATCTATCTATCTATCTATCTATCTATCTATCTATCTATATATATATATATATATATATATATATATATATATATATATATATATCTATACTAGCAGAGGTACCCGGCGTTGTCCGTGTCAAAAAGGCAAACACTCGTTCAGTCTTTCTTTCTACTCCAGAAAGACCATGCACCTCTTATGCTTTTGAAGAATTATAAGAGGTCCAGGAACTTTCTATTTCATCTTTTGCAGACTAACGTACAGTATTTATGCGCACTTATTTATTATTACCGGTGACCTCAAATGACCTCCGACCGGTGACCTCAAATGGCCTCGGAGGTCAACCTCGCATAGCCTATTTCCTAACTAGAGGTCATGTAAGTCTCCATGCCAAAAATTGGGTTGCTGGGTTCAGTCGTTCGAGCGTGTATTACCGGTAACCTCAAATGACCTCCGACCGGTGACCTCAAAATTACCTCGGAGGTCAACCTCACATAGTCTATGTCCTAACTGTAGGTCATGTGAGTCTCCATGCCAAAAATTGGGCTGCTGGGTTCAGTCGTTTGAAC
This sequence comes from Coenobita brevimanus, assembly GCF_032717465.1. Taxonomy (NCBI): domain Eukaryota; kingdom Metazoa; phylum Arthropoda; class Malacostraca; order Decapoda; family Coenobitidae; genus Coenobita; species Coenobita brevimanus. Next base: position 24,231,482 of record NC_137004.1, read on the forward strand.
GTGTACTACTGGTGACCTCAAATGACCTTCGACCAATGACCTCAAATGACCTCGGAGGTCAACCTCACATAGCTTAAGTCCGAACTGGAGGTCATGTGAGTCTCCATGCCAAAAATTGGGCTGCAGGGGTACCCGGCGTTGTCCGGGTCAAAAAGGCAAACACTCTACTGGTGACCTCAAATTACCCAGATCTGAATTTTGACCTCCCTCTTAAATCATCCTTGGGTCTCCCTGATTCAGAATATATATGGGTCTGGGGGTCTCTGGCCCTTGATTTGGGCATGACTGACGGACAAACAAACAAACAAACAAACAACGCGACACTTTTACACACACACACACACACACACACACACACACACACACATATATATATATATATATATATATATATATATATATATATATATATATATATATATATATATATATATATATATATATATATATATATCATCAGCCGTTTGAGTGTCCACTGCAGGACCGGCCTATCCCGACCGAAGTGGGGACGATACAGCCAATGTATCTCTACCAAGTGGCTTAGGCTGTCTGGTAGAGACTGTATGTAGGGTGAGAAGTGCTTATAAGTGTAATTGTACTGTAGTGTTGGAGTGGCTTTGGATGTGTGTGTAGTCTGTGAACCAAGTGTAATCGGCCCACGCAAGCCGACTGGGTGCAAGCATACTTTATAGTATGCGACACTGTTTCAACCACAGCATCCCTTGTGTCCTCCAATGCTGTACGTGGCCAGAAGAACGGTCTCAAAGTTTATTACCCTGGCGGAGCACTAACCTTCCTTCATCAGTGTACAAAAACGCACACTTTACCACTGTACCACAGAGGCTCACACACACACACACACACACACACACACACACACACACACACACACACACACACACACACACAGAAGCACATACACTATATATATATATATATATATATATATATATATATATATATGTATGTATATATATATATATATATATATATACGAGAACTAGCTTAAACTAGTCATCATAAATAAAATGTTTTGTACTTCGCATCTATAATATTTAAGTTAGGTAGAAACTTTTGCATCAAAGGAATTTGTGGAAAACCCGAATGTAGGACTGGAGTGTTTTTAACCTAGTTTTAGCTTAAAATTTCAGTCAATACTAGTTTCACCAAATCTGAGAGAACTACGTGTTCCTCGTATTTACACTACTGTACTTGAAGAACAACACAGCTGTTACTAACAGGAACAACTGTCGTTTCATGCTGTGAACAGAGAAAGTCTAAAAGTAGGGATACAGATGAACCAGAGTAGAACTTATGTTTAATCCAAATACACCAAAGAACGTCATCAGAATAAGCGAAGAAACTCTTGAAGAAGTCGAGGAATACAATTACTTGAGGCAAATACTAAAACTAATGAAAGACTATGATACTGAAACAAAGAGACGCGTTACAGTTGCATGGAAAGCTTTCGATAAACACAGATACATCATGAAAAGTTGTTTGCCAATATGCATGAAGCGAAACGTATATAACGAATGTATAATTCCAGCTATGAAGTACGGTTGTGAGACATGGAAACTGACAAAATCGATGGAAAGTAAACTAATTTGTTCCCAAACAGCAATGGAAAGGTAAATGTTAGGAATATCTTTAAGAGACAGGAAAAGATCAACCTGAGAGCAGACTAAAATCAAAGACGGAATAGAAGTATTAAAAGAACAGAAATGGAGGTGGGTAGGTTATGTAGCGAGAATAAAGGATAACCGATGGAGCAAGAGGCTGACTGACTGGACTCCGAGACTGTAAACTTAGCAGAAAAAGGTCAGACAGGAGGTGGAGAGATGCAACAGAGAATTGTAGGCAAAACGTGGCCGAGACTGGCTCGGTCAAGGAAGTCGTGGAAAAAGTTGGGGGAGGCCTTTGTTCAGCAGTGGATTTGAAATGGCTGATGATGATGATGATGGTGATGATATCTAAATATCTGTCTGTCTATCTATCTGTCTACCTGTCTACTGTCAGGACTCTGTAATAATACAAATCATAATAGATAGGAACATAAATGTGTAGTCTTAAGAATTATAGTCAAGCTAGGTGTGGGAAAGGAAATGTGTTTGCAAATTTCTGTAAGGAATGCCAAGACTGCAATGTGTCACCGGAAACGCTAAATACACACAGACACACAAGCTTCTAGAACCCTCACATACGTCCAGTACACGTGACACAAGCTCTCCTATACAAGAAAGGAGTTAGACAGGCAGAAGGAAGCGGGCGACAGGGGCGAGTGGTTGTCAAGAGAGAGAGCGAGAAGAGGGGTCTAGCGAGACAGGGAGGTAGCTAGCGGGACTCTGCTCCATTTCACTCGTGTGTAAGAGATTTTCGTTAATCTTTTCAAGATAATAAAATTATAAATAGTCCCCTACTCATCTGTACCTCTCCTGTCATTGCATGACAAAGGGAACTAAGATTATCTTCTTACAAACCTATTCATGTATAACTACAGCTCGTCCACGAGTACAATATATGCATAACCGATCTACAAAACCCACTACAAGAAGCTACGAAGATATTACATGACTATATCTATATCTATCTATCTATCTATCCATACTCCTGTGTATATACAGTATATATATATATATATATATAGCTATCTACCTATATATATATATATATATATATATATATATATATATATATATATATATATAGATAGATATATATATGCTTCTAGGTCACAGTGCATTCTTCATTTTCCGTACATACTCCACACAACACAAATATCTCTAAGTTTTCATGACGATAAACAAACCATTTTTATATTCCTTAGTTTAATACGCAAGTTGCATTTACAATTTATTTATTAAAAAGTTGGTTGAAAAGTTAATATAAAAATTAGTATAAAAGTTATTATACTAGGTGGCATATTATTTTAAAACTACGTAATCATGTTAACACTAGTACATACGACTGCTAAAAGCTGTTACAAATACCATTACATTAATTCCCGGTAGTAACACACCTCGTTAATCTATACATACCTGTATTTCTTAATCATAATACTATGCGCAGTTACTCATAGTCAACTTATTGTGTAGATTTCTCATACTAATACTAATGATAATAATGGTAATATAGATAATGAACATAATAATAATAATAATAATAATAATAATAATAATAATAATAAAAAATAACAATAAAAATAAAAATAATAATAATAATAATAATAATAATAATAATAATGAATCAATAGAAAACGATAACTAAGAAAATTTGCAATACAAATGAGTCCTTATAATAATCACAGATATCACAGCACAAAAGAAAATGGGAGGAGAGACAAGGGAGAGAAGCAGGGTTTTAGAAGGAATGTGAGCGATCAACCGATCACTAACTAAGGTTCTAATGTGACTTTCAGGAGATTTACCCTAGATTACGACTTTATCCTGGTTCAAATGATCAAAAGCGTGTCACTAAGAACTGGCAATCTTTACTAAAAAGGAGTAAAGGTTGGAGCAGAGAGAATTCATCAGGCCTCCTGCTCCTGGACAAGGCTCTCGTGGCTGCCTTCAGTGGCCCTAAACTCAGACCCCTGATGCAGGAGTGTAGGGTCAAATCGCCTGCTAACATCAGCCATTCCTCCAGAAGTGCGAATGTGATTGAACTGTCCTGGTTCTCTCAGGCAATCATTCTACGGAAGAAGGTTCAGCACAGGAAAAGGCCCCAGCAAATAAACAAGTAGTAGGCGACTCCTTGTCAAGACAACTAGCTTCCATCAATAGCAGTCTCCTCTCTCACAATATGGAAGTCAACTGTGGCGTCCCTAGTGATGCTCTGACACTTCCTGAAGGAGGCCTAGAGTATGACTGCATGAACCAGCCTTATCACCGGCAGCAGCCATGTCCTCTAAAGAGATGGCCCTCGCTGAACCAACCAGTGTCCCTCGAAGATGCTTTTTGAAATCCAACAAACTTTCTGGTAGACCGTCATGGGCGGAACCGATTGCCACCGTACTACCACCCTGGGATGAGTGGACAGCCACACGGTCTCTATGACAACACAGAGCAGATATTTATTTGCATCATTATGGAGATACTGTTCTTGCAGAGTACCAGTTAGGGGAATGCGTTATCTGCAGCAACACTTCCCTGTATCAGGAGATGCAAGGCCACCAACAGCCATCTGCGCTTAACTGGACTGGAGCCTGACCATTGACTACTGTGTTGTGGCAGGAGTTGCAAAGTGATTGCATCTCCCCATAGAAAGGACTGGAGGTCCCGGCAAAGAACCCTACTGCAACACGAACAGCAGAGAGGGGGACTGGACTAGCCTACCCTGCTGAGACAGGAACCAGAGTCTTGTGTCTTGCCTGTTACAGAGCAGGAAGTGCCCCGCACCAACCCTTCTGTGGTACTTGCCTCAGAATGGGTAAAACTGTGCAAGAAGCTATAATGTGCCTTGTATAACCCAAGACTTACTGTGTTCTAGTTGCAAAGACTAGTCTGAGCATTCGTCCAGGTAATGCCCATCACCACACTTTATATTATATTTTTCATTATCTTTCTCAGGTACGTTGAAGGCATAGATATTGTAATCGAGTCCGTTTCTATGTATGTATCTATGTAAGTACGTTTACACAATATCTAAGGAGTGCCTCATAAGATCTGGATCAAATTGGCACAGACGAATACATTGTGTGTGGCGATGGCAGGACGTGATACGATTTTGGTGTAGGTCTATCGGAGGTTAAGGACACAGGTCACTGTCAAACTTAGGGCAAGGCATCGCTATGCGTTCTGAGTACTTTTGACCTAATTTTCATTGTACTCCTGTACTTGGCATTTTCTAGATAAATTAACTTTTTTTTTTTTCCAGTTGACCTTTGGCTGTTTGTTACATGAACAAAGTCATTAAAAAATTGATCTTCTTAGGTATACATGTATATATACATGTGTATATCTATCTATCTATCTATATCTATCTATCTATCTATCTATATACATGAGATAAATTAATATTAAAAAATTACAACATGGTCAATATCAGTTCCATAAAATTGGAAAGTCGGTATGATGCATTAGACAACAAGTTATTAAGAGATTCACAGAACTTATAAATAAATAACTCGTCAGCATTATCATCCCAGCCCTAACTCACACGTAAGAGATGAGGTGAGGTAAGATCTACAAAAATAGACGAAAAAAACAACAACAAATGAGCAATACAAACGGAAGGGAGGGAAAAGCAGTTTCATTGGTCCCTGAAGAAAAATGAAAAACAAAGCAGAAAAGGAGGAGAAATACTGAAAAAAAAAAAAAAAATCAGTTTCAGTGATCATTCTAAAAACATAGAGATATGAATGTACAAAAGGAGGTGAAATAATAATAAAAAAAAAATCTATGAACATCACTGTTACTTCTAAAAGCAATGAAACGGTAATCGAAAGTAGACATAATATAAAAAAATCTGTTAGTTTCACTTGTCCCTCCATAATGCAAAGTAAGAGAGAGAGAGAAAAAAAAAGCGAGAAACCTGTAAAAACGATGAACAAATCTATTAGCCTCAGTGGCCCCTCCAGAGAAAAAGAAAGTGAAAACAAAAATTTGGAGGAAAAGAACGTAAAAAAAATATGTTCCCTTCATTTGGCCTTGCGACAGACAAAACCAATATCGGCGGGAAACAATTATTGCTCCAAGGCCTTACGTCGTTTTGGTCCCTCGGGTGTGAAGACTCTGATTAAAAACTGTGGTTGGAAGGAAGGTGGGAAAGAGGAAAGATAAGGGAAAGGGATGGAACGAGGGGAGGGGAAGAAAGGGAAAGAAGGAGGAATGATGTGAAGGAAGAAGGTACGAAAGCGGGGAGAAAGGGGAAGGAAGGAAGAGAGGAGAGAAAGAAAGGAGAAAGATAAAAAAAGGAGGGAATAGGTGGGGAGATAAAAGGATGAAGGAAAGGAGAGAGAGAGAAAAAAGGTAGCAGAAAGAAATGGGAAGGAATAAAGAGGAATGATTAGAAAGGAATGCGAGAATAAACAGATGGAGAGATGGATAAGCGAAAGACTGAAAGGGAGCAAAGATGAGACAGAAGAAATGAAAAAAGGGAGGAGAAGAGAATAAAAAAAAAAAAAAGTGGAACTGAGGAAAGGAAAAAGGTACAAAAGTATCAGTTGCTGAAGTTTCAAAGCTATTCAGTTAATGCCCATGGTGTGGTGTGGTGTGGTGTGGTGTGGTGTGGCTCTGTTGAAGTCGCTCAAGTCTACGGGAATGAGGCACCTTGCGTTCGAAAATAGAGACAGATGGACAGACCCCTCCTCGAGATGCCCCTGTATCTAAAAAAAAGGGAGGAGGGAGATGAGAAAATGAACAGGGGGAGGAGTCAGTGACGAATAAGATGAGGCAGTAAAAACGTGGAGGAAAGAAAGGAAAAGAGGATGACCGGAAAAAAGAGGAAAGTAGAAAGGAGCAAAGATGGAGACAAGAAGGTTGATCGAATAGGAAGAAGAGAAAGAAATGAAGGGAGATGAGGAGGAACTAAAAAGGGGAGAACAAAAAAGAAGATGATAAGGGACAGAGAAATAGAAGGGATGGAAGGAAGAAAGACGGGAGTGAAAGCAGAGGAAGAAAGAAAAAAAAAAGGAATGGAGAGGAGGAAGAGAGGGAATGAAAGGAATGATGTTGATGAAGAAAAGACTAGTGGCTAAAAGGGGAAAAATGTTGCAGGAGGAGCAGAACAAGCAGTAGAGGTAGCACTAAACTTTGCAGTGAAATTAACTCACATCATTTTTCGCACTCTGCGGCAGCAGTAGAAGCAGTAGCAAGGGAAGAGGCAGAAGCAACAGCTGAACTATAATGCAGAAAGGACATCAGAAGAGGTAGAAGCAACAGAAGCAGCAAAAGCAAACTAAAAAAAGTTTTAACCCTCTCAGGCGTAGGTGGTTTGAGTCGTTAGATTGTTTAACAACCTGTACAGCGCACCATGACACGAATCGCGCCAAAATATGACACATCGGCGGGAAACTTGTGTCCTCCTTTCTCTGACACGATGTGCATCCTGGTGCGTTGAACAGGATGGTATTTAATGACCCGATTGGAGTCCATGCATGAAAGTTTTAACATCCTATGCGTGCACAAGAATGGAAAGCAATGGACGAAGACTGCAAAATATACTATTGTTATCAACATGAACTGGTATATAATGCCATACGTAATGGGTTTCAATTTGTATCTGTTAGTTTTGCGGAACACATATTATATAGTTCACTAACATTTTAAGAATCGGACACATTTTCATTATATTTACACACACACACACACAATATACAATACGAGTATATATATATATATATATATATATATATATATATATATATATATATATATATATATATATATATATATATATATATATATATATATATATAACTACCTGACGAAAATAGTATGGTCAAGTTCACATATTAGACTTGGACGGCCGTACGCACACCAATCTTGTATGTATAAACCTGGCTACACCGTTGTAACAATGCATTTAGCTGATACAGCATAGGTGCTGGAAATACGTGTCTGATTAGTATAAGAAAACTGGTTCGATGTTTCCTGTATGAAATGAAACAAGCGCGTTGGGCGTTAGTCTCGCCGCTTCTTGCAGTGTCTGAACAAATATGGAATACAGCATGAGATTACTGTATAGTAACGGCCAATAATTAATTTCTTAATCCTTACTATTTTTAGTGTTCCAGAATTTCGATAATATAATCACTATCGTAATTCCAGCTTAACTGTACGTGACTGTGAAAAGATTCTTAGGGTCTCAAGTCGCACCTGCCTGGTTGTCTCAAATGGCTGAATGGCTACACTCAGAACAACTGACTCAAATGAGGTATGAACGTGTCTCAGGATACTGGTATTTCTCTGTTCCGTCGAACCCCTGGGGCCTCGATACTATTATGATTAGTTAGTCATTTGATATTAGACAAATTCTAAATGACTAACAAGCTTTCTGTTAATACCTCAGTCCCCGCAAGAGGTTTTGGCAGTAGAGACAGTAGGAGGAGTAGCAGCAGTAGCATAAGGAACAGCAAGCGCAGGGCATATTCATATACTGTATCATAAGCAGCAGGCAGGATAAAGGGTGCAGTCTTATAACCGTACATGGCAGATATTTTAGCAGCGGCAGCAACAAGAGAAGGAGAGGTAATAGCAAGAGAAAGAGCAACAGTAACAGTGACGCAGCGGATGAATGTAGCATCGGAGAGGCAGCAGAAAGTACGCAACTGCTCCTGCTCCTATGACTTAGGTAGCAGAAGCTCTGGGAGTTGAGAAAACGGCAGCAGAAGAATCAGCAGACTGTAGAAGTATGATTAGTAACAGGAATGGGAGTAGCACTGGTCGAGGTAAATGGTGTAGGCCTGGAGTAGGTTACATAACTGCTCATTATTTCCCCAGATCCATGCGGAAGTATTAGCAGTAGAGACAGCAGAAGAAGCATTAGTAGGAGCAGTAACATCCGTAGGAACAGTAGTAGAAGCAGTAGCAGTAAAAGCATGTAAGTCAAACTCCATTTTCATTTTCCCCTTTGCATACCGTAAGCAAATGTTCCTGTAACAAAACAAGTCGCAACAGCAGATGCAGGAGGAGGAATACCAGCAATAAAAGCAGTAAACGCAGAAGCAGAAATGGTAGCAGCAAAATTTAGTTCAAACACCATTTCCATTTTCCCTTGGCCTAAGCAGATGTTTAAGTGGCAGGAGGAGGAAGAAGAGAGGTATCGGTAGGAAGAGGAGGAGGAGTACAAAGTAGTACTAAGGAAAGAAAACAGCAACAAACCTGTTGGTCCTTTCGTGGCTGTTTAATATAGGGAAAGTTATCAAACAAAAACTGTTTAACAGTTAAAGACAAGGATGGGCAAGTAGGAGGAGGAGGAGGAGGATAATTGAAATAGCAGTAGAAACATATAGTATTAGCAAATAAGTCAGACGCTATTTTCACTTTTCCCACAGCTTACGTAGATGCTATCACAGAGGAAGGATTAGCAGTGGCAGCAACAGCAGGAGTTGCAGTAAAAACAGTGGTAGAAGTAACAGTAGTAGCAAGTAAGTCTAACATTTTTTTTCACGTTTCCCTTAGCCTAAGCAGGCTTTTCGTAGCAGAAGGAGAAGCAGTGGCGGCAGTACGAGGGGGAGGAGAAAGAGCAGGAGGACTGGCAGAAGACGGAGTAACAGCAGGAGGAGGGACAGAACTACTCCTAATGCCCTTCATCTTGTCAAGGGTCCTCTGCTTCACTCTCCTAGCGAACGCCCTCTTAGCCTCCGAGTACCTCAGGTCTTCCTCCCGCCTCGCCTTCTCCCACGCCTCCTCCCGCGACCGAAACTCCCTAGCTAGCTCTATCTCCCTCTCCAGCTCCTCCCGGCGTCTCCTCTTCTCCATCGCCGCCTGGAGGGAGGAGCGAGATGTGGCACAGAGATGTAGGCGTTAGTTAAAGAGGTGAGGAAGGTAGGAAATATAGAAGAGACAAGGCTGATTCATTAATTGATGGAAAAAGATTTGGTAGCATAAGATCATACGTTTTTGCCACCGAGCAGTAATACGTAAGTGAAGGCGAAAAAGAAATACACACATTGCACAGACATTAAAAAATCACACACACACACACACACACACACACACACACACACACACACACACACACACACACACACACGAAACTACAACCCCCCATAACATGCTGCCTCCTTTCTTCCGCCATGTGTACAGTACAGTAGAGAGGCAAGGTAGAATGTAAAGATAATATTGGTAAAATACGTTATAGTAAGGGAGTATAAAATGAACGTAGGAGAGAGTGCAGGAGGAGGAAAAAAAATGATAACTAAAAATAGCAAAAAGTAATAACTGGGTAAGAAAAACGAAAACTGAAGAGAAAGTAAAAAGTAAAGTGAGCTGATATTTTACATGGAGGCGAAGCACAGGTGTACCAGATGACCATTTACATGTGTTCACACACACACACACACACACACACACACACACACCAACAGCTGCTCACCTGTTCAAAGTTAATTACATCATTTATATCTATCTTCATTAACCTAACACCTGTGCCAGAAATATATTTAGATCAACTAGAGGGAAATTTAAAGACAGGTATAATATTTCCACTTTTAAAAAATATAATGAGGTAGAACAGTAATAAGATAGATTCAGCAAGGTTCGCGACCTAAAAGCCTACCAGCCTGTAAACAATTTTCTTCAATACGAGATCCACTTTTTTTTCTTTTTTTTTTAAATTTTAACCACGCTATCATTGAAAGATTTTGTTGAATAAATAACGTGAAAAGTCATGAGATGGAAAGAAATGCTGCTTAATTCACCTGATTATTGACTTATGACTATTCTAAAATATCATACTACTATTTGTATTTGATTCCGGCTATAGCAGTTCTGTTTTACTCTGCTGAGAGTGAGTCACAGGGGTCTAATAGCGTTAAGCACCTGGTCAGTGGCAATCAACAAATACCACACTTGTAAATAAATGTTCACTTTTACTGTTATTTTTCAAGTAGATAATAAAGAAACTGAAGCCATTCCACCGGCTGCTCGGACACCACATCACCTCTAACGCAAGACCTTAATTCTTTCACTACGAGAACGTCATATCTATTTTCTTGCAGTCTCCAGACGACTTTACTGAATTCGACAGAAGTATTTCGAACTAGGCGGGTTAACATGTCCTTCGTTAACCCCTTCCTACCACAGATCGCCTCGAAGTTGAATAAAATAATTTAGTTAGAGCAAATTTTGAATAAAAAAATTAGTTATCGAACTTAAAGGTTAAGGGGATTGTCAGTCACTGATACAGACAATTCGACGAAAATGGAACCTTCCCTCTAAGCCTGCCTTTCCCTCTACATACAGTATCAAGTCTTTCCTACGCAGAGTATCCAGGCATCTTGAAATGAGGGTATCTACTTATATATGTCTCTTGCTGGGCATTTTTTTCATTATTTCCCCGAAAGGATGATAGTGTTGCACGTCGTCAGAAAAAGGTTACTTTGGTCTCAGCATAAAACACACACACACACACACACACACTCTCTCTCTCTCTCTCATCACTTCGCAATCACCACTCAGTTACCACTTAATTACCACCAGTCACAACCTGATCATTACCCAGTCACCACTGAATCACACCTAATCACTGACCAATTAACACCCATTAATAATTTAATAAATGCATCCAATTATCATCTAATCACAACACAAACCACCAAAACGCCATCTAATCACCATCGATCACCATTCAATCACCACTTCGCCATCAGATTACCTACCCATCACCTCTCTGTCACTATTAACAGGAATCAAGCAATCAGTCACAAAGGTACGAACCTAATTTTCACTGAATTATGATCTCACCACCTAAACAACCAATCACCATCTAAACACCACTTAATCACCCAATCACCTACTGCTGTGCTTGATTGCGGTAGATGTATTATAAGTGGTGACCGTAGTGGACTCTTATAATCACCCAATGACCTGATAATAACCCCTCAATCACCACCTAATCATCCAGCTAGCCAATCACCACCTAATCACCTGCTGTTGGGCGTGATTGCGGTAGATGTGGAAGACGTGGTGGCTGTTGTGAAGTTCCTCTCTTGCCGCCTCGACTCCTTTGCGTTCAGACTCCCGCACCTTGTCTTTCTCCTCACACCTGACAGGAGACGGAGGTGGAAGTTCAACAATAATAAAAACAGCAAGAACAACAACAAGGACATCAACCACGAGAAGAACAACAAGAGAAACGGCAATAATAACAATATTAATAATAATAATAATAATAATAATAATAATAATAATAATAATAATAATAACAATAATAACTAAATTCTGAAGTTGCTGAAGCAATATTCAAAGAACTTCACATTCCAGATGATTATGCCACATTTCAGATTAGACTGACGAAAAAAATTCCACACTTGTACATCAGATACGGTGTACAGTCTTTGAAATATACACAGTATTAAGAGTGGTTGTGGTAAATGGTGCATTATTAAAAATACATAATGAATTGAAAGTGTAGAGATAGGTGTCACGACTTCTGTTCTAACCAAGATCTATGTATGTGAGAATCTACAGTAGGTCCGAAAATCGTTAACATGCGTCAAAGAATATTGATTTGTCATAACTGCTGTTACGAAATCTTAAAACAGACATTCTTAGGATTCTGAAAGTATTTTTGTTATCATTATAGACCTAATATTAAGGGTCTTTTGATATGACTCAAAAATTTTTACGGATTTTGACCTGTGACCTCGAGATCAAAGTCAAAGTCATTCATACTATGCACATCATGCTCATTCACGACCCACTGCGTTTCCATCGAATACTTTCAGCCGAATACATTCCAATTTAGCACTTTCAGGGATGACGTGGCCATTTTGATATTCCTCAATATCTCAAAAAATATCTGTTGGATCTCAGTATCAATTCCCAGGTGCACTAGTATATGTTGACGATTACATACTGGATCATTTACAAAGCAATCGATTCAGTAGTTTTAGCTGCGCAGGAGAGCAAAATTTGAAAACGTAACATGGAGGGCACTAATTCTAGGGAAAAAAAAAAATGTGCCAAAAGAAACCTGCAACTAAGATACACCACTCCTGAAAATTTCAAGTCTCTTTCTCGAACGGTCTTGGAATACCAGCCTTCTAGATCTTCCTCCCAAAAGAAATAATTTCTATTGTACAATATCAATAAGAACTCCAGAGAATGTGGAATTCTTATAAATCTTAGCATGCTGAAATCGGAAGTATATTCAAAACATAAAAAGCAATATCAAGTTGTACCTCTCAAAACATATCTCCAAGAAGAATAAGCTACGAGTCTCCCATGCTTCGTACTGCCTAACCTTGCGCATCCCACTGAGTTATGAGAGGGGTGCAATGCCAAGGCCATGTTCTTGACAGCTTATTATTCTTTTCAGTAATTCTTGCATTGCTATTGTTCAACATATTTTTCCTCAGCGGTTTACCTGGCATATTACACCTTCGCATTCACCCTTTAAGTTATCCATGTTTTTTTATTAGATTGATGTAGTATCCACAAATGTCACAAGAAAATACTATCGTGCTATATACAGAAAAAAAATAATAATTTATTCTCAGTTCTCTTTCGTCTGACTGTGGCATTAATATATTCTTATCAAGCTACGCGAGAAATATCTAAGTGCCTATAATTTTAGGGAAAAAAAAAAAAATGTTTACTTTCTCTCTCTCTCTCTCTCTCTCTCTCTCCAGTACTCACAATCTATCCAGCTCCCTCCTCAGTCTCTCCTTCTTCTCCTTCCTCTCCTCCTCCTCCCTCCATCGCTGCTCCTCCGCCTGCCTCTGGTTATGACGCGCCAGGCTGCTCCAACCCTCCTCCACTCTCCTCCTCTGCTGCCTCTGCTCCTCCCGCTCCTTCATCTGCTCTCGCCTCACCTCTAGCACCTGGAGGAGTCATTTTAGGATATTAGGAATTAATTTGGGGGAAACTTCTGTATATTTACGATTCATATCAGAGGATTTTTGGATTATTGATTGGGATTCGATACTGGGATTAGTTTTTAGGGAGGACACGCAGCATTTTCAATCTGAGGGATGGTTGAGGTAAATATTTGTCACTTAATGCCACTTAGGGTCCCGCGAAGTATATCAATTGAGCGTCATCTGAGAGAGAACTGGAGTACTCACCGGGGAATAACATGGAGGGAATCGGGTCTCTTTAAGGTAGTTGTGGAATACTGACTGGAATTAGTTTTAGAGAGCTTTGGAATGCTGCATGGGATGCATCATCTGGCTGTAGCCAGAAAACATAAACACAGTCATGTGTCTGAGAGTTAATTATGTTCCCGCGATGCGAGTGACAACAATAGCCTATGTTTTAGCCAACGTGTGTGTGTGTGTGTGTGTGTGTGTGTGTGTGTGTGTGTGTGTGTGTGTGTGAGAGAGAGAGAGAGAGAGAGAGAGAGAGAGAGAGAGAGAGAGAGAGAGAGAGAGAGGAACTCAGTTTTCATATGATTTTTACCAAACTTGGTGGGACGGTTGAGCATCAAGCAAGGGGTTAATCTGCTGTTTTCGAGAGAAAGAGGGAAAAAAACTCAGATGGAAAGATCAACCTAATATCTTTTATTTGATTTAGTCCATTTATTAAGGGATCAGGGTTAGGCAAAGATAAAAGGATTCGATTTTAAGGAGAGTAAGTCAAATGTCAAAATCTAAGGGCAAAGTCAGCTCAAATCGTTTTGATCCGATTTCGACCAAACTTGGTGGAAGGGTTAAGTGTCAGGTAATAATGAAATAAATCGATTTTTGAGTGATATCGGTCGAAGGCCGAGCAAACAACGCAAAGTCAACTGTTCGGCTCTAAGACCGATTGGTGAACGTGGGTGATGCATGAAGTATTCATTCTTGTTGGTAATGGTATAAAATATCTCGGATACAGCCTGACCACTGCAGCAAGAGGTAATCTCTCCTAAGCTGAACGTCCTCACTCACCCCGTCCCCTTTTTCCGCACGTGCCTGAGCTGAAGTATTTCAATGCGTGTCGGTGTGGGTATGACACCCTGCTCCAGCCACATTATTGCAACGTATAATTTATCACAGGCCAACCACCAGCGCAGGAACAGAACGTTAAGCCAGGGTAGGTGTTAATCAAGGGGTAATTGAAGTGGACTGCTAATTTTAAGTGCATAGGGTTAAAGGTTTAGTCTCCTCTGTGTCAAGGAATTAGTATTCTCACGCTTCATAGTATTATCGCTTCCAGGCGAGCTCCTGATTCGGATACATAAATACAAATAAATAAATAATGTAAAATACCAGAACCATCCTTCTTTTGAGTTCAGCCTGCCATTTTAATGAAGGATTACATTTTGTGGCAGAGTAAGGCACATACTTCATACAGTACTTGTGATATAGCATGATGCAAATATTCTAGACTGAATTTAGTAAAGAGTGGGATAAAGTTGATAAACTGTACTTACATAGTTACACTTACTGTTTTGTTACAGAAAGCTCGGCGTTTCAGAGAAAACGAACAAGTTTGTTGGGTAACAACTCTAATGATCCCCTAACTACAGTAACACCGGATTCTTTGTTAGCTTTAGCCTAATGTCTGTATTTTGCGTAGGTGTTAAAGTGTGAACCCTAATTTCATCACACCAAACTTGGCAACCCCTCTCCATAGCGACCAACAGAACTTCATTATTTCCCGTCAATAACTTGCATGATTTTACCACCAACTTCACTAACCTTAGCGTGAATCCTCTCCCCTCTCTCCTTGGGCGTGATGGGGGCGGCGGGGGCGTGTATGTAGGACCTCACCCTCGCTAGGATCTCCTTCCTTCTCTCAGCCTCCTCTCGAAGTCTCTCCAACTCCTGTCCCCCGTTCCTTTGCTGTCCTCTCTCCCCCTCCCTGCTGCCTGCATTAGGTGCAGTAGACTCTCTACTAGGACTCTTCTGCTGGTTGAAGGAAATGAAAGAATGTGTGATGTGTTGCTGGGGATTGTATTACTGCCCTTTCCTTCCCCTCAAAAAAAAAAAAAAAAAAAAAAAAAAAAATCCATAGGTAGGTAATACTGGATGCATCATATATATACCTCACTCAAATGACTTCTTTACCGGTAAGCTACTCTCATTTTTTGTGTCGTCCACCCTTACTTACCAGCTTTTGTGGGCCAATACAATATAAACGTACGGTAATTTTAAGTATAGTAATTTTCACCTATCCATCCCACGGTACGAAGTCGAAAAATAAAACAAACTGGCCAAACAGACCATACTAGGTGGTTCGGGCTTAATGTTATTGGAAAAACA
Source organism: Coenobita brevimanus (assembly GCF_032717465.1). Classification (NCBI taxonomy): domain Eukaryota; kingdom Metazoa; phylum Arthropoda; class Malacostraca; order Decapoda; family Coenobitidae; genus Coenobita; species Coenobita brevimanus. The sequence goes on from NC_137004.1 coordinate 24,247,335, forward strand.
AGTTAAAGCCTCCTGCAATTGTACTTTCATTGCAAAATACTAGGAACAGTGGCTGATTAATTTATCCTTTTTCATTCATTATTTAAGCCTCATATATATATATATATATATATATATATATATATATATATATATATATATATATATATATATATATATATATATATATTGCGGAATATCACAGTACATAAAAAGACACCAGATTCTCTCTCTCTCTCTCTCTCTCAGTACAAAATCGTTCTGTGCCAGCGTGAGTAAAATATATAAGTTCGTCATAACCAGCGACAAGTATAGTTTAGGAACTGATTTATTTATTTATTTTTTTTTTACCGCTAAAACGATGATTCATTAACTTCCACAGTCCCATGACGTATATTTTGTCTTGTTATTCCTATCACCAGATGATTACATTCATCTTGGTAAGGATTTTCTCGAATTGAAGGCATTACATACAGCATCCATTAACTTCCTCACAACTAAGACACTCCCCTGAGCTGAATGTAACTGTCTGGAAACAGCCAGGGAAAAATCAAATATACTGTAATACTCTGATTCGTTTCGTTTCGTTTATAAAGGCTCCAACATGCTTGCATGCGTCGGCCTTGGTCACCTAATGGCGGCTCTCCATGCTGCTCCATCTCTGGCAGCCTCCCTATCCAGTTCCTTATCTCTGAGGTCACCCTCAATGACCTCTTCCAGGCCTTTTTTGGTCTGCCTCTCAAACCCTACAGCTAACGTTCATACTTCTCACTTTCTGCACTCTTCTGAGTTGATTATAATTGTCTGGGAATTGCAAGAATAGAATCAGAAATACATCCTCAGAAGGAAGTGATCATATTACCTGATCAAGCGTGACGTCATGCAGCTGGGCCCTGAGCCACTCTATCCTCCGCCTCATCACCATGTCCTCCAGGTCCGCCCTCTCCTGCATCCCATTAACCTGCCTAATACCGCTTCCCACCTCCTCCCGCCTTGCCAGTTGCCTCATGTGGGCTGTCTCCTTAGCGCCTAGGTTGTGGCCAAGGGGTTGGTGGCCACGTCTCGTTAGGTCCACAAAATCTTTCCTGCCGCCCTTTTCCCGCGTCCACTTCGTGATCTTGGTCGCCATGTTTGTTTTGGACGCGGTTGTCATGTCAACGCGACGTGCCGCTCTGTCCGAATACTTCATTCTGACTTTAACTTGTGGGAACATCAAGGCTAAATCACCTTAAACATTTCATTTAAAACCTTCAAATACGCTTTATTAGGACATTAGTTTCATGATTCCATTTTCGTTTGTATAGTACGTGAAGATACTACATTCGCTTCTTAACCCTGTTGACGGGTAAAAAATCCTTATTCCTAATTAAGTCCGTCTGGTGTGGGCCTGAATAATACATCGAAATATATATTAAATACATCTCGTTCAAGAGTGTTGTAGCATTATTATTTCATTCATTTTACCATTAAAAAGCTTTTATTCAGTTACAGGAAATCCCACCAGGTGTGGAGAGAGAGAGAGAGAGAGAGAGAGAGAGAGAGAGGGGGGAATGCCAAATGATATGATAATTATATTAATCTATCTATCTATCTATCTATTGCCAGACGCCTCAATCCCGTTTGGGGTGGCCACAAACAAATCGCCTCCAAGTCGCCCTGTCCCCCGCCATTTCACTGCCCTGCTCCCAACTCACACCCCCCTCTCTCATATACCTCTCCACCCCATCCCTCCATCTCATCCTCGGCCTCCCCCTCCCTCTTCCCCCCTCCACCTCACTCACACACACTCTCTTCGTCTGTCTTTCACCCTCCATCCTCTCCACATGGCCAAACCACCTCAGTGTGTTCCTCATAACGCTTCCTATCACATCCACATCAACACCACAACGCTCCTTTATATCCTCATTCGTCAGCCTGTCTCTCCACGTGACTCCACAGGCTCCTCTTAAATAACTCATTTTCACTGCTCTCACTCTTGACTTGTGTCCTTCCAACAATGTCCAAGCTTCACTTCCGTACGTTAGAGTTGGTATCACAATACTGTCATGTAGTAACTTTTTCACTTCCATGCTCACTTCCCTGTTTCTTATCACTGCTTTCAAAGAACCAGCAACCTTTCTTCCCTGCTGTACCCTTTCAAGCACTTCACCCTCCAAAGCTCCATCCTTACTCATCACACTACCCAAATACTTAAACGTACTCACATTTTCCAATTCCTCACCATCCAACCTCGCTGTACATTCACTAACTTCACCTCTCTCAAAGACCATCACTTTACTCTTCCCTACTTTCACCTTTAGATTCCGTTTGTTACATACTCTCTCAAACTCATCCACCAAGCCTTGCAGCTCCCCTTCGTCTTCACTCAACAACACAGTATCATCTGCAAACAACAGTACAGGGAGTTTCCAATACACTACAGTATTCATCGTTGTAAAATTTGCTGCTAAAAATGAAGACTAATGAGGTGGCGTGCAAAGGCGACGTAACCTTGAAGGTCAGAAGGTTATATTATGCAGGCATTACCATACTCGCAGGCATAACCTACCACCACCACCACCACCACTACCAAAATCGATGCCACCATTACTACATTTACCACGACCACAAGCTACACCATCGCTACCACTACCACCACATCCACACCACCACTGCCACAACCACAAACCACATAACCACTACCAATACCATTACTTAACTAATATATTTACTCTCATCAGTAGTAACAATACTTCTCTCATCATCCTCTTTCCAGTACCATTACCAACACCAATATCATCTATGTTATCTTCTACCCTCTAACCACTACTACCATGACAACAACAACTAAAACTACTACTATTCTTGTATTACAATAATAATAATAACAATAATTATAATAATAATAATAATAATAATAATAACAACAACAATAATAATAATAATGATAATAATAATAATAATAATATTTATTATTATTATTATTATTATTATTATTATTAGTAGTAGTAGAATCATTATTAGTATTATTATCATCAGTGTCATTATTACCACTACCCTGACCACCACAGCCATCACTATCACCCCCAGCAACACCACTACCACCATCACCGTTTACTACCTTCACTCCCAACACTTAAAATTATCATCACCAGACACCATCTCCAGCATTATCACAAAATACCATCATCACCGCATCACCAACAATATCACCACCACCACCACCACTACCAACCACCACCACCACCATCATCACCGTTACCGTCATCAGCACTAACACTAACACCACAATATCGATCACAGTCGCTGATTATTGCATCACAAGCAACCATTATCATCACTTTCGTCATCATCATCATCATCATCATCACCACCACCAATGCCACCACCATCACCATTACTACCCCCACCATCAATATCAGAACCACTACCACGACCACCACCACCACCACCACCATTACTACCACTATCATTACCATCATCACCATAACCACCATTGATGCAGTACCATCATCAATTATCCACATTACCACCATGTTTTGAAACTGAGCTTTAAGTGAATTTGTAAAAGCTCATGTGTGCTTGGCGAGAGAGAGAGAGAGAGAGAGAGAGAGAGAGAGAGAGAGAGAGAGAGAGAGAGAGAGAGAGAGAAATGGCTATGATTTTTGTATATGATTTTCTCACTTTCTTTTTCAAACATGAGAGGTAAAAATAAACTGACAACGAACACACACACACACACACACACACACACACACACACACACACACACACACGTGTAGTAAGTACTGTCATGTGAAGAAGTAGAGGGCGACTGGCACATAAAGTCTGCAGTGTGAAAATCTAAGAAAATATACAGTAAATATCTAAGAGAGTCTGGATGAGTGGAACTGTTCCAGCTGAGTGGAAGACGGGTGCGACTGTGCCATTATACTGTAAAAAATAAAGGTAATCGAAGTGAGTACAAAAATTTCGTGGTAAAAGTCAACTGAATGCAACAGGAAAGGTATATGGTAGTATTATCACAGGGAAAGTAAGGAATATATCAGAAGGCTTGGTGAACCGGGAGGCTTTAGGACTAGCAGGGGATGTGTGGATCAAATACTGGCAATCAGGCAGTGAAGAAAGCATTATGGAAATTAATAAAAAGAATTTATGATATTTATGGCTGTAGAAAAATTGCAAAAGGACCAATAAAGAGGGATTATGAATGTTTTTGTATATATTATGGTGCACAGGTACCGGTGCACAACGATGTTAAGAGCTTTTGCCATGGTAGTGAAGCTTGCATAAGAATAGGCAGTCTAAGCGAGTGGGTTAGCATAAGTGTTGGAGTAAGACAAGGATGTGTAATGTTTCCATATCTGATCAGTATCTGTATGGAAGGGGCATGGGAGAAGTAAAAACTCGTGATGGAGAAACGGATGACCATAATAATGAATGGTGAAGAGTGGGACAGTCTGATGTACGCAGATGATGCTGTGCTGCTGGTTAATAGTGAACAGAAACTTTGCAAGTTGGTGTGGAGTTTTCTTGATACCTGTGAGTGTCATGCCTTGAAGAAAGTGTAGGTATGAGTAATGTGATAGTTGTTGAGAGAGAAGGTAACTCTCACTATGATATTCTGGTGA
>NC_137004.1:24254423-24256923 GCF_032717465.1 Coenobita brevimanus
ATTTCACCTGTCTTGTTTTCTAACCACAAACTACACAAACACCAAAACTTGCAACAGCAACAGGCAACACTTTTCTACAGAGCGCCAAGGTTATAATTAATTATTTTTACCAGTGTGACACCAAGCCTTGCCCAAAAAAGGAAACAGCCATCTGTCCCACCAGATCACAACCTTCCCGGGCTCTCGTACTGTACAACACCAATCTCTCAATGAACGAAAGCGCAAGTATCGTATACCGCCACCACCAACCTTGGCTCCGCGCCGCCGTGTCAGTCAGTTATGCCGAATCTGTCATAACGGGTGGTGTGTGTGCGGCTCCCCTCTATGTGTGTGCATGTGGGTTGAAAGACAAGCGAAGAGAGAGCGAGAAGAAAATAATTAACTGACAATTGAAGAAAAGGAAAGAGTAAACATAATAGTATATAAGAATCCAACAGGGGTATTGCCCATATGAAACGATTACATAAAGAAAACAAACAGTAACCTAGGAACGGAGACGGAACACGTGTAATGGAGATAATCGTTGCAAATGGTGTCACAGGAAATAAACGAACAAGGAGGTATTTACGGAGCCGTGAGGAGACCGTAAATAGCGACGGCAGCGTCAAAATTTCTAGGAACCTACGTGAATCGAGTGACTCATCAGCAGTTATACTTCGGTGCTGAGTGGGTGCGAAGTTGTGCGATATCCCTGCAAACTTTCCGTAGCCTCTCAATAACCACCATATTAAGAGAGGCCTTTCTTAAGCTAAATTAAGTTTGGCGGTAGTAAAAAAAAAGTGAAAAAAAAAAATGCCGCACATGAAGGTTTAACTTGAGATTTTGCAAACAGTATCAAGTATGGCGGTAACAAGATGGAAAATAATAATAATAAAAAAAAAAAATTCCACACAGGACGGGTTATGTGTGACTGCTAACCTCCGAAAAGTGAGTGGTGCGTTTTATGAAAAGAAACGTGGTAAAAAAAAAAAAAAAAGGTCAACGAGAGAGTGGGAATGAGAAAAATATACGATAAAAGATTAGACGAAAGAGAAGGAGGGACGTGAAACCAATTCTTACTCGCCACTGAGGAAATAAATATAGGCAACAATTTTTATCTTCAAATACTTATATTCAGCGTTGGAGATACTTTTGGACACCTTCACCACAAGCTATTTCCTCAGCAGCTTAAGATAATGTGTTGGAAACTGATAATTAACACCTTCACACCACTGACGCAATATTAATTTTCTTTTTGATACATGCAGATTATTTTCAGCTTAGGATTTTCGAAGTGGAGGGCGTTAGATACAGCTTTAATTAATCTGCCCAGCGCGATAGTTTTTTTTTTTTTTTTCATAAGCTGATTAAGCAGTTTTGAGGTAACAAGGTAATAAAATATGGTCTGAATGGGTTTGATGATAATGGCGTCACCGTACTGAAGGGAGTCAAGAATGTGCGGCTGAAAGCTCTGTGATCTGGTTGAGTTAGGAAAGCGAGGTATGGCAGGTGGCCTCGGTGGCGTGAATAACTGAAAAGTATCGATTGTGGGGAAGGGGAGGGGAGGAGGAAAGAAAACAGGATGGGAGAGGGAAAGGGAGGGGGGAACGCAGAGTTAAAGGAGAGAGAGAGAGAGAGAGAGAGAGAGAGAGAGAGAGAGAGAGAGAGAGAAGGTCAGGGAGAAGCATAGCTGAGTTAGGAGAAAAACAGTGGAGAAGAGGGGAGGGAGTTGAGAAACGGAGGGAAGGAGGGAGTAGAGAAAAGGAGGAAAGAGAAGGAGAGGGAGGTGGAAGGAGGAAAACAGTTTAAGTAAGTGGAAAATGTAAGGCAGCAGAAGGGAAGGGAAAATAGAAAAGGGAGGCAACAGCGCAGATGTAAGACGAGAGAGAGAGAGAGAGAGGTTTAGCACGCAAATATAAGGTAAATAGTGTATATTCCCCATCTTCAGACTCACACAATCAGCAACACCAAATCCCTAAATCATCATTCCACATCCGCAGACTCAATCAGAAACACCTAACACCTACACCAGTACTACATTATTGCGTGAGGTGTCGTAATACACACCTCACATCCGCTCTCCTCTCTTTCATACAGGAACCGGATCTATGGTAAAGTGAGCCGATGGGTGTGGACCTTTGTTTACATCAGTGTTGGATCATTCGGCGAAGGGTAATATCGGGTCATGTCTCTAGTTCCCTGATTCATCTTTTATTATTCCACATAGTTTTGAACAGTAGACCTAACCTATAATCTTTTCCCTTAATTAGATGACTATTTCAGATGTTAATATATGCTTCGTAGAGAGAGATTTTTGCACTACCGAGGACGTATAGTAACAGAAATCTCCCCTTACGATTTCCACTCTCTCTGGGACGGAAAATATAGGACTACGTTAAGACATGAGCTTTTACTGCATGCTTTAGAGATATATTTTAATGCATTTTGAAACATTACAAAGTGGAAGTTATATATGATTGGCCATGATTCAAGGCATTTTTGGCAACTGATCCATATGACT
>NC_137004.1:24259423-24264423 GCF_032717465.1 Coenobita brevimanus
AAATATTATATTGAATTTGCTCAATCGAATGCTGCTGCTTTTCTTCTTCAAGATTTAGATGGGGACCACTGATGTTCAGGTATTTTGTCGGGGGAGCAACAGAAAAAAGGAGGGAACCACTTACTTTATATATATATATATATATATATATATATATATATATATATATATATATATATATATATATATATATATATATATATATATATATATATATATATATATATATATATATATATATATATATATATATATATACGTACGTGTATATACATACATATAAATAATATATATATATATTATACATGTATATATTATATATTGTATATATATAATTACATATATATAATATAGCTCTATATATTTCTATCTATCTATCTGTATCTATATCTATCTATCTATTTATACTGCCCAACAGCCCTATTTCCACTACTCTATACTTTCTACACACTACTGCCGCACAAATAACTCACACCCATCCATGCCTTAATGCAGGCACCCTCATGCACAACTCGTTTTATGTGAAGGCCATCAGAGCACTTGTCGCTTTTATTCCCCTTTCTCTTCACACTTCCTTCTTCTTTCTGTCACTGCACCATCACTTTTGGTCTCGCAGTCTCGTCGGCTTAGCATGTTTTCGAGCATCTCGAAAGATCAGTTTTTAAAATATTTCACTACAGTATTTTCCCTCATTCTGCCTAAATCATTGTACTGTAACACAGATGGCATCAACAACATGAAAGTGAATATTAGTTTGTTACATACAGAAACATACTTGTAAGGACGGGCGCTAATAAGAGTCCAAAACTGACGAAAATACGCCCCTTAACCCTTTTTGTCCGGTGACGTAGTTTTCGCTGTATTAGTGTATCCCTTGGCGATTTTCTTCGGTTCAGGGGAGAACTTTCAAACTGGAGATGTTCAGTGTAGCTTTAACTGTTGTCACCCTCCATTACTAAGGGATGCTTCCTAAACTGAATAAAACCATTTGAAGGCTTTAAAAATTCGTCCTCGGATTGAAAGGGCCATACTCTTTCGTTGCTTCAAGTTATTCTCCTCAACACCACACTGCATTTTGAACCAACTCCCTTCTTAACAACATTCACTTTCTATTATCTACAATTTGCTGATACCGCTGCTCACAAACATTCATATACACTTGGAAAACGTTATAAGCAAGTCATTTATCTCTTATGATGATCAAATTTCAGTTGTCTTACGTTACAAATATCCCTGAGACACCGGCCTTATAACCCAGAGAGGAAATAAACAAACCCAAAAACAAATGCACCGAAAACTTACCAACTTGCCTTCTCTGTGATGAGGGCATTTTTATTGCATTCCTGCTGTCTCCATACAATTTCACGCAGCTTTGGAGAGACTTTTCGAAGGAGAGTGCTTGGATATTGCTTCTGTTGATCTTGCACCAGGTTGATGATCTATACTTTTTTTTTTCCCCCACGTTATCTTGGCCTAAAGTTGCTATCTCTCCATCATTAATAATTTAGCATTAAAAAACGATGCTAGTATTCAAGAAGTGCAGTGAATAGGATGTAGAACTGAAGTATCGGCTTGTTCCTGCCCACTGAGCTACATAGAAAAAAAAAAAAAATCAAAAGGAAATCTGGACCCGATGAAGGTGAAAAACTAACTTCTAAATAAGACAGTGCAGTGAAATACAAAAAGACGTCCTCGGTCTGATGGGCTGAAACGGCGGTATCTGGAAAGGGCCTGGGAGTATGTGTGGGGGAGGAAAGGGAACAAAATTATTCTCAATCACTTTCCTGAAGTGACAGAGGGAATGCTGAAGTCAAATGGGATCCAGTAAAACAAACTGAGACAGAAAAAAAATAACACCAACACCAACACCACCACCAACAACAAGAACAACAACAACAATTATAATAATAATAATAATAATAATAATTATTATTATTATTATTATAAAAATAATAAAAATAATAATAATCATCATCATCATCATCATCATCATAATTTTTATTATTTCTATTTAACACTAATATTATCAGTTCGATGCAGCCAGAATTATTTTTCATGCAATCGGCCATTCTGCTTTATCGTGCGACTTCCTGTCGTAGTGGGACAGATTCTCTCTCTCTCTCTCTCTCTCACACACACACACACACACACACACACACACACACACAAACACACACAGAAGCATGAGCGAAAATGGAGTAACATTTCAGCGTTTTAAGCTAATTTTTAAAATTACCTTTTCACTCTACTTCCTGCATTGATCCTTCTAGATTCTCCCCGCCCCCCCTCTCTCTTTCTCTTTCTCTCTGCGGTAATCACATCACGCTATCCTGCCTTACATTACAGCTAAGTAGAGTGAGAGAGCAGAAAATGAGGCGGGAACAAGGAAGTGAATAACAGAGAACTGCTAAACCTTGTCAGTACGAGGCGCCATTTGTGAGTTGCACTGAATTGTTTGGTGGCTGCAAGAGTGTAATGTAAAAAAAAAAAAAGAAAAAACAAGAAAAGGAACCTATCTTAGTAAGTGTTTAAAGGAGGTTGTTTCCAATCACTTACACCTCGATACACTTTTCTTAAGCTGAAAAACAAAAATAATCTCTTTGGGGCAAGAGCAACTATAAATAAATAAATAAATAAGTAAATAATTAAAACAAAGTAAAAGAATGGTAAAAATTGTCGTACCAGCAGTAGTAGTTGCACCCAGACTCAACTGAATTTGAACTCAACGGAGTGCCGGCTTAAGCTGCCCCTGTCCTGCGGCCCACCATCCTCCTTTCATAGGGATAGTGAGGGAGGTGAGGGACGTTTGTATAACCGGGCAGCTCCACCACCCAGTTATATAGTTGCTACCAAATGAAGGCGTCCCTCTCCAGTACCATCGTCGTACTGAAGGGGTATTTGAATGTGTGTGTGTGTGTGTGTGTGTGTGTGTGTGTGTGTGTGTGTGTGTGTGTGTGTGTGTGTGTGTGTGTGTGTGTGTGTGTGTGTGTGTGTGTGTGTGTGTGTGTGTGTTTTAATGTTTCCAGTTCCCTCCGAACGAAAAATCTTCCCTAAGTTACACAAAATTGCCTGGTGTCTGGAAGAACAAAATTATCAAACGTCACTGTACTGAGGGCGTTACAGGAGATTACTTTTACATCCTTCATTACAAGAGGCTTCCACTGTGCTGAATCAAGTCATCTGGTGGTAGCGAGGGTAGTAGTAATTAGAGCCTCAGGTTCATCTGAATTTTGAAGCCGGTAGATTGCAGGCTTAACTTCCCGTTCTTTTGCAACCCACAATTATCCTTTCTAGGGGATGTGGAGGGATCTGAGGGACATTTGTATAACTGGGCAGCTCAGTCGCCCAGTTATATCAGCGCCACCACATGAAGGCGTCCCTCTCCAGCACCTGGTTACGAGGGTCCAATGAAAAGACGTAATCGTACTTAATGGGACAGAGGAGCAAAGTTGGAATGAGAGAGGCGTGAAGGGGAGTGATTGGAGATGGAGAAGAATGAGGTGTTCAGAATGAAGGCGGAATGAGAGGAAAGGTTAAGAGAGAGTAAAGCAGGAAAAAAGTATGCAAGGATGACAAGATGATTGAAGGAGAATGAAGGAGGTGGAAGGAGAGTAAAAGATGAAGGGTAAATTGGAAAATAATGAAAACAAAGACTGAAAAAGATGAAGCAGAGTGAAGGATGCAAAATGAAGGAGTGACAAGGAATGGCAGATAACGAAGAGTGTAAGAGCGACTGAGAGTGAGAGAGAAGAAAACTAAAGAGAAGGAAGTAGAGAAAGCACTAGAGAGAGCAGTTGTAAGCAGTCTAGAAGAAACAGTGTGAAGGACAGCATGAAGGCGAATGAGGGACACCGTGAAGTAGAGTGAAGGACAGAATGAATGAGAATGTGGGAGGGGACGAAAGAGCATGAGAGTGGCATATAGTGCAGGGGCGTTCTCAGAATCATGTTTAGTGACCGTGACGACGGTTTCTGTATCGAACGGCAGGCACAGCGAGCAGAGGGAAGGTGAGGGTGTCGGGAAGGGGAAGGCAGGGTGCTGGCGTAGGGGAGGGTGAGGCAAAATAAAGGTGAGGGCGGTGATGTGGGGTGAGTGTAGGGGAGGGTGAGACAAAATGAAGGAGAGGGCGGTGATGTAGGGTGAGTGTAGCGGGGGGGGTGAGGCAGGATCTGGTGTAGTGGAGGGTAAGACAGGGTGTGGGTGTTGAGGAAGGTGGGGCAGTGTATGGGTATAAGGGAAGGTATTAGGCAGGGTGAGGTTGGAGGGAGGGTAAGGCAAGATATGGGTGTGTGTGAGTGTGAGACGTTTAGGAGAGGGTGAATTGCGATGTGTCTGTGTAGGGAAGGATGCGATAGAGTGAAAGTGGTGTGGAGGTGAGGTAGGGTGTGTATATACTGTAGAAAGATAGCGTGTGAGTGAGAGGGAGGGTGAAGCAGTGCTGGGATGTGGGAAAGGATATTAGAGTGCGTGAACTAATGTGACAAGGCAAGGCAAGGTGTCGGTGTAGGTGAAGCAAAGGGCGACAGTGAAGATAGATTATGCACAGGACAAGGGTGTAGGTAAAACACTGAGGGGCAGGGAGGGAGACAGGGTGTAAGGTAGGACGATATAGTGTGACAGGGTGAGACAGGGTGTAGGAACAGAGAGTCTAGTGTAGCAGTATGAGAAACGAATTAGTGCAACGTGATGAGATACGGTGTGTGCTGACAGCGGACATGGGTAAGGAAAGGTTGAAATGTGGTGGTGAGGCAAAGTGCAGGTGTAGCAAAAGGTGACAGGATGAGGAAGCAGGATATGTGCTGAGGATCAGGCAGGATGCAGGTGTAACATGGGGCAATAGGAAAGATTAGGCAAGGCGTAAGGGTGGAATATTATGTGTGACAGTATGAGGCAGGCCGTCTGTGCTGAGGGTGATTATATATAGAGGGCTTGAAATAGTCAGTGTCTCAGCTACTGTGTGTGTGTGTGTGTGTGTGTGTGTGTGTGTGTGTGTGTGTGTG
>NC_137004.1:24269423-24414423 GCF_032717465.1 Coenobita brevimanus
AGGAACGAGAATATCACAGCAAAAAGAAAAGCTGGAGACGGAAAAAGAAGAACGTTATCAAGAAAGTCGTGTCCTGCTTCACCGGAACACAATGACGCGTGTGGCATCTATTGATTCCAACGTAAGTAGTCAAGAGAGGAAGGGTTTGCTTTCGTCTTTCTCCTGCCAGTTGCTTATATTTTAGGGAAACATCTAGCAGTGGAGGGGTTGAGTGTGAGCTTTCATAATATTTCTCTTTAATTTTAGCTAGTTCAATACACTCAATGCTTTCTCTATGCTAATGCTGTTGCAAGCAAATGCGACGTGTATTCTCTTTAGCATGATACATGTCGCAGCACTTCTTCCGCGGTGATTTATTTTACATGTTACATCTTAGTATTCTCTTGTATGTTATTTATATCTCATGATGTCTGTATAGTCTGCATCAGTTTCATAAATGACGATAATAATACAGAACAGGAAAAATACAGCACTGAGAGGTGTTACATAATTTCACTCGCCAACGAGCTTACGACCAAAGTCACTGGACGGATTTCTGTTACTGTGTGTGTGTGTGTGTGTGTAAAATATTTATTCTTATTGACTGCACAAGGGTCATTAAGGCAGCTATCACTCTGGGTTTGATTTGATAAGGAGAGGTTTCCGCGATCTCCATCTCCCTTGCTGGTTGTGTGTGTGTGTGTGTGTGTGTGTGTGTGTGTGTGTGTGTGTGTGTGTGTGTGTGTGTGTACTAAATGCTTGATGCTTTGCTACTGAATTCCCATGAGAAAACTAAAACATTATAATTTTCCTTTTTCTTTTAGTTCATTCTTTCAGGCAACCAACATCCCGATGTCTACACGCACTCTCCTCCTCCTTCTCTCCTACGTTGTAACTGATAGGTCTTTGCTTGTCACTTCCACGTACGACTTGTCAACGCTAAAACAACCCTTTTTATACTTTATCAGACGCAATGTGTCCCAGTATCAACTCTGAAGTATCTTTGCATGGAAGGGATGTGCACGTTTTCTGTCGTACGGTATTTTTCCGATTGGGAAAAAAAGTCGCTGTAATCATGGCTTAAGTAGTAATTTCCTTTTTCCTAGGTAATTACTTCCCCATTTCCTAAGCATGCTCCTTTGATCTTGGCTGAATGTGAAAAAAACAATGAATGAATAATGGATAAAGTATATCAGTACTGAGTACCAGAAAACTTGGTGAATTTGCGCTTTCGTGCAACCATGGAATCTAGAGATTTCTTTATATTAGTCGATATATCTCTGACTGAACTACTTTTTATTCTGCATGAAATGTACTGGCAGAATAACAACAGTGAATTTTCCAGGAAATTATGGAGCAGGAGGGTGAGGGAGGAGGGTGTGAAGGATACCAGTGTGTTAAATAAGGTTTGGTTGGTTAGATCAGGATAGGTTGACATGTTCGGTTTGGTTGGGCTAGGTTTGTGATCGAGTTTTAGCTCATAATCGACTAAGATTTTTTGTATGTGTATTTTGATACTAACCGAATGAGAGAAGGGAATCCTCTCTATGACTTTGCCATCACCAATACTTAGTTTAGTACTAGGTAAATGAGGAGTGGAGGGGATTTTCTAGCTCCTAGGTAAGTGGGGGGGGATTTTCTAGCTCCAAGGTAAGTCTAAGTCTGTTACCGCATTACGTTTTGAGGTGTATGCAACAACAGATGGAGCAGAAAACAGAAGAGTCCACCTTTTTACTTCGTAAATACAGGGTGACCCAAAATGAAAGCAACCCATAACACTACCAGTAGGAAGACGTAGGAGCATCACTCGTGGGGAGCAATGGTTCCAGCAGGATGGGGCCACCCCACACATTTCAAACCAAACGTTGATGTGGCAGCGGCAACGATTAGGGGATCGACTGATCAGTAGGAGGTGCGACCCTGAGTGGACCCCACACTTACCCGACCAGAATCCCCCAGATTTCTATTTGTGGGGTTATCAGAAGGATGATGTTTATGAAAAGCACCCCTAGACAATTAGAGACCTGAAAACAGAAATCGCGGCCAACATCTGAGCTGTTCCAAGAGAGAAGTATGTCTGCGTAATTGACAATTTCGCATTCAGGAGTGACTGCGACGTCGAAGTGGTCTTTTGGAACACATTTTAGAAAGGCCATAAAAAACAGGCCATTTGAACTGCAGAACCCAAACTTCCAGGACTGTTTCGTAATAAACCCAGCTTAACATGAATGCAAAAATAAAGCAAATCTCATATCAGCCGTATAAATGACACTTTTATGGGCTGCATTAATTTTGAGTCACCATGTATTCATCGATGCATCTGTAACGGAAGTCATGGAGAGCAACTTCCTCCTCCCCCTCCCAGTTCGGTCAGACATTGTTCATACACATCAAACGAATAGTACCTAACTATGAGCTGACAATAAATATTCACTTTGTCTTTGTAACTAGAACAGAGGCTATTTGGAATAGAAATGAAGGTCATAACTCAATGATTCACAACACCCGAAAAACATTTGATACTGAAAAAAAAAAAAAGTGGTTGTAAGAATGCACAAACTGACAGAAAATATATTATATAACCATTAATCCTGGGACTACGAATTTTTCTGTCACCAATAATGCTGCTCTTTGGGTTCTCTCCTTTTACCAATTCTCTTCCTTCTATTCATCCATGACAAAATCTGCATTTCTAGCCATATCCATTCACACACCGAAGACTCTTTTTCCACCTGCATCTCACAGCGTTTATTCCAAGACACTGCAACAGTCACGGCATGAGGCTTTAGCACATCAAGAGAAACCTTTTTAATGTACCAGTAATTCGCTTCCATCAGCCTGACACAATCCTCCACATGATGATGCCCTTGCTGTTAGCGGTGCACTGCTCGTCTATCATCTAATGTTTCTAGTCTCTCTCACAAAAAGCTTTGCATCCACTGAACTCATCATCAGAGCACATATTGACCTCTACAAATGGTGAGGGACACTGCCTGACACAAGAGTTGCACCTTTCCAACTGGTGCGGGCTGAATGCCTAGACTCAAACAAGGCATACTTCTTTTCAGGATCTTTGAAATGCACCAGAAGGCATAGCTGTATAATAAAAACAGAACGATGCAAAGAGACAGTCAACCTGCACACGAAATAGGCAGAACTTGTTTCAACGAATGTTTGGAATAAGAGAACAAACAGACAGTAATTCTGTGGTACATTACCTGCTTGTATCAGCTAATTTGTAGACTGAATATATATATATATATATATATATATATATAGAGAGAGAGAGAGAGAGAGAGAGAGAGAGAGAGAGAGAGAGAGAGAGAGAGAGAGAGAGAGAGAGAGAGAGAGAGAGAGAGAGAGGTACTGCATACAACGCTTAGGCAATATGAACATTACCCAAAACGACAGACACTAAAACCAACCATTCATACATAACCAAACCAAACTTAATTTAGGCCAAAGGTAATGGAATATTTAATGATTCTCAATACTGCAGAAACATCCGGAATTTAGTAAAATGCATTCTTTTACACTTTGCCTTTGACCAGTGTACTGTATATATGCCTGTATGATAATCAAAGACAGTGCAGGAACTTATAAGAAAACCGGACTTCTAAATTTAGTTAATATAATAATAATAATAATAATAATAATAATAATAATAATAATAATAATCAGTACATGGGACCCACATGATTCACGTGTGGAACCTGAAGGCCGGACGGAGCTCCCATCACTGCTCTTATTCTAATCGTAACTCCCAAAAGTTAAAAACAAAAGTTGCAAATAAAACTGTCCCCTATACGTGGTAGCAACCTACTTAGTACTTACTTAAAACATTTTATTAAAAATTCAGATTTTTCAAAGACTCACTTCATGATTATAGGTTTGTTTGTTGTTGATGGCCTGACAGTACAAACTGATGTTGTATCACCTTAGCACATCATAAACAGTTTTTATCTTTCTCAATACACACAACCTCTCTACGTTCATTTTTCGCTGTTTGTAAACTCTGGCTTTATTCATTGTTGTGACCTTGTTTGACTTTCAGTGTCAGTGCTACTGATGTACACCACACGATTTTGGGAGGCGAGGAACATTTTTTGTTTTATACCTTTTCCTCGAATTTCGACTCCTTCAAGGACTTTTAAGAAAAACAAATTTAGAAATGGCCTTTTTATGGTCTTTCCTGACCTTGAAGGCCAAAGTAACACATCCATTGATAAGACTGGTTGCACATTAGGGGGGTCTATGAAGTGAGTTTTTGACCTAGAATTCCTCCTTCTGTGGTTTTATCGCATGCTCCCAAATTTAATGCTGGCTTTTTCCACCGCTACCTAGCGAAAACTTACTCTGGAGGCCGGTCCGGCCTCCAGTGATGATGATAATAATAATAATAATAATAATAATAATAATAATAATAATAATCTGGTGTATAAGTACTCTCAATATTCCTCAGATGTCGCCACGGGAAAACAAATACCTGAAAATAGCGCGGGAATACTGGAATGCCCGGGACCCTGATCAGACCAAGAGGGTGCCCCTGGGTCAGCTGAGGGACCGCCTACTGTACACCAGCGATGGCGACGATCTGCCTAACATACTGGTGTCCAAGCTGCTACAGGAGGCGGACAAGAACCAAGACGGATACCTCAACTATGACGAGTATATGAACTTTGTGAGTAGAACTGTTTTATGATTTTTGAAGGGGGTAGGATTTTTTATTTATTTATTTATTTTTTATGATGATCTGTACTGAACTGGTAGAATCAGACGAATATATGATCTTTGGGGGTAGAGAATACTTTTTCTTCATTTATTCTGCAAGGGAAGTATGGATAGTTTTTTTTTTTATTATTATTATTTTTCCCTTTTTTTGTTGAGTGCGACTTGTTAAAGGATATTTTTGTTGCACGAAATTCTGTTCCTTCGAGTTGAACAGGTAATGAAGTGTTCACGAACTAAAGAACAATTTTATTTATCACTGTTCTCCATGATGGGATGAGAAGATCTGTGGTTTGGCAGAGTGTAGTTTTTTTTTTTTTTTTTTTCTTGAAGGTCTGGTGTGTGAAATTTGGTCAGATTCTACTTGTGCTGACGATACCAGGTATGAATTCAATTTTCTTATTTTAACGGGAAAGGACTAGGGGAAAATTTTCTTTTGGATGTAACAAGATTATATGCTTCAAAAGTTTTGGAAAAGACGTTAGAAAAATGTATAGTGGCTGGTGCTATGAAAACTGTAATTCGAAACATATTTGATTATGAAGGCTTTATGATTACTGCAGATATAGGTTTGCATTTACTCACATTAAAATATGGAAATAAAACTCTGGTACAGCGTAATGCGAATGTGAAATGTCAAAAGTACAAGATGCTGAAATGTTCCTGTTGATGAATGTATGTTGTGTGCGTTAAGTGGATAAGAAGCACAGTGATTTGCGAAAGATGAATAAGAAGCCTGTTGATAAAGGGGTAGAAGAGAGTATGCTTAGATGCTATTGTTAAGTGTAGAAAATGGATATATATATAGGGTGATGAAACGAGTGTATGTGAGTACGTTGAGGTGAAAGGGGCCGTGGTAATCCAAGAAGCAGGTGGATGGATATGGTCTGTGAGTTTGTGAGAAAGTATGGTATGGAACACTGATGAGGCTTGGGAACTTACAGGGGATAAAACTGGTTGAATGAATTATGTGCGAAGGAGCGTATATCAAGGATTTGGGACCTCTTTTTACTTGGTAATAGGAGGAATGACTATATGGCAGATACTGTATATGGGAGGTGTAAGTATCCTGGTTAGACTGTTTGTCTTGTGATGCGGTCAGGACTCAGCGGTTTGAATGATACGTGAATGTCTGTATGGCTCATTTCACCAGGCATGCTTTTGAGAGTTTTCAGCGTTCGTACTTTATCTTTTGTTGTTTACTGATCCCACCTCACGCCATCCTCAGGTGGGGATAAGGGACAGGATGATAATAACGATGAAAAAATAAGTGTCGGAATCATAATTTCTTGAACAAGGAGGTTAAAACTGTGGCACAGTAGCGATCAAGTGCACCATTTCAGTGTGAACAAGCTAAGCTTTAATCAACTCATGTCATGCATGCTGTAATAATTTTTGGTATCAATGAACTTATCTAGAATAATTTTCAGGTCCGTAGAATAAGAACTAATGAGAATTACTGTAATAATAAACTTTTTCAAAGATTAAACTTAATTTCTGTTTTGCTTGTTTTTGACCACAGAACCATCTAGTTAATACATTTTCATAAGCTTCAGTAACCCCTGCTTTTGTGTATGTCATACTGCTGTTTGTGCATCCTGCACACCCCATTTATGAGCAGGAAGTCAGATTATAATGGTGATGATTATTACTTGTATTTTCTGCTCGAGTTAGGCAGAGTCAGCGAGCGCAGGGACAAGAACCCGAGCAGCGTTGACCAGCGGGGCTCTGGTGGTGGTGCCGAGGAGCGAGAGGACGGTAGAAAAGCGGACATACCTGCAGGAGTTTAAGTGCTGCCCTCCTGCACTCTTTATGATCACTGCTGCGCTGGTGGAGGTGAGTGGGGTGAATGATGGAGAGGAAGGAAGAGATATAAAACATAAGGCTTAGAATTAGTGCATATCGACTATACCACAATGTGGACTACACGGGATTCATTGAGGAAGACGCTCCGTTTTTGCTGGTTCCCAGCCTTCCCTTGGAATATGAGCAGCAGTAAGATATTACACAGGAAAAATGGGTGAGGGGGAAGGGGAGGAGAGGGATGGAACAGAGGGAAGTTGGTTTGTGAGGGGGTAAAATACAGACAGCTGTGGGAAGTGAACTGGATGGGCTTATGAAAAGTGTGACTGTGAAGAGGATGGTGTGTGCAGCGAGAAGAGGGGCAAGGGATATGTTCGAGAAAAGGAAGAGGGAGATGACAGGGAAGTGGGGTGTTTGGGAGATGTGGATGTGGAGAAAGGGGGAATATGAGCGTGTAGGTTAGACAGAGGGTGGATGAAGGGGATCAGAGAGGGAATTTAGAGAGAGAGAGAGAGAGAGAGAGAGAGAGTGTACAAAGATCCATTTATGTAAGTGCGTTCATCTGAAAATAAAGAAGTATTTTTCGGTGTCGCAGTAGAAGCAAATTTTATGAGCTCCCTCACTACGAAGGAAGTCTCGTAAACTGGATAAAATCGTCCGGTGGCAGCAAGAATAAATTTAAAACAAGACGTCATCGTACCGTAGGAATTAATAGTGATTATATCTAACCTCGTTCACTGCATGTTTTTTTTTTTTTTTCCCTATGGCGAATAAAAGGATATATACTCTTTTTACCCTAACTTGTCCTAAAATCACCATCTCTCCATCTTGAATGTTGAGCTGTAACAGTAGATTAAGTTTTGAATGTGATGTTAGTCACAAAGAAATGCCATGGAAAGGGTGTAGACTGTAGAGCCATAACATTATCTTTTCCTGTCCCTCTGCTACATGAAACAAGCTGCTAAAGGACAAAAATCTGAGCCAGACTAGGTAAAACTGTTATAGTTGTGAGGAAAATGAATTAAAGAAGAGGTATCCATACTTAAGGTAACAACTGCTACTATTTACTTATTTACGTAATTTTCAACACAGCTCTTTTTTTTTTTACTTTTTTTTATTCCGACACGTTGCGATAATGTGACTTCTACGTAACCCGCCTTGACAAGCTGAGCACCTCATTCCAACCCAACTCTATCCCACCGTACGCGTAGGTCCACATCACATCCCAGCCCTATTTTAACAAATTCGTGGCTCCCATAGTCCATCTTAACCTTTTCCTAGCTCAAATGTAATACTCATTCCATCCCAATTCTATCCTGACTCAACTGCACCACCACACTCCCTCCCAACTCTCTTCTGACTCAGCCACAGCACTTCATTCCATCCAAACCCAACCTTATTTCAACTGCCATACCACAGTCCATCCAGCTTTATCCTGATTCAGTTGAAGAATCTCATTCCATCGCAATTCAGTCCTGGCTTACATTCAGCACTCCATTCTAAGTCATTCCTAACCTACTTACTCCAGTTCGATCCAGCTCACTTTAAGCCCTGTCCGGACTCATCTCTAGCACCTCATTCCATTCCAGCCCCTTAATCCTATTCTGACTCGACTCTATCACGCTATTCCTTCTTCATTCATATGCTCGCCTATAATGCAGTTTTATCTTTTTATCTTGTTTATTTAGTATGTCTCTTTTCCTCTCATCAGCTTCACTCGTATACACCCAGACATCAACAACAAAACAACCACAGCAACATTAACACCAATAGCTTGTTAATCTTAATACGTATACTCATATCAAAGGAGCAGGAATGTCGCTGCCGGTGCTCGAAATCACTGACGTCTAAAAGAATATTGCTGAAAGTGCATGTGTCAAGGCAGTCACTGTTCTTTATAATTATGTTGTCTCGAAACTGGCAGAACACAACGATATATTTCTAGACAATTTGGCTGTAATCAGACGGGTTGGAATCATCACTTCGAAACACCAGATATTTAAAGGAAATGACTGACTGTTTACCTGCGCTGGCATTCTTTTACTGATTATTCATGCGTCCACTCGCACACAGTATTATCTTCACCGTTTATTTGTCTGCCCCCCCAACACAGCGAACGTTACTCATTTCTAAAGTCCGTAACTAAAGCTTTTTAACACGAGAGGTCTCCCTTAATCAGAGCGAATGTAGGGTGTCCGGGGAAAAAAAAAAAAATCAGTCTGGGATAAGTAAAACGTCATTATAGTGGAGAGGTTAAAGTGTGTCCCTTTAGTATACCATATTCCTCTGTCGTAAGTAAGCAATGAAATGCTAACAAATAATACCTCCATATCCACTAACCATAAACAAGAATACTGTAGTAGCTCACAACTTCGTAAACTTTGCTAAACTTTGTACTGTTTATAAATTTCGATACTGATTTTGGAGTCCACCAGAAATGTCATATGGATGCTCCTGCCTCTCCCTCAGGCTTCCCCTCTCCTACCATTTCAGATCGGCGTGTTCGTGTACTATGCCTCGGTGATGGAGAAGCCAGTGACAGCTAGTGGTCCAGCACCCCTAGACAGCCCTCTCATCTACAACCCGTACAGGCGCTACGAGGCGTGGCGCTACATCAGCTACGCCCTCATACACTCAGGGTAAGACCTGTCCCCCAAACTGTCAATATTATTCAAATATCATAACCCTGGGCAATTGCAAGCGGTTCTGCAACATGAGATACAGTATAATTACACACAGAATCGTTTATCTGTGAGCTGGCCTAAATGGTACCGTATTATTTTAGACTCGTTCAGATAAAAAGAAAAGAAAAAAAGGGGGAAATGGTGGACTGTTTTCTAAATGTTATCAGTATTTTTTTTTTATTTAGGTGCTTTGTTTACCATTCAGCACAAGCCCCAACAATCTGAGGAACATTGTCGCTGAAGGCCAAACAAGGAATGTGCGTGAGAGCAAAGGGTTACATTGACACATGTAAGGTATAAAATAAAAGGTATACAAGCAATTATCATTACAAGCGCAGTAATGAACAGAGATATACAATGACACATACATGGGACAAAGATGTTGCAGTAATTATCATTACAAATTTAGAAATGCGAAAATGGGATATAGTGACACACACATACGTACATACATATGCAGAGAGGCACATATACGCACATACATATACATATATATCTATACATACACGTATATATATTCATGCACATGTCGCCATAGACATACTGTATATAAAGAATAGGTACGCATGTATAAAGATATAGGTATGTGTACAGACGTGCACGTTATCAGTAAGGGACAAAAATGACTACGTTACCCTAAAATGTGACCGTTTTCTAACAAGGATACTTATAAGAAAACGTGACATTTACAAGGGGAACGACGCCATGAAAGATCCGTAACCCTTGGTGTCGCTAAGACGGAACTTCACATACCTTCAGTTTTGTTAAATCTCTTCTACCGGTCAGTCTAATATATATATAATGAAATACAATATGCATATCATTACAGAAGACCACAAATCGGCGAACATAAATGCACTTCTGAGCACAAACTGACTGATGAGTAGGCCTACACATTACCCTGGGGCACATCTTTATCCTAAGCATTGCATATTAAAAATTTTAATGTGTCAGAGCTTAGTATTCAGTATGAGAGATCTTACCTCAGCTAAGTCAAATACAAGAGACAACAGTGGAAGAATCAATGCGCATTTAACATTCACGATATTGTGAATCAAGTTCGTCTGGCGTCAGTGACAGTAGGAATAAAGTGGTGCCCTTGGTGGCCAAGACTGGAAAAAATTAGCAGCAGTCAACATGGTGGAAACATGGCAGTCAATTACCGTAGAGTTTTTTCTCTTTTAAATATTACAACCGGATCAGTATTCGAAGTTGCTACAGCGAGTTGGATGGGTGGACGGATTGGTGAGTTGGGCAGGGCTGGTAGGGTGGGTGGGCAGGTTTGAGTGGATGGGTAGGTCTGGAGGGGGAGGGTTGAATGGGTAGGTGAGTCTGGAGGGCAGGGTTGAGTGGATGGGTGGGTCTGGTGGGGCAGGGATGGTGGAGTGGGTGGGAAGGTGAGTGCTGTGGTGGTTTAGGATGGGTGGGAGGGAGGGCACGGTTGGGTTGGTGTGGTGAGGCAGCTTGGATGGGTGAATGGGTGGGCAGGGTTGGGTGGGTGTGGCGAGGCTGCACGGATAGGTGAGTGGGTTGGCAGGGTGGTCGATGGGTAGGATAGATGGGTGGGTTGGAAGAGGTAGGTGAGTGGGAAGGGTTGGTGGGTGGGTGGATGTGCAGGGTGGCTGGGGCCTTTCTCACCCATCCAGAATTGTAGGCGATGCCAGATACCCCTTGTTACGAGCAGGTGAGAGCAGTGAGCAAAGCGAACAAGCTTAGCGAAGCGATGTTTACGTTCAGCTGAAAAATGAGCGGCCTGATACAACCCAGCCCGGCCTGACCTGACCCGACCTGACCCAACCCGACTGCGATGGTTTTCAGAGGCTAAACACTTTTCTACTATGTGAGATAACGAAGAGTGTCTTTCAGCTGGCAGTGGACACATTCAGTAAAGTTTGTTTTTGGCTATATACAGTATTTAATCATGAACCCAAAGGAACCCCTTGCAATCCCAACTCTCCAAGGTAATGTACTGAGGGCTTCAAATGACATGCTCCACTATGAAACTGATTTTAAAAAGATTTTCTGTTGTAACACTATGTTTTCTTAAATGAATTCTAACAATTAAATATTGGATATTACGCTCATATTTTCACATGACCGTTTTTTCCATGTTAGGGGGGAGGTAAATGAACACGTGTAATCGCCCCATTCCAGGGTTTTATCATTTGATCAATAGCCAAGCATTTACCGACACAGTTCGTTGACACGGAAGGTCGTTAGCAGAGAAATGAACATCGCGCGTGTGATAAATTCTATGGCGCCTCGCTATACGCACATCCAGAGAGAAATAATGAGAAAGAGAAAACGTGAAAAAGAAAATATTTTAGTTCAAATATTCTTCTGTTATTGTTCAATTGCTAACTCTTAATTATTTCATTCAGTAGACGGAAAACCTACACAGTCATACTCTTAATCTCACCCATTCTTCTTCAGGTACATTTACCTTACCATGAACCTGGTACTGCACACGATACTAGACACATTACCGGAAAGGGGAGGTTAAAAATTCAGGTATCAGATTTCACATAACGTTACGCAATATTATAAAGCAATCAGTATATACCTCTTTTTCTTCCCCTTCTTCAGGTACATGCACATAACGATGAACCTGATAATGCAGACGATGCTGGGTACACTGCTGGAGCTAGTGCATGGCTGGTGGCGCGTCGGGCTGATCTACCTGGCGGGGGTGCTGGGGGGGTCCCTGGCCCAGTCCGTCACGGCCCCCAGGGT
Source organism: Coenobita brevimanus (assembly GCF_032717465.1). Taxonomy (NCBI): domain Eukaryota; kingdom Metazoa; phylum Arthropoda; class Malacostraca; order Decapoda; family Coenobitidae; genus Coenobita; species Coenobita brevimanus. The sequence continues at coordinate 24,281,351 of NC_137004.1, forward strand.
GTACCTAGCTGGGGCCTCGGGGGGAGTGTTTGCTATATCGTACGCACATGTTGGAAATATCCTGCTGGTGAGTGGAGAGAGAGAGAGAGAGAGAGAGAGAGAGAGAGAGACTGTAGCGGTGCTGGGACTGTTAAAAAATATGGGCAAATAGTTGCGTGTGCGAAATGTAATGATGAGTCTTTCTATCCACTGTATAGCCAGACGCCTTAATAACGTATGAGGTGGCCATAAACAAATCTCCTCCATGTCGCCCTGTCCCCTGCCAAATCACTATCCTCACCTAACTCACTCCTCCCCTCTCTCATATAGGCCTACTTCTCCACTCCAACCCTTCATCACATCCTCGGTCTCCCCCTCAATCTTCACTCACATACACTCTCCTCGTTGGTGTCTCACTCTCCATCCCCACCACACAGGCCAAACATAAGTGATAGTAGGTATTTAGGATGGAATGTGTACGTGTGTGTTAGCGTCGTGTGACAGTGTGTGTGTGTGTGTGTGTGTGTGTGTGTGTGTGTGTGTGCAGTGGAATCTCCTACAGGTGTGCAGTATCAAGAATGAGTAAAGGCGAGTGTGTAGGCAAAGTTGTGATTTTGTATGTCATTTCATATTTCTGCTCGGTAGTTAAAGGTATTACATGAAAAGCCTTCCCTGTTTATTATTTATCTATATTCATATCTATGTTTAATTTTCTATATATCCAGCTACTATTTGCATGTATGTAACTATTTATCTGTCGGTTTTTGTATATTTTTATCAGTCTGTCCATTTATCATCCTACCTGTGAGCGTAAAACATAACCACAGAAATAAATGTTTGGTATATCTAACACACACACTACAATTCATAATGTAGCTTTGCTTACAACATACTATCAACGCCAACCATACATCAACGTCAAAAAAAAAAAAAAAAAAAAAAAAAAAAGGCATGACGGAAATCCAGGAAAACTACTTTATAGGTATGTAAGAAAATCCACTAAGAAACCGGGAAACATGAAAAAATAGAAAAGACAAAACTGAACGACGAATATCCAAAAATAAAAACTAATGGATAAGTAAGAAAACACGATAAAAAAAGAAAACTGTTTCAAAGGTTCGTTTTGGCTGATGGATTCTTGCAGTCATCTTTTGCAAATCGCATCTTCCTGGATTTTTCAGTCCTTCTCCCCTTCCCCGTTCTCTCCCCCTCCCTGTTACACTCGCCAGGCTCCCACATCCACTGTGACTCATATATATATATATATATATATATATATATATATATATATATATATATATATATATATATATATAAAATGCCTTTACTATTAATGAATTTTTGCTCATTTTCTTTCTTTTCCATCTCCTTTCCCATTAATTTCTTTCATTTTCTTCTCACTTTCTTCATTTCTTACTTCATCTTCACTCCTCACTTCTCTCCACTTTTCCTTCCACCTCATATTCACTTTTCTCTCTTTTTCTCACACTTCTTCCACATATTCTTTCCCTATCCACTTTTCTTTTTTCATCCCACCTTTCTCAGTCTCATCCTTCCTCCCCTTTTTCTTTATTTCTTCTTTTATACCACTGCTCTCAATCCCCGTCTGTCTTCTGTGTTCTCTCTCTCTATCACTTCCACACCGTTTTTCTCTTGCTTCCTTTTCTTTTCTAATTTCCCCTTCGTATCCTTCCATCTTTCTAATTTTTTTCTTCTCTTCTCTTCTCTCACATCTACGTTGTTTTTCTCTTGCTTCTTTTTTCTTCTTTTCTCTTTTCGTATCCTTCTGCCACTTTTTCAGATATTATTATTATTATTATTATTATTATTTTGTTTCTCCACTCCCTTAGTCTCATGCTTCCTCTTTGTTCATTTTTTCTCCCAATTCTCTCATTCACTCTTCCTCCTGTTTTCCTTTATTTCTTTCACACCATACCATTGCATCTCTCTTCCTCCTTCATTTACCTGTCTCTCTTTACTTCTATTTCTCCCATTTCTTGGCTCCTCTTCAATTTTCTTTCCTCTCGACTTCGTTTCACTTCGTTTTAGTCCAATCTTTCTTCCTCTCCTTTCTCTTTTCCAATCTCTTCTACAATGTCATTCATCTCCTTGTTTCCATCTCTCTGCTTTTCCTCCCACCTCTGTCAATGTCATCCTCCCTTCTCTCTTCTTATGTGTCTCATCTTTTTTTCCACTCTCCACTCTCTTGTTTCTTTTTTCTTTTTTTCTTTTTTTTTCATATTTTCTTCTGTCATCAGCCTTTCTTACTTCTTTCTTCCTCATCTCAGTCTCATTATCTTTCTTCCATCTCTTTTTTCCTCTCTTGTCTTCATATTTCATGGAAGTATAACAAGAAACTGATTTAAACTGCGAGAAGATATGATGCAGGAAATTGAAGTGGAGCTCTAAAATTTTGTAGATATTCAAGTTGTAAATTTCTGTGTGTTCTCTTGTGCGTAAGATTTTAATGATCACAGCTTCTACCGTCTCAGGCTAGCACTCGCGGAGTCAGTGAGTCATAGAGATTTGATGAAAGTATCTTGCCATACCCAAACAGATTACCGGAATAAATAAATTTACATATTAGAGATTACTTGTCATTTTAAGATGTATATGGCTGTGTATGAAGAGTTTACCTTAGTCACAGAAACCATAACGCAAGACATACCGAGCCATGCCGAGACCGAAATTGATTACGTGCTTGATGTTTGCCGTACCACAAATGGGAGTTATGTTGAAATCTACCATAATTCTTATAATCTGTGTATTGCGTGGAAACTTGCTGAGTCATCCTGCTAGCAGGGCTTAGCTGAAGGAATAAATGACGCCTCCCGTTGGTTGATCATTAGGTGGGAGGAGCCAAGGGATGTGATCGTCACGGGAACTGGACTATCTTATTGGTTGGTTAGGACAGTGGGCAGTGCTTAGGCGAGTTATGTCAGAGGTTTCAGCGCCTTCCATCAGCTAAGATCTTAGTGGGAGGAAACTATGCATAACAGCCTGCTGCTGGAGATGTAACGAGTTTGTGCTGACCATCCGACCCCTGTGTGATGTACCTCCCTATGGTCGATGAAAGCTGACCCATCCCTAGCGCTGTTTCGTCAAACACAGGCAGACACAATAATCATACAATGACTACTCGATCCCTACGCACATTCCCTCCCTTCCATCACTGAAAGTCAATAATTAAGGCCTGGAGCCACTCTGCCAAACACTCTCCACTTGGTGCGTGGGTTGGTCACTTATAATTCTGATTAAGTGATGGAAACGCATTAATAATCTCAAATTTCTGGTGTATATTTTTATGCGAATTGTATGGGTATGGTAAGATAGCCTCTTGAAATGTTGATCACTCACTAACTACGTGCACTACAACCCTGAGCTGGTAACGTTTTGATAATTAAAATTGTATACTTAAGTGAGCGTACAGAAACCCACAACAAGGATATCTAAAACCTTACCGCGATGCCCTACTTAATGTTGCATAACTTTTCTAGCATTTATCTGTTTGTCTATCTGTCTACTAATTTATTAGCATAATTTCATTCACAACCTCCCATCCCCTTCCCTCTTCCTTCATACCGTCTTTCATGTATCCCATTAATATTTTGCTCCTTAACTCTGTCTGTGTCTGACCCTCGTCCTCCCTCCCGCAGAACTGGTCCGAGATGCAGTACCGATGGTTCCAACTGGCCTTCATCCTGATCATCACCATATCAGACCTGTCCATGGCCCTCTACGACTCCTATTGGTCGCCAACTCCCAGCAACGTTAGTACTTTTGGGATTATTTATATCCTTTACCATTCTTTTTCTGTGCCTGCCCTCCTCTCTTCCTATTTCTACCATCTTTCCTGTCACTTCTTATTGCTTTTCTTTCCCTTACAGGTGGCTTTACATCGAGTGACAAGCCAAATGGTTTCATGTAAGTCAAGAAACCATTTGCAACGCTGGGTGGTAACCATATAACCAGAACATACGTGCTCCCAACGTGTCAGCAAGTGGGTTGGTGGAGGGTTAGTGCCCCTCCCCGTAAAACAAATAACTCAAAGTCAAATGACCACCCCTTACGGGATTATGGCGTCTGGCAATAGATAGATTAGCAAGTGATATTATTATTATTATTATTATTATTATTATTATTATTATTGTGTGGTAGGTGGGAGCGCTCACCATCCACTCACTCAATGTAGTGGTGCACTCGGGTGTCTGTCCTCTCCTCTCCTCCATCCTTCTTTCCTTCCATCCTCCTCTGTCTTTCTTTCCTTCAGTCTTTCCTCGTCCTTCTGCCTACGGGTGACTTTACACTCCCTCTTCTGTCTTTCTTTCCTTCATTCTTTCCTCTTCCTTCTGCTTGTGGGTGACTCTACACTGAGTGACAGGCCAAATGGTTTCCTGAACACCAGGAAACCATTTACTACGCTGGGTGGTAACCATATAACCAAATTTTGGCGCCTGGTGGTTTACTGGGTAATTATTGTGCTCCAATCGGATTGAGCCGGTGAAGGTTTCTATCCAACGGGTGGTTGGGGTTTACTGCTCAAGTAAAGCCACTCAGGGATGAGTGAGGCTGGTCACTCTCATCTTAAATGTCAGGACCAACTGCCTAGCCCCGGGCTCCTACGCTCCTCGTGGGGCAACGTAGGATTGGCTGATGGATGGATGGATTATTATTATTATTATTATTATTATTATTTTCATCATCATCACCATCATCATCATCATCATCATCATCTCATCATCATCATCATCATCATCATCATCATCATTATCATCATCATCATCATCATCATCATCATCATCTCGCCAAGAAGTACTACGATGAATATGGTAATGAATGGGCATGGCTGCGAGGCATGAAAGTTAACGAGGCGAGGGAAATAACTAGGGATTAGATAGGATGGATGAATTGATGAATGGAAGAATTACGTACGGAGGAGCACGTAACAAGGGTCTGACATCCCTTTTCCTAACCTGATAGTCGACGTATTGATTGTTTCTGGCAGGTACAGTGATTAGCAGTGATTAAAAAAAATGAGAGAGAGAGAGAGAGAGATTTTATTTAGAGCAGTATGAAGGCAAGAAATCATGAATACAGAAATAATGAATACACTCCCATGCCACAGAGACTGAGCTAGGAAGACAGAGGACAGGAAGTGTCGTGAAGGGAAAGATTATGAAGATGTATGGCAGGTCATGAAGATAGGAGTAAAGAAGACAATGGTAAATAAAATAGGGGCAATTATGATTAAGGTAATTTAGATATGGATAATTAAGACTGATGTAATTAAGATAGGGGTCGTTGGTAAGGGGGTTCATGAGAGCGTAGATCATGATGAGAGATCCTTAGAATAGGTCAATTAGATAAGGATGTAAGTAATGACGATAGGTCGCTAGAATATTGGTCATGAAGGCTATGATGGCAATGGTCATGAGAGATTAGGTCAAGGTAGTGGTCATGATGGAATAGGTCATGAGGACTGGCCATGGGGGAAGAAGTCATGAAAATAAAGGTAATCAAGAAAGAGGTCATGATAATATTGGCCATCAAGACAAAGGTTATTATAGGTCATGAGGACTGAAAAAGGTCATTAGATTATCAAATCCAGAGGACAGAGGTCATGGAAGCATGGGTCATGAACGCATTGGTTATGAAGAGAGGCTATGAGAATACTGACCATGAAAAGAGGTAATGAGAATACTAGTTCTGAAAGGTAATAACAATACTGGTTATGAGGCAATGAGAATACTGGTCATGAAAAGGAATGAAAATACTAGTCATGAGAAGTAATGAGAATAGTAGTCATGAAAGGTAATGAGAATAGTAGTCATGGAAGGCAATGAGAATAATAGTCATGAAAGACAATGAGAATAATAGTCATGAAAGATAATGAGAATAATAGTCATGACGAGAACTTTTGAGACCATTGGTCATGAAGAGAGGTCATGAGAATACTAGTAATGAAGACAGATAATGATATAGGTCATGAAATAAAGGTCGTAAGGACACAGGTTATGAGAATATCAGTGACGAAGATGAAAGTTCACGAGGATACTGATAATGAAGATAAGGGTCATTAGAATAGAGGTCAAGATGAAAAAGATCACAGGAATATAAGTAATGTGAAAAGAAGTCATGCCAATACAGACATGAAGAAAGAGGGTCTGAAAATATAGGTCATGCCAGGATAGTACCAACTTCTCAGCTTGGGTGTGTGTGAGGGTGAGAATAAAATATTACACTGTGCTTGAAAAATTGTCCACACGAGGATAATACTCCGGATTTATAGTGCCATTTGTTGCTGTTGTGGCTGCAGGCATCACGCTGTATTTCCACCAGCACGCAGCACGTCGTTTTAAACAAATTTTTTCTTTCATTTCATATTTTACCTCTCGAGTTATATTGTATTTGTAAGGTAAAATTTTTCCGTAGAGTCGAATGTTATTTTGCAATTTGAATTTAACTTTCAGTGCAAAGTTTACCAAGTCAACTTTCATCTTTCAAGCCAGATTTTATCTCTCTGGTCAGGTTTTACATTTAAATTACATTTTAACTTTCAGTTCAGATTCCCCCTTTCCAATTCCCTATATATCTCAACGAATACTTCCCTTTCTTTCTCCTTTTGGAGATCTAGCTGGTGTTTCTCTGCTTGTCTCTCTTCCCTTTTCTCTTCTACACACTGCTTCGTTGCTACATTATTCTTCCTCAATCTGTTCATATTTGTCATTCTTCCCCTTCTGTCCTTGGTTTTTGTATGTTTGTTCTCTCACGTCCTCGGTCACCTTTATTTTTCTCGTACACGTCATTCTGTCTCATTATACTCTCATGGCCAGCTGCCTTGCTTTTCTTATTTTCTCTGCAATTTTACGTAAGATAATTTTACATTCTTTGCTCTTGTGGCAACTTTCTCCTAATCCTCAGCCTCCCCCTTCAGTTACATTTCCTCTTCTGGGATTGCTTGTTCGCCTACCATCCTTTACATTTTGTTACAATCTCTTTGCCCTCCTCCCCTTCCCCCCCACACACGCACGCACTCACTAGCCATTGTGCAATACTCTTTCCATTTTCCTTCTGTCTGCATCACTACCCTCTCTCGCTCTCTCCAATCTTTCCAATACCTTTTATGTCCTCCTCCTTTCTTCACATTTCTCTTCATCTCTCTTCCATTCTCCTTTCTAAACCACTTATCTTCCTCTTTTCCATTGTCCTTTCTAAACCACTTATCTTCCTCTTTTCCATTCTCCTTTCTAAACAACTTATCTTCCTCTTTTCCATTCTTTTCCTCTTCTATCCCTCCCTTTTCGCCTTTCCAGTAGAAATGCCCATTTGTTTTCTTTAACAGCCATGCTGTTTTTCTGTCTTTTCCTGTCGACAGTTATGCCGGAGGATGTGATGGACATGGGACAGCCTTCCCGTTTCCATCATCTTTTTCTTCCACTTTCAGGTTTATGGGCGATTATTTCATCTCCAGCAGAAAATCTGGTAATTGGACGACAGACCTGTTACCCAGAGGTTTATATATAATAATTTGTACTCCCTCCAACCTGCTACATTTCCCTTATCCCTTCCAGGTGGCCTACTGCAGTTATCCTATTTTATTTTGTTCTTATGTTCCATTTATTCCCTCCTATCCTATCCAACCCTCTCCCTCGCACCTTCACCTGTCTGCCTTTTCTCTTATGTTCCATTCTTCCCCTCCCCTTCTCATCATCTCATCCCTCCATCACTCCTTCACTCGTCTTCAAATTTTCTTCGGTTCCACTCTATCACCGTCTCCCTCACTCCCTTTCTCCTTCACTTGTCGTGTATTTCTTTCCTTCACCTTCTCCTATTCCCTCCCACACTCCTTCATCTGTCTCCGTACTTCGTTAGGTTCCATTCTCCTTTCATCCTTTCCCACCGCACCGTCTGCCTCGCTTCGCCTGCTTCCCTATTATCTTTTGTTCCATTCTCCATTTCTCACTCTCCCTCACTACTTCATCTGTCTCCCTATTTTCTTAAGTTTCATATCCTCCTCTTATCGTTCCACACCCCTTCACCTGCATACCAGTTTTATGTTCCACTCTCCCCCTCCCATCCTTCCCCACCTCGCAGCCTCTCTCAGTCCACTGCCTGCTTCCCTGTGATATTATGTTCCATCCACTTCTCATCCTCCCTCACTCCCTCCTTTACTGCATCCCCTGTCTCCGTCTTTCATTGCATTCCATTTTTTCCTTCCCCACCTCCCCATCTCCCTCCTTCACTCCATCATCATCTGTCTCCCCATTTCTTGTTTCATTCTCCCCCTCCAGTCTCCCAGCCTCTCCCTCCCTCCTTCACCTGCCTCTTGCTAATTACAGACGGGTCACATGGCTCACCTGGGGGGCGCCATGGCGGGAATGCTGGTGGGCATCAATCTACTGAGGAACCTGCAGCAGCGTAAGTGGGAGAGGTACTGCTGGTGGGTGGCGCTGGTCGTATTCTTCATGCTCATTGCCTCAGGTGTACTGCTAAACGTGTTCCTGCCCGTGCCTGAATACTTCCCGGAGAGCCAGTACTGAGGGGAAGAATGCAAGGAATAAGAATCAATAGAAGAGAAGAAAGAAGACATAAGATTCAAGGGAAGTGTATTATGAAGGGATAAGAAGCAAGTGAAGAGAATAAAGAAAGAATAAGGAACAAAGGTGGAGAATAACTATGGAATAAGGGAGGAGATTACTTAAGAAATGAGGAAATAGGAGAATAATAAAGAAATAGGAAATAAGGACGGAGAATAATAAGGGACTAAGGAACAGTGAAGGAGACTAATGAATTAATAAGAACAACGGAAGAGGGAAATAAATACGAACATTGGAAGACAAGCAGGATGGAATACGGAGATGGGAACAGTGACAAGAAGTAAGGCGGGAAATGGGAATACAGAAAGGAAAGAATGAGGACTATGATAAGAGACGGAGAGGGAAAATGGATGGACGAGAAGAGACGTAAAGGAAGGAAGGAAGGAAGGAAGGAAGGAAGCAGGGAAGGAGGGAAGGCACTCAACAGTACTCTGGTGACTCTACTTATCTTCATCCTGGTCGTGGGTACCGGAATAATAGGTAATATATTCCTCCCTGTGTCTTCATACTTCTCTGATAACAAATACTGAGGGAGAGAAAGGACGGAAAAATGAGATGCAGGAAGGAAAGAGGCAGGAAAGAAAAGAGAAATCAAGGAAGTTGAAAGATAAAAGACCTGAAAAAATAATGAAGATGGGAAGAGAGAAATGAAGTAAATTAAAAAGGAAAGAGAAAGAGGAGGAATAGTTTAAAGGAAGATGACATAAAGGAGAGTGGAAAGAAGGAAGCCACTCAATTGTTTTCTAATGTTTCTACTTATCTTAATCTCGCTCATGGGTCAGGGATACTTCTTAATATATTCCTCCTGCGTCTGAGTATTTTTTGGACAAAATGTAAGGAGGGGACAAAGAAAAGAGTAAGCGAAAGCGAGAAGAAAAAGAGAGAGGATGAATAGACTGGGGAAAAGAAAGAAAAAACTGCCAGAGAAAAAAAATACAACACAATATTTCCCTTACAGTAAGCAAGAAGACAGAAAAAAAGAGAGGAGAACAAAGACAGAATTGGGTGGGAAAAAAATGAGAGGGAGAGGCAGCTATCCAACGATAATTCAATGACGGAAAGAATTAGAGATGAAAAGGGAAGGCAAAAAGAACGAAAGAGAAGATGGGGGGGAAAGAGTGTGAAAAAGAGTGAAAAAAGGAGGAAGAAAGATAAACACTAGATAATAATTCCATGACAATAATTATTAAATGGAAGAGAATGGAAGAAAGGTAAAAGGAAGAGAAAAGCGAGGAAAAAATTAGAAAAAAAATAATTGGATGGGAAAGATGGGATAAAAACTGACATACAAAAGGGGGGGGGGGGAAGGGAGATGCACGAAAGGCAAGAGAACACAGGCGAAAAAGAAAATGCTATTCAAGTACAAAGACGTAAATGTAAAAAGAAACAGGAACTTTTCTAGCAGGGAATTGGAGTAAAGGTTAGTGGGTGGAGAGAGAGAGAGAGAGAGAGAGAGAGAGAGAATGTAAACAGCATTCCCCAGGCTATCCAGTATTCTCCATTACCCCTAAATTTACTCTTCCCGGGAGAAAGAACAATGATGATAGTATTCATGCCGCCTCCCACGCTCCTCCTTGCCTATCAGTTTATGTCTGGCATGTTATTAAGCTCGTGTGTGTGTGTGTGTGTGTGTGTGTGTGTGTGTGTGTGTGTGTGTGTGTGTGTGTGTGTGTGTGTGTGTGTGTGTGTGTGTGTGTGACATAACATACTGCATTGTTCTTACCAAAGCTCTAGACGATTTCATTCCGTTCAGGATTGATTTTTCGCGCTAGAAGAGTTAGACTAAACCTTCAACCCCCCCCCCCTTACTGCTAATGCCCTCTCAATCTAAATAAAACAGTCAGGCAGTAGAAGAAGTAAAAAAATAAAATAAAGAGGTTCTTGGCCTGTAGAGATATAAAAAAAAAAAACTACAGAACACACAGGTAACGTTAGCCCCTTCACTCCTATAACGTATTTTTCACTGTATCTTTGCTATCACCTGACTCATTAGCCCTTTCACTACAAAAGGTCCTCCAAAAGCTGAATTAGTCGCCTGGAAGTAACAAGAATAAGTCACTAGAATGAAGGAGTTAAGATGTACAATAGGAAAGAAGAGGTTAGAGTAAGATGCGTGAATAACGCAGAGAATACTGAGGCGAACTATGCAAATCACAAGGAAGGCGTGAGACAAATTTACTAAACCAACGAGAATAAAAATGATTCTGTTTCTACCATCAAACCCTTCCTCACATGAAGATAAATTGATAAAAGACAAAAAAGTAAATATAGGAATAAACCTGAAATGTTTGAGCGAGCATCAGTTGGTGTCGTTATAACTCCATTTAATCATGTGTAATCGATGGTGTAAAAATGCTGATGTATGCCATATGAAATGCTTTTACATTAACATAACCTGAATGAATTTTTTTCGGGTCCAGTACACAGCAATATTCAGGTCGTATACATATAAACTCCCTCTGCCCTCCTCTCACACGCCCCCCTCCCAACACACGTCTCCCTCCCTCCTCCCCGCACACATACATTCAGGGATACACACACACGCCTAAAAGCGCGCGCGCGCGCGCACGCACACACACACACACACACACACACACACACACACACACACACACACACACACACACACTCACAGACGTAAAGAACAGCCATAAATGCCCAATTTCTACATAACGTTAAATACATTTCCAGGAACCATTCACCATTAATTTATCGCAGTGCGTTCATAATTTTAAATCACCAGTATTTATGACTGGGAATGTTTTGCTGACAAGACAGTACGTGACTCTTGCTGATGTAAAACGTGCTGCTTTAATCCCTTCAGTGCGGTGGCGTCTTTTTTGTTAGGCTAATGTAGGGGAGATATTTTGAGCTGGAGAGATCACATAGTCTCCATTAACCCCTCCACTACCTCTTAAGCTTAGTTGAATGTCTGGTTGTTGGAAGAATAAGATATAAAAAAAAAAAAAAGCCACCCTATCAACGGGGTTATTTTTCTGACTACTAGAATTCCTGTTAAATTATAAAATTGTTCGCTGATGGTCTGAAGGACGTGCTCAGATGTGTCCATACCAGTGAAGGGGACTGATTTGTCTTACCATTCGATTATTATGATTGTTCCGAGAGGAATAAAATGCTCTGGTATTTGCCTGAATAGAGTACTTAAGTGGTCCCAAATCAACGATGGGGTTAACCGATAGTTGATTTGATAGAATTTAGCTCAGATGCCTAAAACAACCAGGTGTTAGCCTAATTAAAACATTCAAAGGCGTCCATTTCAGCAAATTAAGTGATAAGTTTTCTATCTGTGTCATGAGCAGTCAAGATCTAGTTCCTAGTACGTGTTTATGCATTAATGATAATCTCCAGTTCTTTTTATTGTTAACAAATTAACTTGTCTTCATTTGCTCCTTATATCGTAAAACTAATTGCGTTACGCCGCATCCTGTAAGGAGTTGCTTGGACAGCAGGACATCTAGGTAACTCTCTCGCTTCCCACGACAACACACTTCGTCCTCAATTAACTGAACACATTAGGAAAGATGGTTATGTGTACTTTCAACCCATTCTAGTTCTCCTTACCACTCACCCTCGTTCTTGGTCTACCGCCTCTTCTTCTTTCAACCACTCTTACTCTACTACGTACTTAAGTCATCCATCCTGATCCCCCATCTCGCTCCCAGTCCATTTTCTCTTCTTATACAAACCTCCCCAACTAGTACATACTCCCTGTTATTCCACCTTTTCCCTCCACCTCGTTCCTGATCTATATCCTCTTCTTTTCTCATTCACCCCAATTCTGCTATATACTCCTTGTCATTAAAGTTTGTCCGTACACCTTGCTATTGGTCTACCTCTACTTCTGCTGCCAAATATCCCATAAAGTTAATGAGAATACGGTCGCAGTCACTCTTCTCCTAACTAATATTTTTCATGACACCTGTGCTTTTGGTTGTTAATATATTTTCTTCTACGTCTATGGTTATGCAGGACATTTCTTTACCTACGTGTATAACAAAATGTGTATATGTGGACGCCTGGTTGTCAGTGGTTTAAAGTCGCCCTGTCATGTGCAATGCGCGGGTTCGAATACACAAAAGGCCACTATAACTCTTGGATCATGTAAATCCACCAGGGGCGTAGGCCGGTCACCTACCCTTAAACGTTCTGGACTACGGTCGCCTAGCCTCAGACCTCTTCATCAAGGAGAGGGTAATGGGGGGATGGCTGTTAATTTTCGTGTGGATAGACCGAGTCTCAAGCTCTAAGGTGGTTGTCTCGTCAGCGTAGGAGACCCTCTAGCACCTTTCCGTTATCAGTTTATCTCTACATATGGCACGTTATTATTCTAGTCTACGATACTTGTGCAAAATGTCTGAGATGAAAAGATGTACATGGCATATACGAGAAAGCCAGGGTGTAATATGATAAATAAATCGTTGAGGAAGAGGCACAAGAAAACTTAAACTCACAGGAATATAGGGTCACTTCCACAGTCGATTAGTTTGGATCTCGGTGAAAAGTATTCCAGAGATGTGAAATTTCACTGGGAGGATATGAAGCTCACTAATGAGTTGGTGGTAACCATTCTCAAACTGATAATGTTATCGGTTCCTGCGCTCGCCAACAGTACTGCAAAAAGTGGCATGGAAACAAATGGTTTAAGGCTTCGTTGGTTAGCTTAACAAAATGTAGTGGCTGTGGAAACGGCTGTCTCTTACAGACATTTTCTTTTTGTACCTACATATCTGATGTCGACAGACACGCGATTTTTCCTTCACGGCAGTACAAAATGAGTAACAACGCAAACATGACTTCTTTTGTACCAGAACACTGAAGGACGCCATGGTACAGAGTTAACTCCTTCACTACGAGAGGTTCCTCCAAAACTGACTGAAATCGTGCTATGGTAATAAGACAAAAATGTCAAAAGGATACGTCATTGTTTTTAATTGGCATGTACTTACTGTTTCTAACCCTTCCTCTTTGATAGGCCTTTCGTCAAAGAAAACTGTCTGGAGGTAACAAGCATTAAACTAGTAATCATAGAATTTAAGCGGTTATTCAGAGCTATGCCTTATGTTCCTCAGTGTTCCATTATATCGCGGCATAATGGTGCCTCTCGATGTACTACGGTATACTTATTCTTAGCAGTAAGATTCTAGTACTAAAATAATTCATGCCTTGCTCAGTGTTGTGGTAGCGAGCTAGGTAGTGCTTTGCTAGAAGGACAGTAGTAGAGGATATGACTAGTCCACTATATGTGATTTAAATGTAAGACTTAAGGTTCCTCTAGTGTTACATATTATAATTTAGTGTTGTGAAGGACCAGTATTTGTATTTAAGTACTTAAACAAACATAATTACCTGAATAATGAAACACGTCTATGGCAACGAAACTTACACAGCTTATTATAACTGCTGATTATAATTCTTCGAGGGCGGAGATTTTCCTCGCCTGAATCAAGTCACATGGAAGCAGCCAGAACATATACTTAACTACGGTCACTACCCTCAGAATGATTCATGGACTTCACAGACTAGAATCTATTGCCATTAAGCACAAGCTGATCCATGAATATTTGCCTTAACCAAAATAGAAACCCAAGGAACACGCATTTGGTTTTCTGTTCGTTCATCTAAGTGTTTTTTAACGCATTTGGTTTTCTGTTCGTTCATCTAAGTGTTTTTTATGTACAAAAATCTTTTCACACAACGGCAAGCAATCCTGACATATTGCCTACTAGTTATAAATATTTCGTAAGGTGGCGTTTTAGACATGCATTTATGTATATTAGTATTAAGTCTTTATGGCCAGTATTAGAAAAGGGGGAGAAGAAAAGGAAGATGAGAGAGAGAGAGAGAGAGAGAGAGAGAGACCCCCAGCAACATTAATTATAGCCATCTGTATTCCTCTGTGTATACTTTAAGCCTTTTGTAACCGTAAATAAATGCAAGAGACTACAACACCCCAGTCCTGTGTTTCATTATCCTGCCCCGTTCATTTTGTTCAAGGGATGAGCAGGGGAAGAATAGGGAGTTATAGTTGGAAAAAAAATAATTTGGAGTGTTTTTTTTTTTTTTTTTTTTTAATCGGAGTGGCGTTGTGGTGATGGTAACCTGTGGTGGTGTGTAGTTGCCGTAGGTGAAGTGTGGTGGTGGTGATGATGGCAGCTGTGGTAATGGTGGTAGTTGTGGTGATCGTGGTCGTTATGTTAGATGGTAATGGTGGTAGTGTGGTAGGTGGCATGCGATGATGGTACTTGTGGTGATGGTGATAATTGTGTTAGTTGTGGTAGCTGGATTGTGGTAATGATGGTAGTATAGGTGAAGTGTGGTGATTAGGCTATGTGGTTGTAATAGATAAATTCTGGCAGTGGTGGTATGTTAACTGAGGTGATGATGGTGGATGCAAGTTGTGGTAGGTGAAAGTGGTGATGGTAGTAGTTGTGGTAGGTGAACCGTGATGACGATGGTAGTTGTGGCAGGTGAAGTGAGGTGATGGTGGTAGTTGTGAATTGTGGTGATGGTGGTAACGGTGACGGGTGAAGTGTGCTGCTGATGGTAGATGTGGTAGTTACAGTGGTAGTCGTGGTGCTTGACTTTTGGCAATAGTGATAGCTGTGGCAGAGGTACTGTGTTGGTGGTAGTGGCTGTGGTTAAAATTGAAATTTGGTGGTTGCAGTAATAGTGGCAGTGGTAGTTGTAGCTGATTATAAAAAAATGATGGCCGTAGCTGTGGTGAAAAAACTGTAGTGTTGATCGTTGCAGTGGGTTATTGTTATTGAAGGTGAATTGCAATAATGACGGTGGTGGTTGCAGCAAATAAAAATATAACGATCGTGACAGTGGTGATAGGTGAATTGTGGTAGTTGTCGTAGATGAAATATGGTGATGATGAGACTGTGGTGATGAAGAAGATAGTTGTGATAAGTGACCTATGAAAATGGTTTACGATGGTGATGATAATGGGGAAGGTGATTACGGTGATGGTGGTGGTGATGACGATGGCTATGGTGATGGATGTGATGGCATAGTGATGACATGAATACTGATTAATACTGATCATGGTACTGTCGATGATAAGGGTGCGTAAGAAGATGACGTTCTTGATGTAGACGGTGATGATAGTAACCCTGAAGAAGGTGGTGATAACAAAAATGACGGTAATAACGATGATAATAAGGATGAAGAAACTGAAAGATTTGTATTCGTTTTGAGGATGGCAGAAGAAGAGTAAGCTGAAAGTAGCGACATGGATGAGGATAACGTGAGCAAAATATAAGAAAGTGTAATGGTGAATGAGTTAAATATTCAAGGTAACGAGAGAGAGAGAGAGAGAGAGAGAGAATCATGGGTAGAAAACGGGAGTCTATGACAGGGCAAACTAATTAAAACCATTCAAAACTCCCTACCCAAATAAGCTACACAGGAGTGGTGGGATCAACTTTTCAATGGCCAGGTTTTAACAGTATGCATGAACTGATGGATCCATTTTAACATTTTTATTTATTTATTTAGTTTTTGAGGGAGGATTCTGAAGTGATTCTACCAGTGAATAAACCTTTGTATTCTGGAGTCTATTTTAATCCGTATAAATGGAGGGTGTTTTTAATTCGTATCCACAAGAACAAGTATGCGTACTGTGCAATATAAGTAAAAAAAAAAAAGGTATTACGTAAAAACGTAACTTACGGACAAAAAACGCAAAATGCTCGATATTCTGTATTTATTGTTTTGTTCCAAGCGTTGTTACCAAACAAAATCTCTCAAACACAGAATATACTTTTTCCTGTGCCCGACCGTACGTTTTATCATCTTCCTCCTCATTTAGTCTCTCTCTCTCTCTCTCTCTCTGGCTGCATTAAGACTTCTCATATTCTCTCTTTCTCCACCAACTTCCCCCCTCGTTCCCGCCCCTGTTTTCATCCCTCCCTCCCGCCAGCCCTCTCTCCTTTTTTCTCTCATTGGCTCATAAGGGTGGAAGTGACGAGTATCCCGATGAGAATATGACCCTAATTCCCTGATTAAATCGAGGGCATGAATTTAGATCCAACGACGATGCAGCTGAGATAGATACATAGGTAGATAGATAGACAGATAGATAAACAGATTGATATTAAGACCGATATATATAAGATGGATAAACTGATACAGATTAATTAATATGTGAGAGGATACCAGTAATTTACAGGATTATTTTAAGTTAGCGTCTGTCTGTCTGTCTGTCGGTCTGTCTGTCTCTGTCTCTCTCTATCCGAAAACTCCTTTCATCCCATCCCGTACAATCACCTAATATTCCAATACCTTAAATCCATTTATTAACCCGCCTCCGTTAAGCTGAGAGAGAGAGAGAGAGAGAGAGAGAGAGAGAGAGAGAGAGAGAGAGAGAGAGAGAGAGAGAGAGAGAGAGAGAGCAGTTTTAGTAGTATATGCGGGGCTGGTGGGGAGGGGGCGGGAATAGAAAATTTGAGTGGTAGGGGAGAGCAGGTGGAGTATACCCTATGAAGACTGGCCCTGTTGGCTGGCCGGCATGGATACAGTGTTTGGTTTAATCAAAGTTTTCCCAAAGAAGAAGACGATGCTCTGGCAAAAGAAAACTGCGACTTTCTCCATTAACAATTTTAGATGTCTTAAACCCTGCTGTGCGTATTTTAATGATATTGGCTCTCCCCAGATAATAATAATAATAATAATAATAATAATAATAGTCATCTTATTATTATTATTATTATTATTATTATCATTTTTATTATTCTATTATGAAGAGTTCCCTTGTGGTGAGTCCATTAACCCCCTCAGTACGATGACAAGTTATTTGGCTTCCTCCTGTTTTTTTTTTTTTTTTTTCCATTACTAGAGTCTGTTACACTTACATGTTAGAAAAAGTCCATTAGACACTTCAGTACAATGCCGATTTCATTTCAGCTTTTGCTACCTCTAAACGGTTTTATTCTTAGAGGCGGTGGCTGAATCGGTAGAGAGGTGGCCTGCAATCCCAATGGACCCAGGTTCGAATCCAGGCTGGGATAAGATTTAAATTTCATAAAGCAGACTTTACTGATCTACCGGACGACCCGCCATGTCGTAAAAATACTCCCGCTAATACCAGCACTCCAGTTCTGTATAAGATAGTCCCAACATGTATTCAGCATGGACGGTGGGTGTTATAGTCGCGACGCACGACTCTGAGGTTGTCATTATCGTACCATGGCAACCTACCTGTCAACAGTGCGTCCGATTTCATATATTATACACGAATCATATTATTATACACGAACATATTATACACGAATATTATTATACACGAACATATTATACACAAATCACAGGCGTTTCATATTTTACATGAAATCGGGCGCACTGTTGACGGGTACGTTGCCAGGGCATGATAATGATGACCTAAGAGTCGCGCGCCGAGACTACAGTGCCGAGGTGGTGACATGTGGAGGTGTATGGTATGGAGGAGGACCACTGGGCCTTGGGAACAGGTTGTGAGGACTATCCCCAGAGTGGGACACAAAGAGAGAGAGAGAGAGAGAGAGAGAGAGAGAGAGAGAGAGAGAGAGAGAGAGCTCATTATAAACAGTGTAATGGATGGAAATACCTGAAAAGAATATGGAAACAAACTAATGGGGAAAAATGGGCACTGAGTACAGTAGACTAAAAATACATTCCATATGTATTCCATCAATTAACCTGTTTCCATTTTAATATCCCTGCTGAATAAAAGATAAGGAGGGGGAGGCAGGCTCATACAATGTGTATCACAATACTTTACTTAAGCTAACTGGGTCACAAAAAACGAAAATGAATTACATTTACGTTGAGAAGAGTAATTATGTTGAGAGCTTCATTGTACTATTTTATATTCTGGCTTTCATCACCGTCGTCATCATCGTCAGTCATTATTATTATTATTATTATCATTATTATTATTAGACAACACGCGTTGGATCTGCATCAGTCTGGCGTATCCTTACTGAGGAAATGAAGCCTTTCACTGAAATCATCTCTCTTATGCACAAATTGATTCAGTATGACATGAAAGAGCTGACATGAGTAACTGGATCAGTGATGAATGGAGCGCTACTCAAACTGGAACAACCTGACCTGGTTCAGAGGTGAAACTCATTTCCATTTAAATAAATAAAGGAATACACACACACACACACACACACACACACACACACACACACACACACACACACACATATATATATATATATATATATATATATATATATATATATATATATATATATATATATATATATATATATATATATATATATATATATACGCTGAAAACGGTGCAGATGCCCAACTACTGGGATATGGGCCTTTTGGGGAGTGTCAGCTGTGGAATCCTACACTGTCAGTATTGGTTTGGATTTTGGGTACTGATGCTGGCCTGCCACTGTTACCCTTGTTTGTGAAGTGAAGTGTTCATTTATAATCAGAATGTTTCACAACGGGTTGAATATTGGTGCAACACCTGCTGTAAGATTTAATTCCCAGCATGCCACAAGAGCCACCACATTTATGTTCTGCGTCACTGTCAGTGACACAGCTGAGCAAGGGAACTAAAAATTCAGAGGACACATATGAGATACCAGCAGCAAAACCTGGAAAAGAAAGGAATATAAGCTAAAATACGAAGAAATGACAGTACATCAGCGTTGTTTAACTTTTTTTGAAACTCCCTGTATATCACTCGAGTAATGAAATTTATTGTCCCTCTGAATTTTTGCCTACATATAGTTACCAGACACATCGAAATATACAGGCATATGATATATTACTGTGTTTAAGACTATGGGAACGGCCAGCTTTTCGATTATTATTAATGTGCTTAGTTCTCTGCCCAACCGCGATGCCTCGTGGACAGTAAAGAAGGCGGCATATATGAACATCCTTTGGCTCTGATTTACTCTTATCTAAAGATACAGTAATCGTCGGGCGTTTGTTAAAATAAAATACTCGAGTTATCTTAATCATGACTACACGAGAGTAGTTATGATAGACAGTCAGATTTGCCAGTCCCTGTCTTCTAATGTAATACAACACGCAACCCCAATCGCACAACTGGGGAGGTATTAATGTGGCGATGAGTAAAGTGTTTTAGCGGAAGAGCGATTTTTTAATATGTATATTGAGATGCAGCTATTGTGATACTATATCATTCATAAAAAGGGATATGACAACTCGTTCATTTTATTCTGGCAGCCGTCCAAAACGATTTCCCTTAGCTAGGGGTAGATGTCGAGCAGCGAAAGGGCTATAGCTGGATATATCCGACCCATCCACCTCGAGAAGTCTAAGCTGAGTAAGCTTGAAAGTAGAGGGGATAAAATGTACAGGACACTGTCCCTTTGAACGAGTTAAACGTCGTCTTAAGAAGCATTAAGTAATAAAAAAAAAAAAAGCCGTATTAATTTTCATAATTGCAGGGACATTATTTCTTATCATATCTCACAACGGGACAAACTCAGCCGAATAAAAAAATCTAGCGATATCATTAATAAAGTAGATGTTACAGCACTTACGACTTTGAAATTGTTGCAGGGGAGTCACTTAACCGTCTCACTTACATTGAAAAAGTCGCCTGGCGGTGCCAAAACTGAGATTTTGGAGGTAACTGGAATGCGAAATATACTTAGGTGAATCCTGTGCTTAACTGTATACGAGCACTTACGTAAGACCAAAATAACTATACAGTCAAACTCGGTGATTCCTAGTTAGGCTCACGAGTATCTTGCTATTAGACCACCGCCAAACGAGTATCTCAGCTACAGTCGAGTCCATGGGTCGGAATGGGATGTCAAACTGGATTGTTCATGAAATAATAACAAAAATAACAAAAAGTGACCTCAGCACATAGTTCCTAGTTCCACCAAGGCAGAATCATCCTTCCTTTGGACGTTGATCTTTTACTTTTTTCGCCCCACATTTGATTACTTATTGTCCTCACTCAATATGCCATATCTGTTGCTGTCCCATTCAGTATTTTTCCTATACCGCATCTCTAGGTATGGCAACAGCAAAAAACAACAACGACCACAACTACAGCAACAGCTGTAGCAACAACTACACAAACAACAACTACATTAACAACTGCAACACCTACACATATAATAACTACAAAAATTGCTACTGCAACAGTATCACTAACAAATATACCAGTGACAACTACAGCTACTAATCCTATACAATTACTCTCTCTCTCTCTCTGCTTTCAAACTTGAGATTCTATAGCATTTATGCGTACGTACACACACACACACACACACACACACACACACACAGGATAATAACTTTATTACTATTTTTCTCAGTTATTTTATTTCTGGCTTCAACACTTTCATTAAAAACTATATTTTAATATCTGAGTATCAATATAGTATGTGAGAGTTATGGTGAACAACTGAGCCAGTGCAGTATCTGAATGTCACTGTAATATCTGTCAGTGTAATATCTGAGTGTCTGTAATATTTGAGAGTGTATGTATTATCTGTGTCAATATAATATCTGAGTGTGCATGTAATATGTACATGCCAATGTCATAACTGAATGTTAAGGGAAAATATATTATCTTAACGGCGAGAATATCTGAGCAGTAAACCCTTTGAATACGATGACGTCTTTTTCTAGTGTATTCTTGCCGTCCCCAAACATAGTGCAGGAGCATGTGCAGTCCCGTGGGCATTTCTTGAAGAAAGCATGGCTCCTATTCGGATGTCTAAAATACAACCTCAGTACAAATAAAACCATAGGTGGCAGTCTGAAATCTTGTTAGATTCAAAATGGCAGCCAGTTTCAAAGATTGCCGCTTAGCGATAATAATAATTCTTATTCTTGCAGCTAAATATCACAGGATTGCTCGATTTTAATGATCTATACATCAAATTATATGTTTTTGGTGATGCCAAATCTGATTCTGACATTAAAAAAATGCACTGCAATGACCTGTGCCCATTTATTTGCATATTTCTCTAATATCGGAGCAAATAATTGCACCTGTATACATGTAACTTAGTTGAAAAGGCCCAAAATATTAAATAATAAGGCATATATTTCAATATTTGAAACAAAAGACTTCTTTACTCATGAATTTGAAGACAACAGAGAAAGATGATTTACTATACCTGTACTGTTATGAATTTGAAGACAACAGAGAAAGATGATTTATTATACCTGTACTGTTTGGTGATTAAGTTAGAATATATAACAAGTAATCATACAATAGCAGGAATAGGTGATGAGGTTTACCTCAACAGACTATTGCCCAATATGCTAATCATTTAGTTTTTCTAACATCATTTAGCTTTTTCTGACAATTAAAAAGTGTAAGTAAAGTTGGTTGAAATGTCACTTAATGTGCTATGACCTCCAATAAGATGATACACACATTTACCATGCATACATTTATCAAATAAGTAGCGATTCATATATGCCTGATCAACTATTACCTTTGAATGTACAATGCATAATTATGCTGTTAAAGGTTTTGCTTACTGTTCAAGTTGACTTAAAAGATTCAACCAGAGAGCTATATTGTACAATAGTCCCTGTATGAATCCTTTGCTGACAAATTATGTTCATGAATAAAAAGCATTATCAATGAAACGGAACACTAGAACAACAAAAACCAACATGGCATTATGTGCTATGCCTCTATTTTCATCGCTAAATAACATCTTAATTTTCATCACCACTTTCATCTTCTAACCCTATGGACTCTGTATTTTCACATTCTACCTCACTATCAGAGCAACTGCATAAATCTGTACACCTCAAGTCTGCATTTCGACAAGAATAATGGCCAGTGTAACAGTCAGACTTTTTACAGCAGCACTTAACCAAGTGAATCACTACATGTGGTGCAGAAGGTTGTTTGGTCATAACTGGTTCTCATTCTTTACCATCAGACTTCCACCCATAACCCTCAGGTGATGGCATTCTGGGATTAACAATTCAATCTTGGTTCCGTACCAATAACTGGTAATGTGTGCGCAATATGGCCTTCAGGAGTGCCTCAGAGACTGGTGGGAGTTTTCCTGACTCAGCCTGCTTCCTCCTGCAGGCTGGAAATACGAGTCTTTGGAAGGTAAATCTGACAAACAAATTTCTCTATGGAGGTGATTATTTCATCTGTTGTTCGGTCACAATGCCTAGACTTGTCAGTGCTGATAGAACATCATCCTCTGTTTCCTGAAAAGCTTTCCAACGGCTAAGTTTCCCCTTGCCAGCAAAGCTACCTGTATTATCTGCACCACTGAGTGCATAAAATGCTGGAAGAGCAGCAATTCTATTTGGACCAAGTGCCTCAACAATTGGTCTCAGAGGGATCACTCTATGCCACTGTACCATTCCTGTCACAAATGATGAGTCTTGACACAAATCTGGATACCGTCTGATAGCGAGAACAAACACGTCGGTATCTGGGGAATGAATCTGCAGAGTTGCTGCAGCTGAGGTTGTTGCATCCAGAGCATGCAGCAGAAGTTTGGTGTCTGCCTCTACTTGGTTGCTGTCAAGGAAGCTCCTATCCCTGTGTGCCTTGACACTTGCTACCACTATCCATAATTACATTTCGCTGATTTTCAGCAGCTGCTTTCAGTAGTTTCTCTGCCAAGTATGTTGTTAATTCATGCTTTGTTTGTGTATGAGACAACAGTTTTTTCAAGGATATGCTGGCAATGTTTGTTGTGTCTGTTATGTGATAAGCGACTAGTGGTTGCCCTCCTTGTCTTCTTTCTCTAATGGCCAGTTTCTGTGAATTTTCTATATCATATCTGTCAAATATTAGGCGCAGCTCATCACAGTCACTGTATTTCTGCAAGATGTGTTCCGTAAATCTTTGTGCAAGCTATGAACAGTGCCTCACGTCCTTAGCTTTGCAAAAGCTTGGACTTCAGCCATTGCATCAACAATGACTACTGTTACTGGTCCTTCAGCTGTGCCATCATTCTTGCTGGTTGCACTTGTCATGATTTCATTATTTCCAGGAAGCTTCCTAGGATGTCCACCAAACTGCTTTTCACTGAACAGTGAAGCATTGTGCCATCGGGTGCAAACAGAGATCTGGGTACAACAGAAAATTCATATTTCCCCACTGCATCTTCCAAGTTTTATGTCGGTCCTAGCCTTGCAGAAATCAATAGCCTTGCAAAACAATGAACGATCCAGTTTCAGCTCAACCACTTCGTCACAAGTAGATATTCTTATTTTCTTTACTCTCTCCGTGTTGCCAGCTTCTGTTTCTTCATTGGGGCCCAGAGGTTTTCAGATGAACTTTTGATTCGTTTAGCAACAAATATCTCGAACAATTCTTGTCCAATCTCATCTAGTTTGCAAAGATCCTGTTTGACATTTTCAGGCATGACTGATATGATAACCAAGTTGAACAGGGATTTGTAAAGCCATTTAAAGTAGCTACAAGCTCCAGAACACTGTTTTCATGGCGTTGCAATACAGTTGCAGAAAGAGCAGCTAAGAAAAATTCAAGGAAATTTAGACATTTTTTCCCCATATTCTACTTTTATTTTCAGAATTTAGTCCAGAATTCTTGATAATTTCTTAAAAATAGTGTAAAATTTCATTTCAGCATAGTCAAAAACATGCAATTTGATGAAAAGATCATGAGAATCGGCCTATCCTGTCAGATTTTATCCGTATATTAAGAAATATCAATATCGCTTGGCAACCATTTTCGAAATTGGCAGCCATTTTGAATCTAACAATATTTCAGACCGCAACCTTGGTTTTTCTTGTACCTGACGATGTCCCTAAGACATCTAAACAGGTGCCATACTTTCTTCAAAAAGTGCCAACGGGATTTCATATCTGCATATATGCACCAGGACTAACACTTTTATCCTGATTAGTTTTTTTTTTTTTTTTTTTTTCCCCCCCCGAGCTGAAAGGGCTAGAAATAGCCTCCCTTAACCCTTCCACTTCTACGGAGCTCTCTGAAACTAAATAAAATCGTTCGAGGGCAGAAAGAATTAAAAGAAAATCCATCGCAACAATAGGGGCACATTGGAACATATCTGAGCATTGTAGGGGAAACTGAGTGTAACCTTTGATATCATTCAACACCTTAAAATACTAAAGAGACCAACAAACTTAGCCTACATATCAAAGTGTTCAGTGCACATTCTAAACTACTTAGCTCTTATCTCAAAATATAAAGTTCAGATCCCAACGAACTTAGACTACATTCAACAATATGTATCTAGGTTAAATTCAGATCTCAAAACACACACTTCACACCCTTCTGTATTTACTTCACATCTCAGATCACTCACGTCTGTATGCCTGGAACTTTAGCTGCGCAGAGGAAATAAATCCCACTGAGTCTGCCTTTGCTTATTACAGTGGAGACAGCAGCACTTTTGGAGCCGTATTTCGGGTGGCACGGCAGGCTTCCTTGCATGCCATCCTCAGCGATTTATTTTGCATGTTACGCGTAAGAATTCGCGTATGAGCTATTTTTATATCCGTACCTGAAGAGCGAGAGTGGGTGTTATGTTTTGAGCGGTGTGTGTGTGTGTGTGTGTGTGTGTGTGTGTGTGTGTGTGTGTGTGTGTGTGTGTGTGTGTGTGTGTGTGTGTGTGTGTGTGGTGTTTGAACAAAATAATTTGATCAGTCTTTATCCAACTTTAATCAAACTTGGTGGAAGAGTGGAGGGACCGATCTTGAGGAAGCCAGTTATTTTTTAAAACGAAACATCATAGGTCAAATAACTGGGGAAGATCAAATGCTGACCTTGCATAATCAAATTAGTTTCTAATTAGTTTAGACCAAACTTAGTGGGGTGAAGTTGAAAGAAATGCAAGAATGAAATGATTAAATTTTGAAAATAAGCAGCCAAAGGTAAAGGTCGTATGGAAAGATCAAATTTCGACCAGCCTGCGCGTCTTTGTTAACAAAATAACTCATCCAACCTTGATCCGATTTTAACCGAACTCGGTGTAAAGGCTGAGGGTCAACCGAAGAGTAAATGAGACCAATAAAAACCACCATGGTCACAGGCCATGGTTAACTGCTAGAGTTTTTATCCGATTTACACCAAACTTTTTGAAAGGGCTGAGGATAAAGCGAAAAGTCTGAGAACAATCAGTTAATGGTAAGTGTCATAAGGAAAGGTCAAGGAACAAAGTCATAGAGTAATGCCAACCCAAACAGTACTGATCCGATTTGAACCAAACTTGGTAGAATGGATAATTTTCAGGCAAAAACAAAGTTAGAAAGGTTGTCAAATTTTGGAACGATCAGTCAAAGGTCAAGGTCACAGGGTGACGTCAAAGTCCAACCCGTGTGTCTGTGTGAACAATATAATTAAATCAGTTTTGATCTGATTTGGATCAAACTTGGTGGATGAGTTGATGGTCACCTGTGAGGCTGGCCTTTTTTTTTTTTTTTTTTTTTTTTAAATAGAAAAACAGGTCAAAGGTCATAGCCACATGGCAAGGTTAACCTATACAGGTATTATCCGATGTAGACTAAGTTTTGTGGAGGAGTTCAGGTTAATACCGGGTATAAAGATTAAATTACGAGAACAATCAGTCAGGGTTAAGGTCAGGGAAAAGGTCAAACATCAAGGACACTGGGAAAAGTCAACGCAGACAGCTTTGGTCTAGCTTGAACTAAAGTTGGTGGATGGATTAAAGGTTTGACAAGAATGAAATACCGGGTGATCGATTTTGAGAGTAATCTGATGAATATCAAGGTCACAGCCAAATATTCAACCTTTGGACAAGTTGGTGTGCGCCGGTGTTGCATTCTCTGATTGCTCTTCCTCGTGTTCTAGTGTTACTATCGACGTAGTTTGCTTCACTAACATTAATGAGGATATTGAGGTGTAATGTGCAGAATAAATCACTAAGGCAGAGGCATTACGAAATATCCAGTGACACATAAAATACGACCTTCGCAGCGACCTGACACGTAGAATCTGTCACATGCGTTATATATTATGGCTACAAACTGGGACTGGGAGCTGGTCTTCTCTTTCGCAGCTAAAGATATAACTGCACGACCATTTGTTCACATTCGATAATATTTTTTTATTCTCCTTACATACACAGCTCCCTCTTCAGAATGATCTCCACCCCATATTACGCAAGTTACATTCCAGTATACCCTTCTCACAACCGACAGTATTTAGTTGACATCCAAAAATGCTTTATATTCCATAATGCTTAAGTCACATCTAAAATATTTAGCTTACATCTCAACATATTTAGTCCATAGCTTATAGTGCTTAGCTTAAATTTCAAGAATAATTCGAACTTATTTTACATCTCAAAATACATGACACACATGGTAAATTATTTAGTTCAAATATCATAATTCATACTTAACAATCCCAAGGACTTAGCATTCCAAAATTCTTAAATTAGATCCCAAAATATTTCGCTAACAACCCAACATGCATCATTCACACCCAAAATAAGGCAACTTCACAAGGTACTTAGCTTACATTCCTAAATACTTAGTCCACACCACAAAATAATTACTTTACTAACTATATTCCACCTTTACCGTGCCGGGAGGTGCTGGAGAAGGATTTCCCGAAAGGAGAATGGTGAGCTACAGAAGGAAAGCAACACACTCTACGGAGTTTATGTTCAGATGAGACTTAGTTTGCTCTACTACTACTACTACTACTACTACTGCTGCTGCTGCTGCTACTACTACTACTGTGCTGGTAATCGAACCCGGGCTTATCGGATGAAAGTCCGGCAATTTACCACTGTATCAGGATCAGGCAGAAGTAATCGTACCTGGGTACAATGCTAAGCGGCCTGGCTAACATGCAACACTCTCAGGCCCGATCCCCAGTACAGTAAAGGTGGATTATACTTAGTTGATTTGTCCTGTGTCATTACATGTTTCCTCCATCATACATAGTTTACAGCCCAAAAATACTCATACTATATAAAAATACTTTACTTCTCTAAATATTTCAACTCATCCTAAGATACTAAGTTACCATCCCAAAATGCTTAGTTTACACTTCAAAATGCTCAGTTCACATCATATAATATTTCTCCATATTGTAAACGACTTGGATAAAAAAATATTTTACACCAAGGTATTCCACCACATTCCAAGAAACTCCATGCACATCCCGCGATACTTAGCCCACATCTCAAAATATTTAGAGCACATCCCAAAATAGATATTAAAAAATACTCAGCTTACATTCCCAGGGGCTTTGCTCACAATATCTTACATCTCATACTTTAAATAACAACTCAAGAGATTCTCACTTCGCTCCTCAAAATACTTAGTTCACATCCCTTAATGCTTAAATAATACCCCACGTAACATCGCTTACAGGCTATGCTATTTCCAGTATACCTGTATTAACATAATGACTCGTTTTGCTGGAGGCAAAAAGAATCAGAAACAAGAAAAGAAGGAAGGTTTTACCACTACATTCGTCTTGCGATGCATTTGAAACATCAGCTGTATTCTGCTGTATTTGGCTAAAGTTAACCCCCTGCTTACGATGACGCCTTTATGTTATTCTTGCTGCTACCAAATGTTTTTCACTACAAGAGAAAACGTTCACAATCAACTTCCTCAGTATGAGTGGCCTTGTTCTGAACCATGTGAAATCGCTTGGTGGTAGCAAGAATCATATGACCTCATTGTATTGACGGCTAAGGATGTAATCTACTGTAATCTATTGTATTTCTGCTGCTAATGAGGTTAAAGGCATGTGTTGTAGACCTTAACAGCTGCAGTGACGACATACGCAAGGAGAGAAAGGTAATATGAACTAAAGAAAAAAAATGTACTGCAATATGAAGAAAAAAAGAAAACTGTGAAGATTTTTTAAATAAAAGAAATCCTAGGACAAAGAAGCATATATACTGCAGAAGGAAAAAGGCTGAAAAATTATGAATGACAATTGAAACACGACGTAAAACTCTAGGGCAGGGAAGCATATATACTGCTGAAGGAAAAAGCATGAAAAGATATGAATGATAATAGGAACCGGACGTAAGAAATGTAGAGGTATGAAAATAGTTGATCTTGCAAGGCACTGTACGAAGAAAATTAATATCAGGCTATAATAATAGTATTCTTTTTTCCCTGTAAGACCATATAAATTATTGTGCTTAACTGACGGTAATTAATCGTGACTTTGAAAAAGTACTTGCATGTCAGTCATTCACAGAATGTTGCTAGGTGAATGAAAGTCAGTGCATATTATTAGGTTACCTCGCCAGGATAGAGTACTGTGTGTAAGATGAGGCCGTATACACTTCTGTTTTGCTGTTTGCCTAAGACTGACTCGTAGTTCAAATTTTTTGGACCTACACTTGTCATTTACTTATTAATGCCACAAAATTCAGTCACAAGCATACAGTGAGATCTAACAGTCTTCTGGTGCAATATTTTGCCTTACAAAATATAACTCTGGCATTTTATTCCACAAACACTCATCTCTTCAACAATAATAATTCCTTAATAAGTTAGTTCTTAATACTTTTACCCTTTTCTACCAATTAGAAGCATGACACTACTATAGTTTGATGTTAATTTTTATATATATTGGGAGTTCAACTTGTGACAAAGAGATAGCATAAAAAATACAAAAAACTACAATATAAATGAATAGAGAATGGGAAAAACACCTAGCTGCCTTACTCACTGAGGAACACAGTCATTCGTAAATGCACCTCTTAATTCCCTACATTAGGCTGTCGTGTTTATCAGGTCTTGAAACGATGTGCTATGTTTAGCCTATGACTGCTTGGATTTTTCTTGGCTGAGCACAATCGTATGGCTTTAGTCTGAGTAGAACATCTAAGTGTGAATACAGTAGCCAAAGGCTTAACTATTCTGTGCTTCCTTCACGCATGACAATATTGGACCTTTTCGAAAGTTAATCAATGAGAAAATCCTATAGTTTGGATCAATGAGTTTCTTGATTATGAACCGGTAGGCAAAGGGTCGTATGCTAATGATTTTTCAGAAACATCCCATGTACAGCAACCTTAGGCGCTAACAGGTTAACGGAGACAGTGCACAGTTTTTAGCTCCCTGACAATACTGTCTTGTGTTAGACTGAATATAATACTGAAGCACAATCCCAGAAATCAGAAGGTACCGACTGTCGACAGTCTGGTCATTCATAAGGTTCACCAGACACAACTCATCTGTGCATTCAGTCAAATATTTCAGTTTTATTAAATTTGTATTTTTTTCTAGTATGCACATCCTCAACTTTAGTACACTTTTTTGAAGTTTTATTTACTAGTAATTATTAGACCAGAATACACTACAACAACCTCTTTCCATAATGCCCTCCCATGTCAATTACTTGAACAGAGCTATAGAACATATTTTCAGTAATTCTCTGTTAACAGTTAATGGAACAAAACATTAGAATAAAACAGTGTAACACTCTATTTAATGCCCTCTGCTAACCATATACAGCACTTGTTAAAATTATGTGCTAGAAATAAACACCCTCTGAATACAGTAATAAACTCCACGTTTGAATGTGTTAACCACATTAACCTGTCAGGCTGCAAGAACTGGGCAGATGTTATTCTTGAACAAACTTTCGATAATTTCCGTGCCGTAACTGTGATTTTGATTTTTCTTTGCAGGAAGAACAAGGAGAAGAATTAGTAGACTCTCCCATGGTTCGTGTTCTGTTTATAAATGCCAATCGAAGCTACAACAGGGATCTGACTGTAAGTTTGAATCTCTAAACGTAGAATGGACAACTTCCGCCAGTGTTTTGCTTCTATCACCCGTCAAATTACTGCAAGTACTCAGCTCATGTGGTTTTCACGACTGAATATCCCAATAATCCCTGGGCCCAACCAGCCACAAAATCACAGGTTACCGGTGCATACAATGGCCGGGCGGGTGACAAACAGCATAATGGTAAAGGGGGTCCCACTGACATTCATAATACAGTAGTACCTTTGACATGATTAAATGAGCCTAACAAAACTGCTTTTGGGGGAGACACGGAAATTTACCACTGTATTAAATTTCTGATAGACAGAATTTTCAGAGGCTCCCAACATCCATTCCCTTGATGTTGTTCTACTTCCAGGTGTTTATAATGAGTGACTAATCAAATGGTTTTCAGTACGCCAGGAAACCATTTACTTCGTTGGGTGGAAATCCAAGTCACTAAAACCAAATGCAATCCATAAAAGGATGTAAAGATTGTTGGAGCTTATTCCTCACATACCTCTCAGAGCGTGTTACTGGTCCCCCATGCCGTAAAGGCCTGGGCTAAGTTACCCAGCCCCGGGCCCCTAAGCTCTTCATGGACAGTGCAGGATTGGACGATAGATGGATGGAACATTTACTGAAACATACATCCCCTATTTCAAGTAACGATATAATACAAGTATAATTTTCCTAAATTGGACAGGGAAGTTATGACTCTAATTCCCTTACTTTGTACAGTTAATATTTCCAGGTGGTACGAACAACTTTTATATGTGCATGCTTGCAATGGGAAATAATCATACACGCGAACAAACAGCTATTAACGACAGCGTATACGTATACACAGGCAGACATATGTATAACAATACTGAGAGCTACATTCTCTCTGTCTCTGTCTCTAAAACCTTTTCTCAAGCATTCAGAAACTTTATTCTTAATTTACGCACTATGCAGGTCTTTCACTCTCCGTCTCCCGCTGTCCCCTCTCCCCACATACATATCCCTGTCCTTCCCTTGGGCCAAACTTCTGCTACCCTCTTGCTCCCTCCAGCTACTACCCCTACTCTCACTATTTCCCCATTGCCTCCGCACTCCCGTTACTTCCACAAGGGCTCCCTACTCCTGTTACTTCCTATGGCTTCTCTACTCCCGCTATTTCCCCATGGCCTCAACCTCCTGAGTGGTCTCCGGCAGCAAGGCTTTGTTGGTCTCCGGCAGCAGCAGTGTGAGCAGCCCCGCCGCCATGGACAGCACGCCGAACAGGGTTGACGGCAGGGCGTAGTGCACGTCGCCCTGGGGTGGTGCACGGATTAACAAAGGTGTACGAAAACTTAAGAGAGCTAGAGCAGAGGTAATGAGAGAGGTAGATGGAGAGAAACTGGGTGGAGAGAGTGTAGTGTGGAGAGGGGAGAGAGAGAGGAACCTGGTGGAAACAGTGTGGAGAATGCAGTGGGACACGAAGGTGGAGATGTGGTGTACCTCGGTTTGGGACAGTGCAGGTGGCTTAAGAGGGAATGCAGAGACCTAAGGAAAGGCAAAGTGGAAATACGGATGGAGATAAAGGATGGAGGAGGATTGGTAGTGTGGAGGATGAGGAAAAACACGCCGAATGAAAAAGAGTGGAGGTTGAGGAAAACTTTGGAGAGGGAAGAGGAGGTGTGGGAGAGGAAAACTGAGAGGAAAAGTGTGGAAGGTATGGAGCTGTGCACATTACTCTGGCGGTAGTGCAGCCGGTTACGAGGGGATGTAGGTGAAGGGACAACTGACAAGAGGTGAGGTGAGGTGAGGTGAGGTGAGATGAGAGAGAGAGAGAGAGAGAGAGAGAGAGAGAGAGAGAGAGAATTTACAAATTTTTTAGTATAAAGGATTTAAGTTCGTGTTTCCTCTCTCCATGCCTCTTTTGGTCAGACTATTATATACTAGTGTGTGTGTGTGTGTGTGTGTGTGTGTGTGTGTGTGTGTGTGTGTGTGTGTGTGTGTGTGTGTGTGTGTGTGTGTGTGTGTGTGTGTGTGTGTGTGTGTGTGTGTGTGTGTGTGTGTGTGTGTGTGTGTGTGTGTGTGTGTGTGTGTGTGTGTGTGTGTGTGTGTGTGTGTGTGTGTGTGTGTGTGTGTGTGTGTGTGTGTGTGTGTGTGTGTGTGTGTGTGTGTGTGTGTGTGTGTGTGTGTGTGTGTGTGTGTGTGTGTGTGTGTGTGTGTGTGTGTGTGTGTGTGTGTGTGTGTGTGTGTGTGTGTGTGTGTGTGTGTGTGTGTGTGTGTGTGTGTGTGTGTGTGTGTGTGTGTGTGTGTGTGTGTGTGTGTGTGTGTGTGTGTGTGTGTGTGTGTGCTGTGCCAAGAGGTATAGCAAAGGTTTGAATAGAGATGGACACTGAGGGAAACTTGGGAGTGAGTTAGTGAGGGATGGAGGAGAGGAAGAAGGACGGCAGGCGTGGTGCATTTCACCTTAAGGCAGAGGGGTTTTGGCAGGAGATGCAGATGGAGATTCCGCTGACTGCTTGCTGAGGGATTGATGACAGAAGAGCGACAGGTTGCTGACTTAAGGTGAAGTACGACATAGTTAAGTTTAGCGCCATGACGCCACCTCTATCTTATGGTTTGTCCCAAGCCGAGCCTCGCAATGACGGCTTCAAAACCTCTCCTTTCCAACCTCCAGTTAATAAAGGACGGAAACTCAGGACAGCTGGACCTTTAAGTAACAGCAAGACCCCAAGACCAGTAACAGAGGAGGTTGATAGAGGTGGGGTGCGGGTGGGTGTTGGGGTGGAGGGTGAGCGAAAGAGGGGGTTAGCAGTAGGAGTTGGGGCAGGGGAAGAAGGAGCAGGGTGGAGTTTGAGAAGGCAGAGTCAGATGTAGAGATGGATGTAGAAGTAAATGAGACCTAAGGGACTTGAAGCGTGGGTGGAAGGAAGCCTTGGGGAGACAGAGTGGAGGTAAGAGGAGAGGGTAGCTTGGCAAAAGTGGAAGTGTGTGTGTGTGTGTGTGTGTGTGTGTGTGTGTGTGTGTGTGTGTGTGTGTGTGTGAGAGAGAGAGAGAGAGAGAGAGAGAGAGAGAGAGAGAGAGAGAGAGAGAGGGGGGAGGGAGGTAAAATTGGAAGAGTAATCAAAAGAGGAAAGTTTGGGGGAGGCTGAGGCAGAGGAAAGATTAGGAAAGGTAGAGGGACACTCAAGATGAGGAAAAATAATATGGCTGGAAGTTAATGGACAGAAGAATAATACAGTGCGAAAAAACGTGGAGCACCATCGGAGAAAATTATGGCGATGAAGGTAAGAAGACCGAGAGAATGTAGCTGGGGAGAGGTAGCAGAAAAGGCAAATGTGGGAAAATAAACAACAAAGGTAAAAGATGCGTTGAAGATGGTGGTAATTCTGCAAACCAGCTGAATCACCGTGACGCAAAGGAAACAGAAAATGGATGAGGTGAGGAGGAAAGCAATTATGAGAAAATAGCTGCTAAAAGAGAAATAACTGGAAATTCTAAACTCTACTTCCAAGTATGGAGTAAATAAGTATCCAAAACACTAAAATGAATAAATCTATATTGATAAAAATTACACCATTCTCTTTTAAGAGGGATGACTATTACTACTGCTGCTACTTCTACTTCTACTACTACTACTACTACTACTGCCACCATGACCACTTTTACTTTGTTACTTCTATGGCATATTAAGTAAGACATTTATAATGGGAAAAGTATTAGGAATGAAACTAGAAAGGGTACTAGACGTAAACCACAGAGCTTCCTTAACGTACGATAATACGACCCGTAGACTGACCAGGAGGGCGACGATGCAAGGGATAACGACGAATCCTATAGGGCGTTTTCATAACCTACGATAATACTGTAGTCGTTTAACTTAACTTGGCTCAGATTTTTGTCCTTTTGCATCTTACGTCACGTACCCCAGTGGCAGAATAAGACAATACTGTGTCTCTACATCCTTCCTACAGCACTTCTTCATGACCTGCATGTTATTGCAGCGCTGATCTCTTGTTACAACTCGGTATTCAAAGATGGAGAGATGGCAAATTTTAGACCAAGTTGGAATAAAACAGGTGTCGTGGACTGACCAGAAGTGTGACGATGTAGGGCGTAATGACACATCCTATTCTGGCGATCATGGAGCAGGTACCGACGGCCATGTTCCTGACGGAGGTGGGGAAGAGCTCAACTGCGTACACCCACTGCAGCTGGAACACGGCAGTGGTGAAGAACTTGCCCAGGTTCACCAAGAAGAAGTTTACGTAGATTTGGTCTGTGGAGGTTAAGACGGGGGTTTAGACTGACTGACACTGACTGATTAATTGATTGACTGATAGACGGATGGATTGCAGTGATGGACTGACTATTGGCAATGGGAATAGGTTCACGTAGATTTGGTCTGCGGAGGCAAAGACCTGACTAAGTGACTGATGGGTGAATGAGGGATTAGATTGTTGGACTGACCGACTGTCTGGCTAAATGGATCAAGGATTAGCGCTAGGAAGACTTTCTGCGGAGGTGAAGAGTGAGTTTAGAGAGAGTGACTTACTGACTGGCTGATGATCTAATAATTTTATGTACTGAGTGACTGTGGATCAATGACTGATTGACTGAATGCTTGAATGAATAAATAAAAATGAAAGAAAGATTGATTTATTGACTGGAAAAAAAAATGAGAATGAATGAACGAATAAACGAATGAACGAGAATGAATGACCAGATGATAATAAGTAACATGAATGAACAGATGGATGAATTGATGGATAGATGGATGAGAATGAATGGATAGATGGTAATGAATGAATGAATGAAAGTGAATGAATGAATGATTATCAACGAATGAATGAAAAAAGATGAATGAATGAATACGTAAATGAATGAATGCGTAAACAGGTTGATGCATAAACTAATGGATGAGTGAATCAAATGAATGGGTAGGTGAAACAGTGAATGATAAAGAATTAAGGAATAATGAAATTAGTTATATGAGCGAAGGGTGTGGAGTTACATGGAGAGACAGACTGACAAATCAGGAAGCGATGGAGCATTTTTGTGTGGATGTGGATGCGTTTGAATGCGCTAGTAGAAAAATCGGAACCCTGAGGTGGTTTGGCCATGTTAGGAGAGTGAGAAACTAAATAGGGGTGTATGTGAGGTGGAAGGGGGAAGAGGGAGGCGCAGACCGAGGATGAGATGAAGGGGTGGATGGAGTAGACTGGTATATAAGAGAGTGAGGTCGACATGGAGGAGATTTCATTGTGGCCACCCCTTAAGGCATTAAGGCGTCTGGCTATAGAGACAAACAGACAGAATGAATGAATACATACTGATGAATGAATGGATGAATGATGGTGAATAATGATGACTGCTGATGGCGGTGACTGGTAGTGGAGGTTGGTAATGGTGATAGCAATTGGTACTGGCAACATATAATTGACTGGTAATGGTGACCGTAACTGGTGATGGTCGCTGATAATGACTGGTGATGGTGACTGGTGACTGTGAGTGGTAACGGTAAGAGTGAATGGTAATGGTATATGATAACCATAGGTGGTAATAATAATTGGTAACTGAAACTAATAACTGGCTGATGATGGTGAAGGGTAATGGTAACGGTAACTGATACTGGTAACAGCGACTGATTATGGTAATGATGGAGATGGTGATGAAAATAACTGACTGCTGATAAAACTAAGGATTACAGTAATTATATTTTTTTAAATATTTAAGCTATATGATGAATGTTATATAAAAATAATCACCATTCTGCCATTTAGTATGCTTTCTTAATTCTTGCCCTCTGACTTAAAATTTGACTGTCCTCTCTGTCTGTCTCTCTGTCTGTCCCGATTTTCAACTTACAGAATTAGATATCAGTCATGGTCTTCTCTGTAATAAGTATCCTCGAAAGGATCACTTGGACTGCTTCTTTGCTCTCCTTTGTACCCCTTTGTACACCTACCCTCAGGCACAGCAAGGATGGCCAGCAGACACGCAGCACAGGCACTGAAGAGCCCGCTCACAGTAGGTCGCCGTCCCAGCCTGCGGGGACACAGAGTTAGGATGCACTTATGCAGAAAAATGAATAAATATATATATATATATATATATATATATATATATATATATATATATATATATATATATATATATATATATATATATATATATATATATATATATATATATATATATATAGGCAGCAAGAGGCAGACAAGAGAAGGTAGGGAGAAGTGCAGTCAGTAATGTAGGAGTGTTGAGGGAAGAAGTGTGGAAGGCAGGAGTGTAGAGGGCAGGAAGGTAGATGGCAGGAGTGTTGAAGGCAGGAGTGCAGAAGGAAGGAGAGAAGGCAAGAGAGAAGAGAACAGGAATGCTGAAGGCAGGAGAGAAGA
Source organism: Coenobita brevimanus (assembly GCF_032717465.1). Taxonomy (NCBI): domain Eukaryota; kingdom Metazoa; phylum Arthropoda; class Malacostraca; order Decapoda; family Coenobitidae; genus Coenobita; species Coenobita brevimanus. The sequence goes on from NC_137004.1 coordinate 24,318,021, forward strand.
AGGCAGGAGTGCAGATGGCAGGAGTGTTGGCTGGAGAGTAGGTTGGTAGGAAGTAGATAGGAAGTAGCCAACAAAAATGTAATACAACGAATTGCAGGCAGAAACATGAGCAAGAAAAGGGCATGTAGAAGTGCTTGTAAAGAGGCGGCAGGCAGAAATGTAGGTAGGAAGAGTGGAAGTAGATAAGAAACAATGAGTGAAGGCAGGAGGGAAGTAGTAGGTGGGCGGAAATATAGGAAAATGAAGTGAATGTGGGGCGAAATGTAGGGAGGTCGGAGCAAGGCAAGGGAAGTGGAGAGGAAATGAAGAGGCAAGAAAAGAGGAAGTAGAATGCAAGCAGGACAGTAGGCAGGAGTGTGTGTGTGTGTAGGAGGAGGCAGAAAGGCAGGCAAAACAGGAGGAAGGCAAGCAGAAATTTGGGCAAGTGGGGTGTAGGCAAGAGAAAAGGAAGCAGAAATGTAGGCAGAAGAGCAGACAGGAGGAAAAGAAAATGAAATGTAGGTAGCAGGAGGGCCGGTAAAAACCACCCTATCAGCCCACCAAAGATCAGCAAGAAGATGAAGACAGCCAGTGAATGAATACGTAATGCGAGGCTTCCCATCATCATGCAGGAGGTACAAAGGCGGGATCATGTAAATACCTCTCAATATTCCAAGATCTGCTATTTTCTGACCGACTCCATGTTTGACTGGCAAAATACAGTAGTATACAGGTTTTGAGAGGCCTGGAAATCTCTGTATGGGAAAATATTAGAGTACGGAACACTGATGCGTTTTCCTTTAAAAGCTATGGCCTTCCCAAGGTGTGTTAGTCCAATTACCACCATATTTGACTGAGGGGAAACCCCCAGCCATAGATGTCATGGCCATACCCAAGTATTTTATTCTGGCTGATGCCAAACGATTTTCTTCAGCTGAGAGAAGTTACTGCCACCGAAAGGACTGTTCCTTATTTAAAAGTGAGTGCTACACTACAATAAAAAAAAATAAGGTAGAGAAACGTACTACCGCAAGACAGTATCTTTTATACTATGAACAAAAGAAAGTTATGTAAGGTATACCATCCCACATTGCCTTATCACATCTCAAAATCAGTATGAAAACAATGTTTTGTAAAAATTTTAAGCAAAATGAAGGGTCTGTGAAGACACGTACTTGTTCATTTGTATACATGAGTTGACATGGAGACTATCAAGTGGGTGTTGTAAAGTCCATCCAAAGTTAATAACTGCAAGGAGATAATTTAAGTTACAAAGAATATAAGGGAAGTCTTCGAGTGTGTGTGTGTGTGTGTGTGTGTGTGTGTGTGTGTGTGTGTGTGTGTGTGTGTGTGTGTGTGTCTGTGTGTGTGTGTGTGCGCGCGAGGAGAGATGGTGGTGTATGTGAATATGTGTGTGCTATGTATGCTGTGACGTGCTTTCATGTGTGCGTGAAATACTGCGCGTTTGGTTGAGTAGTGTGCTTTTGTGTGTGTGGTGTGTGAGTGGTGTGCTTTTGCGTGTAATTCACCGGGTCGGTCAGGATCACTTGATGGTCGTGATCGTCAGCTTTTACCCACCCGGAAGGGAGCTGAGAGCTCATATAGTCCGATCTAAGGGCAAGGCTGTGACCTTCACACACGCACACACCCGTCCCCTTGCTCAAGGGGGACAGTAACCACCCACTTCGTCAGTGAAACTTTTCGCAACCTGAGCGAGGCGCGAACTCCCGTCCACCAGTTGGCAAGCGAGAGCGTTACCACTGCACCAGCGAGCGGTGTGTGTGGTGTGACTGGTGTGACTGGTGTGACTGGTGTTCTTTTACCAGTGCTGTGTGTGAATGGCGTGCTTTTGCGTGTGTGGTGTGTGAATAGTGTGATTTTACGTGTGATGTGTGAGTGGTGTTTTATTGAGTGTGTGGTGTGTGAGTGGTGTTTTATTGAGTGTGTGGTGTGTGAATTGTGTGCTTTTGCGTGTGTGGTGTGTGTATGGTGAGCTTTTGTGTGTGTGGTGTGTGAGTGATGTGCTTTTGCGTGTGTGGTGTGAATGGTGTGTTTTTGCGTGTGTGGGGCGCAAGCGATCGATGTGTTTTTGCGTGTGTGGCGTGTGCGTGGTGTGCTTTTGCGTGTGTGGTGTGTGCGTGGTGTGCTTTTGCGTTTGTGGTGTGTGAGTGGTGTGCTATTGCGTGTGCGGTGTGTGAGTGGTGTGCTATTGCGTGTGCGGTGTGTGAATGGTATGCTTTTGCGTGTGTGGTGTGAGAGTGGTGTACTTTTTCGTGTGCGGTGTGTGAGTGTTGTGTTTTTGCGTGTGCTGTGTGAGAGTGGTGTGCTTTTGCGTGTGTGATGTGTGCTTTGAATGGTGTGTTTTTGCATGTGTGGTGTGTATCTAATGGTGTGTGGTGTGTATCTAATGGTGTGTGGTCAAGAGTCTTTTACTGCTGCTTATCAGAGCTGAATGAAATAAAGAACATTTATTTGTTTGTAAACGCATACACCTGTGTTGGTCTGTGTATATCCACACATAGATAAGTATGCACGCACGCATGCATATGTGTCTGTATGTCTGCATGTATGGATGCCTTTGATATGAATGTATTTCTATGATTATGGATGCATGCATGTATGGATGTAGTTCATACTAAGTACGTATGTATGTATGCATGTATGTTGTATGTATGTATTGTATGTATGTATGTACTATGATCCATGAGTGCTAACTTGTTCAACACTTGTACGAAGACGCAGGATGATGGCAGCTCCACCAGGCCGGAGATGAAGATCATAAGGAAGGGGTCTGCCTTGATGTTGGCGCCTGAGAAGATAAGGCCGTAGTACACGCTGGCCGCCGCGAACCACAGGAAGAACGAGATGAGGGTGCGACGCCGCATCACCTGGACAGGGACCGTACTCAGAATGGCATGGCAAGCTTCGTAACAATGGCATGGCAGGCTTCGTAATACCTTTTCCTAAGCGAATTACTTTTGCACACTAAACCATAATTAATACATGCATTTTATTTATATCGACATAGTTTGCTTCAGTGATGCAAAAGACCATAAAAAATGTCGCAGGAAAAGTAAATCGAATAGAAGGAGGTGCTACGAAATATAAAAAAATAATTATGAACATGCTCCCGAGTATTCAGAAATGATATTTACACCTTCATTATGAATTCGCTTTAAATTTGTCCCTTACAAACTCCAAACGATATTTTGTTAAATGCTTGAAGGGATACGCATAACAAAACCAATTCTATGGACACTTTAACCAATAATTCCGATAAATGTATGAGCATTTTTCAATTCAAACACTGATTCTAGTTAAGCTGTAAAGTGATGATGAAAGTACTAACATGAAAGCTAACGCAGACGTTAAGCTTAAAATGGTTTGTGAATATAGTACCCGGGTTCGAAGCAGGGTCAGCTGGCCGTGAAGACACCCCGCAACAGCAGAATACCAGCGCTTTTTGGAGTCACCAGCTTCCTCACTACAAATGGGTTTCTGAAAAAAAAGTTATTGAGTTATTTTCTTACTGTTGATCTACCATGGTCATCTATAAACAAATCTACCTGGCTTTGCTGTTCTACTGTATTACGCTGCTACAGTCCACTTACTTTTACATGACATAACTGCATAATTTTCACAACCTGAAAATAACTTGTGATTGCATGAAATTCGCTCGGCCTTAGTTATGAGACAGGAATGAGTTTGCTTGGTTACTAAGTTCAGTCAACCCTCCAATCTGACACCACCTGGCTGTCAACTGAGCTAATAGGGGTTACGGATCTTTGACAGGTGAGCACAAACGTGCTGTACTGAGTAAATGGCTATGCTAATGTACTATACGGAGTTACTGCTGCATTCCTGATAACCTACCATACTGCGACATGACCACCACCTCCTTAAATCACTGATACCGATACAAAGTATAACCCATACGTAACCCATTCTGCCATCAATGTAATCCCGTCTCTCTTACCAGCAACCAGGCAAAATAAATATAACTCACATACATCCCACTTTTCCCTCAGTGCTATGCCGCTTCCCACACCATAATTCATATACTCGCTAAATATACCTCTCTCATAAATGACATTTCAACTTAACTACCAAAAAAGATATCTAGGAACGCTCGGAGCAATGGCCAGATTTCTTCAGTCCACTGGGTTTAAGTTTGTGCGATCCTGGGAAAAAAAATTACTGTAATAACTAACTAATATAAGAATGATTCACACAACTACTAAAACAAACTCGAAAACATTAGGTAAAGCACCTGAATTAGTTACTGGTACAAGAAAGAGGCTTCATTTGTTCTTCATGTTTAACTGATTTGTAGGTTTTATTCTAGGAAAAAAATTGCAACAAGCACTTATTTCCATTTTTCTTTTTTTCGAACCAGGTTAGATAAAGTATCGATAATGTGCACTTGCAAGAGTATATGCATTTTTTCGGTGACATATACACGGTGTGATCAACTAGTTCTCATCATGGTCTCGCCAAACTGTAATGAGTGGAGAGTGATTTGTGCTGCTGCTCTAGTTGTCAGCGGTGGCCATAATCTCTGCGCTCTTCATAACAGCAGACTAAGCCGTCCCCGCAACACTCAGAATGCTTCCAGGTGAGGCAAAGGGACGAAAATATACCGATCACCATAATTATATAACTCTGCAGTATGAATAACAATATATATTTCCTTATGAACTCATGCTCTTTTAGTGACAGTAATATCTTGGAAAATGTTTAGGATTTTCCCCCCTTCTCAGCGGGACTCACAGGAAACAGCCCTTTAATCTCCAGGCAGCATATGTACCCTTATTAGAGCTCCTTCCTAACAAGGTGTAGTTGTCGGAAGGGTGAGGCAAAGCTTCTTATTTCTCTCTCTCTCTCTCTCTCTCTCTCTCCTTAAGGATTCAGTCTATCTCGAAACTGGTATATCTTTCCACCAATCAAAATTAAGTTACGTGGGACTATTTCTTCTTGTCAAAAAATACTGACTGCTATCTTTCATAACGAATCCATGCCGATAATTGTCATATACTTCTTACCTTCAGGAGATTTACTCAGCAGAGAGAGAAAGAGAGAAAGAGAGAGAGAGAGAGAGAGAGAGAGAGAGAGAGAGAGAGAGAGAGAGAGAGAGTTATTAACACGTTCATGTAGACTGTTTTTAACCTCATCACTTTATAGGGTTCTCGCATAATTAGCAAAATCGTCTGGAGGTAGCAAGAATAAACAAAAAACAAACCCAACCTTCCTCCAAAAAAAAAAAAAAAAAGTGTGGAAAGTTGTTAATATATGAAAATCTACGAATACTGATAATTAAATTTTTCTTTACTCTTCTACCTGAGGATTTCTTATTTTGTTCAAAGTAACGTACGGTAATACTTTTCTTTAACTTAAGAGAACCTCTCGTGGTGCAGGTATCAGTACAGGCCATTACACCTACGCTAACCTCTCTACTTCGTAAGTCTCTCCAAAACTGTGTAGACTGTTCTGGAGACAAGTAGGGGAAGGGGATACAGTGTAGTGGAAGGCTGTCTTAGGTTCCTTTGACTCGCTGAGATAAATAACATCGTCTGTCATTTGCTGGAATATAATGCTAAGTTAAGGGTTCTTCCGACCACGAAAGTTTAGCAGTGACTGTATTTGTTCTCCCAGACCTCTGTGATTTACGCTCAGATGACTAAAATCGTCTTCGTTAGTTGGAAATTCTGACACTGAAAGGGTTAACACGTATATAATCGTATATAACAACTGGAAAGGAATATATAGTTATTTTTCGCACTTGCAATATCGGGGGTGTAGCTCAGTGGTAGAGCGTTCGCTTTGCATGTGAAAGGCCCCGGGTTCGATCCCCGGCACCTCCAGATCTTCTAAGAAGAGGTTGACAGTGTGGAGAGGCCCAGTTGGTCTACTTCTGTCTCCCCCTCTCAGACTAACTTTAGTTAGAATTGGCAATAAAATGAGAAGATTGACACCCAGAAACACTTCTGTCTCCGCCTCAGACTGACTTTAGTAAGACTTGTCAGTAAAATGAAAAGACTCACATCCATAAACTTCATAACGGATGTCTTTACATCCATAAACTTCATAACGGATGTCTTTACATCCATAAACTTCATAACGGATGTCTTTACATCCATAAACTTCATAACGGATGTCTTTACATCCATAAACTTCATAACGGATGTCTTTCTCATTTTAACTATCATCAGATGATTTCAATCGACCTGAAGCTGAAGCCTGACGAAGCGGAGAGGCTCATTCGATCCGTTGCTCTTTCTACCTTCTAAAGAAATTTAGAAAAAGCAATAAGTAAAAAAAAAATAATAAAAAAATAAATAAATAAAAAATAAAAACTTCACTAGCATGGAGTATTTTCACTACATCCTTGTCACCTTTAGGCGATGTTATTCAAATTCATCCCCTTCAGCTTAGTGACACTGTTTTATTCCTGCTATCTTCAGACAATGTTATCCACCGCAGCATGGATATAGGCCTAACAGGCGCTGGTTTCAGTAACCTCTTTACCGCTGGATGTCCTCATGTTGTATAAAATCGTCCTGCAGATGCAAAATAGAAAAATACGTCATCGGAGTGAAAGGCCGAGAAACTTTTGGAACTGGAGACGTTACGTACAGTCCTAATTAACTCATTCGCTTCGACAGGCTCCCGTGCTGGAGAGAGACGCCTTCCCGTAGTGGTAGCAATAGAATGGTGGCGCACCTGCTTCCAACTCACTCTCTATCCCCCCAAAAGTTGGAAGGTGGACTGCAAGAGAAGGATAACTGCAGCCTGCAGTCCACTGGGTTCACACCGAGATAAGCCTGGGGTAAAGCAATAGCGATAGGTCTACCCGACGGTCAGTCAGTTTAGCGACAGCGAGAATGAAATGCTAAGCATCATCCTAGATAAGGCTTTGAGTGGAGAGGAAAAATATGATACATTTATAAAACGGAAGAAAATCAAAGAAAAAATGTATAAAGAGGAAGAATCTATCTATCTATCTATCTATAGCCTGACGCCCTAATCCCGCAAAGGGTGGCCACAGACAAAACGCCTCCAAGTCACTCTGTCACCCACCATTTGACTACCCTCCCCCCAACTCACCCCCCCCTCCCTCATATACCTCTCAACTCCATCCCTCCACCTCATCCTCGGTCTACCCCTCCCTCTCCCTCCCTCCACCTCACTTACATACACCCTCTTAGTCAGTCTTTCATTCTCCATTCTCTCCACATGTCCAAACCACCTCAGTGTATTTCTCCTAATCTTCTCAACCACATCCACATCTACCCCACAACGTTCCTTCACTTCTTCATTCGTCAACCTGTCCCTCCACGTCACTCCACATGCTCCTCTCAAGTAACTCATTTCCACTGCTCTCACTCTTGACTTGTTCCCCTCTTGCAAGGTCCACGCCTCGCTACCATACGTCAGGGTAGGGATCACAATACCATCATGCAGTGACTTCTTAACTTCCATACTCACCTCCCTATTTCTCATCACTGCTTTCAGTGTACCAACAACCTTCCTTCCCTGCTGTACCCTTTCACGTACTTCATCCCCCAAAGTTCCATCCTTACTCATCACACTACCCAAGTACTTGAATGCACTCACATTCTCCATATCCTCACCATCCAACCTCAATGCACACTCTGTGATTTCATTCCTCTCAAACACCATAACTTTACTTTTGTTTACATTAACTTTCAGCTTCCTCCTCCTACACACTGTCCCAAATTCATTCACCAAACCTTGCAACTCCCATTCATCTTCACTCAACAATACTGTATCATCGGCTAACAGCAACACAGGAAGCTTCCAAATCTCACCCTCATTCATTAGGGCCAGCCCCACATCCAACAGCGATAAAATTAGGGAGCAAACGCGTTCGTCGACCACGTTCTTGTGTAACAGTGTGCATAATTTTATCAGTATTAACAGAAGAGTCTCAGTCTAACCCTATACTGAAGATTCTTAACCTTTTCAAGCATGTGACTTTCTTTGTGTGTGTGTATCTGTGTGTCCACCAGATGATTTTATTCGGCATAGAAGAAACTTTTAGAATTATACTGTACAGTAGGTGTGTTAGATGCAGCATTCATTCCTCCATTAACAATTGATCAATTCCAGGTTGAACATGATTGCCTGGAAGTAATAATGATAGGTTTTAAATTACGCCAAAATAATATAAGGCCTGGTAATCATAACACAGTGGCTTAAATGGATATGTGGCTGACGACAACATGGGCCGGTTTTTCGTGGTGCGGCCATCAGGTTCCATAACACCTCCTCCCAAGCCATATCATACGTCAGTTATGTTCTCTCTCTCTATCTCTCTCTCTCTCTCTCTCGTTACTTAAGCTCTGTTTCCCTTTCGCTGATATTTTCTTATTCAGGTTAAATCAGAATATTTGATAAAGTAAGGAAAATACGGGAGTGTCTTGCACAAGCTGACCACTAGGTATTCTCTTAGATAAGCGATATCGTCTTGTGGCAGCCTGAGTAATATAATGCCTTCACAGATGGTAATACGGTTAACATGGACACTGTTTACACACACAGCGTACGAGAGGATATCAACTTGCCATTATGCGAAAAATGTACTGGTGAAGAAGACTGCTATGAGAGCTTCATCATCCCCACGATGCCCTGTGATTTTTCTTTATTCTTTTTACCTTCCGATGAATTTGCTGAACTTGGAATGAAGACCCAGAAGAGGAGAAATAATGAGGGCTATGTCTACTAACTTCTCCAATTAAAAAGTCTCTCCAGAGTTGAATAATATTGTCTGGTGGAACGAAGGTTAAAATACATAAAAAAGTGTGTCACGCAGCAGGGGCGTGTCGGTTATGATAATACGGCCGTCATAAAGTTTCGCTGCCCTGCTGCTAAGGGCGAGCTCACCATTTCTGTCCCCCTGCTAACGAGTTCTCCGTGGCTTCTCGAGGGGCGGGGGGTCAGGTGATGGGAGGGACAGCAGTCATTGTGTGGTGGGTGAGTCGGGTGGTGGCAGGAGTCAGGTAATGGAAGAGGCAGTCGGGTGGCAGTGGGGAAGTCGGGTGGCAGTGGGGGAGTCGGGTGGCGGTGGGGGAGTCGGGAGGTGATAGGTGAGACAGGTCATGGGAGGGGCAGTCTGGTGGCACGGGAGTCGGGTGGTAATAGGGGTGCATAGGAAGTAAAGATAACAGGAGGCCTGTTGGCCCATGACCACGTTATTTGCTGGGAAAAAAAAGAGTAATTCAACTAAGATTTAACCAACGAGTAAGACGATGGGAGAGAAAAGATGAAGGCTCTCCTAAATCCACACACCATCCGGTTAAACTGGCAAGAATATAAGAAACACACCATGCTTGTTAGAAAGAACAAACATGGAAATATTTATAGGAGAGACACTAAGAAACAACTATGCACTATGAAATCTCCATTTAAGAGATCTGCAAAAGAAAGAATACGGTACCAGACTTTTCCCCTCAAAGAACCAAACATAGCAGAAAACGCCAAAATAATTTCCGCTATGCAAGAATACAACAACAAAACATTATTTTTTTTTTCTCATCTGTTAGGTCAATCATGGCATATCATGTTTTCTAAAACTGTCGTGATAATTGCCTTCCAGTGGTATCAGTCATTACCTAAAAAAGGAAATAGGCTGTAGTTCCACCCGATCAAGGCGGTGCTCCCGAGGGGGATGGGAAAGTGGTGTTACGGAGGGCCGAAGCTTCTGTTTTACTGGTTGTCAGGACCAACTCCTGACTATCCCCCTTTGCCGACATTTTTCAGTGTCGGTAAGGCCAGCATATTCTCCCAAACACATTCTATAACTTTCAACTGTACACTATACTACACGCACTTTACATAGCAAACATTGTACAGTACCTAACTTCAATACAAAGGTTGACACCAACATGGGCATGCGGCCGGGAAACTTCGCCCCTGCTGCGTAGTGACGTACATGAGGGGAGGCGTGGGGAGGCATCCGTCAGCACAGCTTTCGGCCGGGATTGAGATCGGGTTGTCTCCGTTCCCTTCATCTCGGCGTGGGCTGTGCGGGCGGGACCTATGGTCTGTTTCCACCTTTAATTCATTCCAACTATGGATGAGAGAGGCTGCTAGAGATCGAGCAGTGTGAAGGGCCGCCATTAGGTGACCGAAGCAGAAGCATGCAAGCACGTTGAAGCCTTTATAAACGAAATGACCGAAGACAACGAGCCAAACGTTGGAGTGAGAAAATACAGAATAAACCTCTTGGCCACGTCCCACTTGTGGCGAGACGCCTATTTCTTTATAATGGGATCACCGGTCGAAGACGGACTGTGCTCAATGAGGGCCATCAAAAGTCAAGGGCACAGGGCAAAGTCAAGTCCTCGGTCTTTGGATCATTGTACCAACTGTAGGGGTCGATAATGCTTTCTCTGACTGCTCCTTCTTGTTTCTATTATTTTATGGACACTTCTCATGACGCGGTTAATCTCTCTTTTGATTAATTTCCGACAATGTTCTTTAGCTTAACTTTTCGTCATTAACTTTATGGCAGCATCTGCTGATGCTTTCTCTCCAAACTTATTCCAACGAGGCTACACTCTTACCTGTTTTTTTCTTCTTTTCTTTCTGTGGCTTTTTTCTCTATCAATTTCCGGTAAGCCTCGTTCTCTCATATCTAGGTCCTAATTTTTCATAATTTGTTTTATGGTCGTTTCTGTTGACCTTTCATCTTCTCATCTTTGGATCCTAATCTTCTCTTAATTTATTTTATTTTCTGTTTCTTCTCTTTTGATATCCCACTAGGCTCCTTTTTTCCCCCTTGGGATTCTTATTTTTTCCTTTCATCGTGCCATTACCTGCCATGTAACTCTTTTTCGATTAAAGGACTTCAAACCGCTCGTTCCATTACCTATGAATCCATCTTTATTCCTCATTTATTTCATGATCATTTCTGTTAACGTTCTCCCTCTCTCTCTCTCTCTACGAATTTCCGATGGGGCTTCTCTTATTTCTGAATCTCACTTTTTTATTTGCCTCATATCGCATTTCACCTGTCAAACAAAAGGACTTCATAATCTTGCAAAGCCTCGTTCATAAAGCATTTATTTATAATTCATCATAGTCATAAGCAAAATAAATATCATCTGCTTCATTTAACGTACCGTAAAATCTGCATAATAATAACTTCACGCGTTCTTTATGCCACAACGAGTCTTGTGTCTAAATATATATCTGATTTTAGCTGGATATTACTGGATTCAATCGTTTCTGTCCATTTAGCTTTCAAAATGTGCTTATCAGTGAGCGTATACTGTTGTCTGTCTGTCTGTCTGTGAATTAGTCTCCCTCAAAAAAAAAAAAAAAAAAAAAAAAAAATCTGTCTGTCGCATTACAACACAACACGGAAATAATTTTGTCTTTGCACACCAGTGAAAAATTGCACCAAAAACAGGGAATGAAAAGTGATGAGCGAGAAACACTTACTATGATGACGTCTGTAGCTGAATTAGGATTTTTAAGAGACGTTTAGATTTTGGGGGATTAGATACGACCTTCTTTATCCCCTTCTCTTTGTGGGCGTCTGCTTAGTTGATTAAAACAGTCTGACGTTGGCTAAAACAAGAGGAAAATGACGTTCTCGGGCTGAACCTGTTCTTGCCCTTGCTGTTATTTTGTTCACTAAGGAAAAGAAGAACAAAGAGGAAGTGAGAGGTGACTCCAACGATTGTTCCTTATGCTCAACTTGTTAATGAAAAACTGTGAGGAATAATTTAGTGATACCCTGGCTTTTAACTATAGTTAAAAACGGAGAGAGAGAGAGAGAGAGAGAGAGAGCAATTCGTATTTCTGCCTTTGATCACATTCACTGTCAGATCCTTCTGCGTGTCACAGGAAATGGAATGGAATCATTGTCAAAATCCGCTTTTCTTTATCCTTCTCTCCAGGATAAGTAAGCCATCATCAAAGGTATATATATATATATATATATATATATATATGTCCGGGTTTGGTATACCAGGGAGCAGATCCGGATGCGACTCATTTATAAAAGTAATTGTTAACTTCATAAAACAAAGCCATGATTTGATCTGAAACTTTTTCAACAAATAGGTAACGGATAAATTCAGGGGACCAAGCAAATTAATACAGACGAAAGGATCAGAACCGATGGAAGACATTAGAGGAACAAAGGCAACATATGCAGAAAAAAAAAGGAAAGATAATTAATAAAAATATGACAACGCAAAATCCGAGACGGCCTCAAGTATTGATTGTTAATGAAAAAAGGAAGCAGGTGGTTGGCAGACAGGGAAATATATACAGGATAAAGAAAAAAATATCTGAGAACATAAACACAATTTAGGAACTAAGAAGAAAATAATTATAAACAGGATAAATGTGAAGAACCGAGAAAATCAATATACAATTATGATCAAACTAAACAAAAGAAGAAAAAAAGAGATAAAGAACAGTAAGAATATATATAGCATAAGAAAAGATCCGAGGAAATGAATGCAGGAAAAAAACAATGAGCAAAATAAAATGAAAAATTTAGATGTAGAACCGCTAAATGAAAAAAAATTACAAAACAATGATGAGTAAATAAGAAAATGATAAAGACGAAGAACCGATAAAATAATTATAAAATAAAAACAAACACCAGGTAAAATAAATACAGGATAAAAATAGAAGAGTAAATATATAAAGGATAAAGACAAAACGCGAAAATAATACCGCAAAATTTAAACAAAGAACTTACAGACTAAACATACGATACAGGTGCAACACGACAAAATAAATACAGGATTAAGACAATCGAAAACTTGACATAGTATACAACCTAAGAACCGGTGTCATTATATATATATATATATATATATATATATATATATATATATATATATATATATATATTTTATATATATATATATATATATATATATATATATATATATATATAAATATATATATATATATATATATATATATATATATATATATATATATATATATATATGTATATAAAGAAGTTGAAGAACTCAAGAAAGTAGATTCATCTTGGAAATAATGAAACGATAAAACAACTACAGGATAAAGATAACGAAACGAGTAAGATCTTGACTTTGGCTCTGTTATTTTGTTTTTGTTTTTCTTACGGGGAACAATCTTCCGGGTTTGTATGCTTTGGTTCCTTCGTCCTAGTATAAAAAAAAAACACACCCAAATTCCCCTTTTCCTTACTGGATGTTAAAGGTATTTTTGAGTTAGGTTAAAGTACGGTTTAGACATACGTAACACATTTCTATTCCTCCGGCCCAATCCTTAATAATAATAATAATAATAAAAATAATAATTTCTATCCTAGAGGTGGTCGGGTTTATTGCTCACGTAATGCCACTCAGGGATAAGTGAGACTGGTCACTCTCATCTTAAATGTCAGGACCAACTTGCCTAGCCCCGGGCTCCTACGCTTCTCATGGGGCAAAACTCGAGAATAATAATAATAATAATAATAATAATAATAATAATAATAATAATACCAATAACAGTAATAAAGTGCTGACCTTGCGATACGCCCTGGACACCAGCTTGAGGAGGACGTGATCGGGGGGAAGGGTCTTTTTATTCGTCCGTGCGATGTCCTTTAGGATTTTCACAGCCTCCTCACATCGGTCCCTAGATGCTAACCACCGCGGGGACTCGGGCAGAATCCTACGGATGAAGAGAGACAAGAACAGCATGAGCAGAAGAAGAAGATACACAGTGTGTGTGGAAAGGCGGACAGTTCTGCTGGGATTACTAAAATTTACGGCACGCAAACTGCTTAACATAATTAGATGAAGCAATTAGAGTCGAGAAAACAAAATAAAAAAATAAAATAAAATAAAATGGAATGGGAAATATAATAAACTCCAAAAGTTATCCACGTAAAAATGCACATCAATATACTTAGCCGTTTACATTTTTTTTTTTTAAACCAAACACAGTTTTCTGGACATTCTGTATGTTTGACAGTAAACTAAAGTGACGACAGGATTAAAGATTATATGTAGGTAGTAGTACGGTAGGATGACGCGCAAGCGAAGAGTTAAATCGACAGTAATCTAGAATGATGAGAAAGAGACAGATTCAAAATGAATAACAGGCAAGGTTGATGATGCGATGAAGATTTGCAATGGATAGTGTGATGGTATGGTTATCAATATACAATGATTTATATCAGTAACAAAATGAAAACAGGCAAATATTTATGATGAATTGTATTCAGGACGGAGAGAAGACGATGATGATGGATAGTAAGCTAATATGATGAGAAACATGAAAATTTGTCTTTTTTTGATTGAGGCAGAAAGCTACAGGGGAAAAGTGACAAGCATATCATGAAGGGAAGATTCATATTGGACACTAAGTCAGAATAATGAGGAAGGGAACAAAATTTACAAGGCTGCGATAATGATGCAACTGATTCAAACTGGAGAGTATATGAAGACGATGACAAGACAATAATTTAAACAGGGTAATAAATTAGGATGATTGATACTGTCTGCTTTATTACGGGGATTACTCTCTCTCTCTCTCTCTCTCTCTCTCTCTTATGATGAGAAAGAGAAACACGAAAGGGAATTCTGATAGGACCCAATGGAGTGGAGATGGCGGGGATTTACAAGGACAGCATATCAATGATACGAAAGAGGAAAATTTAATATCATGGAAACATTCTCCTCCTCCTCTTCCTCCTCCTCCTCACCATCATGACTGTGACCTGTTTTCTCAATCAAGGAAGGAAAGGGTGAGGCAAGATTTAGAACGTAAGGAAAAACACTGCAAACGGAGAATTAATCAAAGCATGCTCAGTGAAATGGAAAATTAAACAAACATCTTCAGCATAGCCATGACTCTAATTCAGCACACATTAAAGTCACGAGAGAGAGAGAGAGAGAGAGAGAGAGAGAGAGAGAGAGAGAGAGAGAGAGAGAGAGAGAGAGAGAGAGAGAGAGAGAGAGAGAGAGAGAGAAGAAGCAGCAGTACGAATCTTCCATCTCAGTGGAAACAATCAGAGGAGATAGGACATCCAGGTACAATATAACTCCCATTCATTCCCCCTGAAAGGACGAGGCTACTTGCTGAATGTTTGGTCGACATATCCCTGCGCTGACAGGGAGAAGAGAGGCTTGCATTCCACCCATCCCGACACATTTAATAGAAATTGGTAGTTTGCTGTAATGATGGTCGAGAAGTTGATCGGTATTAGTAGTGAAGAGACAGGAAAGGTGAGAGACAGAATGGACTGATAAGATGAAGGACAGTAGCTATAACCAAGTCCACTGTCGTCAGGAGAGGTTTTTATGTAGTTACATTAACTTTTCTGTTTCTTTTAAAGATTCTATAAAAACCCTCTGCAACTGGGGAGGATATCTGGGTAGTAGTCTTTCATTCATGTAACAGATATACATATATATATATATATATATATATATATATATATATATATATATATATATATATATATATATATATATATATATATATTAGAGTATCCCAGTAGGAAAAGGCATATCTTTGGGGAATGATTGATGAGGAAAATTTAAGTAAAAAACTGCTGGATCAACATGGGCCCAGTCTTAACCGTTAGCGAGCTACCAATGCCGATAATACACGAGCAAAAATCATCTTCCTCAAACTCGTCCATAAAATCAGTAACTGCAGCACTTCAATGGATAAGAACTGGACCGACCAATACTGATGTACCATTTTTTCTGCATATAATTCAGTTACCTATCATATGCCAAAGTTATGCCGAATCCTCCCAGGCCACCAAACACACGTACTGTACTTATCCTTACAACGCGAGAGGGCCGTTAAAAGTTCTGCACAACAGGAATGTAGTAGACGACTAAACACGACGTCATTAAACTGAAGAGACCAGCTTCTAACCCTTTCATCGCGAAAGATCTTGTCTAGTGGAGTAATACAGTGCGGCAGCAGCACGAATACTCGTATACTGAAGATGTTATGGTAATACAAGGGGGGGATCCTAAAGCATGCAGCAAAATTAGAGCAATTTTCATAAACTCTCCAAGTGTATAGTGTGTATATGACTGCCTGTAAATACATATCTTCACTCTTTCACGTACCCAGCACTTAATGATTAAACAGTGATTATTAATATTACAATCTACGGATACAAACATTACGAACTGTGATAATGGCTGCAATGAAGACTTGATTATCGTTAAATAAAATGGTTACGATCCTTTATGAATACCGGACTACCACTGCATCATCTGCATGTCCGAAAACTCATGGTCAGGTGCGCCATCCCGAAAGAACGGATATATATATATATATATATATATATATATATATATATATATATATATATATATATATATATATATATATATATATATATATATATATATTTAAGCTGAGAGATATAGGCAGAGAGATAGATAGATAGAAAACTGAATGAAGTACTTGACAATCTAGTGTCCGGGGTTAGAATGATTTTTCTTTTTTTTTTTCAGGAATCAGATGTCAAAAATGCTGGAATGGTCCTGTGTGGCATGAGAGTGATGTCGTCCCAGTGTATAGATTTAGTGTTGTGGCATTTCCCTTTTTCCATCACCAATTTTTTTACGGCACGGCACGATGGATTGCTCTATCCGCAACAGTTCGAACTTTTTTTGAGGGGATGAAGAACTGCAAAATACTCTTGTTACAGGCACAACTACAGTATATTGCAGCTACTACTGCTGCTGCTGCTAGGACTACGACTACGACTGTTTCTACAACAACAACAACTACTACTACTCCTTCTCCTACTACAAAGAGTACTACTACCACTGTGACTAATTTAAGCAATCGTTTATATGCGTATTATCACATTGCAATCCCAGCAATAGTAAAACAATCGTCATCATCAACATTATCGTCATTGTAATCTAGCTTCCAGTATTTATTAGTCCTTAATAGTCTGGTGTCACAGGCACTTGTCCAAATTACAGCCGTCTCTGAACCAGGCTTCGCTGTAGGGCAAATGCTTTGCGGGCCGAGTGGGCTGCAGAGTACATGACCAAATGACAGCAGTTTCTGAACAGCTACCACCACACCACCACCACCACAGCTACCACCACCACCACCACCAAAGCTACCACTACCACCACCATCATCATCACGGCTACCTCCACCATCACCACCACCATCATCATCATCATCATCACAGATACCACCATCATTACAGCTACCACCACCGCCACCATCACAGCTACCCCTACAACCACTCTTACCATCACCACCATCACCATCACAGCCACCACCACCACCACAGCTACCACTACCATCACCAACACAGGTCACAACGCCACCACCAACACAGCTCACACCACCACCACCATCATCATCACAGCTACCACCATCACCATCATCGTTACCACCACCACCACCACCACCACATCCACTACCATTTTCTGCTGAATAAGATCGCCTGTTTGTAACATCTATGAAATAACAGACACTGGAGGTAGAAATAGACTCAATCTATCTCTCTCTCTCTCTCTCTCTCTCTCTCTCTCTCCAAAGACGAATGAAAAACTTCACGGAAATGCCCCGCAGCCTCTTCCACATGCGTGTACTGTAACACCAATGGGGACAATTATTAAGGGCTAAAACACCCCTTTACAATATATCAATTGACATGAAACTGAAACTAGCCCATCTGAAACCATATTCCAACGATCCTGTCAAGTTTCATCTAAATTCTTTCCCCAGTTTTGACTGCACCTCCCCCTCCCCCTCCCCGAGAATTATAGTATATCAGATGCGGGAACGGGCAGAGATAGGAACAAGATTTACTACGTACATAAAAAAAAAAAATTTCCAACGGATATTTATAGAAGAGAAACTGCTTGGAAATGCATAAACTTACTGGCGAGGATAGTAATTTCAGTGTCTGTTTGCTGGGTGTAATTCCGCAAATTTACCAAGAATGCTTATTGTAGGATATTAGGGTTAAGTCTGAGCCAAGGCAAGGGCAGATCTAAGGTTATTATGTCTGGCACAGATTCCGGTTCACTCCTTGTTCCATCTGCTTCTTGTCTATTATTGTTATCAAACACATGTCTTCTACTCAGATCTACCAGCCATTTGTTACCCATCACATTCAGCATACAACTGAGTACCATTTCCATTTATCAGAAATACTTCATCCCTCACCCATTATTACCAGTTTTATATCCATCTCTTGCTTCGACCCCTTTCATATCTCTAGCCATAAACGAGTTGGAGAACCAGTGGGGCATCACACACCCAGAACAACCTAATCTAAATGGGTGATTAATCATTATTTTGTCTTAATGGGGTGGTTAAAAAAGGCAACCCACATACCAGTAATAAGCGACCAGTATTGATGACGAGAGCCCTATTGCCAGCTCTAGGTGCCGCCAGTTCCTGAGAAAGTATGCGATTCCGGGCAAGATGGTGATGCCCAGGCCGAAGAACCCAGCATACAGCATTCCCGTCAGCGTGCGAGCAGAGGGTTTCACCACCTCCAGCACTGAGGAGCAGCATGGAAGGTTAGTGGAACAGACAAGAACTGTTGAGGATAAAATATATATGAGTCCTTAGAATTTCTTTTCTAGTGCTATCAATTTGTGCACTTACTTATCATTCCTCTCACTTTCCAGTTTGATTATTTCCTAAATTGTTCAAGTTACAATATCGTGTTTTTTCTAAAATGACGAAGATCTCTAGCCCCTTTCACCTCAGCTGACGGTCAGATGTGCTCGGACTGGAAGGTCAAATTGACTAACAACCAAGGAAGATGCTTAGTTCCTGTCTCATAACAAAGATTCATTGAATTTCATGCAACTACGACTTGGAATTCATGCTATGGGAGTGACCTAGTTCTGTCAGGTAAAAACAAGCCGACTGCAATGCTAATCACTGCCTAGAGAATACTATCCACATCAAGTTTCTTGTGACGTCAGCAGCTCATAACCCAACAATTAATATTGTTGATACTTGCCTCATCCATCCTAATCACGATTCCATAGATACTTCGATTCGCCCTCATCTGCTGTGAGGATACTGAAATTTTGTAAACTTATGGGTACTATGCAATACTGTGGTAGTTAAATGTGAGGACATCAGATTATTTATATCAATGATAAGAGTGCTGAGAATTATGTGTCTTACAAGGAGTCTGGAAGCATCTTCAGAATGTATAATTTATGAAGTTACTTATTATATCTCCCACTCACAATAATGTTAGATTCTGTATCCAGTAATATCTTTTATTGATAATATACGAGCGGAGGGTACCAGGCGTTGCCGCGATTTAAAAAAAAAAAAAAAAAAAAAAAAAAACTATGTAACACTGCCTGGGACCTTTGGCGACCACCCCCTTGTGGGAGACGACCTCTAGGGTCCCATTCTACCTATTACATTTATTTTCCTCCTTAGTCCCATTTCACCAGAGATGTTTTCTATGGACCTATTCCTACCATGGACCTGTTTTCCTAAACCCCAAAGACCAATTTTCCCACTAACCACCCACTCACCCTAATCACTCACCCACCCACCAACCCTTCACCCACACTCATAAACCCATCCTGCCCACTTTCCCAGCCACGCTGCCCCACTCTGTTCCACCACACCCACACACGTTGTTCTCCTGCCCACCCCACCAATCAGCCTACCCACTCGACCCACTGTAGCTAATACTGATACGGATGTTGCGGAGGTTAATAACTCTGCGGTAATTGGCCACCATGTTGACTTGATTAGTTCAAAATAGTTGTAGCAGCCATCAGGAATGCCACTTTGGCAAATTTAAAGCACATTAATAACTACCCTGTAAAAAGTTACTCCTGTCAGACCCTTTGGAACCGTGTACAAAGTGACCCCTTAATTTCCATAGTGGACAAACGCAGAGACAAAAGACACATTTTCAAATTTATGGATAAGACACTAATATACACCAGTGACTCTATTTCCGTCCATGCACCTGTCCATTCATCTTTTGTTCATATTTTACACAGGTATATCCTTTCGCGCTATCTCCCGATCTTGCATGGCAGTACAAAGCTGACAATATATTAAGTATAACCTGTGCCCAGCATTTAATCCTTTACGTTTGGAAAATATAAAAACTGAACTCCACTCCTCCCTTCCAGGTTCATCGATCGCTCAGTGATACCGCGTAGGTAGGGAGAGGGGGAAAAAAAAGAGATTAATTTGTCAAACTATTTCTCCACAATTTTCTCCCAGTAATATGACAAATTTCCCCTGGGTCGCTACTGAGACTTCCCCCCTCTTCATCAATTCCTATCCACCCCATCCTTAGCCCCTCCCCTCCTTCCTCCAATGCCCCCTTCTTCCAGATTCTGCCATTCCTCTTCTCCCCATCTATCCTCCCCTTCCCCTCTATCCTTTCTTTCCGTCCTCCTTACCCGGACTTCTTCCATTCCCTTCCTTAGTACAAAGGAGAACAAAGGAATGCAAAACGAAACACATATAAAGGTGCTTTCGAGGATGCTACAAAAAAAAAAAAACTTCAATTGTGGTATCTGATCCTATGAGTTGAAGATAAGGCTAGTACATCAAGAAGGCTTCCCCCAGCCACCATCTCCCCAACCAATACAGCCACGAAAAAGTGTGAACTACCATCATGCAGTCAACAGAAATTGTCATGGAAGTTTCATAAAAACGGATAATTGGGAAAGTATATTCTTAGCTAATTTAATATGTACAGGAAAAGTGCCATTAATTGCTTAAATATGCCCCGCTGTTGTCCTTTTTTCCATGATATGGAAGAAAGGAAAATAATATTATTTTCAATTATTCAGCTATGAAACTTGCTTGGCTGAGGACAGAAAGGTAAACATTTAATCATGCGGTTTTTAAAATGTTATTACCCCGTCACAGCTTCCAAAATCCTTTGTAATTTGTTCCATATGTGTACAATTATAAGATAATAATTCTTTTCTACTTTTGACTGGAAATGTTTGCCAATAATTTCATAACCATTACCTCCAGTGTAATCTGACTGGTCTGATGTAAAGTACTAATGAGCAACTATATTATAATGTCTTAAAAAAAATACATGCTTGAATCCGATCTCCCTGTAGTCTGAGCTTCGACAGTTTAACAGATTTAGCATTTCTAAATGTTATTCATGTGGTTTGTTAGTGATTTTTGTCACTCTTTGCTGTAGTTTGTATTTTCTCAATACAGTAAACTTTCAATATTATCAGTCATCGCAATATCCTGCCCAAAGCAATATCCGGTGCTGCTGGCTCCGTTCTATTAAAGCAATATCCGGCACCGAAACGGGACATAACCGGCGGTTCTATGCAGTACCTGGCATCGAGGTGTATCAACTGGCTTGTAAATGGTAGCCCACCAGCCCTTTATCACTGTATTAGCGTACTGTATTTCATCATTACTTTATTGTTTATTATTCGTGATTTTTATCTTTTACTCATGGGAAAGTTTTTAGGATAGAAAGATGAGATGGATAATCCGATCCGGTGCCAAATATTGGGCCGATGGAGGGTGCTATGCAGTATCCAGCGTTTTGCCAAATCTGGCGTGGGGCTTGGCTGAATTACGCTGGATAATTGAGAGTTTACTGTATCTTCTTTTGAAATATGGTGACCAGAACAGAAAACAATACTCCAGTTGTGGGATACACTAAGGAACTGTACAAGATGGATCAGAATGATCTGCTTATGACTTCAACTAATTTGGAAACTTTCTTTTTACTGTCTCTGTGCCCTATAGACTTTGTTTCATATATCTTATGATTATTCCCAAATTTTCTCTTGTTTTACATTCTTGACTTTAGTACTTTAGTATTATTCAGAGTGGTTGCCATTTTCAGCATTACTCCCAGTATTTAGGGCTTTGCATATATCTGCGTTAAAATCCACTGCTGTCTTTGTGCGGATGTTTTCGTGTGGGTGTGTTCGCTCTGTCAGGGATTTTGTCAACAGCAAGCTTGGGTATATTACAGCACAATATCAGTGAACCTTGTAACAGTCTTCCAGTCTAAATCCATCCTATTAATTATAACTCTGTTACCGTTCCGTATGTTAGCTGTTGATTCATGAACCTTGGCACATTGTCACTGAAACCACAGATTAAAAATGTCTAAAGAAATTTGTTATGGGAAACATTAAGAATGCTTTCTGGAAATCTAATAAGACAACATCTATGGGTTTACGGAGGCTTCACCAAACTTATCAATAATGTAAAACTGAAAAAGTCAAGGTGACAGACAGGTAGGACAGGATGTCCCGGGATCAGTGGCATGAGTCTTTAATGAGATTATTTTGTTCTAAATGCCTAAGTATTTTGCTTCCAATTATGGTTTCCAATAACATTCGTTTTGCTAATGTTAAGCTAATTCGACGGTAATTTGGGGGCTGTGATATATTAATCCTTTTCAATAATGGAGCTGTATTTGCTGACTACTTGTCAAGAGGTACCGTGCCTCTCTGTAGTGATTGAAAATTTGAGCTAAAGGTTCTGATACATTTTTTGCTTCTTCCTACTTCCCTTTCCTTACCCCCCATCTTCCCTCATTTTTCTCATCCTCATCTTCCTTTACTTTCCTCATCCCCATCTTTGCTTACTTTCCTCATTCCCATCTTCCCTCCCTCTCCTCATTCCCATTATCCCTCCCTCTCCCCATTCCCATCATTCTTCCCTGCTCCCTTCCCACAGCATCCTCCAATTCTTCCCTCCCTCTTATATCTCCCCTTCCCCACACGTACTTCTCCCATTCTTCTCCTACCTCCTTTGCCTCCCTCTCCCACCTCCCTACCTTCCCTCCCCTGTAACTCACCGAGGACGAAGCTGACGACCATAAGACCAGCGCAGAGGAACGCAATGATGAACCTGAGTGTGAGGAACTGTACGTATGTGGTGACGAATGATGCGCACGTGCCCACCACACACAGACACAGCGCGCACAGTACACACATTACACGGCGCCCGAACCTGCGGAAGGGGGTGAGGGGTGAGTGGGGGGCATAATGAGAGGGGGAAAGGGTTGTGTGGGAGGGAAGAGGTCATTGTTGGGGTGGGAAGGCGCTGAGAGAAAGGAGAGGTGATTACAGGACTGGGAGTTAAAAGAGAAAGAGTTGTTGAGGGGGAAGGAGATTCCTGAGAAGGGTAATCAAGAGGGGGAATGGGTGTTGTTGGAAAGAAGTGGAAAGGCACCTGAGAGAGAAAGCCGCAAGAATAAAGTGTCATCGTGTTTAAATTGTTAAAAAATAAAGGACACGAGAGGGAGAAGGGTAACCTAAATGTAGGAAATTACCGTTTGTCCTAAAACTCCTAGGTATTTTAAGAGGTGTAAATGAAACTGAAAGATGTTCTAAAAACCCTGTGTTCTAAATATAAGTACCAAGAAATATGCTAGACGGTTAAAACTTGCCATGCGTTCTATAATTCACGGATGTTCTGAAAACGTCTGGTGCTAAAGAAAATGCCAGGAGTTTAAAAAAACGACCAAAAGTTTTGTACTACTTCAGGTGTTTTAAGTATGCCAGAAGCTCTACTTGCTCTAAATTTACCAACTGCTGTGAATATAATGCGAAGTATTTAAAAAATAAAACATGTTTGGAAAATGACGAATGGACTTAGAATGGCAGGAGTATGAAAATGGCAGGTGTTCTACAAATGAATGGTGCTTTGAAAACCGCCAAGTGTTCTACAAATATAAAGGGTAATAATGTTAGGTGCTCTGATAATGTTTAGCGTTCTAACAATGCCGACTGCCCTAATAATACCAAAGACATCCAAATATACTGATGGAAATGAGTCAGAAATATATTTGGACGAATAAATAAAGCTAATAGCGTGAACGGGGGAATATAAAAGACCGTGTGTTGGGCAATAATCAATTTCATTGTACAATTATTTCTAACAGCTTGATAAATGATGATGGCGGCGGGAGTTTTGCCGTATTAAGGTCGCGTATATAATGGAGTTTCAGGTAAATTTACGATGCAGTTATGAAAAGATCACAAACACCATCAGGAAAACATTAATCGTTCGATGCGGTGACCTAGTTTACACACACACACACACACACACACACACACACACACATATATATATATATAAAAGAAAGTTCCCAAAACATGGTGTAATGCAATAGTAATTTTACTTTATAAAAAAGGCGACTTAAAAGATCTTAGTAACTACCGACCAACAGTTTATTATCAGTCATTTACAAACTCTTCACTAAAGTTCTCACGAACAGAATAACCACAAATTTGGAGGAAAACCAACCTCGTGAAAAGGCAGGATTCAGACGCGGGTGTTCGACTATTGATCATCTACACACAGTGAGTCGGCTAATTGAGAAAACTACAGAATATAATAAACCACTGTGTTTAGGTTTTGTTGATTACGAAAAGGCATTTGACTCAGTGGAGCACATATCAGTTATAAATTCATTACGAGAACAAGGAGTAAATGAGAACATTGTAAAACTGCTCGCAAACATAAATAATGAGGGAACTGCTACAGTTAAATTACATAAAGACTCGGAAAAAATTACAGTTGAGAAGGGCGTGCGCCAGGGAGATACAGTTTCACCAAAATTATTTACAGCATGCCTAGAAAGTGTTTTCAGAAAGCTAAACTGGGAGAACAAAGGAGTAAACATAGATGGAAAAAAGCTAAACCATTTAAGATTTGCAGATGACATCGTCCTAAGCTCAGAAACAACAGAGACGTTGCAAGAAATGTTAAATGACCCGAACAGAGAAAGTCTCTAAGTAGGGTTAAAGATGAACCGGAGTAAAACTAATATTTAATCCACAAACACCAAAGAGCATCAGAATATGCGAAGAAATTCTTGAAGAAGTCGGGGAGTACAATTACTTGGGACAAATACTAAAATTCACGAAAGACCATGATAGCGAAATAAAGTGACGCATTACAATTGGATGGAAAGCTTTTGGTGCACACAGAGACATTATGAAAAGTAGCTTGCCAATATACATGAAACGAAAAGTGTATAAGAAATGTATAATTCCAGCTATGGCATACGGTTGTGAGACCTGGAAAAAAAAAAAATCGATGAAAAATAAATTAATCCGTTCTCAGATAGCAACAGAAAGATCAGTGCTGGGAACATCTTTATGAGACAGGAAAAGATCAACTTGGGTGAGAGAGCAAACTAAAGTCAATGACATTACAGAAGTTACAAAAAAAAAAAAAAAAAAAAAAAAAAAAAAAATGGAGGTGGGCAGACCATCTAGCGAGAATAAGGGATAATCGATGAAGCAAGACGACACCAAGAGACTGTAAACGTAGCAGAAAAAAGCCAGACAGGAAATGAAGAAATGAGATAGAGAAATTTGCAGGGAAAACTGGCAGAGATTGGCTCAATCAAGGAATTCGTGGAAAAGGCTGGGGGAGGCCTTTGTTCAGCAGTGGCTTGTAATGGCTGATATATATATATATATATATATATATATATATATATATATATATATATATATATATATATACTGTATCTATCTATCTATATCTGTCTATCTATCTGTGTATCTATCTATGTGTGTGTGTGTGTGTGTGTGTGTGTGTGTGTGTGTGTGTGTGTGTGTGTGTGTGTGTATTACAGGGGACTCTCCTAAGCTGCATAAAATCGTCTGGGGACAGCAAGAACAAACCAAAAAAATACACGATCGGACTGACGGGTTAATTTTCTATACTGATAAATTTATGCAAATGGTTGAGAATTAGGACATGAGCCACTAAGTCACCATACTCAGGGATTCACGCTCGGAATATCATAATTGCTTCATTACGATAACCACTTTGCCATTATATTCTTCTCTTCACTAGGTGAATAAAACTGTCCAGCGTTAAATATTTTTTTTAGAAAACGTTATCGTGCTGAAAGGTTGAAAGGAAGACCACGAAGTGTAGATAAGTTCACAGTTTCTGTAATTCAATTCGTGAGACTCCTGCTAAGATCACTGTGTATTTGGCTGCTGTATCGTCCTGCTAGATGCTCACTGTAACGTAATATGTGGGTTAACCTCATCTACTGCTTACAACTGTTCCATAAACGATTGTCTAAACAGGGTGCTGGCATACACCTTCCATTCTCAATTTTAGCCATAAGACCATTAGTGCCGATTGACAGTTTACTGAACACCGACGCGGGAAGGTGAGAGCAGGAAAATAAACAAAGCTCATCACAAATACTGACAAAGAAAAACGCAAACAAAGCACCTAGATCATCGTGAATAAAGAGTTTAATCTGTAGGAGAAGTGAAATACATCACAGGCCAAATAACATAATAAAGAATAAATAAATAGGAAAAGACTCTTATCTATCACAAGAACAATATCAAACTTCTGGGAACTAATTTAGACAATCTGTAATTAGGTCAATGCTGAAACATAATAGCAGAAAAACGACATACAACTAAATCGCACCTCCGTTCATCAGGCGTTAAGAAAGGGGGAAAAGTTCAGCTTATGATATGCAATGAAACGCTTGATGTTTTTGTAGTGTATCAGTATCTTGACATAATTTAAAGAGCCCTTTCCCTGAGGCCCGAAAGTCCCATCGCACATCAACAAACGGTACCACACACCTTCACATTTCACTGTTTGGGCACTCAGTGCTGATCCTCTTGTTCTGAGATATGTTAAGGGTAAGGTGTGAAGGTACTGTTGGGTGGGAGGGGCTGTATGTGTCGGTTTAATTTTCGACGAACAGTGAGAAGGCTTGAAATTCACATAATCATACTGACCCATACACCACCAAGGATTGGTAGTAAGACCATGTACACTGCAGTCGTCTCATTAGCTATTCTGCCACTTACTCCGTCAGACAGAACCTATCAATCACAAGCAAAAGAAAAAAAATAGATCATAAATTTTTTAAAAACTCCAATCGAAGAGCAATAATCATACGCGAGCACAAAATTACGTCATCAATGCATCCACCTTTCAGAGGGATCCAATAAGAAGGGGGGGAGGGAAAATTACCTCAGCATTTCACCCTCCTATCGAAGAGCGGAAGCAAGTACACGCTTACGTCATAGTTGCATCCACGTACAAGAAGGGGCATAATGACGTCACTGTTGCACCCACCTATCAGAGAGCTGTCCCATTATGAGTGAGCCAATGAGGAGGCCGCTCATGTACGACGCTTGCACAGTGGCCATCATCCACCGACGCCCACACACCAGCGAGAACTGTGGACGGAGAAGCGTGGGCGTCACAGGGGTATGTGAAGTAAGTGGGGGTCGTGGAATGAGAAGTGAATGTAGAAAAGCAATGAATGAGGGCAGGGGTGGGGGAATGAGGAATTAAAGAATGAGTATGGCTGCGTTACGGGGGAGCGAATGGGCAGTGACGAGAAGTGGGGGAGTGAGTTGAAGAGTGGCAGACTGAGGAGTGGAAAGTGAGTGAATGAAGGCGAGGCAGGGGTGGGGAACAGGAATTAAGAAGTGGATGAGTGAGTGAGACTGGGATAGGGTAGAGTGAACAGGCAGTGAGAGTGAGTGGGAAGAGGGGGAGTGAGAGGGAAGTGCAAGACTGAGCGGCAAGTGAGGGTTGTGTGAGTTGTACGTGTGTTGTTGTTTTGGGGCAGTGGGTGTTGGCTAGGGGAGGATATGTATGGTAATGGGGAGGTAAGTGTGATTATAATAAATGGGTGTGCGAATGGGAGTGCGTGCGTGTCGGGGAAGGAAGTAGGGGAGTGAGGGCATGTGAGAGGGGGAAGGTAATGAAAGGGACCATTGTGTGATAGGGGGATGAGGGTGGGAGGGTGAAAAATTGTATGAGAGGTTTGTAGGGGTTCAATGAGCGAGGGGAGGAAGTAAAAGTTGGAGGGGAGAGTGAATTTGGGTGATGTGATGAAGGCGCCGACGGAAGGTGAACTTTTAGGAAAGTAAGTCAAAATGGATAATAGAAAGGTATATACTACTTCACAGTGAAAAAAAGTGAGCAAACACACACACACACACACACACACACACACACACACACACACACACACACACACACACACACACACATGCACACAGACGCAACATGCGCACACACATGCACACGGGCTTGCACATACGCACAAACAATCAAGCACACACGCACACATACACTAGCACATACACAGACATGTACATACACACATACACGCGTGTGCACACACGCACGCGTGCACGGGCTTGTATACATATGCGCACACACACACACACACACACACACACACACACACACACACACACACACACACACACACACAGGCGCAAAAATTACCTTCTAATTAACGGCGGAAACAACTTCAAAACTTCAAAACACGCAGGTACATAATTCAAAACACACACATACATTCATACACACACCTCTGTCACCAAGGTGGAATTGAAGACGCTCTCGTCAAACACCCATTCGTTACAGGCGACCCGGGATGCGTTGTGTGGGTCGTAGTAGGAGTCAGAGAGCAGCAGCGAGGTGTAGTTGTGGTCGTAGTACTCACACTTGGCGTACCCATCTCGAGCACTCCTGAGGGGGAGGAAGAATGACGCATTACTGTTACGGACTGATTAGCTGATTGATCTGGTTATATTCCCGGCAGCATAACGCCAATGCTCACTGCAACTGTACATCATCATCACTATTACCACCACCACCACCACCATCTTCTTGACCCCTGCGACACTTTATAATTATGCAAAGGGTAGAACTGCTCTGAGACCTGCGGCGGGACTCTTGTTTCAAACAGTTGCTGTTAAAAGTAACTAGCCATGTCAAATATCCTTATATAGGACCACTTTTCTGTCTCAATGGGCTTAAATGAAGCACCTTTACTAAAGCTGCCGGTACATGGCGCCACCACAGGTGTCAGCTGACAGCAACTTTAGATTCTCCATGTTAAATTACCTTATATAGTAATACCTTCATGTCTCCAAAGGCCTCCTTTTAACAAATCCGCCAGAAGCAAAAGAAGAAGAAGGCTGGCCACTCACTGACCTCCTAGCTATCGTCGCAGGTAATAATATAATAAAACAATGCACATATTGTTGTATGTCGGTATAACATACATAGCAGCATGAAACACAATAAAAATCCAAGAAAACTTTATAATCTTCACTTTCGTCAATATAAAAGCAATAAACACAATGGCCATTATTAAAGTGAAATTCTTACAGGTTTATATTATTAAAGTTTACAGATGGGGAGAAGCTACAGTTATGTGCATAGAGATATGGGAAATAATCGACAGGCACGGGTTTGCTCGGGGGTTGGGGGGTTAAGCTCCTCTATTTTCGGCAGATGAATCCCAGCTTATACCTACAAAGCAATCAGACAGCGAATACTTCCGCCAATGCCATTGCAGGATCCGGATCCGAATCTGCCCCCAAATTTAATCAAATCTTTTTTGGTGCACGGCCCACCCTTTCACAAAGTTTCATTGAAATATCGTGTGGACAGACAGACTAACACAGGTGAATACATAACCTCTTCTAACTTCGTTGGAGGAGATAATAAATGTACGACGTTATTTACCAAAATATATGAAAAAAAAAAAAAATCTTAATGAACGTTATCAAAAAAAAAAAAAAAAAAGCATGTAAAATAAGAGTTCATTTTTATTTCACTGTTGAATGGAATAAAAGGTACTTTCGTAAGGAATCGAGTCCCCCTTTTTCTTTTGTGCTGGATCCGGCCCTGACTAATATACGACAATAAATAAAGTAACTGTTTATCCGAAGAGATAAAAGTGACTACATAAAGATTTACCCAAAGTAATATGATGTTGTGGGCGGATAAGGGTTAGGAGGAAAAACGGAACTTTTGCATGGGATTGTACACCCTCTCAAAAAATTTTCGGCACCCCTTCCTCTGATACACTTCGCAACGATCACTGTTACAGACGGCGAGAATATGTGGTGTGGTTGGTACCCCTGTACCTCCCTCCCTCTCCCACTGGATTTCATCATTAGCAGACGAACTGACACATACTAGCAACACAAGACTAGGGATATCAACAACGAAACGTAATTCAGGAGTTGATTCAGAATGCTTCGTGTGGTGTGGCATAAAGTATCGTGCCGTAAGGGTGCCGAAGTTTTTTTCATTGCCTGTACATACTGGGTATGAGATACAATTTTTGAATTACAGCAGGTTCTGGATACCGACATTGGACGTAAAAGCTTAAGAAATAAACACGTTTACATCATATTTGTATTAGATAAGTGTGAAGACAGTTGGCCCCCCCAAAAAATAAATTATATATATATATATATATATATATATATATATATATATATATATATATATATATATATATATATATATATATATATATATATATATAACGTTCAAGTTCTTTTGCACTTGATCTCCAAAGTAAGCTGTAAAGTACAGGGCTTTAGAAACTCTCTTTAAAGTATTAGACACAACTATACTGCACACTGCAACACCCTGCACTGATACACCACACACTATTGTATCAAACTTCATCACACCAAATGCTGTCACACCCACATTGCTAACCGCACACTAAAACATCACACACACTGTCACACTACACACTATATCATACCACACTGATAAACCATACACTACCAAATACAACACACCACACCACAACACACTGCCACACCACACTATCATGCACTACTACACGCAACTACACCACACACGGTCACACCACACAGTTACACCACACAATGATACACCACACACTATTGTATCAAACTTCATCACACCAAATGCTGTCACACCCACATTGCTAACCGCACACTAAAACATCACACACACTGTCACACTACACACTATATCATACCACACTGATAAACCATACACTACCAAATACAACACACCACACCACAACACACTGCCACACCACACTATCATGCACTACTACACGCAACTACACCACACACGGTCACACTACACAGTTACACCACACAATGATACACCTCACAAGCCATATCACACACTTCCACACTACTTACAGCCACATCTAAAGCACACACTAAGACACACATAGAACACACACACACACACACACACACACACAAAATCTCTTTCTCTTTCTCTGTCCTACTCACCAAGGTATAGAGATGTTCTTCAGGTCAAGGGTGGAGTAAGTTGGAATGAGTGTGTTGTTCTCCTTCGCCGCCTCCACCAGCGCCTCCTCCACCCCTTCCAGCTCTTCCACCCGACACCAGTGCTCCGGGGTGTAGCTCAGGAACGCTGGAAAGAGAGATAGGAGATGATAAGGAGGGGCGTGTAGAGAGGGAGAGAGTCTGGATTTTTTTCTGGAAGTTTGGATGTCCTCTGACCTGACCTTATCACACCACGGGCCGGACTTGTCACACCAAACACTTTCACACTTCACTGTCACACTATACGTTGTCACATTTCACACTTTCACACCTTATACTGTTATACTCCTGTCACACTACACACTTCCACACTTCCACATTTACATCACACATTACCACGCCACATACTGCCACATTTCAGCCACGTCGTACACTGTCACAACACACATTGTCTCAACACACACACACACACACACACACACACACACACACACATACACACACACACACACACACACACACACACACACACACACACACACACACACACACTGCCTTAAAACATAATGTCACACAATATAATGTCACAACACACACTGTCACTGCATACACCACTCTACCACATAGCACATTTGCACACCACAAACTGTCGCACGAAAGACTGTCACACTATACTTTGCCACACACTTTCACAGCACACAGTCACACTACAGTAAACACAGCCATACCACACATTGCCACACCTTACTACCATTCCCTAAACTGCCACTCTGTACACTGCCAAGAGATACTGTACTGAAAAACTGAAACTGTGAAAATAATCTGCAGTCATACGGTAAATTATATGGTGGAGACAGAGGGGTATTGTCATTAGCATACGTACGAAGCAATCAGGTATCGATAATGAAACAACCTTCTTTAATAACACCTTCATTCCGAGGACGTACTTCTTTTACTTAGTTTTTGCTACTGCGACTATTACATTAAGTTCAGGAGAAGCTTTTATTTAACTGGAAGGGATAAACATAGCTTTCATTTACCCCTTCACTACAAAACGTTTCCCTTAAGCTGAATAAAATCATTTGGAAGAAGAAAGAATAAGTCAATATCATATCCAATGTGTTAATTGGCTGAACATGTGGGTGAGTACGAGATTTCCAGTCTGTTCGTTTGAGAATTTTCATCCCTTACTTCTCTTTGTTTCAGAGGGAATATGATTAACGGCTTTGCCTGGAGGAAAGAAGGGGCGCGCTTTGGAGCCTCCCCATCCCTCCGTACACATATTAGGAAACAGAGGGAACGAGGTACAATTAGCACTTCAAGGCTCCTGTTCATATCGAGATTAGGAAGCAGAGAGAGGATGAATGAGGAGAAATAAAACACTTCTAGGCTCCTGTGACTCACTCTCCTCTGAATTAAACCGTCTGGTGCTAGGCGAAATAGAAAGTTAAAGTTGTTCCGGCAATGAGGGGTTAATGGTGACAGTATTAATATTGTGCCTCCTATAGCTCGCTCTCAGATGAATAGGACCATCTCGGGGAACTGGAATATAGAAGTAAGGACAATGAGATCATAAGAAGGCTAAATGAAGAGGGAAGAAGGGAAGGAAGCAGAGAAAAGCGAATGAAAAAGAAAGCAAAGGAAAGGCAAAAAAAAAAAAAAAAAGTGGTGGTGGGGAAAGTTGTACCGGAATAAAAGGAAAATGATCCACTGAGAGAAACAGGAAAAAAAAATAGAAAAGGTAGGATTGGAGAGACAGGAATTATCTGTGAGTAGTAATGGAAAGACATGAGAGATCTGAAAAGGTCCGAAAGTGCTGGAATACAGAAAACAGAAGGGAGGAAAAAGATGGTGAGAAAGGGAGAAATACAGGAGAGCAGAACTATGGAAAAAAAAAGAGATGAACGAGATGA
This sequence comes from Coenobita brevimanus, assembly GCF_032717465.1. NCBI lineage: Eukaryota > Metazoa > Arthropoda > Malacostraca > Decapoda > Coenobitidae > Coenobita > Coenobita brevimanus. The sequence goes on from NC_137004.1 coordinate 24,350,998, forward strand.
AAAAGGAAGAAAACATACGTACAGAGAAGGTATGACAATAATGTCGATATGGAGGGAACGAAAGGAGAAGGGAAAAAAATGATAAATGGAAAGAGAGATGAAAACAAACTGAGGGGTAGGAAAGAGAAAATGAAAATGGACTCCTATAACGTCATTGAATGTTCCAGTTTTTCATTTCTTTTGTTTATCCGTACGCAGTGGTATGGTTGCTGTGCCACGTCTGTAAATACCTTATACTTCTCTAAGCTCTCATCACTGCTGTAGTTTCAACGGCAGGACAAAATATAAAAGAGTAACAGGAAAACGAAGACATCGGAGATGGCTGTGAGGGACAGATACGAAAATGGTCTGAGGAAAGCAGTCCATGACTGAGAAAGGGAGACCGGCATGGGGAAATTGGGTGAAGCTGGAGGTTGGAGGTAGGCTGTTAATTCTAATCTTCTTGGTTCTCACCAACTCATGTATGTATGTATGTGTGTTTCAGCGTCCGACTCCAATTTACATATTTCATATATTTTGCTTAAAATTTTTAGTTTGATTACTAATCTTACTGTATTGTTTCTATTGCCAAATATTCCACTCAGCTAAAACAGACTCATGGAATAAGAGAGGCTAAGATTACTTAGTATAATTAAGCAATACGTCAATTGGAGATTGAAAATAAGAGTACAATAAGCCGGGAGTCTCCCCTGGTGGCAACTCCTGAACGGTTCTTACAACTATACTTCCAACACGGTAATACTGGTGTGGTGATTGTGATGCACTATATTTCCTGGTGCAGTTCAAGGGATGCAATTGTGACTCTGCAGTTTCTGCAACAGGAATGACTGGTAGTCACTCTGAGGTTCTTGTCATAGTAGGGGTCTTTGTCACCACCTCCAACCCCTCCAGACTGAGGCGCAAGCATCCAGTGGCTTCAGCTCCAGTAAGGTGGGCGCAGGGTTGCTTCAGTCCAGCTCATTGTTTATAGTCCTATCACTTCTGATGTGGAGGCCTGCGGCTACAACTGCCTTGTGCCTTCATTGTCGCTGTTTTTTTTTTTTTTTTTTTTTTTTTTTGGCATATCCTTACTAACACAAGTATTTACCTGCTCGTAATCGCGGTAAGTGTTCTGGGAGGTCATTCATTTTCTCCAGGGCAGAAACGCTGCAGCAGTCAGTTCTGCTGATTGAAATGTGAGTAAAGACGGCGTCACACTGGACCGTTTTTCGCTTGTGATTTGCCGAGCGCCGAGCATTTGCTGGCCAGAAAGGCATTCTTGCAAGCAATGGGTGGTGGCTGGTGCTCCCCGATTGGATGGAGAGCAGCTCGTCAGACAAGCGACAAGTGGGCTGGATGGAATCAAGAAAAATGGCCGCTCTCCACCAAAGTACTCATCGGACACCTTCCCAAGTGTCCCTCTCAACTTATAACGTGGAATTCCATCATTCTACATTCATTACTGGAAAAAGTGAGGATATATCCAATGTTGTGGGACCACAACAACGAACTATTCCTTTTGAATCTTTTCTTCTCAGCCATGATCGAACCCATACACGTTTTTTGTTTTTCTGCAATTCCTGGAGAATACCTAAAACAGCTGTAACAGCTGCACATTTTGCGACAGTCCGTATATCAGAAGAGGTTGGCGCCATTTCTAGCTTTGTTTGTTCGTTTACTTTAGGCCGCGCTGGTGACACTGCTCGTTGTTCGGCAAATGGTTAGGCTGTTGAGTGTGAAGATACTGTTCATTTGCTCGCCAGCAAATGCTCGGCGCTCGGCAAACCATGAGCGAAAAACGGTCCAGTGTGATGCCACCTTAAAGGCTTGCTGGATGCTGGAGGGCAGCAGTGTGGGGCACTGGTTAACTTGTGTATGAAATGACAAGTTCAAAATGGCATCGTGCCAGTAAACCCTTTCTGTTATGCGTGTCTCAAACCCTCGCCACTGCAGCGCATATGACACTTGTAAATTGGTGTCAGGACAATATCCCCACATACACAATATCCCCTGAGGACAAATGTATTAGGTTAGGTTAAGTTAGGTTACAAACGTAATTATAACCTCGGGGGATATTGTGTGGAGGGGGATATCGTCAGGGGGGATTTTGTCCTCGGGGGATATTGTTCAGGGGGATTTTGTCCTCGAGGGATATTGGGTGCAGGGGGATATTGTCGCAGAATCTGGTAAATCATTGCTAACTACTCGTCACTGGAGAAGTTACGTATTTTGTTCGATAATCCAAGTTTCTTCTTTGAGGCGGTTTTACCAAGTAAGGGTATTGTTAAACGAATCACCGAGAATTTCAATATTTTTAAAGATACGAATATATATATATATATATATATATATATATATATATATATATATATATATATATATATATATATATGGAGCCTCTGTGGTACAGTGGTAAAGTGTGCATTTTCGTACACTGGAGAGTGAGGGTTCGCCCCCCGCCAGGGTAATAAACTTTGGAAGCGTTCTCCCGGTCACGTACTTCATTGGTGGACACAAGGGGTGCTGTGGTTGAACCAGTGTCGCATACTGTTAAGTATGTTTGCACCCAGTCGGCTTGTGCGGGACGATTACACTTGGTTCACAGACTACACACACATCCAAAGCCACTACAACACTACAAACACATTTACAAGCACTTCTCACCCTACATACAATCTCTACCAGACAGCCTAAGGCACTTGGTAGAGATACATAGGCTGTATCGTCCCTACTTCGGTCGGGATAGGCCGGTCCGGCAGCGGATGCTCAAACGGCTGATGATGATGATAATGATATATATATATATATATATATGGTAAGTGGGGGTGCTCACCATCCACTTACTCGATGTAGTGCTGCTCTCGGGTGTATGCCCTTTCCTCTCCTCCATCCCTCTTTCCTTCCATCATCTTCTGTCTTTCTTTCCTTCATTCTTTCCTTGTCTTTCTGCCTACGGGTGACTTTACACTCCCCCTTCTGTCTTTCTTTCCTTCATTCTTTCCTCTTCCTTCTGCCTGTGGGTGATTCAACACTGAATAACAAGCCAAATGGTTTCCTGTACACCAGGAAACCATTTACAATGCTGGGTGGTAACCATACAACCAAATTTTGGCGCCTGGTGGTTTAGTGGGTGACTATGGTGCTCCAATCGGACTGAGCCGGTGAAGGTTTATATCCAAGGGGTGGTTGGGTTTTATTGCTCACGTAATGCCACTCACGGATGAGTGAGGCTGGTCACTCATCTTAAATGTCATGACCAACTTGCATAGCCCCGGGCTCCTACGCTCCTCATAGGGCAACGTAGGACTGGATGATGGATGGATGGATATATACTGTGTGTGTGTGTGTGTGTATATATATATATATATATATATATATATGCAAATCGTGGTGTCCTTCATGAGAACTCTGCAATATGCACAGGAATAGGAACACTTGTATTAAAAACGAATAAAAATGTGTTTTTATCAAAGAAACACAACTGTCACCAAAAACTAATGGCAATTTTAATTTTGTGACACTTATTTTTTTAAAAAGTCACTAAATACATTACTGAAATTGCTGGATCCTCAGTTGAATAAAGTTTATTACAGAGATTTCTTCCTCGTGCGACTGTTTGATTTTATATATATATATATATATATATATATATATATATATATATATATATATATATACATACTGAAAATCTTTATAACCATTGCCTGTACAGTTTTTGAATGGTCCACAATTTTTGGACTGTCTCTTATAGTGTTATTTCCGTCTCATGCAAAATTTTACTACTCTCTTGTACAATCCCCTTTCATTTCCTGCAGCCCAAAGATTTTTTATACCCTCTCTCCTATTACTCCAGAGCCTGCCAGATGAACTGCTATCTGTCCATCACTCTCGCCTTTCACATCGACTGGCACCCTTCATCTCTCCCCTTCTCTGCTTCCTTCAATTCATTCACCCTGACTCTCCGCTATTTCCCTGTCTTCCACCATGTCTTCCATCCCTCTTGCTTTCCTTCACTCTCTCTTTCCTTCATTCATTTTTCGCTAACAGTTTTAATTTCAATCCTTAACGCTAACTGACATCCTTGCTTCCTCACCTTTTGTATTACCTTCATTTGGTTCACCCTGCCCTCCCTCTCCTCCTCGTCTTTCACGCTTCCTTCCATCCTTCCTTCCTTTCTTCCACTTTCTTTTTTTTTTTTCCTTCCTTCCAAACAATTCTCCTTGAACCACCATTCATTCTTCATCCCTGTTATTACTCCTTCTGTGTTCGTTTTCGATTTTCACATTCTCCTTTTCTTTTCTCTCTTGCTATATCTTACATTCTACGTTCCATATTATCTACTAAGTATTCCTCTATTCTCCGTTGCCTATCACTTTTTTTTTAACCTATCGTCAATAATTCCTTTCTCTTCCTTACTACTCTGTGCCCTCCAATTTTCTTCATTTACACTCCTTCTCTTCTTCTCTTTTTCTTTCATCGCCCGTTTTCTGTCTCTAACTTATTTCCACTATCTCTATGCCTGCCTCTCCGTCTGTCTGTCTCTGTGTGCCTGCCTGTCCGTCTGTCTGTCAGTCTATCTGTATCTATCTATCTGTCTACCTAGCTGTCTCTCTTGCTACTTCCTCCAACACACTCCCCCCCTTCACACACTTCTTCCCCAGCAAATGCCTCCAAATTTAATCCCATCTGCATCCATTTTCAGCCTCTGTCTGTCTGTCTGTCTGTCTGTCTGTCTCTCTCTCTCGTTGTTGTGATTGACTCCAAGCCTTACAACTGTTCATCAATCTCTCCCCACTGTAGGAAAAATTCAGTGTGTGTGTGTGTGTGTGTGTGTGTGTGTGTGTGTGTGTGTGTGTGTGTGTGTGTGTGTGTGTGTGTGTGTGTGTGTGTGTGTGTGTGTGTGTGTGTGTGTGCCTATACGTGCGTGCATGTTCATGTAAGCATTCGTGCATGCGTTTGTCTGCTGGACCGCGTGTGGATATGTGGGTGTAAGCCTGTGGGGTGCAGAGTTTAAAGTATGGAGTACGGAGTGCTTAATCAGGAAAGTGGAGTGAGAAGTGTGGTGTGCGGAGAGAGAGGAGTGTGGAGTGAGGAGTGCAGAGTGTGGAGTGCAGAGTGTGGTGTGCGGAGAGAGGAGTGTGGTGCGAGGAGTGCAGAGTGTGGTGTGCGGAGAGAGGAGTGCAGAGTGTGGAGTGCAGAGTGTGGTGTGCGGAGAGAGGAGTGTGGAGTGAGGAGTGAAGAGTGTGGAGTGCAGAGTGTGGTGCGCGGAGAGAGGAGTGTGGAGTGAGGAGTGCAGAGTGTGGTGTGCGGAGAGAGTAGTGTGGAGTGAGGAGTGCAGTGAGGAGTGCAGAGTGTGGAGTGCAGAGTGTGGACAGTGGTGTGCAGAGTGTGGACGGCAGAGTATGGAGCGAAGTGCAGAATGTGGATTGCAAAATGTATAATGCAGAGTGTGGAGTGCAAAATGTATAATACAGAATGTAAAGTGTGGAGGGCAGAGTGTGAAGTGAAGAGTGTGCAGGGTGTGCAGTGAAGGGTCTGGAGTGAGGTGTGCAGAGTGTGGAGAGCAGAGTACAAAGTGTGGAGTGCAGAACGTAGAGTGCGGAGCATGGAGTGCAGAATCTGGATCGTGGAGTGCGGAGTGTGGAGTGCTGTGTGCAGAGTGCAGAGTGTGGAGTGCAGTGTGCAGAGTGCAGAGTGTGAAGTGCAGTGTACAGAGTGTGGAACGCAGAGTGTAGAATGCAGTATGGAGCGCAGAGTATGGAATGCAGTGTATGGAGAGCAGAGTGTGGAGTGCAGAGTGTGGAATGCAGGGTGTGGAGTGCAGAATGTGCAATGAGGAATGTGAAGTGAGGACAGCAGTGTGGAGTGTAAAGTGCAAAGTGTGGAGAGCAGAATGTTGAGAGCAAAGCGCAAAGTGTGGAGTGCAGAACGTAGAGTACAGAGTATGGATTGCAGAATGTGGAATGTTGAGTGCAGTGTGTGAAGTGCTGAGTGTGGAGTGCAGCGTGCAGAGCGTGGAGTGCAGCGAACAGAATACGCAGTGTAGGGTGCAGAGTGTGAAGTGTGGAGTGCTGAGTGTGAAGTGAGGAGTGTGCAAAGTGTCCAATGAGGAGTGTGAAGTGAGGAGTGCAGAGTGTATAGTGTGGAATGCAGAGTTTAAAGTGCCGAGTGTGGAGTGCAGAGTGTGAAATGCAGTGTGGAGTGCAAAGTGTGCAGTGCAGAGTGTGGAGTGCGGCGTGCAGTGTGTGGAGTGTGGAGTGCAGAGTGTGGAGTGCAGTGTGGAGTGCAGACTGTAAAGTGCAGAGTGTGGAGTAAGGAGTGTAGTGAGTGGAGTGAAGAGTGTACAGTGAGGAGTACGAAGTGCAGACTGTGGAGCGTGGAGTGTGCAGAGTGTGCAGTGAGGAGTGTGAAGTGAGGAGTGTTGAACGTGGAGTGTGAAATGCAGAATGTACAGTGCAGTGTGGAGTGCAGAGTGTGAAGTGCAGAGTGTGGCGGGCAGAGTGCAAAGTGTGGAGTGTGGAGTGCTGAATGTGTAGTGCAATGTTTAGTGCACAGTGCTGAGAGGAGAGTTCAGAGCGTCGAGTGCAGTGTGGAGTGTGGAGTGCAGAGTGTGTAGTGCAATGTGTGGAGTGTGGAGTGCAGAGTGTGTAGTGCAATGTGTGGAGTGCACAATGTGGAGAGCAGAGTGCAAAGTGTGGAGTGCAGAACGTAGAGTGCAGAGTGTGGAGTGCAGAATGTGGAGTGTGGAGTGCAAAGTGTGAAGTGCACAGTGTGGAGTGCAGAGTGTGAAGTGCAGAGTGTGGAGTGCAGAATGAGGAGTGTGGAGTGCAAAATGTGGAGTGTGGAGTGCAGGGTGTTGAGTGCAGAGTGTGGAGTGAAGAGAGTGAAGTGCAGTGTGTGGAGTGCAGAGTGTGGAGTGCAGAGAATGAAATGCAAAGTGTGGAGTGCAGGGTGTGGAGTGTGAAGTGCAGAGTGTGGAGTGCAGAGTGTGGAGTGCAGAGTGTGAAATGCAGAATGTGGAGTGCAGTGTGTGAAGTGCAAAGTGTGGAGTGCAAATTGTGGAGTGCAAAGTGTTGAGTGCAGAGTGTGGAGTGCAAAGTGTGGAGCGCAGAATATGGAGTGCACAGTGTTAAGTGCAGAGTGTGGAGTGCAAAGTGTGGAGTGCAGAGTGTGGAGTGCAGAGTGTGGAGTACAGTGTGTGGACTGCAGAGTGTGGAAAGCACATTGCAAAGTGTGGAGTGCAGAGTGTATATTGCAGAGTGTGGAGTGCAGAGTGTAAATTGCAGAGTGTGGAGTGCAGAGTATGAATTGCAGAGTGTGGAGTGCAGTGTGTGGAGTGCAGAGTGTGGGGTGCAGTGTGTGGAGTGCAGAATGTAGAGTGCAGAGTGTGGAGTGTAGAGTGTGGAGTGCAGAGTGCGGAATGTAGGGTGCAGAGTGTGGAGCGTGGAGTGCAGAGTGAGGAATGCAGAATGTGGAATGAAGAGTGCAGAGTGTGGAGTGCAGAGTGTGAAGTGCAGAGTGTGGAGTATGAAGTGCAGTGTGGAATGTAGAGTGCAGAGCGTGGAGTGCAGAACGTAAAATGCAGAATGTGAAGTGCAGAAAGTGAAGTGTGGAGTGGGGAGGCGGTGGCTCAAACGGTAGAGAGTTGGCCTGCAGTCGTAACGGACCCGGGTTCAAATCCCGCTGGGGCAGGGAACAGTTTAAGGATTTGAATTTCATAAATATGACTTTACTGATCTACCAGAAGACCCGCCGACACGTCGTAAAAATACCCCCGCTAATACCAATACACCTGTCCTGTACGAGACAACCTTAGCATGTATTCAGTATGGACTGTGGGTGTTAGCGCCGAAGTGGTGACATGCAGAGGTGTATGGTATGTAGGAGGACTACTGGGCCTTGAAAGCAGGCTGTGAAGCCTATGCCCAGAGTCGGTCACATAAAAAAACAAAAAAAGAAAAAAAAAGAATGTAGAGTGCAGAGTGAGGCGTGCAGAGTGTAAAATGCAGAGTGTGGAGTGCAGAGTGTGAAGTGTGGAGTGCAGTGTGTGGAATGTGGAGTGTGGGGTGCAGAGTGTGGAATGTGGAGCGTGGAGTGCAGAGTGTGGAGTGTGGAGTGCGGTGTGGAGTGTGGAGTGCGTAGCGCGGAGTGAGGAGTGTGTGTGTGTGTGTGTGTGTGTGTGTGTGTGTGAGGGTAGAGGGATGGGGAGGTCATTCCCACTGGTGCGTCGCTCCACTAAAGAGAAGGCAACAAGCCATCAGAACCCATGAGAAAACCCGTATTCCACAGTGTGTGTGTGTGTGTGAGAGAGAGAGAGAGAGAGAGAGAGAGAGAGAGATAGAGAGAGAGATTCACACACACACACACACACACACACACACACACACACACACACACACAAGCTAACAGCACGTGATACCCGTTAACAAATTATATAAATCCTTGTCTGCTATGTTTCCCAGGATGATGGTGACAGTGTCCTTCTTCCATACATCCAGCCTACCCCACCAATCATCCCCTTCATCCCCTTCTCCCTCCTGCCCGTCAGAATATCTCTATACTTCATACCACTTCAGTACTAAGCACCTAGTATTGTTTTCCAAGGATAATCCCGCTTGCTTTACTTACCAAACCTAATCTAACATAACCAAACATAATTTTATCTAACTTAGCGCCACCTAACTAAACCTAACCTAATCTGACCTAAACGTAGTAGACGAAACTAACATAACTTAAGCTAATGTAACTTTTCCTGTGTAAGAAAAATGACTGAAATCGAGTACTGTACAGTTCCAAAATTTGGAAATTACCCTCGTTAACCCTCAAGCGACGTAGGAAGGTAGTGAACAATATCTCTGTTAAACATTACACATCTCTCTCTCTCTCTCTCTCTCTCTCTCTCTCCATATCCAGTTTATCTTTTATCAGAATGGAAGAGATTATTCTTAATTAAATAGTTGGATACAGCATTCATTAGCCCAGGCACTACTAACTGCGTCTCCAAACCTAAATAAATTCGTCTAAAGATAGCAGAGTAGAATAAATAAAATAAAAACACGTCACGGGGTTTAAGAGGTGAATGAACTAACGAACAACATACTGGCTGGCCAACATTAACCCCTTTACTGAGACAACGGATTTTCATTATTATTATTATTATTATTATTATTATTATTGTTATTGTTATTATTATTATCATCATCATTATTGTTGTTGCTGATGATGTCATTATTATTGTACTTCCGCTACCTTAAGATACTGTTAATCCTATTTGAAATATTTTGCAGTGATGGGAGTTATGAAAGTTGTGTATGGCCTCTCGAAATAAAAAACTTTCTCCCAAGCTGAACAAAATCGCCTGGATATACCTATAATGAAAATATAAAAGCACGTGGCCGAGTGAAGGAGTTAGATGTATTCTTTTTGCTTCTAAGACTTATCTACTGTTTTGTATCCGACCATGCAACATCGACAGTGCCCTTTTCTCCAACGCGATACATCGACCGAGCCCAACTGTCCTCCAACGCAATACAAATGGCAGCACATTGCACCATTTCGACGCTGATATCCACTGCCCATACTGAATACATATTAGTGACTGGTTCACTGCTTCTGGCCAGGAGTTCTTAAGCTGCATAAGCTAGTGGTACGAAGAAAAGTGGCAGGGCAAATTTATATAGATCTTTAAAACTACAGAACTCTTCTATGAGAGAGAGAGAGAGAGAGAGAGAGAGAGAGAGAGAGAGAGAGAGAGAGAGAGAGAGAGAGAAAGGCTTAGTAGAAAGTAATGGAATGACTGGATCAAGTTACCCAACGATGTAGTTGGTGTTATTTGGACAGAGCTGGGCAAAACGACCTAACTATATACGAGTGGAAAATTATATTTATCTATCTGCCTATCTATCAAGCTATCTACATTTTTAAAGACAGATAGACATAGATCGATTAATAGATAGATAAGAAGGAAATCTGATCGCCAAGAGTGTATGAAAGTTGGGTGGTTGATTCATTGGTCAGGGGGATGGCTGGTTGGAGGAAAAGTAGAGAAGTAGATGGGTCGGTAGGCTGGCAGTTATGTAGCTAGGTATTTAGTTATCTTGGCAGACTGATAGGTAGGTAGTAAAGTAGTCAGAAAGGTTGGTTGGTAACTAGTGTGGAAGGTGTTAGGTAGTTAAGCATGTAGATAGGGAGTATATTAAACATGCATATTGACAGTTAAGTAGACTGATGGGTAGCTAAGTAGGTAGGTACGTAGGTAGGCTGGTGCTTTAGTGGACATGTAGGTGTTTAAGGAGCTAAGTAGTAGGAGGGTAGTTAAGTAGCGATATTGGCGGGTAGGCGGGTAGTTAAGATTGGTTGGTAAAAAGGTAGGTAGGTAGATAATTATGCAGGAATGTGAGCAGGTAGGCAGGTATCAGGTAGTTAGGCCAGGTAGTTAGGCCAGGTAGTTAAATATACAGATGGTATGTAGGTAAGTAAGAAGGTTCGTGGACAGGTAGATATGTAGTTACGTAAACAGGCAGGTACCTAAGTGGGTAGGTAGGTAGGTAGGTAGGTAGGTAGGTAGGTAGGTAGGTAGGTAGGTAGGTAGGTAGGTAGGCAGGCAGGCAGGCAGGCAGGAAGGTAGATAGGTACGTGGGTGGGTGGGTGGGTAGGAGGGTTGGTGGGTAGGAAGTAGGGAGGCGAGTAGGTGGGTAGGTGGGCAGGTAAATAAGTAGGTAGACAGGGTAGGAAGGTGGATAGGAAGGTAGGAAGGTAGGCAGGCAGGCGGGTAGATGGGTAGACAAGTAGGTAGGTAGGTAGGTAAGGAGGCTCGTATGCAGGTAGGTAGGTGATTAAGTAGGTAGACAGAGTGGTTATAATAGGTTGCCTGTTTACTGCTACACTGTTGTACCAAGCTCATAAATGGGCCACAAAATGGGTGTTGGGAAAAGCAAGTTAAAATTGGCATAGGGTGGTGAAGGTTGCATATCTCTCTCTCTCTCTCTCTCTCTCTCTCTCTCTCTCTCTCTCTCTCTCGTGCCCTTGACTTATTTTAAACCCATTTTGCCTTTGCATCAGTTGTGTATGTGACGCAACCCCTTAGACACCAACCATCCCTAAACCTACACCCCACCTCAAAGACCATACAATATAAACACACTTCTTCAGTTAACCCATCCAATACAAGTACGTTATTTGCATTTATTTCTTGCTACAACCAGAGGAATTTGCTCTGCCTGAGAATAATTTATCGTCGTAAAGGAGTTAGACTGAGTTGTAAATAAGCTCTTCTCTAATACCGATTCTTCCCTTGGTCGAATACAGTAGAGGCTGAAACATACACCAACCCTAAGCCCATCTCCAAGGCCAGGTACAGCAAACACACTCCTCCCGTGTATCCTGCTAATATTAAACTCATAATTAATTGATCGTGGAGGCCTTGATTAGCTTAGGTTAATTAGCCCCTTGTCAGTGAACGGGTGTAATTAGCAGCTCAACGTACAAATAGCCAAAGATCAGAAGGTGAGAAGGAAAATAAACGTTCAAGGCCGAGTGAAGGACGTCGTAAAAAGCAGCGAGGAGTTCAGCATCCAAGGAGCAGTTCCAAGAAATCAAACATTCACAGACAAACACACACGCTATATATAAACACACACACACACACACACACACACACACAACATGTAGACATATTAACACTATTAACACACAAAATATGCATACACATAAGTATACCAAAAGGATAATAAGCATACATACCAAGACAAACATGAAAACACACACAATCCCTCTCCCGGAGAGTGAATGAACCGAAAACACACACACACGCCGATATATATATACTCACTGACACAATGATTTAACACACACACACACACACACACACACACACACACACACACACACACACAGAATGGCAGGCACAGAACACAGGCACACAAACTGAAATTAAAAAAAAAAAAAATTTACTACGAGCAATTATGCCAGTGAGAGGAGAGGAGAGGAGAGAAGAGAAGGGGAAGGAAGGGGAAAGGAGAGCAGGGAAGGGGAGAGGAAGGAAGGGCAGAGGACGAGAAGGGAGGGTATGGAAGAGGAGGGGAGGTGAGGGGATAGGAGGAAGGTGAGGGGAGAGAAAGAGAGATGAAGAAGGGAGAGGAGAGAAGAAAGCAGGGGAGTGGAAGGGGGTGGGGAGGAGGAGGAAGGAGAGGAGAGTGGTGGGAGGTGCTGCAAGGGAAGGGGAGGGGTGGGGAATGGCGTGAAGAGGGGAGGGGAGGGAAAAGGAGTGGAAGGGAGGGGGAGGTAAGTACTATAATAGAGTAGGAGGGGAAGGGAGGGAATGGTAGAGGGTTGTGGGGGTGAGTGGGGGATGGATGTGGGGGCGTGTGTGTTGTGTACCTGTGGGGAGGAGTCAACAACCTTCACAAGCAGCTGTAACATTCCGACAACCAGTTTACTCCGCATCAAGTCTTACCCTCCATTCCCCCTCCCTCTCCATCCTCTCTCTCTCTCTCTCTCCTTCCTTCATTTCATCTATTCCTATTATTTTTCCCATACTTTGTACTGATTATAATTATACTCGTTCATTTCCTTCCACTGTTCTCTTCTCTTCTCTCTCTCTCTCTCTCTCTCTTTCTCTTTCTCTCTTTCTCTCTCTCTCTCCTCCATCCTCTCTTTTCACTCAGCATCTCTCCTCTCTGGTCCCTCTCTTCTACCTCCATTCATCTTCCTTTCCCAAGATGATAATTGTCATAATGTGAGGCCAAATAGGGGTGGATGAGCTTAGGCCTAGGAGGGAGAGGAGGGGAAAGGGAAAGGGAGAAAGAGGGGGAGAAAATGGAAGAATCTGACGAGAGAGAGAGAGAGAGAGAGAGAGAGAATTGGATGGCGTGATAGGGAGGCTGTGACTGAGAGAAAAAATGTGGACGTATAAATAGACCCTGAATCACTGACGTTTCTGAGAGAAAATGCTTTTATTTTCGTCTGTTAACTGCTCAAGTTTCTCTGTGCAAATTATAGCGTAATTATCTCTGTGTGCATATCTATATCTTTATATATATATATATATATATATATATATATTATCAGCAGCAGCAGCAGCAATTACGACTCCACTACTGAACAAAGGTCACCCCCAACCTTCTCTATGAATTCCGTGAGTGAGCTAATCTCTGACACGTTTCCCAGCAAATTTCTTTATCTCATCTCTCCATCTGTCTGTCTGTCTCTCTCTCTATATATATATCATCAGGATCATCAGCCGTTGAGGTCCACTGCAGGACAGCCTATCCCTACCGAAGCAGGGACGATACAGCCAATGTATCTCTACCCAGTGGCTTAGGCTGTCTGGTAGGGTGAGAAGTGCTTGTGAGTGTGATTGTAGTGGCTTTGGATGTGTGTGTAGTCTGTGAACCAAGTGTAATCGGCCCGCCTTAAGCCGACTGGGTGCAAGCATACTAATATGCGACGCTGGTTCAACCACAGCACCCCTTGTGTCCGCCCAAGTAGCAAGTGGCTTGGTGAACGCTTCCCAAAGTTTTTACAACTCTGGCGGGAGGCGAACCCGCGCTCACAAGCGTGCGAAACGCACACTCTACCACTGTACCACAGAGGCTCCATATATATATATATATATATATATATATATATATATATATATATATATATATATATATATATATATATATATATATATATATATATATGTGTGCCCTTTCCTCTCCTCCATCCTTCTTTCCTTCCATCCTCTTCTATCTTTCTTTCCGTCATTCTTTTCTCGTCCTTCTGCCTACGTGTGACTTTACACTCCCTCTTCTGTCTTTCTTTCCTTCATTCTTTCCTCTTCGTTCTGCCTGTGGGTGACTCTACACTGAGTGACAAGCCAAATGGTTTCCTGTACACCAGGAAACCATTTACTATGCTGGGTTGTAACCATATAACCAAATTTTGGCGCCTGGTGGCTTAGTGGGTAATTACGGTGCTCCAATCGGATTGAGTCGGTGAAGGTTTATATCCAAGGGATGGTTGGTGTTTACTGCTCACGTAATGCCACTTTGGGATGTGTGAGGCTGATCACTCTCATTTTAAATGTCAGGACCAATTTGCCTAGCTCTGGTCTCCTATGCTCCTCATGGGGCAAGGTAGGATTGGATGGTGGATATATATATATATATATATATATATATATATATATATATATATATATATATATGTCTGAGTAAGGTGGCAAATATATAAATGCATTCAAACATTCAATAACTTTGAGCTATGGCATATATATATATATATATATATATATATATATATATATATATATATATATGTCTGAGTAAGGTGGCAAATATATAAATGCATTCAAACATTCAATAACTTTGAGCTATGGCATGTTTCATCCAATCATTCCATCTCATGTAAGGGTGATTTGCAAATATGAAAGCACGACTCTGTGTGTGTGTGTGTGTGTGTGTGTGTGTGTGTGTGTGTGTGTGTGTGTGTGTGTGTGTGTGTGTGTGTGTGTGTGTGTGTGTGTGTGTGTGTGCGTGTGTGTGTTTGGGCGCGCCTGTGCAGGGCGGGAGGGTAACACAGCAACATAGTGGGTCAGTGAGGAGGAAGTCTAAGGTTAAGCAGAGGGAAAGAAGCTGACCTCGAAAACAATTATGCCACTCAGAACTGGGTGGCACTTCTTACCACAGAATCTAATAATGCGTTCCTCCTCACCGCCCTCTCGCACCTTACGTTACAGTTAGATCAAGAAGGAGATGGAAGTTTGAGGTGGGCAAATCTATGAGGGAGTGTGGTGAGGGTGGGGAGTATACGAGGTAGGGTGTTGAAAGTAGGTAGTACGTGAAGGAGGGTGGTGATGGTGAGGAGTATACGAGATAGGGTGTTTAAAGTGGGGAGTACATGAAAGGGGGGTGGTGAAGGTGTGAATTTTATAAGGGAAGGTGGTGAAGGTGGGTGCATATGGTAGGTGGTGAAGGTGGACAGTATATAGGGAATGGAGTAAGGGTGGTGGAGATGTTGTGTTGGCGGTGGGTAATTTCATCTGAGGAAGGATTAGGTGAGTGTGGATCAAAATTCACTGACAGACAGACCGTAATATAGAGACACAGAGCCAGACAGATACAAGCAGAGAGACAGAATAACAGACAGAGGTTAAGACGTTGTTACACACACACACACACACACACACACACACACACATGTCGTAAAAATACCCCCGCTAATACCAATACACCAGTCCTGTATGACACAGCCCTAGCATGTATTCAATATGGACGGTGGGTGTTAGCGCCGAAGTGGTGACATGTGGAGGTGTAGGAGGACTACCGGGCCTTGGGATAGGCTACTGCCCCCAAGATATAGGCCCTGAAGCCTTTGCCCAGAGTCGGACACATAAAAAAAAAAAAAAAAACATCTATCTATCTGTCTATCTAGATTAGAGAGAGAGAGAGAGAGAGATTTACTTTCTTATTATTCCGTCCTGTCTCGTCACCACCAGACACTCTCAGGTACTGGTATATCAGGATGTATTTTTCACATCGTATCAGTCATATTATACAGAATGGCTGAGTTTTTTGCCCTATTCCCTATTTGTTATATCTGCGCTCGAGAAGTGAGAGGTGTGTGTGTGTGTGTGTGTGTGTGTGTGTGTGTGTGTGTGTGTGTGTGTGTGTGTGTGTGTGTGTGTGTGTGTGTGTGTGTGTGTGAATTAAATTATTTAGCTTTTATCAGATCTTATCCGAACTTGGCTGAAAGTTAACAGGCGGCCAAGCAGACCTACTGTTTTCTACAACAATAACTCAGAGGTGGTTACTAAACTACTTCAAAAGTTGACCCAGCTAGGTCAACTTAAAGCAATATTTTACCCGGTTTAGACCAAATCTGGTGGAAGTGTTGAGGATAAGGCAAGAACGGGGGAATAAATTTTTAGAACCATAAGTCAAAGGCTAACGTCACAGGGCAAGGGCACGTTCGATTCGCGTATCACTGAGAGAACAAAATGTCTAAAGAGGGCGTCGGCAATCTTTAAGGGACTGGACCGGAACTGCTCTGCTACTCAACAGGCGGGCCAGATGTTTTGTATTTTGTTGAAGACTACGCCTCCCTCCTCCAATAATAATAATAATAATAATAATAATAATAATACACGTTAATAAGAATAACATTTATTTCAAAGCATATTTCCTAAAATTATACTGAAAACAATTTTTATAAAATTAATGCATTAGAAACAAAAAATAAGCCAGTCGCTTACCCAAGCCCGCTGACGGACAAATTTCACCTAGCCTCACTAGCGACTGGTAGACTGCCGGGTGTGCCAATATTGTTTTGTTTTTTGAGCAAAATTATCTCACCAACTCAAATAAAGGCATTTCTTTAAAATAATCATTAGATATTAAATATATCGCATGCATGTTACCATTTATTGCACAGGCCAAATTATCGCACTGGACGATATTTTTTGCTCATCTGGCAGTGCTGGATCACTGAGTGCTGGGTGCAGCACGTCATAACATCCAAATCAGAGCTCCTGTCTGAATACACAGTTTTTCGAACAAACTAACTAACTAGTGTTTGGCATAATAATTAACAGCCAGTATGACTTACTGGCTTTTCACTTACTAAGTGAAATACGGGAATATTTTTGTGGATTTGTGGAACATACTGGCGACCCGGTCTGATTAGGTTTACGGGCCGGGTCAGGCTCGCATGCCGTAAGTTGCCGCTCCCAGAGCTAAAGCAGTTCTGATTTGATTTGGATCAAACTCAGTGGATTTGTTGATCAGCCATGGGTTTGATTTTTTTTTTTTTTTTTTTGAAGCAGCAGCTAAAGGTCAACTTGACATGGTGTGGTCAACTGAAACAGTTTTCATTCCATTTAGACCAAACTTTGAGGATGGGTTCACAGTAAGGTATGGACAAAAGGGTTCGATTTTGAGAACAATCTGTCGGAGGTCAAGGTCACAGGGAAAGGTTGAAGGTCATTGTTATAAGAAAGGTCAATTCAGACAGTTTAAATTGGATTTTAACCAATCATGGTGGCAGCGTGAATGAATGAAGTAATATCGATTTTGAGAGCAATCGGCCGAAGGAAGAGACCACGGGGTAAAGTGACCAAATGATGGGTGCGGTTGTTGTACTAAGTGGTCTTTCTCTTTTCTTACTCTTTTGCTCTCTCTCTCTCTCTCTCTCTCTCTCTCTCTCTCTATACGACCTTCATGAGACAATTTTAGTGTCTGCACCTCCCGCCTGTGACTCAAGCGTAGGAGGGAAGACGGAGGAGGGACGGAGAGAGGGAGGGACACAGAGAAGAGGGGTGGGAGAGAAGAGGGTAAGGAAAAGAAGAGGAGAGGAAGTGATAACGAAGTAAATACTTTGGAAGTAAAAAATGTGGAGGAACAGAATGAGCTCGAGGAACAGGAGGAAAAAAAAAAAGGAATGAGAGAGAACAGGAAGTGGAGAGAGGAGGGAGGGAGGGAGGGAGGTCATGAAGACGTAGGATTAGAGGAAGGAGAGGAGGAGGGAGAAAGGGGAGAGAGAAAGAGGGAGATAAGAGAGAAAAAAAGTGGATGAAGGAGAGAGGAAAACAAAGGGACGGAGGGTGGAATTGAGGGAGGAATGTGAGGAGTGAAAAGGGAAAGGGAGAAAGAAAGGAGCGAGGGAGAATGGAGGGAGAAAAATGGAGGGACAGCTTTAAGATGGGGGAAAGAATACGGAGAGAGATGAATGAACGCAGAGGTATAAGGTGAGAGAGAGAGAGAGAGAGAGAGAGAGAGAGAGAATAAGCAGGAAGCAAGTAATGGATGTGAGTGCCGTGAGAAAACAGAACTACGAAGAAAAATTGTGTGGGAGAGAGGTAGCAGTGAAGTAACCGAACACACACACACACACACACACACACACACACACACACACACACACACACACACACTCGTATATCTTCAACCATCTTTAGCTTCTTTTGCAAAACTTTTTTCATCTTGGCTGGTTTTGAACATTCACACACACACACACACACACACACTCACACACACACACACACACACACACACACACACACACACACTCACTCTCTCTCTCTTTCGGTATTTTTGTCGATTTGTCTGTGTCTGTGGGTACACCTGGCTATGTAAGTACACATGTAAGTCTCTGCGTATGTATGTAGCCTATGTATGTAGTTTTGCATGTATCTCCCCAACTCACCAGCGTTCAGTAGTGAGCAGTGACAAAAGCCAGTGTGACGCATATTCACTTTAAGGCCTTGGATGACCTCAGAATCAGTCAAGATCTACCATTTTTTATTTACGTTCCTTTCAAGAACTCAAGTTTGGATGATGGATTTATTAACTTTAGGTCGTGACAAATATTGGTGGCTTCACCTCCGGGGCAAAACGACAGAGGAATCAGCGATAAAGAAAATAAATAACTGATTAAACGGAATGGATAAAAAAGTAGACGTAAATGTTTCCATGATTCCCATTTTCACTCATCCTAGTATTTATTTATTTATTTATTTTTTGGCAAAGATCAAAAGCAGAGTATAAATTCACTATGTTGCCCCAACCATGGATTCTCCAGGAAGAAACGCTGAAATAAAATAGATCCTGTACTCTGCTCTTGACCTTTCTCCTTGTTTATTATTGCCCGTCTTGATGCTTCCTACACGTAAACTACTTATATCAGGAGGATTCGTTTTATGTTACCCTCAGCTACTGCCTTCAATGATATTTAGTATAGCCTGCTTTAACTCTAATTAGTCTTTACGATGGCCTGAAATCAAGGGTAAAAACTAAACGACCTTTTTATTTTTAGCTGAAAAAAAAAAAAAAAAAAAAAACTACCAAACCACGGTAAATTCTGTTTCCCGTTCCCTAGTGAGTGCTCTCTCGGTCCCTATTTACTCCCCTACTCTTAGCTTTAACCCCTACTCCCTTTCTCTTTTACTCCCCCCTCCCCTCCTTACAAATTCTCTAGCCTAGGATTATATATAGTCCCTCTACTTATCTCTCACTTACGTAACGCCACTTCTCCTCCCATTACCCCCTTGCTTCACATATCCCCCTCCCCCTCCCGCTCCCCTTCCCTCCCTCCCTCCGTACCCTCCTCTCTCTCTCTCTCTCATTTTTTCTTTCTTATTTTCCTTCCTTCCTGTCTTCCCTCCTTCCTTCCGTCTCGGTCTGTCTGTCTGTCTCTCATCTAACGTTCGCCTCTACCTGTGTGTGCTCTGGGGAATATCACGCTTATGCTGTCTACTTCGGCTACCACCAGACAACTTTAATTTATCTGAAAAACCACTCTGATGGGTTAATTCTGTCGTTCATGTTTTACCCGTCTCTCTCTCTCTCTCTCTCTCTCTCTCTCTCCCACAAAAAGTAGCCTTCACTCTAATTCCGTAAAGGCCTAACAGTACGCCCCATTAAAGGCTTATGTGTGTGGTCGACGGATTATGTAAGAGACCAGACGGATCTTTGTGTGTGTGTGTGTGTGTGTGTGTGTGTGTGTGTGTGTGTGTGTGTGTGTGGGCGGATGTGTATATGGGTGAGTGTGTAGATGGACGCGTATGTCGTGTAGATGAGCGAGTGTGTAGATGGATGAGTGTGTAGATGAGCGGATGTATAAATGCGATGGGTGGGTGTGTAGTGGATGGGTGTGTAGATGGATGGGTGTGTAGATGGGTGGGTGTGAAGATGGGTGGGTGTGTAAATGGATGGGTATGTAGGCGGATGGGTGTGTAGATGGGTGGGTGTTTAAATGGATGGGTATGTAGGCGGATGGGTGTGTAGATGGGTGGGTGCGTAGATGGGTGGGTGCGTAGATGGGTGGGTGTGTAAACGGGTTGGTGTACAGATAGGGGGTATATAGATGGGTGGTGTGTAGATGGGTGCGTGTTTTTAAGAGAAAGGATCAAAGGATATGGTCCCATGAAACTGCCTCTTTCACACAATAGTGGAAGAACATTGAGAAGACTGATTTGCTTCGAGATGGTTAGACACAGGCACACTAGGCTTAATAAACTGAGAGTCATAAGCGTGAAGGGCAGGCTGAGGAAGACGGTTCGAGAGTGGACTAGTAATACTGGTTAACTCTTGTATTACACAGTTGGTCAGAAAACGTGTGTGTGTGTGTGTGTGTGTGTGTGTGTGTGTGTGTGTGTGTGTGTGTGTGTGTGTGTGTGTGTGTGTGTGTGTGTGTGTGTGTGTGTGTGTGTGTGTGTGTGTGTGTGTGTGTGTGATTATATATGTAACTACTGGGTGTATACTGAAGAATGAGTTGGGAGTATGAATGAATATGATGGGCTAGGGTGTGACTTGAGGTGTAAATAAAAGAGAAGGGTTTGTAGTGGATAAATGAGAGAGTAACTGATGAATGAAAGGGTGGATGAGTAGATGGAAGAAGAAATGTATGTCAGGTGCCGATTTTGGATAAGCTATATAGGTTATGGCATTTTAGAGCAGAATTTGTCATTCATTTGAAATAAGATAATTCAAGAGTGCTAACTCCACATGTGCTGTATGATATTCTCTGTTTTTTGTCGTTATTACAGGACAGCTCATTCATGAATCAGTGCCAAGATTGCATTTTCATGCTAAATCGTACGCATTTTATGCAGATTAGGGCTCTAGCCTGATTGAATGTAGGATCCTCAAACATAGAGACTGTATCAAATCAATAAACACTAATGGGATGTTTATTGAATGGAAAGACAATGATAATTCTTTTAAAAATGTTTTTTTATGTGTCATCAATGAGATTGAACCATTCTGCTCTGCTGTACATCGGCATATGCCAGTACAAGGCATATTTGACTTGTGACAAACACAGCGGCGGGTCACACATGTGCCCGTGCAGCCACAGCTCACGAGGTTGAAGTAGCACTGTGGCACTGACTCTAATGTGATCAACACTGGATGCAAGTGATTATTTTCCAACTCCAACCACATTCAGTTGGTCGTGGAATACTAGGTATTGGCTGTGTTGCTTTGATCCATATCATTGCCTGCAGATATGCCCTAATTACATGATGTTTTAAAGAGGGAGGGGGAGGCCGAGGATGAGATGGAGGGATGGGGTGGAGAGGTATATGAGAGAGGGGGGTGTGAGTTGGGAGCAGGGCAGTGAAATGGCGGGGGACAGGGCGACTTGGAGGCGATTTGTTTGTGGCCACCCCAAACGGGATTGAGGCGTCTGGCAATAGATAGATAGATTTAAAGCATCACTGGTTGGTAGGTTTTCCTGTGCTACTCCTCTCTTAAACAAGGTTGTCCTTGGTTCACCAACCGAATTAGCATTAGGGACATTGTACACTATGCAGAAGAATTTTTCCACTTGGGCTAGTGTGTCTGGTGTTAACGGGTCCTTTCCAAGTCCCTGTACTAGTTCAGGATGACCTGTGAATAATGACGATGCTGTCCTTTTTGTGTGCCCAGCTAAGTACGATATGGTGACTGAGCCTGGCAAAGCATGAAAGGCTAACAAGGACAGAGACATATCATCGCTGAGGTCCCAGGATACTATTATGCCATTCACTGGTGTATATTTCGGAGCTTTGGCAGTTCCAGCTTTCATTATTATTTCCTTATTTACCGTAGGACTGTGGATCATAAGCAATAACAGCACATCCGTGTCACGGGACCAAACAACAGTATCAGAATGAGTATCCGTGCAGGAAAGAATCATCCGTTTATATGCTTCCTCATGTGTACTTCTCAATAACTTATCTGCCTAGTTGCTAGGCACATCATCACACTTTTTGAGTCCGCCAGCTGTGATGATACCATTACCTGCTCAAGCATTTGCAGTCAATTCCTGAGACAAGAAACTGGCAAGATCTGCTTTGTTCTGGCGGTCACTAAGGAAGCCATCCCATTCATTGGGTTCTGGCACATCACCATGTTCAATTACCCTACGGATTACTTTGTCTCTTCCTTTTTACTCTCCACTTGACAAACTCGGAGGAAGGTATTGTTATCACTGGGATGAACAAGACAGGTGGCGTTGAGATTTTGTTTCTGGAGCAAATCTCAGAAAGTATTAACGATACTGTAGAGTCATGAAATTTCACATAGTTATGTGTCTTATGGTGAACTTGTGTCTTTTGATAGGTAGAATGCTGTGTGTTACGTAGTTTCTTTGAAAATTAAAAAAAAAAAAAAAATCTCAGAGATTTCAATGCGACCTGCACGAGGAACCTTAAAGACCTGACCGTACCTATTATGTAACCATGAAAAAAATTGCTGTTTATTACCATGGATAAACTATTGAAATTTTTAAGTTTTAATGTCTCTGTGTTATACAGGGGGGGTGGGATTTAAGTTTTAATGTCTCTGTGTTATACAGGGGGGGTGGGATGAGGGTCGTTACGTGCTTGGTTAAGTATGCAGGGAAGTGGGGGGTATGTACTTGGTCAGATGGAGGGTTGCAACAGCACAGCGTTGCCTTTGCTTACTCTTGTACCCTCTTTTATGGTAACTTGATTATACCTATCAAAAACATCTGTCCTAGAAAATTGCTGACCATATCCAAACACAGATGTACTGAATATATTTGAGAATTATGCAAATATTCCTACATGAAGACTTTGAGGTTTTCTTAGTCAATGGACTAAACGTTGTCCATCACTGAAAAGAGCAGCATTTTCTGGGATTTTATTTACCTCCGCCAGGAGGTATATGTTTTGCCCTGCGTTTGAGTGTTTGTTTGTCTGTTAGCAGGATTACTCAAAAAGTTATGAATGGATTTTCATGAAATTTTGTGGAGGGTAAGGTATGGCCCAATAAAGAGTCTATTAGATTTTGGTTGTGATTCAGAATTATTTGTTTGTTTGTTCACACCATATCTCCCAAAGTTCTCAATGAATTTCAATGAAATTTTGAGGAAAGGTGGGCCATGGGCCAAAAAAGAATTGATAAAATTTGGGGGGGGATCCGGATTCGGATTCGGATCCTAACGCACAGTATCTCCAAAAGCTCTCAATGAATTTCGATGAAATTTTGTTGAAGAGTGGGCAATGGGTCAAGAAAGAATTCTTTAAATTTGGGGGAGGATCCGGGTCCGGCATTGGCGGAGGTATGAGCTCTCTGTGTGCTGCTCTAGTAATGTTACTGCAGTTATGCCTTTCAACAATTCATCCATCAGGATATGCTTTTTCCCTTCTCTCAGACTTCCATCTGGCTGTGCCAGTGATAAAGGCACAGGGAGCAGCTCATGCTTCATTATAATATCAACATCCCTTCCTGCGGAATAGCTGATCACGAAGCTCTGCAGAACGGACCTGTTTGCTTTCAGAGATGATATTTGGGTATCACGTTTGGTAGCATTATATAATTTGGCAAATGTTACAGGATTACATCTCTTCATTGGATCGTGGAATTTCTTATGTATGGATCCTTCATGTGGTGCAAGAAGTTTCTCATGGGTGTAAGTCTGAACCAGATCTTTGCCCACGTTTTCAACATCTAAGAGAGATTCTTTAATTTTATCTGTAGCCCGGTCTTTTGTGGCAATGTTGACAAGCTCATCAATGGTTTCATCAGAGAAGACTCTAAAGGCACCAAACTTCTCAAAGACTGTTTTCGGCCTGTGTAGGCTATCTTGCCTCTGTCTTGCCATGCTGGACTCTTTGTGAGCAGTGGTATCTTTTGAGATCTGATTTCTCAGATTAAACGACAAGACCCATCTTCTCAGGGCAGTCAGACTTCTAGTGATTACGACAATTCTTCCACCACCTTTTCAACAGCATTTAACCATTCTAGACTTTGGTCAGGGGACACTTAGCTGAACTTCATTACTGCAGTCTTAACAACAAAGTTTACATTCTTTAATTCCTGTTCAGCTTCTGGATGTAGCATTTGTATTTGTGTATGGTACACTGTGCCATAGTCTGCATTGTTTGTTATGCTCGAAGCAGTGGAAGTAAGGGAGCATCTCCTTGAAGGAAATGAGATGGAAATCCCAGATGCCATCTCTGTCGGCACGGGTAAACAGGAGGAGAATGCGACTATGTGAAGGTATGTAAACCAAAAGGCATAATTTGCATTCTGACCATTTTCATGTTCAAATCCCCTCATTGCCTCCTGGCACTGAGAAATGGTAAACAGGGAAATGAGATCATCAGCAGTGTCTTCACTGTCAGCTCCAAGTATGCTCTGTTTCAGTTCTTTGTTGTGCCCATCTAGAAACTGCAGGAACTGTAGTATGAAGATTTCCCACATGGCTTGAAAGGTAAATATGTGATCCCTTATACCTTTCTCATAGTCCTTCCCAGGTAGAGCCCTTTCTGTTGTTTTCTCTCCTAGGCCATAACACTATAACAGTACGAAAAACATTCAAATTACATGAAAACTGTTCTAGTATAACAATCGTCAAATATCCCCTAAGTTGTCACAATATCATACTAAATATGTGCTTATCATACTCATTACATACACAGTATTACGTTGCTAATATCTTGAACTTGTCACTAAAAAGGTTTACTATTTGTCTGAAAAGAAAAAAAAAACATACATGATCCATCTTCAAATCTGATAGAATTAGTCATATATCTATATCA
Organism: Coenobita brevimanus; assembly: GCF_032717465.1. Classification (NCBI taxonomy): domain Eukaryota; kingdom Metazoa; phylum Arthropoda; class Malacostraca; order Decapoda; family Coenobitidae; genus Coenobita; species Coenobita brevimanus. The sequence continues at coordinate 24,375,509 of NC_137004.1, forward strand.
GCTCACAAAAACAATGCCATTATCGCTATAATGGCACCTGTTTTTGAATGGGCTGTCCAGTGCTAATGACAAAAAATAGAAAACGTCATAAACTCATGAATTATGTTATATCAAGTGCAAGACAAACTCTACACTGAAATGCCTGCACTTTTTTTTTAGAAAGGCCAATCGTCATTTCTTGCAACTGCCTATATTGCAGGTTGAAGAACAGATGGGCGGATAACAGATGGATGGGTAGATGGATGGATGGATGGATGGATGGATGGATAAGTAATAGATGGATGGATTGATACACATGGTGGATGGCTGCAAACATGAATGAATGAATGAAACACTTGTACAAAGTCAAAGTTGCAATACAAGTCAGTAACATTAGTGTAATAATAAGTAAGCATTACAAGATTAGTCCAAAGAATCTATCTATCTGTTTATCTGTCCACTCATCTATTAATGTATCTATCCAGCTAACATCTAACATTATTTAGGATGAAGCGAATCAGGGCCGAATTTCTGGATCGGAGGGAAAACTCAGAAAAAGAACTAGTACCTCTGAAGAACAAAACCAAGAGAAAACAATAGAAAAATGCAAAGGAAAATGTTGCTACGAGAAGAAACAACTGACAGTACAAAACACACACACACACACACACACACACACACACACACACACACACACACACACACACACACACACAAAATAACAAAGCTCCTCCTCATAGCCCATCCCGCCTTACCCTTCCCCTCCCCTCAAAAAAAAAAAAAAAAAAAAAACGAAAGCAACAACAGGAAGGACCTAAAAACTATCAGGCCCAACAAATAAAAGTCGAGTGGAGGTCGATGAAGGCCGGGCCCCGTACTGTTTGATCAGAGAGTTTTACCAAGTTAAAGGGAATAAAAGAACAACAACTTTCCTCTCTCAAGTTCCCCCAGTATAAAAAGAAATATTTTCACATAAATTTTCTTTGTTCAAGACTGATTTTTTTTTTTTAGGGGTTCATGATGCAATACGATGCAGGAAAGGAAGAAATCTAATAGTGACCTATTATATGTTAAATTATAACCACCAGAAGGTTCTGCTCAGTTTACATGACACCTTTCGAACTGTAAAGGTTATTACAGCCTGCATTATCACCACAACCAGACGTACTGCTTTAACGAAAAAATCGTTGGCATGGAGAATGATTAAAATTGTAAGATAAGGGGTTCCACACTTTAATCTGTGGCAGGGGCTCGAGCGAGCAAGCTTGTTAATGTTGGTAATGTTGAAATGTGCCATTTTACTAGCTGGATATTCATGCACACTTTGAAATGTTAAGAAATGGCACCTACATAATGAGTACAGTATTACTTTTCCGTACTCTTTCCAACCTTGTGCTGTAACTTTAATAGTTTACAACACATCCAGTTTTGTTCTAAATTTGTCGCTGTTTCTTTGCTTTAATGTTTGTTTACAGTAAGATGGTAGAGAAATTTTTGAGAAAAGTAACTTCGGCAACACCTACCACTGAGATTCCCAGCGATAAACGTAGATCCGCTGTAACTTTAAACAGCCTCCACGATAAGTCTGCTAAGGCTCTGAGCTCACGCGCATAGTGAACATAAAACTGAAGTGAAGAGAATAGGGATATACTTAAATTCATTCACCATGATGACATTTCATCGTAGTTTAGCTCTGCTAGGGCCAGACGATTTGATGCAGCAATGTATAGGAGAGATTTCACACGGGAGGCATTAAATTTAATCTTCAATAAATTTTGCACAAGCAAACGTCCTCCCTAAATTGAAAAGATCGTCTATAGGTAAAACGAAAAGAAACAAAAAAAAGTTGTTCTCAGGCTGAAGGGATTAAAATGTATTGTCAACCCTCAGATTATGCTGACGTCTTTTCTTGTGTATTCTTGCTGTGACCAGAGGATTTTATTCAACTTTCAAACTGAACGGGCTACATGTAGCCTTCATTAACCTCTTCATTACGAGAAATCTTTCGTAAGTTGAATAATATCGTCTACCGGCAACAACAATGAACTATGATAAAACGAGCTGATATATCGGCCAAAATGTAAATTATGATACTTTCAAACCTTTTTGCTGCGGCTGATTCTCGGATTTAAATGAAACTGCTGACATTAGCGACAATTTAATAAAAAGCTGACGGCCACAGAGTTAATCCCTTTAATCTGGCGATACATTATCAACGAATTCTTGCCGGCTCCAAGTAGATTTATTTTGCTTAGGGAGAGAGATAAAGTTGGCAAGGGGCTAATGAACTCTGCTTCTATCACTATCAAAGACAAAGGACTTCTCTGATATTACGAAAATCGTCTGGTGGCAGCATTAGTAAACGTAAACAAAAATAAAGTCTTGGGTTGAAGACATTACCCTTCTGTATGTAAACTGTTTTATTTCCTTTACATTCATCACTGACACGCATCTCTATGATAAAGTAAATCGTCGGATGGATGCAAGAACTAAAAAAAAAAAAAAATTATGGTACAGAAGGGGTTGATGAGACTGGATCTAACCCGCTCTCAGTCAGATGTATTACTATGCTGAATAAAACTGAATGGAGACAAACAAGACTGGAGATAAAACGGAACTAACTGGAGATCTGACTGGCTGGAGATAGAATGGAGTGGATATGGACTGGGATAGAACAGATTAAAGATACAACAGACGGGACACAGAATTGAAAAAACAGGGGACAGAGCATGTTGGGGAAACAAGAAAATAGACTGAACACGACTGAACAGACTGGAGATAAGAGAGAACAGATTGATGACAGAACTGAACAGACTGGTGACAGAATGGAGATCATCATAGTTACTGAGACGGTTGATGAAACTTAATTTAAGTGGGTAGGTGTGAAGCGAAGGAAGGGTTGGGTAAGTGAGGAGGAAAGAGTATAATTAGGGAGGAAAAAAAATACTGTCTGCGTGGAAGGGAGGAAAATAAGTGACTGGCTGGAATGGAAGAAAAGTCGCTAAGTGGAAGGGGATGAAATAAGTTACGTGGGAAGGAATACAGTTTATTTTTTTTAAAGATAAACAGAGGAAAGAAAAAAAAAATCCATACACCAGATTATAGGTGTCCTCCATTCATTTGTTTTAATAATGTGTGAAAGTAACGTGTACATGACAGCAAAGAAATATCTGCCCTGAAGAAAGAAATATGAACATCAAACAAAAGAACGACGTGTGAATGAGGACAAAGAAATTTATATAGGGACAGTTTTCAGAGACAGTTATCGTGGGAAAGAAGTTATAAATCAACTAAAGTGAAAGAAGGTTGTTCGTCGTATTCTGAAAGGAAGAAAACACTGGGTTTGTGGGAGAGAATGGAAGAATCTACTACGTCATGGGAAGCAAAGAAATGCTAGTCATGATACTCGTGAGAAAGAAACTGGCAACGTGAGAAGGAAGAGAGGACTTTACTACGCTGCAGGTAAAATAAGTGTTGGGTACGAGCATGGTCCAAACACACAGACCTGCCAAACAAAGGATCCTTCTATGCACGCTTTTATACACTGACGTCATTAAGTGTCCCTCTTTCCAAAATATTAAATTTAATATATCAATCAGGAAAATACTACATTTTTTTGCTTTTATATACTCGTATTTTCGCACATAAAATGGTTACCACCGCCATCGTCGTCCCACCACAATATCCCATTAGCACACTACTGCCACCAAACCAAGCAAAACCACCTCATTAGTTCCAATCAGCCTCACCATCACCACACCACCACCACCACCTTCACGCTGCCATACCAATACTGCGCCACCACACTGCTGCTATACTGTCAAAACAATAGGTCTTTCAAATGACTATCACACCGGCAATCCCCCCTCCACTAGCCCCTCCACCACCATCACCAGTTCAGCTACATCCCTTGAATACACTGCTACCTTTCTGAAATATTATCTCTGCCATTACCAGGTTTATTATTCAGTCTAGGAAAGAATTTCAGAACTGAAGGAGTTGGAAATCGCCTTCATTAATCCATTCACTACTAGGGGGTTCTTTTCAGACAGTGGTTCTTAACTTTTTTTTGGTGTCCGTACCCACTGCTTCCCCAGAATATTTTCCTTGTCAAAACGAAAACATAGATTCGGCAACCTTTATTTTAATGAATAATAACAAATAAGGCTGGAATGACAATAGTACTCTTAGCATTTGTCTGAATGTATCCAATAATACTAACAGCTGGGTTGCGACATTTTCTTTAATCAGTTAGTGGCTCTTTTGTTTTTGAATTCGATCAGAAGTGTTTGTAGAACGAGAAATTTCTCTTTGAAATGGCCAGACACTTATAACTGATGGTATTCAGCTTAATGTGTAAGTGTATGTGTGGATGTAAGTGGCTGCAAATTGTTTTAGAATCCCCAGGGCTTACTTTGTCAACTGTGGGAATGCTTTGAACCTAGTACACTAGATGCATCCTAAGCACTGTTGTACGGTAATGGCATCACATCACTGTCGTTCATGATGTCTAAATTATTCCTGTGCAACAGAACATCTCCACAGAATAAGTAGCCTTGGAAGGAAGTGATCAGCTCTTGCGGCTGCTTCTTCACTTCAGTCACAGTGGACGTTCCAACTACCTTTGCGGCTACAGTCACATCAAGAAAAGAAATGTAAGTAAACCTTACCGTACTTCTTGAAATTAGATTTTTCAAAATCAAAAGTTGCGTTATGCTGAAATTCGCCTCTGACAGAGATGATGAATGTGCTAACAACAAGCAAGTATGGGACAAGGCAGCTGCATACTGTACATTTCGGGGATTTCGTTTTATTTATTATTATTATTTTTTTGTTCGAGTGAGCGAGCAAGAACACTTACACGGTCAAAACTTGCTCCCCAGGTCCACAGGTGGGTGGGGGTGTAATTCGGGACTGCCTCAATCATGCAATTTTGTGGGAACACTGAACTTACATATATGAATTACTGCATTTCATTTCAAAATTTTCACAAAAACAGGCTGTGTCACAATTCACCAAAAAAAAATTTATAAAAATTTCATAGAGTATTCTTATAATTGCCATAGCGCTGAACAAAATTAAGTTAGGATTTTTCAGAATAATTCATCTGACTGAGTATCCTAAAAAACATAGGCTGTACAACTTAGTGAAGGAGTTGCTAGAAACCATGCAAATGCAGTACAGTACTTAATCTCGCTAAATCAAATTTTCTTCATAACCATGCATCCATGCTATTAAAGACTCTTAATGACAATAGAATATTCTGGTCAACTGTCAGTTCTTTCAATTATAACTCTAACACATCATCACCCATTTCCCCACTAAAATCTTCTAATGGTAACACTATAAATGACCCGCGTAGTACCGCTAACATCCTTGCCAGTACATCTGCCAGAAATTCTAATGACATTTTAAGAGAGATTATGAATGACAGATTTTGTCTGGTGATGTCTGGTACCGCTGCTGCCATACACAAAGTGTGCAAATCACATGGCACGATATGTATGGCTGATTTTTGGAGAAAAACAAGCACCAAAACGAAAATCACTTCATACAAGTGAAAGGTGAAACAATAACGGAAATTGGCGAATCTGAATAACATCTGGTCTAGAAGCGAGCTGTTTGCAGAACTGTTTAATCTTACATAATTGGTAAACCAATCAACCAGAATACCATAACCTGACCATAATGCCTATCTCTTGGACCTATTCCTGACAAATAATCCAGATCAATACAAGATACAAGTACTGTCACCACCTGGATCCTCCGACCACAATCGCATCAAAGCCTCGTTATTCAGGTGCTCCAAACCTCCCCGTTCTGAACAAGTCAAGGTGACCAGATGGCACCCGGACAGGGGAGACTGGAATGGATTTACAAATTTTCTTGCTGAAATTCCATGGCAGTCTTTCTTCTCTAATGACACTGATTTTACCCAGGCCCACATTAATGACTTAATACAAGCTGGCATGCAATTGTTCACACCTAGTTGACAATCCACTAAAAGATCGGACTCCCCAAAATGGTCTGACAGCAATTGTGCCACAGCAACGACCGGAAAGTCCTTAGCATATACAGTAACTGTTACAAATCAAAATAATCTGAGCAACTCAGTCAATTTAAAATTGCTAGAAACCATGCAAAGGCAGTAATTAATCTTGGTTAATCACACTTTCTTCACAACCAATCATCCAAACTATTAAATAATCCTAATGAAGACAGAATATTCTTGTCGACCCTCAATTCTTTCAATAATAACTTTAACAAGTAATCACCCATTCCACCACTAAAATCTTACGGTAACACATTAAAATGACCCGAGGGGTAAAGCTAACATCCTTGCCAGTACATTTGCCAGAAATTCTACCTTAGAGAAAGGTAACCAGAACGTCCCTGTACTAGAACGTGACACTCCAGAAATTGCTCCATTTGAGATACAGACTAGATACGTAAAATCCATTCTAGACAATTTGCCAACCAAGAAATCTCCAGGTCCACAGGGAATTCCTCCAATGGTTTTGAGAAAGTGTTCCTCAGAACTTGCTGCTGTTCTTGCTAAATTATTCAGACTATGCATACGTAGTTTTTCATTACCTAATTCTTGGAAAGAAGCCATTATCCACCCAATTCCAAAGGAAGGAAGTTCCTATGACTCCTCAAATTGCAGACCAATAGCAATCACATCTTTTCTCGGTAAAGTATTTGAGACTGTAATTAATAAGCACATTGTTAAACATCTAGAATCCAACAACTTAATTAGTGATAGACAGCATGAATTTCGCCATGAAAGATCCACCGTTGATATACTCAATCTTCTGACTCATACCCATACCATCCATCAGTCAACTGACCAACATGAAGAAACTCATACAACAGCACTTGATATTTCTCAAGCGTTTGACAGAGTGTGGCACCGTTCCCTGCTATCCAAACTCCCTTGTTATGGCCTGTCATCTTTTGTTCCACTGATTTCCATATCTCTGCGACAGAAAGATGAGAGATAAAGTAGATGAAGAATATTCCAATTTCTACTAGATTAATGTTGGTGCACCACAAGCATCAGTTCTGGTTCCAACCCTATTCCTAACTCATATTAATGATCCTTTATCTGTCACTCATAATCCCATTCACTCATATGTAGATGACTCAACACTTCACAGTCCATTCACACTTAAACACCCATTCACAAGGTTTAATATCTGTAACTCACAACTCAGTACAGCAATCTCCATAAATCAAGACTAATCTAAGATTGCGGAATGGGGACAAAATAACACTGTATCATTTAACCCTAGGAAAACTAAATATACACAACTTCCTAACAGACAAAATTGCCTAATTCCAACATTACCATCAACGCTACTAATATTCCTATCTCTAAAAGTATTGAAATTCTCGGTGTTTCATTTAACAATGCCCACAGCCAGACCTCTCATGTTAGATCACTTGCTAAAACCTCTTCAAAGAAACTTGGATAATTGTACAGAGTTCGTAACTTCTTCACTGACGAGCAATTAGCTGCAATTTACAAGAGACATGTGCACTCTCAGCTAGAATATTGCTCACCCTTGTGGGATAGATGTGGAGAGGTCGCACTAAAACAACTGGACAAAATTCAGAACAAAGCTATTAGAATTTATAACCGAACACTTACAAATGAACTACCACTAGTACGGGTAAGAAGGAATATTGTCTAGTTTACATTATTTTACAGACACTTTTAAGGCAAATGCTCAGACGAAGTTATAGCCATCGTGCCACCACTCCACGCCTTCCCCTGAGCTACACAGGCCTCTGGTAGCGCTCATGACTGGAATGTCACACTGCCATATTGCAGAACTTCTGCCTAACAGAATTCTTTTATTCCCCAAACTGAATCTCTTTGGAACTCGCTTCCCCAGAGTGGTTTCCTCCCAGTCTTCAACCTACAGCTGCTCAAGTCCAACTGTTACAGATTTTTTATGAATGAAGGACACCTGTAATCAGGTATATGGATTATCTTTTTTTATTCCTTTGTTGTTCCTTCCTCTGTTCTGTCATTGTAAAAAAAATAATCTGTGTTTAACAATATTTTTAAAAGCAATTAGACCTGAATACGTTGCATTTCTTAATGTGAACGTTTGCTACCTAGTCTACATTGAGAAAAAAATATATTTACATTGAAGAACAGAAATAACAAAGGAGAACAAAGAAAAAGAAATGCGTACATGGAAAAAAGGATGGTCTTAATGGGAAGGAAGATAGGAATTAGCTAAATAAAGTAAAAGATGAAAAGTGAACATGGGTAGGAAGAAAATAATGGTATATGGGAAGGGAGACTGGAAGAATCTAATCGACTTTATAGAAATGAACAAGGAAAAAAATGATTGAGTGTGAAGGAAGAAAATCTGGATGACGCAGGATGTAAGAAATGCTCGTACATGGGAAGGATGAAAAGGCTAGTTATCGTACATGCAAATAAATAAATGAGCTGGTTTTGTGAGAGAGGAGGGAAGAATTTACTTTGTCTTGGGAAGGAAGGGAAGGCTAGTCATTGTACTTGTGATGAAAGAAAGGAATTGGCAACGTGAGAAAGAGGAGAGGACTTTACTATGCTGTGAGCAAAATAGGTGTTGGGTACAAACAAGGTCCATATAATTATAGCACCGGCGGATGGCGAGCCCATCTATTCTACCCACGCTAAGTGAAATCGCTAGCTCTCACAAAATACGAAACTTATAATATGAATTAGGCCAATACAGTAACTTTTTCCCCTTTTTGTTTCACATACAACTTTGTTACCACCACCACGGTCATCCCATCATCATATTACACCAGTCCACCAATACCGCCAAATCAGGCAACACCACTCCATCATCGTCACATAATTTCCCCACCATACCACCACCACCACCACACCACCAAATATTCCATACCACCATCACACCACCACCACAACCACCACCAGAATCACCATCACCACACATACCACCAGAATCACCAATACCTCCGTTATCTACACAAATTTAACTACATCCCTTGAATATCATAACGCTTTTTCAACATAATTATTTGCTACTCCCAGAATTTTCTTTCAGATGAGAAGAGATTCCAAACTGGGGGTGGAGTGGGGGTTGATATCTCCTCCAGTAACCCTTTCACTACGAGGGAGTTCTTCTAAGGCTAGTAATACTGTCTGGGGGTAGCAAGAATAATATAAAACGTCATCGTCCTTGACAACATGAGGAGGAAAGAAAAACAAGACATGGAAAGAAAGGGAGGAAAGAAAGGGCAAAACACAAAGGAAAGGGGAAAACAATGTGCTCTGTGGCAAGAAAGCAATAAACCGTAAGTAGGTAATGAATTGAAAAAAAATCGGTGCATGAAGAGTGAAAAAAGAGATTGTCTACGTGAAACGATAATTAGGTCGCGATGGAGGAAAAAGCTAGGAATGCATTAATAATAATAATAACTAGAATGGCACTCAGTAGAACGCATACCTCCGTCATCAACATCCATGCAATATTCACTGAAAAATTTACGAAAATGTCAAAACACGCCCTATCTCGTAATGTTAAAGAAAGTGAAGAAAAAAAAAAAAATCCTGGATCCGTACCTTTATCCGGATCCGCACCAAAATCTAATGGAGTCTATTCTGGGCCAAGGCCCATTCTTCTACCAGGTTTCGTGGAAATCCGTCAAGTAGTTTTTGTGTGATCTTGCTCACAAACCAACCAACCAACAAACAAACAAACGGACAGGGGTGAAAACAAAACTTACTTGGCGGAGGTAATGATAATAATAATAATAATAATAATAACTAGAATGGCACTCAGTAGAGCGCATACCTCTACCAACACCCTATCTCGCAATGTTGAAGCAAGTGAAAAAAGATTCCTGGATCCGCACCTTTATCCGGATCTGCACCGAAAGTTAATGGAGTGCATTCTGGGCCAAGGCCCATTCTTCTAGCAAGTTCCGTGGAAATCCCTCAAGTAGTTTTTGTGTAATCTTGCTCACAAACTAACCAGCCAACCAACAAACAAACGGACAGGGGTGAAAACATAACCTTCTTGGCGGAGGCAAAAATAAGAATAGTACTGATAATAATAATAATAATAATAATAATAATAATAATAATAATAACTAATAATAATAAGAAGAAGAACTAGAGACCCCCAAGGGGGGATTTACACTAGCCGCAAGTCGATACATATTCAGCGCGGCTCGGAATATGACCTTGACCTTGACCTACTTTCACCAATTTCGAACTCGTAGATTTTCATCTCTTCTACACACCTGTAAAATTTTGTGATAATACTTTGAGCGGTTGCGAAGTTACTGTGGTAGCAGACACACAGACCTTGACCTACATTTCACCAACTTCAAATCCGTAGGAGATTTACATCCCTACCACACACCTGTAAAATTTTGTGATGATATCTTGAGCTGTTGCGAAGTTATCGTGCTAACAGACACAAAGACACACAGACAAACTGAAAACTATACTCGTAATTTTTCATCCTTACTACATACCTGTAAAATTTTGTGATGACGTCTTGAGCAGTTGGGAAGTTATCGTGGTAACAGACACACAAACCTTGACCTACACTCACCAATTTCGAACTCGTGATCCATTTTTTCCCTACTACACATCCGTAAAATTTTGTGATAATATCTTGAGCGGTTGCGAAGTTATCGAGCTAATAGTATACACAAAGACAGACACAAACAAACCGAAAACAATACAAGCTTCAGTATCGCGGCTGGTAACAATAATAACAGTCGTCACCATCCTCTCTCCCTCCGAAGGATGGGATGAAGATGGATCTATAAACAGGGAAAGATAAAGCACAGAAAAAGGAGACCTATCAACAGCATACCCAGTGACACGGGCACACAACCTTTAGCACATTATTCAAACCCCTGGAAATCTTGAGTGCTTCTCACAAACCTGACCAGTTATACATACTTTTTTCTCTTTCATTTGCATATTAGATGCGAGACTATCCCCAGTACTGGCTCTGCCTGTCTGTCTCTCACTAGTGTATTCTCAACTCTAGGCGCTTCATTCCAAAAGACCTTAGTGATTTTTGCGCGTTTACACCACGCTACCCTCTCACACCACACCATACCACCTTATTCCACCGTATCAGACAAAATCACCGTACCATATCACACCACACCATGGGTTCTGATGCTCTCAAAACTAATACTTTTGTAATTGTTATTTTTGGGTGCACTTCACTTACACCCGTCACACAAAGTCAGTTCACTGATCATAAAGTTAATAAAATGAGGTACCACCCGAGCACTCTCTCCTCTACCCTGTTATCAACAGACTTCTTTCTGCACATCTTTCGCCAATTATATCGCTTCTTATCCTATCAGTTATACGCACTTCAAGCATAGTTAAGCAGTTACATTTCCACTGCTCTTACTCCTGATCTTTCACTCTTTTGCCTTACAAAAGTCTCATACCCAATGCAGGGTGACCCAAAATGAATGCGACCCAAAATGAATGCAACCCATAACACTACCAGTAGGAAGACATAGGGGCATCACTCGTGGGTAGCAATGGTTCCAGCAGGATGGGGCCACCCCTCACATTTCAAACCAAACGTTGATGTGGCTGCGGCAACGATTAGGGGATCGACTGATCAGTAGGAGGTGTGACCCTGCGTGGGTCCCACACTCACCCGACCTGACTCCCCCAGATATCTATCTGTGGGGTTATCTGAAGGATGATGTTTATGAAAAGCACCCCCAGACAATCAGAGACCTGAAAACAGAAATCACGGCCAACATCTGAGCTATTCCAAGAGAGAAGTGTGTCGGCGTAATTGACAATTTCGCATTCAGGAGTGACTGCGACGTCGAAGTGGTCATTTGGAACACATTTTGGAAAGGTCATAAAAAATAGACCATTTGAACTGCAGAACCCAAACTTTCAGGAATGTCTTGTTATCAACTCAGCTTAACATGAATGCAAAAGTAATGCAAATCTCTTGTCTGTTGTATAAATGACAAAGTATTCATTTTGGGTCACCCTGTACGTTAATGTGGTCACTAACACGTTCAGGCAGTCGTCTTGCTGCCTCCACAGATAGACTTCTATTCAGTATTTCTGTTTAGCACAAAAGCTTTCCTAACACTAGCCACTCTATTTCCCACTTCCTTTAGACGGTAACTCACGTTTCTGTCACTGTGCCGAGGTATTTAAATTCCCTTATCAAGTCTCTCTCCATCCAACAGAACATCACATTAAATTACCTTTCCTCTCAATAACCATCACTTTGCATTTACTGTAAAAACACGACGCCCACAGAATATTCATAAAACTCTGAACCAACTTGCAAAGTTCTAGTTCACCATTAGCAAGCAACGCAGGAGCATCTGTATACATCAGATTTGAGATACTCCACCCTACACCGTTATCACCCTCCACACCACCCTCTTCACAGCTAGGATTTTAATCCACCCTGATAAAAACAATATTAATACTAGAAAGAACTCAGAAAGCGCATATCTCCGCCAATGCCATTGCCATTAAAAAGGACCCGGATCAGAATCCACGGACATAGGATCCGGATCCGCCCCCAAATTTATATAATTATTTCTTGGTCCATGGCCCACCTTTCCACAGAATGTCACTGAGATTCACTGAGAACTTTCTGAGATATTGTGCGGGATACTCCTGATCCGGATCCACCCCCAAATTTAATCATTTCTTCCTTGGCCCATGGCCCACCCTTTGACAAAATTTCGTCAAAATCCGTTCGTAACTTTTTGAGTAAAGTTGCTAACAAACAGATAAACAAACAAGCAGACAGACAAAAAGACAGATAAACAAACAAACCAACGCCGGCAAAAACATAACCCCCTTGGCGGAGGTAATTAGCAATACTAATAACAGCAGTAATCATTACAATAATAATTACAGCACTCAAAGAGTGCATACCTCCACCAATGCCACTGCCACTGAAAAGGATCCGGATCTGCCCCCAATTTTCATCAATTCTTTCTTGGTCCATGGTCCACCAAATTCATTGAAAACTTTGGATATATTGTTCGGGAAACTCAGGATCCGGATCCGGATCAGCCCCCAAATTTAATCATTTCTTCCTTGGCTCATGGCCCACCATTCCACAAAATTTCATTAAAATCCGTTCATAACTTTTTTAGTAAAGTTGCTAACAGATCCGTGGATATAGGTTCCGGATCCGCCACCAAATTCAAACATTTCTTTCTTGGTCCATGGCCCACCTTCCCACAAAATTTAACTAAAATTCATTGAGAACTTTTGGAGATATTGTGCGGGATACTCCGGATCCGGATCTGGATCAGCCCCTAAATCTAATTATTTTTTCCTTGGTCTATGGCAAACTCTTCCACAAAATTTCATCAATATTCGTTCATAACTTTTGAGTAATCCTGCTAACAGATAGACAAAGAGGCAGACAAACAAACAAACAAACAAACAAACGCGGGCAAAAACAAATCCTACTTGGCAAAGGTAATTATGAAAATAGGGACAACAATAACAAGAGTCATAATGATAACGCAGGACAATTACAAACTTTGTGCACTGAAATGGGCCGTACAGTATATTACTTCATTCATCATTCAAGTCTTCGAGTTTCGCGGCTTAACCTCGTAGGAAAGCAACCCAAACAACATCTGTATGCAAGATGCTTCAAAAACACCATTCCATTCAGTGCTAAGCTAAAAAGGGATGCAGCCCTTGCCATGTACACTCTATCAAAATGTACTGATGTGCACTGGGAATAAAACATGTGTGACACGGTGTATGATGGTTATTGCGAAATTCCGGATGATTCAACCCCACACTGATGTACTCACTTTCATGAAGATGCCATGATGTGGAATACCCGAGTCAACATTTTTATCATGTTCACACTGACTTAATAACAGAACAATCTTCTTTAGACATCACGAGCTATACTGATCATTCAGGATATCATGTAACACCTCTTGCGAGATACATTTTTCATCAACTGTACATCTCAGTACTACAATCAGAAAGTAATAAGAAAAATACAACGGCAACAAAACAAAAGTATCCTACCAGCAGAGACGGCGTGTATGGAGCAGAAGACCTGAGAGAAGTGCGCTATGACGAACACCCTCTTCTGCCACCAGCCCCACGACCCGGCCATCTCCAGGGCGGCATCGAACCCGCCGCCCTCATTATCCTGCAGAAGGTAGGAGGTTAGACGGGTGGCAAGGGTACTGTGTGTGTGTGTGTGTGTGTGTGTGTGTGTGTGTGTGTGTGTGTGTGTGTGTGTGTGTGTGTGTGTGTGTGTGTGTGTGTGTGTGTGATAGGGAAGCAGGTAGTTCTGGTTAAGTGCAAGTTGGTTAACTGTGTTTCATCTATTATTTCATAATGACATCCAGTGGATGATGATGATGGTGATGATGGTAGTGATAATAAACATGGTGATGTCAATGGTGATAATAATGGTGGTGGTGGTGATGATGATAATAATAATGGTGATGGTGACAATGGCGGAGGGTGATAATTATGGTGGTGGGTAATAATAATAAAAGCAATAGTGGAGGTTAATAATTATGGTGGTAATGATTATAATGATGGTGGTGACGTTGCTGCTGCTGATAAAACAGGTAATTACTATTTCAAAATGAAGTATTTTGATTATTCTACTTCATGAAAACACTTTTCAAAAATGAAAACTGGGTAACGAACACCAGAAAAGATCAGCAGAATATATTAGGTATGTGGCTGGGGGTTTGTGAAGCTGAGATGATGTTGGAGTGGTGTTCCTCCCACTGATTCGATTATACTGAAAGGAATGTGGGTGGCTGAGTAAGGATGATGATGATGATGAAACAGAGAGAGAACGGGAGAGTTTCTGAAAAGCGTGGAGGATGGAGGAATACAACTAACAGTACAACAGGAAGTACAGATAACAGCTGACCTGTTGGCCCATAACGAGGTTACCTGTTAAAGGGAAAAAATTACTGTGACTAAACAACGTGTGTGAGAAAAGTATAGAAAATGGGAGGGCTCCTCCCCATCCATCACACCATACGGGAAAACCTGTAAGAAATTTGTAGAAAAACACATATGCTTATTAGACTGGATAAACATGGAAGCTGGATATTTCTCTCTCTCCCTGTGTGTGTGTGTGTGTGTATATATATATATATATATATATATATATATATATATAGATAGATAGATAGATAGATAGATAGATAGATAGACAGAGATACAGACAGATAGACAGATAGATAGATAGACAGATAAATATAGATATGGATATAGATATAAATATAGATATATATATCACAAGCACATCTTTCACCTGCATATGTTATTCTAGACGGTGGACTCTGAGCACACAACAACAACAATAGCAACAACACATTTCTCAATGAACGGCAATGCAGACTTTGGTCCTTCATTAAGAGAAATACTGAGGCTAATCGATTAATGAGAGTAATAACAGAGTAGTAAGGAATTTCAAAAGCAGCAGCAGATAATAATTAATCGATAACGCCCAAACCAATGGAGGGAGGAATGGTGAGGAGGCGAGGGGTTGGAGAGGGTAGATCGGGATGGTGGTGTGGAGGGGTGTGGGATGCTGAAGGCTTTGTGGAGAAGTAGGGCAAGGGACTAAGGATTTGGAAAGTGACGGGGAAGGAAGGAGCTAGAAAGGTGAAGGGAGAGATATGAAGGAGGGCAGGGATTGGAGGCAAGGGGAAATAAGAAGGAAGCGAGATATGAAAAAGCGGAGAGATTGCAGACGGGGGAGATATGAAAGAAGGAAAAGATTGGCGGCAGGAAGAGATATAAAGGAAGGGAGAGACTGGAGGCGGAGAGTGACATGAAAGAAGGGAGAAATTGGAGGCTGGGAGAGATATGAAGGACGGGAGAGATATGGAGGAAGTGTGAGATTGGAGACAGGGAGAGATATGAAGGAAGGGACAGATATGGGAGAAGGGAGTGATTGGAAGCAGAGAGAGATATGAAGGAAAGAAGAGATTGGAGGAAGGGAGAGCTATGAAGGAAGGGAAAGATATGAAGAAGGGAGGGCTATGGAAGAAGAGTGAGTGAAAGAATGGGGAGACTGGAGAAAGTGGGACGCGAATGAAAGGTGAGATGTGGATGAAAGGAGATATACGATGAAGGCAAAGATAAAAGGAAAGGAAAGATGTGAGAGAAGGAAAAGATATGGAGGAAGTGAAGTCTGGGTGATGGGAGACACTAGGGGAAGAGAGAGAGGAATGACCTACTATTCTCTGTTCGTACCCATGTGGTGGCAGGGTACGTTTGTGGAAGGGAAGTGGAGTAACAAGACTGTGGGGGGATGAGAGGTTAGGTGAGGGGGGAAGGGAAAGGGAAGGGGAGGGAGGGAGGTGAGGGGGGGAAGAGGAAGAGGGGAGTGGGTGGGGGAGGGGGGGCAGATGGTTGGAGAGAGGGGTTTGATAGACAACTAGTGAAGCATTCATAAAGGAACGTAGCTAATTTTCACGACGCACGTTTCTACAACAGTAAACTATTATCAGAAGGCAAATTGTCTGGCCGAATTTTTCATTTCAGTATTTCTTTATTCTGACTGTGTGTTTTTGGTAGGTGTATGAGTGAAGATAAAATTCAGTCTTACACACAGGTAAAGCTTAGGAAGGTTTATAAATACAACACATAAAATCTCTCTCTCTCTCTCTCTCTCTCTCTCTCTCTCTCTCATACTAAAGCGTGCTATCTTCATCTACATTACTGGTATGATACAGCTCTGGATACTGGGAAAAACAATGGTAAATATAGCCAATAACTCCTCCTATATAAGGATGCATTTTTCACGTTCTGCTTGCAATAACTAAACAATTTTATTTAGTTCAGGAGCAATTTTTCAAGCTGGAGGGGTTAAATATTGCCTTGACTAACACCTTCCCTACTGGCAGACTTTTCTGAGGTGAATAAAATCGCCTGGTAGTATCAACAACATGGCAATAACGAGGTGGTCGGACTGAAGGTTTAACCCAAGTCTTCACTCCATCATCGGAAAAAATCTTTTGAATCTATACAGTATCGTCTGGCAGTAACCAAAACTGAAAATGAACAAGAACAGGGGTACCACGAAACATATATGTACAGCAACGGCCCAAAGAAATGTTAACCTTTTGGGACCAGCTTCATCAACGTACGTATTGCCTACATTGCTGGTAAAGCTAGTGGCCTAGATTCATGAGCGTACCGGTAACCATTTCATTACCTTCCCATTTTCTTACCACCATATTTACCTTTATTTTTTTTTTTTTTTGTCATTTTACTCATGTGAACACCGTAGTATGGCAAAACAGGGGTTGCTACAACCTTTGCCAGGCACTATGAAGGAAAATTTGTTCATGACTGGCACAGGGAGGGTAACGTTTCTTTGGTCCGTGGCTGTATTGTTATTGGCTTCAGTGATCTAGGGCCCTAAAGCTAAAGCCGTGTTTTTGTCGTCCGAGCTGGAGTTTGGGATTCGAAGCGCGTTTTGGGACGCTTGGTTTCTGTCCGCAAAAACAGTCCAGGATACGTAGAACCGAAAAACTTCACTTGCCGATCGCAATGTAAACAGACGGGTTAGCCGAAGAAGATCATCTGACGAATATGAAATTTACACGTACCCCTTATTTGTGCTGAACTGGCTCTATATGTCGTTAGTATTAGCCACCTGCACCCAAATTTTATGTACATCGTGCTAATTCATTGATATTTATCATTTGCGTGTCCTTGCTGGCCATTCTCACTTTCCCCAAGCTGCACCAAGACCACGCTTGGGTGAGATACGAAGACGGTCTTGGTTTCGATGACAACTGTTTGGGCCGGGTTCGTATCGCATCAGCCGACAAAAACGGCGCAGGTTAGTTTCACCGAAGATGGCTTCGTATCCGATCCGTCAGCCTGGACGACAAAAACGCGGCTATGAGGCCTGTGCCGGACTTCGAGGTTGGGTTTCGGACGGTTCCAAGTACAGACGCACGGTTTGCTCGAACCGGGTTCAGCATCCTCGACCCGGCATTATGTAGAATCAAGGCTAAAGTATTATTTCAGTAAACTAGGCCTAACTCGTGGAGAAGCATTCGAACCGTTCAAATCACCCAATCGCAGCGCCGACATTTTGTTTAGCAGATTTAGCGATCCAAGAAGGATGCGCAAACAGGACTGTGAAAAAAGTCAGAAAATTTATATCAAGGTACAGCCAGTTGTCATCACATACGCAGATTTCTTTCAAATTACACTGAGGCTTGGCTAACTGTCTGTACCCTAGTTATATTGAATAATTTAATCTTGGCTAATATATGAATTACATGGTCAAAATTTCGAGTGACATCAGTTGCAGTATAATAGTTAGACGTGTATGAGAAATAAAGAGCAGTCTACATTTCGAGTCTCCAATAATGAAAGATAATAACAACAACTGCAAACTAGAATTGCACTCACTAGAGCGCATACCTCCGCCAAGGCCCAACATGCAGTTCCTCTTAATTCAATCATGTCTAATCCAATATCAAACTCATAACCCTATAAGCTGTAGCACCATAATTTTTAACTACCCAAACTCTTCTTTTTCATTGACACTATTGTAAAATACAGGTATTGTGAAATGCAGCTATTGCAAAATGTGTCTATTACAGCTACTGCGAAATGCAGCTGTTGAGCAATATAGCTATGACGTAATCCTCACCTTTGTTATTAGGTACAGCTCTGCAAGTTTGTGGCCCTATTTGTTACCGTACGGCAGCTGGAAAAAGACTATCCCCCCATAAAAGCATATTTAAATAAGCTAGATCCGGAATTTTATATGGATCCGCGAACTGTACACATTCGTAGATACCAGCATCCTAAATATGCCTGATTTTTTTCCATCAAGATCCATGCAATATTCATTGAAAAACTTACGAAAATATCGAAAAACGCACTATCTCGCAATGTTAAAGAAAGTGAAAAAAAAAAAAAAAAATACTGGATCCGCACTTCTGTCCGGATCCGCTCCAAAATTTAATGGAGTCTACTCTGGGCCAAGGCCCATTCTTCTACCAAGTTTCGTGTAAATCCGTCCAGTAGTTTCTGTGTGATCTTGATCACAAACCAACCAACCACCCAACAAACAAACGGACAGGGGTGAAAACATAACCTCCTTGGCGGAGGTAAATATATTGCACTTATCATCAATACAATCAGCACAATAAATCAGTACAGTAAAAGAGCCACATAGAGTGACCTAGATGCTCGCCATTCCAATAACGGAGGACAGTAACTATAAGAGATGCTCACCATTCCAATAACGGAGGACAGTAACTATAAGAGATGCTCGCCATTCCAATAACGGCGGGGAGTAACTATATGATCTGTGTAATCTACGAGTACATTACTGAACGAACTTTCCGCCAGGTGAAGCAAGTGGTACATATGAATCATGTAACATAATCTACATTACACGTATAAAAAAATCTAGTACAAGAACATACGCACATACATTTTACATCTTTCGATCCGTCAAAATCTTCCACAGGAGTATCCTCTAAGTTTTATCAATATCCAACTCAATCCTGCATCATCTTTGAGCATCCTTGGGATTTCATTCTCTCGGGATTTTCTTGCAAGGATCATACTACCTCTTGTAAAATCTGCTTCCAAGAGATTAGATATGCTAAGTTGACTCCGTGCCTTCTTTATCCCTGCACAGTTGCTGACTTTATACAAGGGTTTTATTCGCCCCTGTGTAAAGTACAACTCTCTTTTGTTAGGAGGGTCCCAACATACAGCTCTTCTTAACAAGGTGGAGTCAAGGGCTTTTTGTGCCATTAACTCTCCACTTTTACTGGTTCCCTTCAACCTCTGTCTCTTCGCAGCACTGTTGCATCTTCATCTCTTTTCTCTTGCTAATTCAATGGCTCTGCTCCTCCGAAGTGATTGCTTGCATCCCTTCACTACTATTGCGGGAGCGTAGCACCCATGAAGCAGCAAACTCTCATCCCTTTTTTGTTCAGCTCTCTAATGCAAGAGTTAACCGTTACTCCCGGTCCTTCATGTGTGCAGCAAGTCGGGTCTGAAACTGTCCTCCTCTGTCTGTATTTCCTACTGCCTATGACCTTCACTCTTTTAAACGCAGTGTGTCCAGGCATCTCGTAATGAACGGATATTGATTTTGATTCTCTGTTTTTCTTGGCGGGAACAATCTAGCAGAATTGTAGCGTTTGGTTCCTTCTTCCTTGCATAAAAACAAACATACATAAACACACACACACTCACAAACACACACACACTATATAGCATATATATATATATATATATATATATATATATATATATATATATATATATATATATATATATATATACATACATTAAATAGCGTACATATTTTAAAAAGGGTGAACGGTATAAGCATCCTCCATACACAGGCTGTATCATAATGATATCAGCAGCATCGTACAAAACAGTGGTTGTGTGCCATCGCATATATTGATGAGACAACAACGTCTGCATGACATCGAAAATTTATCCAAGACAACAATGCTTCTGCGACTTGCCGTACATAGATAAAAGATCTGATTGAGTCATTCAGACCCAGGGAATTCTTGTACCTGAATAATCTGCGGGAATTATCAGTGTCCTCCAAACTTGCGCCATCCTGTATTATCACCGTTTAAAAGGTGATGAGCCAGAAAAAAAATTGTTAATCATAGCCTGCCTTATAATAAACTCAGTAATAACGCTATTCGACAGCATAAAAACTGTATAATAGCCTAAATAATTTTTAATAAGTGTAGCAGTACTGGACTGTGTACTACAAGAATCTCATCTCATAACCTACCTCATAATCATGTCATAGCACAGTAATACAAACTATGATTATCAGTGAGCACTGAAGGCAATATGCGTAGATAATATAACCGGGAAAAGTGACTCCTTAAGCTATGTGAAATTATTCTAACAAATGAAACAGCTATAGAACTCGTGGGTAACGCATATTCATGACAGCCAATTAAAATGCATACATTGCATAGGCTATTTGTTTCCCTAAAGTCCCGTCCACACGGTGCCTAAAACATTGCCCGAAACAATGCTAGGAACATGTCAGGGACATGCTAGATTCATGCTTCCAAACATGCCACAAACATGTTCGTAAACTTGCAGGACTGATTATCCCCATACCTGTTCCCGGCAGGAAACGTCAACACCAATCATGATAGCATGTCTCGAAACAAGTTTACGGATTTGAACGTCCAAATGAGATACTTCGAATATGTATGCAAACATGTCCAAAGCAATGTTTCGAACATGCTTCAAAACTTGTTTCAGGCTCGTGTGGACAGGGCCTATGATTCTTGTGCAGCCATTGTCGATATTCGTTGGTGGTGTAGTTATACGTCACCGCAAATATAAATCAAACTGATGAACTCGTGAATTATTAGTTTCCGAAAAGCCAAGTTAGTCTCAAGCCTACTCGGTGGTGGCTTGGGCTTAGAAGACTCAGTGCTGCTTATGGGAGATTCAAAACATCACATCAGATTCTCCCGGGCTCGCATCAAGCCTGACGAAAGACCAAAAACCTCTTAAATCCGGTTGGAGCCCTTTTCTGCTTATTTGTGTTGCTACCAGACGTTTTTGTATAGTATTTTGAAGCGAACTGTTGTAATGTAGGGGTTCAATAAGGTAATATATAACTCCCTAAGTTAGAAAAGTCTCTTGTAAGCTAATTAAAATCGTTTGGAAATTGTATGAATATATTGAGAATTACGTAATGGAATTCAAGGGTTTGTGCGAAGTCCGGCTCTGTTCTAGCATTTCGGCCTAAAACCCTCACCAGTGCGAGGATCTCGTGAATCAGATGTGCTACCCTCCATACTGTACACTCACGGTAACGACAGGAATTTCGGCAGTCACTGGGCTCCTCCCATACAAGTAAATATCATCGCCACAGCATCTATATTTACAAAACGTCATTCTTTACATTCACTTACCCTGGTGGAAATAATGCACACATACTTCTATCCACTGCTCACTATAACTAGGAGAAACAGGTCAACTTTCCATCATGACTACTGATCTATAAGGATTGTACCACTAGAATGTGATGCCAGTCGCAAAAAATGCTACGGAATGGATGTAGAACTATCACATTCTCGAAGTGAACTACGGAAGCTAAGTTGCAATGGAAAGAAAATCTCCACTAAGTTACGGTGAATGAACTGTCCTATATTAGTTATGGGGAATACAGACCATTTACTACAAAGGGACTCCCAAAGCTTAATAAAGTCATCTCGTGGAAGCAAAGAATAAAATATAAAAGTGGTCGTAAATAAAGGAATGGGGTATATTTTATAACCCAGAAATACAAACCTTGACCAAGCATTACGTTAGCGAAAATTTTAACCGAGATTTTGACATGTTTCTTTATTCTGAATCCACTGATGTATTTTAGCTGATGGCCCTTGGATGTTCCGTTAGCCTAGCCTTGGGCCCCTACAAACAAAGGCGGGAAATACGGGACTGATCGCTACCTACCATAATATCCGTTCATCAGCCTATCTGTCAATCTATCCGTCCACACCTCCATCTTTCCATTCATCACGTGCACGTTCATCCGTCCATCTGTCCGCCCAATCACTCACTTTTTTCATGTCTTAATATTCATTGTCTTACTGTCCATCTTCTTCTCAATCTATCCAGTACACATGTTTATATTATTTGTACCTTTCAGTCAATACATCCATTTGGCAGGTACTATCACGCTAGTTTCTTTATCCCCCTGGCGAGAGAGAACTGGAGGACAAGGCCAGGAGTAAATATACTGCCCTCTCATCACACACACACACACACACACACTACTGAACCGCCATTATCCATGAGCCTGTCTTTACATTAACCTTGAATTCCTCCTACCTCTCGCCAGGAGGTAACGAAACTAGTGATCGTGACAGTACTCCCACCCAGACACTTATCTAGAAACACATATAAATACACACCCACCTACACACCTACAAACATACTTGCGTTTACAACCACCTATATACTTGACTACACACATACCAGCACAGACAACCACCTACACACTTACCTGCACACTCAACTGTAGACACACCCACCGACACTCTTATCTACACAGCCACCTACACACACAGATAATAATACACACTCACCTTCACATTTAGGTGTCGAATCCCGTAGTCACCCCCTTCCGTATACCTAAAAACTGGTTTACATCTTTACGTAACTACCTAACCCACCATGCACACCCACCTACGCCACAATATATTTACACACCGGCTTAGTTTCTTACGTAACTATGCATCCACTGCAAATGATGGGTTCAGTGACCGAAAACTACTACAGCGCGTATGTCACGATTCTTGCAAGCGACCACAACGCTTTGTAATCGTTTACTACACAACCAAAGGGAGAACAAACTCGAAATCGATATAACTAACATAACCAAATCTAACCTAATCTAAACCTACCTAACTGTTACGATTCCTTAACATACCTAATCAAGTAACATGCAATTAAATAGGTGAGGTTAGGGCAAGGTAGTATAGATGAGGTCTATTTGTTGTTATTTAGTAAAAACATCCACAGTGGGTTCTGGCACTTCTCGATCTTACATCTCAGCACACAACCACCTCGACTATAACACACTGTACGCAAAGACACCTTCATAAATATCTTCTTTGCTATGTCCTTTGTAAAATGTAACCTACCGGATCATTTTGCTCGCCTTCCGGTACTTACAACTGGTCAGTTCGCATGTCTAACTAGATAACAGCTTCGAATAACATGAACCAAATCACTTTTGAGACTAAACCTTGGAACTAATGCGACTTGTGTGTGAGTCATACTGGCAGTATTACCTGCTGTCCACGATGATGGGACGAATAACATGGAGAAGCTATCACACACACACACACACACACACACACACACACACACACACACACACACACACACACACACAGAGCGCCACGGTAAGCTAAACAAAATCTTTCACACCCTACCATATTGTGCGATGCCCGGGTCTACGAAATGATTAATGTAGGACGCTCTGTGTGGACAAATAGTACTGTTCATAGATCATCCACTTACAACCTCACACAATAACATCAACCAACAACACCTATCCTACACATCCACCTACACCGTCACACAACCACAACAACCATCAGCATTCACACCACCACAACAACCATCAGCATTCACACCCACCTACAGTACTCCCTCACACATCACCCACTTACATCCTCTCACTACAACACCTACTATCCTACGCACCCACCTACACCCTCACACCCACATATATCCTCACATAATAATCACCACCATACTGTACTTACTCGCCTTCACTTTCATGTAACAACATACACCTACACAAAACAACTACCTGCACACACACACACACACACACACACACACACACACACACACACACACTCCCTGACATATCAACAGATGCACATGGCCCCTAGGCAACACTTCCAAACCTCAACAGTAGTCTCACAAAACACGGAAAAACACAAAACCACCAGACTTAATAAAACGCCAACATTTATTTTCTTCCTCGATTTTACTACTGTTTTGTTTGTGCTGTTACTTTTATTGAGTTCCTGGTGCTGGGGTTCTTTCTGGAGTTGTTATTGTTTTTTCATGAGGCACCAGTGCTATTGCGACTACAGGAAGGATTGCTAGGACAATAACAACAGCGCGAACAAAAGATATATATATATATATATATATATATATATATATATAAATGCTATATTTTTCATCGCAGTCCAACATGCTGCAGATGCCTCAGTCAACTGAACCAGATCGACTGCAGATGTCCAGTATTTCACCAGAGTACATACTAGTAATAAGCAACTGCTAACTGCCAAGCGAGGCATATGAATTAATACAGGAGACTCCATTACATGAAAAAGTAATGAAGTCTCCTTTAGTCTACGGTAGTCGCAAATCCACATATGTCATATATAAAGTCAAATTACCTTAAAAAACGTTATTCAACTTGAGTGAAAATATATACTTTTTGCAAATACTTAGGAAAATCAAATGTAGAAAAAGGTCACAGCACTCTGATCAATACAGCTTTCAAGATTATCAGTATATCAGTCCTACCATATCGCCATCACACAGGATTTTGAAGTGGCTGAAAAGGAAGTCTGCTCCTACGCAATATAAGGCAACATGTGGCTCTGTGCACCAGGTGGCGACGCCAAATTTGCTGGCTCGCTGAATATTCTATTTGAGCTCTAACTGTGCTTTCCTCTGTATATTCACACGAATAATTTTCGAACTGTCTCCTGCCGTCATGCTTTGACACTGAGTATGCAAACCAACCTTAAAACATTATCATTTTACAGCAAGTCTATTATGGGGGTTAATACAACAGTAGAAATTGCCCAGTTTTTGGAACAAGGTTAAATCATTATTGCACGTAAATATACCCTAATCTAATAACAACATGAACCCATTATACCCGTGGCCAGAATGTAATTGTGCAGAGATATGGGGTCTAATTCTTAGAGGATTGGGATGGCCCTCTTCCTTATCAGTAACTACTGAGTTGTATGGTGATATTCTCTCCTATGCTGTAGATGTGAATTATGCCGGTATTATCCCTGTAATTCTTCAACAAGGCACTCTCATATGAAAAAAAAAAATCGTCTGGAGTTAGCTGGACATACCTGTAAATCACACACACACACACACACACACACACACACACACACACACACACACACACACACACACACACACACACAAACTGCATTATTCAAAGTAATTCGTCGAGGAGCAGGTGCATGGGAACTCCTAATCCCATGCTAACAAGGTCCCTGATAACAGCCTCGAAGTCCATGACCCGGCCTGGGAGACGGGGATGAAACACCACCACGCTGCCCTCTCATATGCAACCTAAGCAAAATACCTAAAAATTAATCCTCCAGACTACGCCACGAAACCGTCGATTTACAGTCAGGTTCCTGGTTCATTTCCAGGTCGGCACAAAAATCAAACCCAGGATCTCTTACTTCGATTACGCTACCTTCACGTCTGTCATCTTAATTTCTTATTATATTATTGTCCTTGTTTTAATGTCGGAGCATCTTCACCCACACTACACACACTACCACCACACCACACCACATCACACCATACCACACCACAACACACCACACCATATCACACCACACCACATCATACCACACCATACATCACACCACGTCACACCACACCACACCACATCATACCATACCATACATCACACCACGTCACACCATACCAAACCACATCATTCCACACCACACCACATCACACCCTACCACATCACACTATACCACACCACACCACATCGCACCAAAGGCATTAACCATATGGGGCTTGATGTTTCCGTATGTAGTATTTTTGTACTGTGTGTGTGTGTGTGTGTGTGTGTGTGTGTGTGTGTGTGTGTGTGTGTGTGTGTGTGTGTGTGTGTGTGTGTGTGTGTGTGTGTGTGTGTGTGTGTGTGTGTGTGGAGATCCCTAGGAAGTGTGTAGAGAGCTTTGGGAGTACGTGGAGTAGCCTGGTAGGATGTCTGTAGACGAATCTGGAAGTGTGCACAGTTAGGTGAGTATGTATGGAAGAAACTTGGACTGCGTGGAGGAGTTAGAAAGTGCGTACAGTAGTGGAGGCAAAGGATGTGTAATAAGACTGTGAGTCTGTGGGGAGCTTAAGAGTGTGTACAGGAGGCTGTGTACAAAGAGCTTTAAGAATGTGTATAGGAGACTGACACTGTATAAAGAGTCTTGGGAGTGTGTAAAGGACGCTGATATTGGTAAGACATAGTTGGGCATGTAGACTGTGTAGATAATATTACCAATTCAAAAAAGCTCAGGGAATGAAAAACTGTACCTTTTCTGAGTTTAAGAAATGTATGAACAAGGCTAGAAGTGTGTTGAGAGACGTGGATGTGTGCTGGGAGTAGGTAGCAGAGCCAAGGAATGTGTAGAAAAGCCTGTGTGTGTATAAATATTCTTCTGGAGCCCCGGGAGTGTGTAGAAACAGAGTATATTGAGGAGGCTGGGTGTGTGAAAATAACCCTGCAGAGTCCTAGGAGTTTGCAAAGGAGACTAGGAGTGTGTAGAGAACCTCGGAAGTGTAATGGGAGTATAAAGGTAAAACTGGGAGTGTGTAGCAGAGCCTGGGAGAATGTCGAAGGCCCTGGGTAGTGTGCAGAGAACCCTTGTTAGTGTACAGTGAACTTTGGGTAGTGTGCAGAGGAAGCTGGGAGTGTGTAGAGGGCTTTGGGTGTGTGCAGGGAGCTTTTGACGAGAGAGACAAGCCTGAAGATGTGTAAAGGAGTCTGAAAATGAGCTTAACCTGTACAGTCCAGGAAATTTGCAGATGAGGTTGCGAGTGTGTAGAGAGCTACGGGAGTATGTAGAAAGCCTTAAAATTGCATAGAGAACCTTGGGAATAAGTGATGAGCCTTGAAAGTGTGTAGAGAGCCTTGGGAGTGTGCAAAGTGCCTTGCGAATGAACAGAGAATCTTGGGAATGTGTGAAGAGTTTTTGGGTGTGTGTAAAGAGCCTTGGGAGTGTGTAGAGAACCTTGGGAATGTGTAGCGAGCCTTGGAAATATGTAGAGGACCTTGGGAGTGTGCAGGGAGCCTTGGGAGTGAGAAGAGAGCCTTGAGAGTGAGTAGAGGAACGTGCGTAAATATCTTTGTAAGTGTGTTAAGCAGAGTCTTTGGAATGTATGGAGGGCCTCGAAGTGTGCAGAGGTGGCTTGGAAGTGCTTATAGGAGGCTTGGAAGTGCTTATAGGAGGCTTGGGAGAGCTAGGAATGTGTAGAAATCCTTAGGAGTGTGTAGAAAGTTTCAGGAATGGGCAAAGATTAAGGAGTGCTAGAAGTGTGTGAAGAGATCTAGGAGTGTGTAAAAGAGACCTGGGAGTGTTTATGGGAGGATTAGGGGTGCTAGGAGTACGATGAGACTTAGGAGTGTTCAGATGAGGCGTTGGAGTGTTTGTAGGAGGCTTGGGAATGCTAAGAGTATGTAGAGAGTCTCAGAAGTGTGTAGAGGAGGAATGGGAGTGTTTATAAGAGGTTTTGGAGTGCCATGAATGTGTACAGATTCAGGAGGCTTGGGAGTGTTTACAGAAGGTTTAGGAACAATAGGGGTGTGTAGAGTCTTTGAAATGTGTTGAGAGTGCTAGGAGTGTGTATAATCTAGGGAGTGTGTGGAGAGACTTACGAGTGCTTAGAGAGTTTTGTGAGCGTGTTAGAGAACTTTAGGAGTGTGCAGAGAGTTTTTGGAATGTGAGGAGTTTTATGCGTCTGTAGAGAGTTTTAAGAGTGTGTAGAGAGCTTTATGAGTGTGCAGGGATTTTTAGGAATGTGCAGTGTGTTTTGGAAGTGTGTAGGGAGTTTTAGGAGTGTGTGGTGAGTTTTGGGAGTATGCAGAGAGTTTTAGGAGTGTGTAGAGGGCCTGAATAACTCGAGTGGCACCACCTGTCGGCTTTGAGGTGGGAGTGTCGCAAGAGGAGGCTGATGGAGGCTGAATGGTGTGGCTAGCTGGTCACTCCATCCCCCCTCCCTCATCTCTCTCTCTCTCTCCACCAGTAGACCAATTTTGTACACTGTGTTTACGTTTTTTCTTCCTACATTATTTTTCTCCATGTCTTTCAGTTTGTTTTTTCTCTCTTGTATACTGATCCCTTTTCCAGTCTTCCTAAATTCTTGTCTGTGTATTTAAGCTGTTTACGTTTGCTGCAATTCTTTGGCTCTTTGGCTATTCCTTTCAT
Source organism: Coenobita brevimanus (assembly GCF_032717465.1). Lineage (NCBI taxonomy): Eukaryota > Metazoa > Arthropoda > Malacostraca > Decapoda > Coenobitidae > Coenobita > Coenobita brevimanus. Next base: position 24,404,285 of record NC_137004.1, read on the forward strand.
GTGTGTGTGTGTGTGTGTGTGTGTGTGTGTGTGTGTGTGTGTGTGTGTGTGTGTGTGTGTGTGTGTGTGTGTGTGTGTGTGTGTGTGTGTGTGTGTGTGTGTGTGTGTGTTCTGCTGGGATTTAATCTTATTTACTTCGGCACCATGATTATATTATCATAATTTTCCTGCTACTTCTAGATAACTTGGATGCATTCTTTCTTACTCACATGAGAGTGAATCGCCTGGTATGTCTCGTACCCCCAGCAGTGAGGCTTTGCACCCTCAAGATGTATGTGTGTACCTCTAGTTAAGAATGACTGCTTTTAGGCTTGCCTGTAATTTACTTGACTTTTGTACACTTTTCATTTTTCAAATCACTCGACTATTTAATACTGCATTTGTGTCGATTTTGTGTGCTTTCAGTTGGCTCTTTGGTCAATACCTCTTTCACTATGATGACTTTTTAAAAATCTACCTCTGTTAAAGCTAGGTTTTATTCAGATTAAGGAAACCTCTCGTAGGGATGTGTTTAGTACGTTTTTTCTTTAATTCGTGCTTAATTCACGCACGCTGGTTCCATCCTACGCAGCCAGGGTCCTTTAATCTAGTGTCTTCCTACATAATCTTGTTTCTCCTTGCGCAAAGTAGTGCCTTTCGACGCAGTCTAGTTATTTCCTGCGGAATCTGATGCCTTTCTGCGCAATATGAAGCATTCTCATGAAATCCGAAGCATTCTTTCACAATCTGAAGCTTTCCCACGCAATCTGAATGCTTCCTACACAATCTGAAGCCTTTCTTTGGAGACTGAGGCATTCCCTCGATGTCTGAAACTTTCCTACCCATTCTAACCCCTTCATTATATTGACATTATTCGTAATTTGCTTCTTATACAACTGAAGATTTCTCGTCGCAGGAAGGACTTCCGTCAAGAAAAGGTTGAAGGAGAGTATTCCTAACTTCACAGCCAAGAGAGGCCCTCTTTTAACTGCATTATAACATCCAGTGGCAACAGCAACGAAAAAGGAGTGATATTACTACTGGCTTTCTCTGGCATTTTTGCAACACCTTTTCTTACCGCGTTCATTTCTTTGGCATCTTTTCGTAGTGCGGTTCACTGTCGAAGTTTCTGTTAATGAGGTTACGTATTATTTATTTTTATCAATTCTTCCTTTCACTCCCGTGGCTTTCTTTCCAGTCACGTACTTCTTCTTTGTGCTCTGCTTATATCTTTCCTCATTTCAGCCGACTTCCTTTGAAAATGATTATCGGTACTTCTATTCGCGTTGTGATTTATAATTAAGCGTCATCATTACCTTGTTGTTTTCTTCCTTCCCTTGCCTTATTTCTGTCGCTTCGTGTTTTTGTTTTTTTTGTTTTTTTTTTCAGTCAGTACTTTTCGGTTGAAAGTACTTTTAGTTCTTGGTACTTTTACACTGAGCACAAAGAAACTTGCTTTTTTGTACTCTGGGTATGTTTTACATTTAGTACTTTCGGAGTGAGAACTTTCTGCATTTTCTTACTTTAATTATATTTTGTATTGTAAATAATATTTCCTACTCTGAACGTTTACTTGCACTGACTGCTATTTTTTTCTTCACAATCTCTTAATTTTCTTTTCAAAAATATTTACATTTATGGCATTCCATCCTTTTTTAAAACTGAAATCATGGAACTTACTCTTCTGCTGATCTCATCTTTGCACTCCGATTTTTCTGCTGTCACTCTATTCACTTCACTTAAACTACGTTTCTGCCTCATTGCAATGTGATTACTCACATGTTTTCTTTCTACTTCTTTACACTATACAATTTCGCTTTGATATCCATTCTGCTTCATTCAACACTAATTATTTTTTCACTTCGCATTAAGTTCTCCTACGCAAAGCAGCCACTTTATCAGATATCCATTCCTTTGTAGTTTTTAGTAGCCTATCGAGAATAAAATTTTCTTCTTTGCATTCCACGATACTTCACTGCAATCCCACAGCAGTTACTTGTTTTTTTATGCATCTCTCTCTCTCTCTCTGCTTTGCTCTACGTTCCGAAGTGGCAGTTAAAAACAAGACTGATACAACGGAATGTAATCAGGAGCCTGTCTGAATGTGTTCGTGTGCTTCTATGTCTTTGTATTTTGGTAGAGATGCAGTGAAGTCAGGATGAAGTATATTTTGTGTGTGTGGGGAGAGAGAGAGAGAGAGAGAGAGAGAGAGAGACGGGGTGGGTGGGTGGGAGGGGGGACTGGCACATATCACGCACCGCCACACTGTCGTCGCTGCGTCACATTAGTTGGCCATCATTTTGTGTTTACTCGTGTATAGCTAAACACAAAGTGTATACCATACCTTGCACCATCGCCACCAAGAATTCCTTTATATATTCTCAAAAATGAGCCAAAGCCTAATATTACACACTGTACACCCGCTGCCAAAAGGTTGTGTATGTTCCCTCTGACCCTTCTGTTTTTACTGAATTGCTCTCGTCTTTCGTCACAGCCTTGGGACAATGTAAAACAACAGGTAATCATTGCTGCCCAGATGTTAAAGAGGATTAACAGGTGAGCAACCAGGTCTGAACGGGTAACTGATTCCCTCCCCCCCCCCTTTTTTTTTTTCCTAACTTTGTATTCTTCAGCTATTTTGAGCAAACACTTACACAGTATGCATCACTGCCATATTCAAACTTATCTTGAGACAATGAAAAATTCACATTATATCATCATAGTTATGAAAGAAAGACGTACAATAAAAGCCAAACTGCGTATCGCCCGCCATCACTAAAAAACTAGATCAGTAATCCTCTGGCAATCGGAGGCATATCATCGCAGGTTCGCCCTCCCCCCCCAAAAAAAAAAAAGCCTTTGGATTTCGACCCCCGCGTTCCAGTGTTTCTTATAGTTCCTGTCTTTGAAATAAATATATCATTAATCCTCTGGCAATCTGAGTCATTTCATTGCAGCTTCACCAAAACTATTAACCAACTCGCCAGATATCCCGGGATACTGCAAACAAAGTTTGGATACAATTCGGGCACTTGTTTTGAGATATTCTGGCAACAGAAACACACACACACACACACACACACACACACACACACACACACACACACACACACACACACACACAAATGCGATTATTGTCTTGCTTTGTGGGCGATAATAAAAGTCAATGGTTCCTTGGATATCAGGGATCCTTGACTTTTTTTTTTTTTTTTAGTGATTGTATCCCGTCACATACCGGAATATTTTTCAGTCCTTGTCTCCCATGCCTCGATGTGTTTTAACACAAATGTCACGTAAAAAATTCGAAATGCTGCTGGAAATGCGATGGTAAATACAAAAAGTAACGATGCTATTTTTCAGTGATTCGAAGCATGGTGTTGAAACATGATGAACTAATAATCGAACACTGATCATGTAAACCGCGGCTCTGCACCCCCTTGAATCCGCGTACCTTCCTGTCTTTGGATAACGACCCGGCTCAGGACCATATCACGGCCACGGCTGACGACTCTACTGCCGACCACCACCAGCGACTGAAGAGCGGCAGGGCTCTTCTTCCGGCTCCGTCTCTATGGCTGAGGATGCGTCGACCGATTCCTTGGCCGAGGTGGACGCCGTGGAATCCTCCCCTCCTCCAGCAGCAGAGAGCAGCCCATCTCGCCCTGCGCTCAAGACAGGTGACCGCCAGCTCGAGGTCTCTGCATACCAGTACCTTCTGGCTCTTGGCGCCCACACCCGGTCGTACCAGTTTGGAGAGTCATACTATGCGACCCTGCATGATCTCCTCCGGGTGGATGACCTGGGTGTGGGCATTCCATCTAACCTGATTGTCAGGTGTGAGTCGGTTGGCCTTGCTGAAACTTAGAGAATTTTACTTTATGCAACCTGCCCGTCTGGCTCATTAGATCAGCCGTCTTTCTTTCGGCCCTGTTTTTTTTTTTTTTTTTTTTCTTGTAGTTTCATTGGCATCTGTTTTATTTGGCCTAATGCTCCTATTAGTGGGTTATGGCCATTAAACATCAACGAAGAAGATGAAGATGTAGACCGACCATCTGAATCACCTTCCCTGCTTCAACAGGAAGGGAGGTGGTGGTCGTATCACCTTGCCTTTTATACCCATGGTGGATATCTTCTTCATTATACTGTGTAGACACAAACATAACTGTTTCGACTAACTAAGCCCCAAAAAGATATTAAGCGAGATCATATTAATCAGGCATGGTCATCTGCCGCACAAACTGGCTTCAGCACCGTATTTCGAAACTGATGGTGTGAACGAGCCTTAACTGCCATCTAATGACAAAGCATTTGCAAAACGCTGAATTACAAGTATACGGGTCGTGATTGCAGTGTCCGGAACGCCGACAACTTTAGATGTTACTTCATATAATAAAATAATAGAATAAAATAAACAGACACAAAAAAGCATCAGCTGATTCGCTGTTAATTATATATATATATATATATATATATATATATATATATATATATATATATATATATATATATATATAGATAGATAGATAGATAGATAGATAGATACAGAAACATATAGATATAGGTAGATAGACAGATAGATAGACAGATAGCCTATAAGTAGTAATCAGATACTGTAAAATTCGAAACATTAAGCAAAACGACCAGGTGGATTTTACACCCTCGGAAATGACGTTTCTCTCTCAGAGATTACTTGGGCTTTAATTAAAAAATACTGCTTGCACTATCTCGAGAGTGTTTCAGGGCTTACAAACTTCTAACTAAACTAATGACATCAGTTATAATGAAGTGCACTGTAATCTCGTTTCATAAGCTCAGAATCCCAGACTTTCCACTGCAAAAAAGAATGAGATTTGCTCGCTTACAGCAATAAAACATACAAAAATTTTCCGTCATAACGGACTCTGGGAGCAATACCAAGCGACATTGGAGTTAACTCTGTTGTTGATGATGATGATGATGATGATGGCAGCAGTGGGTGTGCCTTATATGGAAGATAATACTTATTACAGTGATGATGATGGTGATGACTGTAATGGCCTTGGTAAGATGATAACGAGGACAATGATGGCGACGATAATGATGAACATGTTGACGATAATAATGTTAGTGGCAGTGTCAGTGATAATGTTGATGGTGATTGTTGGGCGGTGGAGGTGGTAATAAAATATGATGATGATGATGATAATAATAATGATTGTGAAGACAATGATGATAATGGTGTGGGTAAAGATGGTGATGACAGTGAGGGCCAATACAGAACCCCACAGACTATTTCTGCGACCATTTTGCTATGAACGCTATTTTTCGCCCAGACCCAAAATAACTTTATTTACGAAACAGACCTAGTCTATCTTCAGTTTGCCTCGAGCCTGCAAATTGTATTAAAAACTGAAAAAATTATGCGCCTTTGTTTTCTTCAACATCGATGTCAAACACAAAGTTATCTTCTAACCCGTTTAGGACGATGATTATTTTTCTTACAGCTTTTCGGTACTGCCTCCGCCATGCATTGCGGGATCGCGTATTTACGATGGCTAAAAATCACCTGGAGGTAAAAAGAAAACCGTATAAAAAGGCGCCATGGTGCCAAAAAGGGTTGATGGAGATTGGTTAACCCCTTAAATATTTCAGGATTTTCTTGAATAAGATACCCTGTTGGTAGCAAAACTAATCTAAATACTGTATAAACGCCATTGTGGTGAATGTATGTATGTATGTATAGATAGATAGATAGATAGATATAAATAGATAGATAGATAGATAGATAGATTGATAGACAGATAGATAGATAGATACATAGATATACAGTATATGCATACATATTTGGCTATATATATATATATATAATTATGTGTGTGTGTGTGTGTGTGTGTGTGTGTGTGTAAATGTATGTATATACATATATCTACAGTATATCTCTATCTGTCTATCCATCTATCTATATTCATTCATTATCCAATCCTACGTTGCCCCATTAGAAGCGTAGGAGCCCGGGGCTAGGCAAGTTGGTCATGACATTTAAGTTGAGAGTGACCAGCCTCACTCATCCTTGTGTGGCATTAAGTAAGCAATAAACCCCAACCGTCCCTTGGATAGAAACCTTCACAGGCTCAATCCGATTGGAGCTCCGTAACGACCCACTAAACCACCAGGCGCCAAAATTTGGTTATATGGTTACCACCCAGCGGAGTAAATGGTTTCCTGGTGTACAGGAAAGCATTTGGCTTGTCACTCAATATAGAGTCACCCACATCCAGAAGGAAAAGGAAAGAATGAAGGAAAGATAGACAGAAGAGGGAGTGTAAAGTCACCCGTAGCCAGAAAGACGGGGAAAGAATGTATATATATATATATATATATATATATATATATATATATATATATATATATATATATATATATATATATATATATATATATATATATATATATATATATGAGGGTGTATGTGTGTATGTTTATATCCCATTGGATCCCAGGGGTGCTGGACGAGGCATTGCACTGGAAGGGCACCAAGCGTACCGCCCTCCACCTATCGGCTCATAGTCGCGAAGCTCATAGGTCCCTACCCGGGGGTTCCCTACTTTATAAAGACTTGAAAAATCCCAGTTCTGTCCAATACTCTGGACACTGGGCTCCAATGGGTTAAAGAGACCGATAGGTTTGCCAGTCATTAAATATGTATGCATGAATGCATGCATGTATGTATCTACAATGATTTTCGTACAGTCAACGCTCCATGGGACTTCCAGCGAAATAAAATATTCAATAGCTTCAACCTTAAAAAAAAAAAAAAAAAAAAAAAAAAAAAAATGGATTCCCCTGCAGTCGCCTCCACCACCCCACCCTCGCCCCCTGCCACTTTCAACCAGAGAGGCAATACATGCAATAGCTCCACACCGGACAGGAAAAAAATGAATGTAGAACTAGTAAGGAGAAATTCTGCACTGATCAGTGCCCAAACACCCTCTCGTCCCTGTCACTTTCAGCTAAAAATATATATGGCACGTCCAACCTGACCCCCCCAAAAAAAAGCTGAGATAAAAAATACGATTCATGCAGTGCCCTCCCCCCTCCCTCCTTCCCCGTCATGGTTCTGAAAGTGTAAATGAGACTGTAAAGTACCTTAATTTTCCAGTTTCCTTCCCTCCCTTCCGCCACCCTGTCACTCGGTACTTTTAGCCTGAATTATGTGCAGTAGCTCCCATCCTGACGAAGAAGGCTAAATGTGAAGGGGAAATAAATAATAAGCCTTGTATAACCTGCAGCCTCAACCCTCCCTTCCCTGTCTCCTGGTACTTTTAGCTTAAATTACATGCAGTTGCTCTAATCCTGGTAAACAATAAAGGCTAGAGATGTCAGCCAAGGCAATAAACAGACACATAAGCATAATAAAGCACAGGTCTTCATTCCCCTTCAATTCTTCTCCCTGCATCCCTCGTCCCATTTACGTTCACCATAATTTGTAGTCTATGAAGTAGGTCCCAACACGGCATAGAAAGAAAGCATAAAGTGAGAGAGGAAAACACACACACACACACACACACACACACACACACACACACACACACACACACACACACACACACACGCAACCAAAACCCCTCATTCCCCTGCTACTCTGTCCCTTGGCATTTCCGGCAACAAGCGATCCCTGCCAAAACGACCCGTGTGGAAAAAGAGCGTGTGTTTGTAAGCCAGCCAGCCCCACAAACTGGCCTAGAGTTGTGGCGCGCCGGGATATTGCGTGTGTGGGGTGAGAGGGGGTGGGGTATTCTCTATTTCTGTCTGTCTCTGTCTATCTGTCTGTCTGTCTGTCTGTCTCTGTATGAACGTGTGTGTGTGTGTGTGTGTGTGTGTGTGTGTGTGTGTGTGTGTGTGTGTGTGTGTGTGTGTGTGTTCCCTTTCATCATATGTGCTGTATAAGAGAACGACTGACTCTCAGGAATCGAAAACATACATCATTTCTTCATATCATTTTCACTCACCACCACACTGCCACCACACAGAACGAACACCAATATAGGATAAACACTGATGTTACTGGCCATGCTAATTTTGGCTGCTTAACACCTTCGCTTCGTTGACTTATCTTTAGCTTTTAATCGTGTTACCTCCAGGCGATTATATTTACCTTGGGAGCCACTTTGCCTAATGGTGGGGTGGTGGGGTTAGATTCAGGTCTCGCAAATTCTAAAAAATAATGAAGAATTGCCTGAGCGGAGGAATATCATATGGATGTAATAAGAATAAATGAAAATGGAATTCGATATCATATTCCACGGGTTTAAACAAAGAAATATATATAAAAAGGTGTGTTCTCCAAAATGGCAGTCATTATATTGCCGCCCACACAGTTAGGGCAGCACAAAAGCCTCTCATATTACTGGGTAGGATAATACTTGTGGTTAATAATCGGCGGCCACAAGCACGAGCGTGGGTTGTGTGTGTGTGTGTGTGTGTGTGTGTGTGTGTGTGTGTGTGTGTGTGTGTGTTTACAGACAAAACAAAACTAATAGTACTCAGTAGCGAAAAACACACGGAATATATGCCGAAAACTCACAATAATAGCCAGTTACACAAATCAAATACACCAATCACACACACACACACACACACACACACACACACACACACACACACACACACACACACACACACAAACAAACAAACAAACACAGTCAATAACAGAAAACAGGAGTAAAAGCATCCACTCATCCAGCATAATAGCAGATAACAAATCACGTGAAAAAGTCATTTGCACAAAATACTGGTAAATAACTCCCAATCCCAAAGACATACACAGCAACTGCCAGTCACAAAACACGTAATAACAGCCGGTCACAGAACACGTACTAACAGCCAATCACACATGAAACACGCGTAACAATACCCAGTAAATACACACACACACACACACACACACACACACACACACACACACACACACACACACACACACACACACACCAAAAAACTAGTATTTGCATGTATTCACACCAAACATGTAACAACAGCCAATCACACAAGTAAATAACAGCAAATCACCTAATCAAACAAAAGCACGTAACAACAGCCAGTCACACTAAGCACAGGAAATGAGAACGAATCACACGAAATAAGCGTAATAACAGTAAATACACAAAACAAACAGCATCACCTTCACATAAAACACACGAAGTAACAGTCAATCACCTAACACATAACACCAGCCACTTTCAAAACACATGTAATAATGGATCGTCATACACACCAAGCTTAACAATACCCTCATAAAAAGTAATATAAGTAGTCAGTTCTAAGAAAAATGTGCATAATAGGCAAACCAGCCCGAGAATAGTTGCGTAGAAAACAGAAAATCAAATTACTTAAACAACTGAAACGGTAGGAAAAAAAATGTATAACTTCGTAATTCACTCACTCATATCGAAAGTTGAAAGTGATAAAAGCGCATAAAACTTCTCTCGAAACTTTCCACACAATTAGGAAGATAAAAAGAAGGGGATAAAGAAAAAATACAAAAACTCCTACAGAAAGATTCCACACAAACAGGATAGGAATAAATGGGGAAAATAAGCGGAAATTAAATAATCCCGTCAATTGTGTAAAGACCATCATCCACTCACTTGATGCAGTGCTGTGTACTTCTTCCTTCACCTTCATCGTTCTGTTTCTGTGTCTGTCCTCCTCTCTTCCTACTTTTCCCTTTCCCGCTGGTCGCTTTTTATCACTCTTCTTTCCACTTCAGGTGGTTCTACACTGTGTGACAATTCTAATGGTTTCCTGTAACCTATAAAATCGTTTACAACGTTGGGTGGTAATCATATAACCAGATCAAGAGGTGAAGCAGAGCCTACTATGGTAACCGTGATAACTGTGTGGAGAGAAGCAAATGTGGCATTCGCCCACGAACCAAACCTCCACAACTTTCCCTACGCATCACTGTGGCGAGGCGTGTCAACCGTAAGGGGAGATCGGCTCAGCATGGGACAGTCACGCAGGAGCGGTTGGTTGCTCGTGGTTCATGGGTCTGCTCGGCAAGACAATTGAGGGCTGATCAACAACAACAGCAACAACAACAACAACGACAACAACAAACACAGAGTAGTTACGGAAGAACTGTAAAAAAGGGAGTAAAGGTTAACAGAAAACAGCCGGAA